>NC_090343.1:49288988-49888988 GCF_035084215.1 Heptranchias perlo | reverse complement strand
AGTTTCTCACACTCCCTCTCTCCATTTCTCACACTCCATCTCTCAGTTTCTCACACTCCCTCTCTCAGTTTCTCACACTCCATCTCTCAGTTTCTCACACTCCCTCTCTCCGTTTCTCACGCTCCCTCTCTCAGTTTCTCACACTCCCTCTCTGTTTCTCACACTCCCTCTCTCAGTTTCATACACTCCATCTTTCAGTTTCTCACACTCCCTCTCTCAGTTTCTCTCACTCTCTCTCTCATTTTCTCACACTCCCTCTCTCAGTTTCTCACACTCCATCTCTCAGTTTCTCACATTCCCTCTCTCAGTTTCTCACACTCCCTCTCTCAGTTTCTCACATTCCCTCTCTCAGTTTCTCACACTCCCTCTCTCCATTTCTCACACTCCCTCTCTCAGTTTCTCACACTCCCTCTCTCATTTTCTCACACTCCCTCTCTCATTTTCTCACACACCGTCTCTCATTTTCTCACACTCCCTCTCTCATTTTCTCACACTCCCTCTCTCATTTTCTCACACACCGTCTCTCATTTTCTCACACTCCCTCTCTCATTTTCTCACACTCCCTCTCTCAGTTTCTCACATTCCCTCTCTCAGTTTCTCACATTCCCTCTCTCAGTTTCTCACAGTCCCTCTCTCAGTTTCTCACTCCCTCTCTCAGTTTCTAACACTCCCTCTCTCAGTTTCTCACACTCCCTCTCTCTGTTTCTCACACTCCCTCTCTCAGTTTCTCACACTCCCTCTCTCAGTTTCTCACACTCCCTCTCTCCATTTCTCACACTCCCTCTCTCAGTTTCTCACACTCCCTCTCTCATTTTCTCACACTCCCTCTCTCATTTTCTCACACACCGTCTCTCATTTTCTCACACTCCCTCTCTCATTTTCTCACACTCCCTCTCTCATTTTCTCACACACCGTCTCTCATTTTCTCACACTCCCTCTCTCATTTTCTCACACTCCCTCTCTCATTTTCTCACACTCCCTCTCTCAGTTTCTCACACTCCCTCTCTCCATTTCTCACACTCCTTCTCTCAGTTTCTCACACTCCCTCTCTCAGTTTCTCACACTCCATCTCTCAGTTTCTCACACTCCCTCTCTCCATTTCTCACACTCCTTCTCTCAGTTTCTCACACTCCTTCTCTCAGTTTCTCACATTCCCTCTCTCAGTTTCTCACATTCCCTCTCTCAGTTTCTCACACTCCCACTCTCAGTTTCTCACACTCCCTCTCTCAGTTTCTCACACTCCATCTCTCAGTTTCTCACACTCCCTCTCTCCGTTTCTCACGCTCCCTCTCTCAGTTTCTCACACTCCCTCTCTGTTTCTCACACTCCCTCTCTCAGTTTCATACACTCCATCTTTCAGTTTCTCACACTCCCTCTCTCAGTTTCTCTCACTCTCTCTCTCATTTTCTCACACTCCCTCTCTCAGTTTCTCACACTCCATCTCTCAGTTTCTCACATTCCCTCTCTCAGTTTCTCACACTCCCTCTCTCAGTTTCTCACATTCCCTCTCTCAGTTTCTCACACTCCCTCTCTCCATTTCTCACACTCCCTCTCTCAGTTTCTCACACTCCCTCTCTCATTTTCTCACACTCCCTCTCTCATTTTCTCACACACCGTCTCTCATTTTCTCACACTCCCTCTCTCATTTTCTCACACTCCCTCTCTCATTTTCTCACACACCGTCTCTCATTTTCTCACACTCCCTCTCTCATTTTCTCACACTCCCTCTCTCATTTTCTCACACTCCCTATCTCAGTTTCTCACATTCCCTCTCTCAGTTTCTCACATTCCCTCTCTCAGTTTCTCACAGTCCCTCTCTCAGTTTCTCACATTCCCTCTCTCAGTTTCTCACATTCCCTCTCTCAGTTTCTCACACTCCCACTCTCAGTTTCTCACACTCCCTCTCTCATTTTCTCACACATACTCTCTCATTTTCTCACACTCCCTCTCTCATTTGCTCACACTCCCTCTCTCATTTTCTCACACTCCCTCTCTCAGTTTCTCACATTCCCTCTCTCAGTTTCTCAAACTCCCTCTCTCAGTTTCTAACACTCCCTCTCTCTGTTTCTCACACTCCCTCTCTCAGTTTCTCACACTCCCTCTCTCAGTTTCTCACACTCCCTCTCTCCATTTCTCACACTCCCTCTCTCAGTTTCTCACACTCCCTCTCTCATTTTCTCACACTCCCTCTCTCATTTTCTCACACACCGTCTCTCATTTTCTCACACTCCCTCTCTCATTTTCTCACACTCCCTCTCTCATTTTCTCACACACCGTCTCTCATTTTCTCACACTCCCTCTCTCATTTTCTCACACTCCCTCTCTCATTTTCTCACACTCCCTCTCTCAGTTTCTCACACTCCCTCTCTCCATTTCTCACACTCCTTCTCTCAGTTTCTCACTCTCCCTCTCTCAGTTTCTCACACTCCATCTCTCAGTTTCTCACACTCCCTCTCTCCATTTCTCACACTCCTTCTCTCAGTTTCTCACACTCCTTCTCTCAGTTTCTCACATTCCCTCTCTCAGTTACTCACACTCCCTCTCTTCATTTCTCACACTCCTTCTCTCAGTTTCTCACACTCCCTCTCTCAGTTTCTCACACTCCATCTCTCAGTTTCTCACACTCCCTCTCTCCATTTCTCACACTCCTTCTCTCAGTTTCTCACACTCCTTCTCTCAGTTTCTCACATTCCCTCTCTCAGTTTCTCACATTCCCTCTCTCAGTTTCTCACACTCCTTCTCTCCGTTTCTCACACTCCCTCTCTCAGTTTCTCACACTCCGTCTCTCCATTTCTCACATTCCCTCTCTCAGTTTCTCACACTCCATCTCCATTTCTCACACTCCATCTCTCAGTTTCTCACACTCCCTCTCTCAGTTTCTCACACTCCATCTCTCAGTTTCTCAAACTCCCTCTCTCAGTTTCTCACACTCCTTCTCTCAGTTTCTCACACTCCATCTCTCCATTTCTCACATTCCCTCTCTCAGTTTCTCACACTCCCTCTCTCCATTTCTCACACTCCATCTCTCAGTTTCTGACACTCCCTCTCTCAGTTTCTCACACTCCATCTCTCAGTTTCTCACACTCCCTCTCTCCGTTTCTCACGCTCCCTCTCTCAGTTTCTCACACTCCCTCTCTGTTTCTCACACTCCCTCTCTCAGTTTCATACACTCCATCTTTCAGTTTCTCACACTCCCCCTCTCCATTTCTCACACTCCATCTCTCAGTTTCTCACACTCCCCCTCTCCATTTCTCACACTCAATCTCTCAGTTTCTCACACTCCCTCTCTCAGTTTCTCACACTCCCTCTCTCAGTTTCTCACACTCCCTCTCTCCATTTCTCAAACTCCCTCTCTCAGTTTCTCACACTCCCTCTCTCAGTTTCTCACACTCCCTCTCTCAGTTTCTCACCCTCCCTCTCTCAGTTTCTCACACTCCCTCTCTCAGTTTCTCACACACCCTCTCTCAGATTCTCACACTCCATCTCTCAGTTTCTCACATTCCCTCTCTCAGTTTCTCACACTCCCTCTCTCAGTTTCTCACACTCCCTCTCTCAGTTTCTCACACTCCCTCTCTCAGTTTCTCACATTCCCTCTCTCAGTTTCTCACACTCCCTCTCTCAGTTTCTCTCACTCTCTCTCTCATTTTCTCACACTCCCTCTCTCAGTTTCTCACACTCCATCTCTCAGTTTCTCACATTCCCTCTCTCAGTTTCTCACACTCCCTCTCTCAGTTTCTCACATTCCCTCTCTCAGTTTCTCACACTCCCTCTCTCCATTTCTCACACTCCCTCTCTCAGTTTCTCACACTCCCTCTCTCATTTTCTCACACTCCCTCTCTCATTTTCTCACACACCGTCTCTCATTTTCTCACACTCCCTCTCTCATTTTCTCACACTCCCTCTCTCATTTTCTCACACACCGTCTCTCATTTTCTCACACTCCCTCTCTCATTTTCTCACACTCCCTCTCTCATTTTCTCACACTCCCTCTCTCAGTTTCTCACATTCCCTCTCTCAGTTTCTCACATTCCCTCTCTCAGTTTCTCACAGTCCCTCTCTCAGTTTCTCACATTCCCTCTCTCAGTTTCTCACATTCCCTCTCTCATTTTCTCACACTCCCACTCTCAGTTTCTCACACTCCCTCTCTCATTTTCTCACACATACTCTCTCATTTTCTCACACTCCCTCTCTCATTTTCTCAAACTCCCTCTCTCAGTTTCTAACACTCCCTCTCTCAGTTTCTCACACTCCCTCTCTCTGTTTCTCACACTCCTTCTCTCAGTTTCTCACACTCCCTCTCTCAGTTTCTCACACTCCCCCTCTCCATTTCTCACACTCCATCTCTCATTTTCTCACATTCCCTCTCTCATTTTCTCACATTCCCTCTCTCAGTTTCTCACACTCCCTCTCTCAGTTTCTCACACTCCTCCTCTCCATTTCTCACACTCCCTCTCTCAGTTTCTCACACTCCCTCTCTCAGTTTCTCACACTCCCTCTCTCATTTTCTCACACTGCCTCTCTCATTTTCTCACACACTGTCTCTCAGTTTCTCACACTCCCTCTCTCAGTTTCTCACACTCCCTCTCTCAGTTTCTCACACTCCCTCTCTCAGTTTCTCACGCTCCTTCTCTCGGTTTCTCACTCTCCCTCTCTCAGTTTCTCACACTCCCTCTCTCAGTTTCTCACACTCCTTCTCTCAGTTTCTCACATTCCCTCTCTCAGTTTCTCACACTCCCTCTCTCAGTTTCTCACACTCCTTCTCACATTTTCTCACACTCCTTCTCTCAGTTTCTCACATTCCCTCTCTCAGTTTCTCACACTCCCTCTCTCATTTTCTCACACTCCCTCTCTCATTTTCTCACACACCGTCTCTCATTTTCTCACACTCCCGCTCTCAGTTTCTCACACTCCCTCTCTCAGTTTCTCACACTCCCTCTCTCAGTTTCTCACACTCCCTCTCTCATTTTCTCACACTCCCTCTCTCATTTTCTCACACTCCCTCTCTCATTTTCTCACACTCCCTCTCTCATTTTCTCACACACCGTCTCTCATTTTCTCACACTCCCTCTCTCATTTTCTCACACTCCCTCTCTCATTTTCTCACACTCCCTCTCTCAGTTTCTCACATTCCCTCTCTCAGTTTCTCACACTCCCTCTCTCAGTTTCTCACGCTCCCTCTCTCAGTTTCTCACATTCCCTCTCTCAGTTTCTCACACTCTCTCTCTCATTTTCTCACACTCCCTCTCTCATTTTCTCACACACCGTCTCTCAGTTTCTCACACTCCCTCTCTCAGTTTCTCACACTCCCTCTCTCAGTTTCTCACACTCCCTCTCTCAGTTTCTCACACTCCCTCTCTCAGTTTCTCACACTCCATCTTTCAGTTTCTAACACTCCCTCTCTCAGTTTCTCACACTCCCTCTCTCAGTTTCTCACACTCCCTCTCTCAGTTTCTCACACTCCCTCTGTCAGTTTCTCACACTCCCTCTCTCATTTTCTCACACTCCCTCTCTCATTTTCTCACACTCCCTCTCTCATTTTCTCACACACCGTCTATCATTTTCTCACACTCCCTCTCTCATTTTCTCACACTCCCTCTCTCAGTTTCTCACATTCCCTCTCTCAGTTTCTCACACTCCCTCTCTCATTTTCTCACACTCCCTCTCTCATTTTCTCACACTCCCTCTCTCATTTTCTCACACACCGTCTCTCATTTTCTCACACTCCCTCTCTCATTTTCTCACACTCCCTCTCTCAGTTTCTCACACTCCCTCTCTCATTTTCTCACACTCCCTCTCTCAGTTTCTCACACTCCCTCTCTCATTTTCTCACACTCCCTCTCTCAGTTTCTCACACTCCCTCTCTCAGTTTTTCACACTCCCTCTCTCAGTTTCTCACACTCTCTCTCTCATTTTCTCACATTCCTTCTCTCAGTTTCTCACACTCTCTCTCTCAGTTTCTCACACTCCCCCTCTCCATTTCTCACACTCCCTCTCTCATTTTCTCACATTCCCTCTCTCATTTTCTCACATTCCCTCTCTCAGCTTCTCACACTCTCTCTCTCAGTTTCTCACACTCCCTCTCTCAGTTTCTCACACTCCTTCTCTCAGTTTCTCACATTCCCTCTCTCAGTTTCTCACACTGCCTCTCTCAGTTTCTCACACTCCTTCTCTCAGTTTCTCACACTCCTTCTCTCAGTTTCTCACATTCCCTCTCTCAGTTTCTCACACTGCCTCTCTCAGTTTCTCACACTCCTTCTCTCAGTTTCTCACACTCCCTCTCTCAGTTCCTCACGTTCCCTCTCTCAGTTTCTCACACTCCCTCTCTCAGTTTCTCACATTCCCTCTCTCAGTTTCTCACACTCCCTCTCTCTGTTTCTCACACTCCCTCTCTCAGTTTCTCACACTCCCTCTCTCAGTTTCTCACACTCCCTCTCTCCATTTCTCACACTCCCTCTCTCAGTTTCTCACACTCCCTCTCTCATTTTCTCACACTCCCTCTCTCATTTTCTCACACACCGTCTCTCATTTTCTCACACTCCCTCTCTCATTTTCTCACACTCCCTCTCTCATTTTCTCACACACCGTCTCTCATTTTCTCACACTCCCTCTCTCATTTTCTCACACTCCCTCTCTCATTTTCTCACACTCCCTCTCTCAGTTTCTCACACTCCCTCTCTCCATTTCTCACACTCCTTCTCTCAGTTTCTCACACTCCCTCTCTCAGTTTCTCACACTCCATCTCTCAGTTTCTCACACTCCCTCTCTCCATTTCTCACACTCCTTCTCTCAGTTTCTCACACTCCTTCTCTCAGTTTCTCACATTCCCTCTCTCAGTTACTCACACTCCCTCTCTTCATTTCTCACACTCCATTTCTCAGTTTGTCACACTCCCTCTCTCGGTTTCTCAGACTCCCTCTCTCAGTTTCTCACACTCCCTCTCTCAGTTTCTCACACTCCTTCTCTCCGTTTCTCACACTCCCTCTCTCAGTTTCTCACACTCCGTCTCTCCATTTCTCACATTCCCTCTCTCAGTTTCTCACACTCCCTCTCTCCATTTCTCACACTCCATCTCTCAGTTTCTCACACTCCCTCTCTCAGTTTCTCACACTCCATCTCTCAGTTTCTCAAACTCCCTCTCTCAGTTTCTCACACTCCTTCTCTCAGTTTCTCACACTCCATCTCTCCATTTCTCACATTCCCTCTCTCAGTTTCTCACAATCCCTCTCTCCATTTCTCACACTCCATCTCTCAGTTTCTCACACTCCCTCTCTCAGTTTCTCACACTCCATCTCTCAGTTTCTCACACTCCCTCTCTCCGTTTCTCACGCTCCCTCTCTCAGTTTCTCACACTCCCTCTCTGTTTCTCACACTCCCTCTCTCAGTTTCATACACTCCATCTTTTAGTTTCTCACACTCCCCCTCTCCATTTCTCACACTCCATCTCTCAGTTTCTCACACTCCCCCTCTCCATTTCTCACACTCAATCTCTCAGTTTCTCACACTCCCTCTCTCAGTTTCTCACACTCCCTCTCTCAGTTTCTCACACTCCCTCTCTCCATTTCTCAAACTCCCTCTCTCAGTTTCTCACACTCCCTCTCTCAGTTTCTCACACTCCCTCTCTCAGTTTCTCACCCTCCCTCTCTCAGTTTCTCACACTCCCTCTCTCAGTTTCTGACACACCCTCTCTCAGATTCTCACACTCCATCTCTCAGTTTCTCACATTCCCTCTCTCAGTTTCTCACACTCCCTCTCTCAGTTTCTCACACTCCCTCTCTCAGTTTCTCACACTCCCTCTCTCAGTTTCTCACATTCCCTCTCTCAGTTTCTCACACTCCCTCTCTCAGTTTCTCTCACTCTCTCTCTCATTTTCTCACACTCCCTCTCTCAGTTTCTCACACTCCATCTCTCAGTTTCTCACATTCCCTCTCTCAGTTTCTCACACTCCCTCTCTCAGTTTCTCACATTCCCTCTCTCAGTTTCTCACACTCCCTCTCTCCATTTCTCACACTCCCTCTCTCAGTTTCTCACACTCCCTCTCTCATTTTCTCACACTCCCTCTCTCATTTTCTCACACACCGTCTCTCATTTTCTCACACTCCCTCTCTCATTTTCTCACACTCCCTCTCTCATTTTCTCACACACCGTCTCTCATTTTCTCACACTCCCTCTCTCATTTTCTCACACTCCCTCTCTCATTTTCTCACACTCCCTCTCTCAGTTTCTCACATTCCCTCTCTCAGTTTCTCACATTCCCTCTCTCAGTTTCTCACAGTCCCTCTCTCAGTTTCTCACATTCCCTCTCTCAGTTTCTCACATTCCCTCTCTCATTTTCTCACACTCCCACTCTCAGTTTCTCACACTCCCTCTCTCATTTTCTCACACATACTCTCTCATTTTCTCACACTCCCTCTCTCATTTTCTCACACTCCCTCTCTCAGTTTCTCACACTCCCTCTCTCAGTTTCTCACACTCCCTCTGTCAGTTTCTCACACTCCCTCTCTCATTTTCTCACACTCCCTCTCTCATTTTCTCACACTCCCTCTCTCATTTTCTCACACACCGTCTCTCATTTTCTCACACTCCCTCTCTCATTTTCTCACACTCCCTCTCTCAGTTTCTCACATTCCCTCTCTCAGTTTCTCACACTCCCTCTCTCATTTTCTCACACTCCCTCTCTCATTTTCTCACACTCCCTCTCTCATTTTCTCACACACCGTCTCTCATTTTCTCACACTCCCTCTCTCATTTTCTCACACTCCCTCTCTCAGTTTCTCACACTCCCTCTCTCATTTTCTCACACTCCCTCTCTCAGTTTCTCACACTCCCTCTCTCATTTTCTCACACTCCCTCTCTCAGTTTCTCACACTCCCTCTCTCAGTTTCTCACACTCCCTCTCTCAGTTTCTCACACTCTCTCTCTCATTTTCTCACATTCCTTCTCTCAGTTTCTCACACTCCCCCTCTCCATTTCTCACACTCCCTCTCTCATTTTCTCACATTCCCTCTCTCATTTTCTCACATTCCCTCTCTCAGCTTCTCACACTCCCTCTCTCAGTTTCTCACACTCCCTCTCTCAGTTTCTCACACTCCCTCTCTCAGTTTCTCACACTCCCTCTCTCAGTTTCTCACACTCCTTCTCTCAGTTTCTCACATTCCCTCTCTCAGTTTCTCACACTGCCTCTCTCAGTTTCTCACACTCCTTCTCTCAGTTTCTCACACTCCTTCTCTCAGTTTCTCACATTCCCTCTCTCAGTTTCTCACACTCCTTCTCTCAGTTCCTCACGTTCCCTCTCTCAGTTTCTCACACTCCCTCTCTCAGTTTCTCACATTGCCTCTCTCAGTTTCTCACACTCCCTCTCTCTGTTTCTCACACTCCCTCTCTCAGTTTCTCACACTCCCTCTCTCAGTTTCTCACACTCCCTCTCTCCATTTCTCACACTCCCTCTCTCAGTTTCTCACACTCCCTCTCTCATTTTCTCACACTCCCTCTCTCATTTTCTCACACACCGTCTCTCATTTTCTCACACTCCCTCTCTCATTTTCTCACACTCCCTCTCTCATTTTCTCACACACCGTCTCTCATTTTCTCACACTCCCTCTCTCATTTTCTCACACTCCCTCTCTCATTTTCTCACACTCCCTCTCTCAGTTTCTCACACTCCCTCTCTCCATTTCTCACACTCCTTCTCTCAGTTTCTCACACTCCCTCTCTCAGTTTCTCACACTCCATCTCTCAGTTTCTCACACTCCCTCTCTCCATTTCTCACACTCCTTCTCTCAGTTTCTCACACTCCTTCTCTCAGTTTCTCACATTCCCTCTCTCAGTTACTCACACTCCCTCTCTTCATTTCTCACACTCCATTTCTCAGTTTGTCACACTCCCTCTCTCGGTTTCTCAGACTCCCTCTCTCAGTTTCTCACACTCCCTCTCTCAGTTTCTCACACTCCTTCTCTCCGTTTCTCACACTCCCTCTCTCAGTTTCTCACACTCCGTCTCTCCATTTCTCACATTCCCTCTCTCAGTTTCTCACACTCCCTCTCTCCATTTCTCACACTCCATCTCTCAGTTTCTCACACTCCCTCTCTCAGTTTCTCACACTCCATCTCTCAGTTTCTCAAACTCCCTCTCTCAGTTTCTCACACTCCTTCTCTCAGTTTCTCACACTCCATCTCTCCATTTCTCACATTCCCTCTCTCAGTTTCTCACAATCCCTCTCTCCATTTCTCACACTCCATCTCTCAGTTTCTCACACTCCCTCTCTCAGTTTCTCACACTCCATCTCTCAGTTTCTCACACTCCCTCTCTCCGTTTCTCACGCTCCCTCTCTCAGTTTCTCACACTCCCTCTCTGTTTCTCACACTCCCTCTCTCAGTTTCATACACTCCATCTTTTAGTTTCTCACACTCCCCCTCTCCATTTCTCACACTCCATCTCTCATTTTCTCACACACCGTCTCTCATTTTCTCACACTCCCTCTCTCATTTTCTCACACTCCCTCTCTCATTTTCTCACACACCGTCTCTCATTTTCTCACACTCCCTCTCTCATTTTCTCACACTCCCTCTCTCATTTTCTCACACTCCCTCTCTCAGTTTCTCACATTCCCTCTCTCAGTTTCTCACATTCCCTCTCTCAGTTTCTCACAGTCCCTCTCTCAGTTTCTCACATTCCCTCTCTCAGTTTCTCACATTCCCTCTCTCATTTTCTCACACTCCCACTCTCAGTTTCTCACACTCCCTCTCTCATTTTCTCACACATACTCTCTCATTTTCTCACACTCCCTCTCTCATTTTCTCACACTCCCTCTCTCATTTTCTCACACTCCCTCTCTCAGTTTCTCACATTCCCTCTCTCAGTTTCTCAAACTCCCTCTCTCAGTTTCTAACACTCCCTCTCTCAGTTTCTCACACTCCCTCTCTCTGTTTCTCACACTCCTTCTCTCAGTTTCTCACACTCCCTCTCTCAGTTTCTCACACTCCCCCTCTCCATTTCTCACACTCCATCTCTCATTTTCTCACATTCCCTCTCTCATTTTCTCACATTCCCTCTCTCAGTTTCTCACACTCCCTCTCTCAGTTTCTCACACTCCTCCTCTCCATTTCTCACACTCCCTCTCTCAGTTTCTCACACTCCCTCTCTCAGTTTCTCACACTCCCTCTCTCATTTTCTCACACTCCCTCTCTCATTTTCTCACACACTGTCTCTCAGTTTCTCACACTCCCTCTCTCAGTTTCTCACACTCCCTCTCTCAGTTTCTCACGCTCCTTCTCTCGGTTTCTCACTCTCCCTCTCTCAGTTTCTCACACTCCCTCTCTCAGTTTCTCACACTCCTTCTCTCAGTTTCTCACATTCCCTCTCTCAGTTTCTCACACTCCCTCTCTCATTTTCTCACACTCCCTCTCTCAGTTTCTCAAACTCCCTCTCTCAGTTTCTCACACTCCCTCTCTCAGTTTCTCACACTCCCTCTCTCAGTTTCTCACACTCCCTCTCTCAGTTTCTCACACTCCTTCTCTCGGTTTCTCACTCTCCCTCTCTCAGTTTCTCACACTCCCTCTCTCAGTTTCTCACACTCCTTCTCTCAGTTTCTCACATTCCCTCTCTCAGTTTCTCACACTCCCTCTCTGTTTCTCACACTCCTTCTCACATTTTCTCACACTCCTTCTCTCAGTTTCTCACATTCCCTCTCTCAGTTTCTCGCACTCCCTCTCTCATTTTCTCACATTCCCTCTCTTAGTTTCTCACACTGCCTCTCTCAGTTTCTCACACTCCCTCTCTCATTTTCTCACACACCGTCTCTCATTTTCTCACACTCCCGCTCTCAGTTTCTCACACTCCCTCTCTCAGTTTCTCACACTCCCTCTCTCAGTTTCTCACAATCCCTCTCTCATTTTCTCACACTCCCTCTCTCATTTTCTCACACTCCCTCTCTCATTTTCTCACACTCCCTCTCTCATTTTCTCACACTCCCTCTCTCATTTTCTCACACTCCCTCTCTCATTTTCTCACACACCGTCTCTCATTTTCTCACACTCCCGCTCTCAGTTTCTCACACTCCCTCTCTCAGTTTCTCACAATCCCTCTCTCAGTTTCTCACACTCCCTCTCTCATTTTCTCACACTCCCTCTCTCATTTTCTCACACTCCCTCTCTCATTTTCTCACACTCCCTCTCTCATTTTCTCACACTCCCTCTCTCATTTTCTCACACACCGTCTCTCATTTTCTCACACTCCCTCTCTCATTTTATCACACTCCCTCTCTCATTTTCTCACACTCCCTCTCTCAGTTTCTCACACTCCCTCTCTCAGTTTCTCACACTCTCTCTCTCATTTTCTCACACTCCCTCTCTCATTTTCTCACACTCCCTCTCTCAGTTTCTCACATTCCCTCTCTCAGTTTCTCAAACTCCCTCTCTCAGTTTCTCACACTCCCTCTCTCAGTTTCTCACACTCCCTCTCTCAGTTTCTCACACTCCCTCTCTCAGTTTCTCACACTCCCTCTCTCAGTTTCTCACATTCCTTCTCTCAGTTTCTCACACTCCCTCTCTCAGTTTCTCACACTCCCCCTCTACATTTCTCACACTCCATCTCTCATTTTCTCACATTCCCTCTCTCATTTTCTCACATTCCCTCTCTCAGTTTCTCACACTCCCTCTCTCAGTTTCTCACACTCCTCCTCCCCATTTCTCACACTCCCTCTCTCAGTTTCTCACACTCCCTCTCTCAGTTTCTCACACTCCCTCTCTCCATTTCTCACACTCCTTCTCTCAGTTTCTCACATTCCCTCTCTCAGTTTCTCACACTCCCTCTCTCAGTTTCTCACACTCCTTCTCACATTTTCTCACACTCCTTCTCTCAGTTTCTCACATTCCCTCTCTCAGTTTCTCGCACTCCCTCTCTCATTTTCTCACACTCCCTCTCTCATTTTCTCACACACCGTCTCTCATTTTCTCACACTCCCGCTCTCAGTTTCTCACACTCCCTCTCTCAGTTTCTCACACTCCCTCTCTCATTTTCTCACACTCCCTCTCTCAGTTTCTCACACTCCCTCTCTCATTTTCTCACACTCCCTCTCTCATTTTCTCACACTCCATCTCTCATTTCCTCACACTCCCTCTCTCATTTTCTCACACTCCCTCTCTCATTTTCTCACACTCCCTCTCTCATTTTCTCACACTCCCTCTCTCAGTTTCTCACATTCCCTCTCTCAGTTTCTCACATTCCCTCTCTCAGTTTCTCACAGTCCCTCTCTCAGTTTCTCACATTCCCTCTCTCAGTTTCTCACATTCCCTCTCTCAGTTTCTCACACTCCCACTCTCAGTTTCTCACACTCCCTCTCTCATTTTCTAACACTCCCTCTCTCATTTTCTCACGCTCCCTCTCTCATTTTCTCACACTCCCTCTCTCATTTTCTCACACTCCCTCTCTCAGTTTCTCACATTCCCTCTCTCAGTTTCTCAAACTCCCTCTCTCAGTTTCTAACACTCCCTCTCTCAGTTTCTCACACTCCCTCTCTCAGTTTCTCAAACTCCCTCTCTCAGTTTCTCACACTCCCTCTCTCAGTTTCTCACACTCCCTCTCTCAGTTTCTCACACTCTCTCTAACATTTTCTCACATTCCTTCTCTCAGTTTCTCACACTCCCTCTCTCAGTTTCTCACACTCCCCCTCTCCATTTCTCACAATCCATCTCTCATTTTCTCACATTCCCTCTCTCATTTTCTCACATTCCCTCTCTCAGTTTCTCACACTCCCTCTCTCAGTTTCTCACACTCCTCCTCTCCATTTCTCACACTCCCTCTCTCAGTTTCTCACACTCCCTCTCTCAGTTTCTCACACTCCCTCTCTCAGTTTCTCACACTCCTTCTCTCGGTTTCTCACTCTCCCTCTCTCAGTTTCTCACACTCCCTCTCTCAGTTTCTCACACTCCTTCTCTCAGTTTCTCACATTCCCTCTCTCAGTTTCTCACACTCCCTCTCTCAGTTTCTCACACTCCTTCTCACATTTTCTCACACTCCTTCTCTCAGTTTCTCACATTCCCTCTCTCAGTTTCTCACACTCCCTCTCTCATTTTTTCACACTCCCTCTCTCATTTTCTCACACTCCCTCTCTCATTTTCTCACACTCCCGCTCTCAGTTTCTCACACTCCCTCTCTCAGTTTCTCACACTCCCTCTCTCATTTTCTCACACTCCCTCTCTCATTTTCTCACACTCCCTCTCTCATTTTCTCACACTCCCTCTCTCATTTTCTCACACACCGTCTCTCATTTTCTCACACTCCCTCTCTCATTTTCTCACACTCCCTCTCTCATTTTCTCACACTCCCTCTCTCAGTTTCTCACACTCCCTCTCTTAGTTTCTCACACTCCCTCTCTCAGTTTCTCACACTCCCTCTCTCAGTTTCTCACATTCCCTCTCTCATTTTCTCACACTCCCTCTCTCAGTTTCTCACACTCCCTCTCTTAGTTTCTCACACTCCCTCTCTCAGTTTCTCACACACCGTCTCTCATTTTCTCACACTCCCTCTCTCATTTTCTCACACTCGCTCTCTCATTTTCTCACACTCCCTCTCTCAGTTTCTCACATTCCCTCTCTCAGTTTCTCAAACTCCCTCTCTCAGTTTCTAACACTCCCTCTCTCAGTTTCTCACACTCCCTCTCTCAGTTTCTCACACTCCCTCTCTCAGTTTCTCACACTCCCTCTCTCAGTTTCTCACACTCTCTCTCTCATTTTCTCACATTCCTTCTCTCAGTTTCTCACACTCCCTCTCTCAGTTTCTCACACTCCCCCTCTACATTTCTCACACTCCATCTCTCATTTTCTCACATTCCCTCTCTCATTTTCTCACATTCCCTCTCTCAGTTTCTCACACTCCCTCTCTCAGTTTCTCACACTCCTCCTCCCCATTTCTCACACTCCCTCTCTCAGTTTCTCACACTCCCTCTCTCAGTTTCTCACACTCCCTCTCTCAGTTTCTCACACTCCCTCTCTCAGTTTCTCACACTCGTTCTCTCGGTTTCTCACTCTCCCTCTCTCAGTTTCTCACACTCCCTCTCTCAGTTTCTCACACTCCCTCTCTCAGTTTCTCACACTCCCTCTCTCAGTTTCTCACACTCCCTCTCTCATTTTCTCACACTCCCTCTCTCATTTTCTCACACTCCCTCTCTCATTTTCTCACACACCGTCTCTCATTTTCTCACACTCCCTCTCTCATTTTCTCACACTCCCTCTCTCATTTTCTCACACTCCCTCTCTCAGTTTCTCACACTCCCTCTCTCAGTTTCTCACACTCCCTCTCTCAGTTTCTCACACTCCCTCTCTCAGTTTCTCACACTCCATCTCTCAGTTTCTCACACTCCCTCTCTCAGTTTCTCACATTCCCTCTCTCAGTTTCTCACACTCCCTCTCTCAGTTTCTCACACTCCCTCTCTCAGTTTCTCACACTCCCTCTCTCAGTTTCTCACACTCCCTCTCTCAGTTTCTCACACTCCCTCTGTCAGTTTCTCACACTCCCTCTCTCATTTTCTCACATTCCTTCTCTCATTTTCTCACACTCCCTCTCTCATTTTCTCACACACCGTCTCTCATTTTCTCACATTCCCTCTCTCATTTTCTCACATTCCCTCTCTCAGTTTCTCACACTCCCTCTCTCAGTTTCTCACACTCCCTCTCTCAGTTTCTCAAACTCCCTCTCTCAGTTTCTCACACTCCCTCTCTCAGTTTCTCACACTCTCTCTCTCATTTTCTCACATTCCTTCTCTCAGTTTCTCACACTCCCTCTCTCAGTTTCTCACACTCCCCCTCTCCATTTCTCACACTCCATCTCTCATTTTCTCACATTCCCTCTCTCAGTTTCTCACACTCCCTCTCTCAGTTTCTCACACTCGCCCTCTCCATTTCTCACACTCCCTCTCTCAGTTTCTGACACTCCCTCTCTCAGTTTCTCACACTCCCTCTCTCAGTTTCTCACACTCCCTCTCTCAGTTTCTCACACTCCTTCTCTCGGTTTCTCACTCTGCCTGTCTCAGTTTCTCACACTCCCTCTCTCAGTTTCTCACACTCCTTCTCTCAGTTTCTCACATTCCCTCTCTCAGTTTCTCACACTCCCTCTCTCAGTTTCTCACACTCCTTCTCACATTTTCTCACACTCCTTCTCTCAGTTTCTCACATTCCCTCTCTCAGTTTCTCACACTCCCTCTCTCATTTTCTCACACTCCCTCTCTCATTTTCTCACACACCGTCTCTCATTTTCTCACACTCCCGCTCTCAGTTTCTCACACTCCCTCTCTCAGTTTCTCACACTCCCTCTCTCAGTTTCTCACACTCCCTCTCTCATTTTCTCACACTCCCTCTCTCATTTTCTCACACTCCCTCTCTCATTTTCTCACACACCGTCTCTCATTTCTCACACTCCCTCTCTCAGTTTCTCACACTCCCTCTCTCAGTTTCTCACACTCCCTCTCTCAGTTTCTCACACTCCCTCTCTCAGTTTCTCACACTCCCTCTCTCAGTTTCTCACACTCGTTCTCTCGGTTTCTCACTCTCCCTCTCTCAGTTTCTCACACTCCCTCTCTCAGTTTCTCACACTCCCTCTCTCAGTTTCTCACACTCCCTCTCTCAGTTTCTCACACTCCCTCTCTCATTTTCTCACACTCCCTCTCTCATTTTCTCACACTCCCTCTCTCATTTTCTCACACTCCCTCTCTCATTTTCTCACACACCGTCTCTCATTTTCTCACACTCCCTCTCTCATTTTCTCACACTCCCTCTCTCATTTTCTCACACTCCCTCTCTCAGTTTCTCACACTCCCTCTCTCAGTTTCTCACACTCCCTCTCTCAGTTTCTCACACTCCCTCTCTCAGTTTCTCACACTCCATCTCTCAGTTTCTCACACTCCCTCTCTCAGTTTCTCACATTCCCTCTCTCAGTTTCTCACACTCCCTCTCTCAGTTTCTCACACTCCCTCTCTCAGTTTCTCACACTCCCTCTCTCAGTTTCTCACACTCCCTCTCTCAGTTTCTCACACTCCCTCTGTCAGTTTCTCACACTCCCTCTCTCATTTTCTCACATTCCTTCTCTCATTTTCTCACACTCCCTCTCTCATTTTCTCACACACCGTCTCTCATTTTCTCACATTCCCTCTCTCATTTTCTCACATTCCCTCTCTCAGTTTCTCACACTCCCTCTCTCAGTTTCTCACACTCCCTCTCTCAGTTTCTCAAACTCCCTCTCTCAGTTTCTCACACTCCCTCTCTCAGTTTCTCACACTCTCTCTCTCATTTTCTCACATTCCTTCTCTCAGTTTCTCACACTCCCTCTCTCAGTTTCTCACACTCCCCCTCTCCA
This sequence comes from Heptranchias perlo, assembly GCF_035084215.1. Lineage (NCBI taxonomy): Eukaryota > Metazoa > Chordata > Chondrichthyes > Hexanchiformes > Hexanchidae > Heptranchias > Heptranchias perlo. The sequence goes on along the minus strand of NC_090343.1, from coordinate 49,871,645 downwards.
TTTCTCACACTCCATCTCTCATTTTCTCACATTCCCTCTCTCAGTTTCTCACACTCCCTCTCTCAGTTTCTCACACTCGCCCTCTCCATTTCTCACACTCCCTCTCTCAGTTTCTGACACTCCCTCTCTCAGTTTCTCACACTCCCTCTCTCAGTTTCTCACACTCCCTCTCTCAGTTTCTCACACTCCTTCTCTCGGTTTCTCACTCTCCCTGTCTCAGTTTCTCACACTCCCTCTCTCAGTTTCTCACACTCCTTCTCTCAGTTTCTCACATTCCCTCTCTCAGTTTCTCACACTCCCTCTCTCAGTTTCTCACACTCCTTCTCACATTTTCTCACACTCCTTCTCTCAGTTTCTCACATTCCCTCTCTCAGTTTCTCACACTCCCTCTCTCATTTTCTCACACTCCCTCTCTCATTTTCTCACACACCGTCTCTCATTTTCTCACACTCCCGCTCTCAGTTTCTCACACTCCCTCTCTCAGTTTCTCACACTCCCTCTCTCAGTTTCTCACACTCCCTCTCTCATTTTCTCACACTCCCTCTCTCATTTTCTCACACTCCCTCTCTCATTTTCTCACACTCCCTCTCTCATTTTCTCACACACCGTCTCTCATTTTCTCACACACCGTCTCTCATTTTCTCACACTCCCGCTCTCAGTTTCTCACACTCCCTCTCTCAGTTTCTCACACTCCCTCTCTCAGTTTCTCACACTCCCTCTCTCATTTTCTCACACTCTCTCTCTCATTTTCTCACACTCCCTCTCTCATTTTCTCACACTCCCTCTCTCATTTTCTCACACACCGTCTCTCATTTTCTCACACTCCCTCTCTCATTTTCTCACACTCCCTCTCTCATTTTCTCACACTCCCTCTCTCAGTTTCTCACACTCCCTCTCTCAGTTTCTCACACTCCCTCTCTCAGTTTCTCACACTCCCTCTGTCAGTTTCTCACACTCCCTCTGTCAGTTTCTCACACTCCCTCTCTCATTTTCTCACACTCCCTCTCTCATTTTCTCACACACCGTCTCTCATTTTCTCACACTCCCTCACTCATTTTCTCACACTCCCTCTCTCATTTTCTCACATTCCCTCTCTCAGTTTCTAACACTCCCTCTCTCAGTTTCTCACACTCCCTCTCTCAGTTTCTCACATTCCCTCTCTCAGTTTCTCACACTCCCTCTCTCAGTTTCTCACACTCCCTCTCGCAGTTTCTCACACTCTCTCTCTCATTTTCTCACATTCCTTCTCTCAGTTTCTCACACTCCCTCTCTCAGTTTCTCACTCCCCCTCTCCATTTCTCACACTCCATCTCTCATTTTCTCACATTCCCTCTCTCATTTTCTCACATTCCCTCTCTCAGTTTCTCACACTCCCTCTCTCAGTTTCTCACACTCGCCCTCTCCATTTCTCACACTCCCTCTCTCAGTTTCTGACACTCCTTCTCTCAGTTTCTCACATTCCCTCTCTCAGTTTCTCACACTCCCTCTCTCAGTTTCTCACACTCCTTCTCAGATTTTCTCACACTCCTTCTCTCAGTTTCTCACATTCCCTCTCTCAGTTTCTCACATTCCCTCTCTCAGTTTCTCACACTCCCTCTCTCATTTTCTCACACTCCCTCTCTCATTTTCTCACACACCGTCTCTCATTTTCTCACACTCCCGCTCTCAGTTTCTCACACTCCCTCTCTCATTTTCTCACACTCCCTCTCTCATTTTCTCACACTCCCTCTCTCATTTTCTCACACTCCCTCTCTCATTTTCTCACACTCCCTCTCTCATTTTCTCACACACCGTCTCTCATTTTCTCACACTCCCTCTCTCATTTTCTCATACTCCCTCTCTCATTTTCTCACACTCCCTCTCTCAGTTTCTCACATTCCCTCTCTCAGTTTCTCACACTCCCTCTCTCAGTTTCTCACACTCCCTCTCTCAGTTTCTCACACTCCCTCTCTCATTTTCTCACACTCCCTCTCTCATTTTCTCACACACTGTCTCTCAGTTTCTCACACTCCCTCTCTCAGTTTCTCACACTCCCTCTCTCAGTTTCTCACACTCCCTCTCTCAGTTTCTCACACTCCCTCTCTCAGTTTCTCCCGCTCCCTCTCTCAGTTTCTCACACTCCATCTCTCAGTTTCTCACACTCCCTCTCTCAGTTTCTCACATTCCCTCTCTCAGTTTCTCACACTCCCTCTCTCAGTTTCTCACACTCCCTCTCCCAGTTTCTCACACTCCCTCTCTCAGTTTCTCACACTCCCTCTCTCATTTTCTCACACTACCTCTCTCATTTTCTCACACTCCCTCTCTCATTTTCTCACACACCGTCTCTCATTTTCTCACACTCCCTCTCTCATTTTCTCACACTCCCTCTCTCATTTACTCACATTCCCTCTCTCAGTTTCTAACACTCCCTCTCTCAGTTTCTCACACTCCCTCTCTCAGTTTCTCACACTCCCTCTCTCAGTTTCTCACACTCCCTCTCTCAGTTTCTCACACTCCCTCTCTCCATTTCTCACACTCCCTCTCTCAGTTTCTCACACTCCCTCTCTCAGTTTCTCACAATCCCTCTCTCAGTTTCTCACACTCTCTCTCTCATTTTCTCACATTCCTTCTCTCAGTTTCTCACACTCCCTCTCTCAGTTTCTCACACTCCCCCTCTCCATTTCTCACACTCCATCTCTCATTTTCTCACATTCCCTCTCTCATTATCTCACATTCCCTCTCTCAGTTTCTCACACTCCCTCTCTCAGTTTCTCACACTCGCCCTCTCCATTTCTCACACTCCCTCTCTCAGTTTCTCACACTCCCTCTCTCAGTTTCTCACACTCCCTCTCTCAGTTTCTCACACCCCCTCTCTCAGTTTCTCACACTCCCTCTCTCAGTTTCTCACACTCCTTCTCTCGGTTTCTCACTCTCCCTCTCTCAGTTTCTCACACTCCCTCTCTCAGTTTCTCACACTCCTTCTCTCAGTTTCTCACATTCCCTCTCTCAGTTTCTCACACTCCCTCTCTCAGTTTCTCACACTCCTTCTCACATTTTCTCACACTCCTTCTCTCAGTTTCTCACATTCCCTCTCTCAGTTTCTCACACTCCCTCTCTCATTTTCTCACACTCCCTCTCTCATTTTCTCACACACCGTCTCTCATTTTCTCACACTCCCGCTCTCAGTTTCTCACACTCCCTCTCTCAGTTTCTCACACTCCCTCTCTCAGTTTCTCACACTCCCTCTCTCATTTTCTCACACTCCCTCTCTCATTTTCTCACATTCCTCTCTCATTTTCTCACACTCCCTCTCTCATTTTCTCACACTCCCTCTCTCATTTTCTCACACACCGTCTCTCATTTTCTCACACTCCCTCTCTCATTTTCTCACACTCCCTCTATCATTTTCTCACACTCCCTCTCTCAGTTTCTCACATTCCCTCTCTCAGTTTCTCACACTCCCTCTCTCAGTTTCTCACACTCCCTCTCTCAGTTTCTCACATTCCCTCTCTCAGTTTCTCACACTCTCTCTCTCATTTTCTCACACTCCCTCTCTCATTTTCTCACACACCGTCTCTCAGTTTCTCACACTCCCTCTCTCAGTTTCTCACACTCCCTCTCTCAGTTTCTCACACTCCCTCTCTCAGTTTCTCACACTCCCTCTCTCAGTTTCTCACACTCCATCTCTCAGTTTCTCACACTCCCTCACTCAGTTTCTCACATTCCCTCTCTCAGTTTCTCACACTCCCTCTCTCAGTTTCTCACACTCCCTCTGTCAGTTTCTCACACTCCCTCTCTCATTTTCTCACACTCCCTCTCTCATTTTCTCACACACCGTCTCTCATTTTCTCACACTCCCTCTCTCATTTTCTCACACTCCCTCTCTCAGTTTCTCACATTCCCTCTCTCAGTTTCTCACACTCTCTCTCTCAGTTTCTCACACTCCCTCTCTCAGTTTCTCACATTCCCTCTCTCAGTTTCTCACACTCTCTCTCTCATTTTCTCACACTCCCTCTCTCATTTTCTCACACACCGTCTCTCAGTTTCTCACACTCCCTCTCTCAGTTTCTCACACTCCCTCTCTCAGTTTCTCACACTCCCTCTCTCAGTTTCTCACACTCCCTCTCTCAGTTTCTCACACTCCCTCTCTCAGTTTCTCACACTCCATCTCTCAGTTTCTCACACTCCCTCACTCAGTTTCTCACATTCCCTCTCTCAGTTTCTCACACTCCCTCTCTCAGTTTCTCACACTCCCTCTGTCAGTTTCTCACACTCCCTCTCTCATTTTCTCACACTCCCTCTCTCATTTTCTCACACACCGTCTCTCATTTTCTCACACTCCCTCTCTCATTTTCTCACACTCCCTCTCTCAGTTTCTCACATTCCCTCTCTCAGTTTCTCACACTCCCTCTCTCATTTTCTCACACTCCCTCTCTCATTTTCTCACACTCCCTCTCTCAGTTTCTCACACTCCCTCTCTCATTTTCTCACACTCCCTCTCTCAGTTTCTCACACTCCCTCTCTCATTTTCTCACACTCCCTCTCTCAGTTTCTCACACTCCCTCTCTCAGTTTCTCACACTCCCTCTCTCAGTTTCTCACACTCCCTCTCTCAGTTTCTCACACTCTCTCTCTCATTTTCTCACATTCCTTCTCTCAGTTTCTCACACTCCCTCTCTCAGTTTCTCACACTCCCCCTCTCCATTTCTCACACTCCCTCTCTCATTTTCTCACATTCCCTCTCTCATTTTCTCACATTCCCTCTCTCAGTTTCTCACACTCCCTCTCTCAGTTTCTCACACTCCCTCTCTCAGTTTCTCACACTCCCTCTCTCAGTTTCTCACACTCCCTCTCTCAGTTTCTCACACTCCCTCTCTCATTTTCTCACACTACCTCTCTCATTTTCTCACACTCCCTCTCTCATTTTCTCACACACCGTCTCTCATTTTCTCACACTCCCTCTCTCATTTTCTCACACTCCCTCTCTCATTTTCTCACATTCCCTCTCTCAGTTTCTCACACTCCCTCTCTCAGTTTCTCACACTCCCTCTCTCAGTTTCTCACACTCCCTCTCTCAGTTTCTCACACTCCCTCTCTCAGTTTCTCACACTCCATCTCTCAGTTTCTCACACTCCCTCTCTCAGTTTCTCACATTCCCTCTCTCAGTTTCTCACACTCCCTCTCTCAGTTTCTCACACTCCCTCTCTCAGTTTCTCACACTCCCTCTCTCAGTTTCTCACACTCCCTCTCTCAGTTTCTCACACTCCCTCTGTCAGTTTCTCACACTCCCTCTCTCATTTTCTCACATTCCTTCTCTCATTTTCTCACACTCCCTCTCTCATTTTCTCACACACCGTCTCTCATTTTCTCACATTCCCTCTCTCATTTTCTCACATTCCCTCTCTCAGTTTCTCACACTCCCTCTCTCAGTTTCTCACACTCCCTCTCTCAGTTTCTCAAACTCCCTCTCTCAGTTTCTCACACTCCCTCTCTCAGTTTCTCACACTCTCTCTCTCATTTTCTCACATTCCTTCTCTCAGTTTCTCACACTCCCTCTCTCAGTTTCTCACACTCCCCCTCTCCATTTCTCACACTCCATCTCTCATTTTCTCACATTCCCTCTCTCAGTTTCTCACACTCCCTCTCTCAGTTTCTCACACTCGCCCTCTCCATTTCTCACACTCCCTCTCTCAGTTTCTGACACTCCCTCTCTCAGTTTCTCACACTCCCTCTCTCAGTTTCTCACACTCCCTCTCTCAGTTTCTCACACTCCTTCTCTCGGTTTCTCACTCTCCCTGTCTCAGTTTCTCACACTCCCTCTCTCAGTTTCTCACACTCCTTCTCTCAGTTTCTCACATTCCCTCTCTCAGTTTCTCACACTCCCTCTCTCAGTTTCTCACACTCCTTCTCACATTTTCTCACACTCCTTCTCTCAGTTTCTCACATTCCCTCTCTCAGTTTCTCACACTCCCTCTCTCATTTTCTCACACTCCCTCTCTCATTTTCTCACACACCGTCTCTCATTTTCTCACACTCCCGCTCTCAGTTTCTCACACTCCCTCTCTCAGTTTCTCACACTCCCTCTCTCAGTTTCTCACACTCCCTCTCTCATTTTCTCACACTCCCTCTCTCATTTTCTCACACTCCCTCTCTCATTTTCTCACACTCCCTCTCTCATTTTCTCACACACCGTCTCTCATTTTCTCACACACCGTCTCTCATTTTCTCACACTCCCGCTCTCAGTTTCTCACACTCCCTCTCTCAGTTTCTCACACTCCCTCTCTCAGTTTCTCACACTCCCTCTCTCATTTTCTCACACTCTCTCTCTCATTTTCTCACACTCCCTCTCTCATTTTCTCACACTCCCTCTCTCATTTTCTCACACACCGTCTCTCATTTTCTCACACTCCCTCTCTCATTTTCTCACACTCCCTCTCTCATTTTCTCACACTCCCTCTCTCAGTTTCTCACACTCCCTCTCTCAGTTTCTCACACTCCCTCTCTCAGTTTCTCACACTCCCTCTGTCAGTTTCTCACACTCCCTCTGTCAGTTTCTCACACTCCCTCTCTCATTTTCTCACACTCCCTCTCTCATTTTCTCACACACCGTCTCTCATTTTCTCACACTCCCTCACTCATTTTCTCACACTCCCTCTCTCATTTTCTCACATTCCCTCTCTCAGTTTCTAACACTCCCTCTCTCAGTTTCTCACACTCCCTCTCTCAGTTTCTCACATTCCCTCTCTCAGTTTCTCACACTCCCTCTCTCAGTTTCTCACACTCCCTCTCGCAGTTTCTCACACTCTCTCTCTCATTTTCTCACATTCCTTCTCTCAGTTTCTCACACTCCCTCTCTCAGTTTCTCACTCCCCCTCTCCATTTCTCACACTCCATCTCTCATTTTCTCACATTCCCTCTCTCATTTTCTCACATTCCCTCTCTCAGTTTCTCACACTCCCTCTCTCAGTTTCTCACACTCGCCCTCTCCATTTCTCACACTCCCTCTCTCAGTTTCTGACACTCCTTCTCTCAGTTTCTCACATTCCCTCTCTCAGTTTCTCACACTCCCTCTCTCAGTTTCTCACACTCCTTCTCAGATTTTCTCACACTCCTTCTCTCAGTTTCTCACATTCCCTCTCTCAGTTTCTCACATTCCCTCTCTCAGTTTCTCACACTCCCTCTCTCATTTTCTCACACTCCCTCTCTCATTTTCTCACACACCGTCTCTCATTTTCTCACACTCCCGCTCTCAGTTTCTCACACTCCCTCTCTCATTTTCTCACACTCCCTCTCTCATTTTCTCACACTCCCTCTCTCATTTTCTCACACTCCCTCTCTCATTTTCTCACACTCCCTCTCTCATTTTCTCACACACCGTCTCTCATTTTCTCACACTCCCTCTCTCATTTTCTCATACTCCCTCTCTCATTTTCTCACACTCCCTCTCTCAGTTTCTCACATTCCCTCTCTCAGTTTCTCACACTCCCTCTCTCAGTTTCTCACACTCCCTCTCTCAGTTTCTCACACTCCCTCTCTCATTTTCTCACACTCCCTCTCTCATTTTCTCACACACTGTCTCTCAGTTTCTCACACTCCCTCTCTCAGTTTCTCACACTCCCTCTCTCAGTTTCTCACACTCCCTCTCTCAGTTTCTCACACTCCCTCTCTCAGTTTCTCCCGCTCCCTCTCTCAGTTTCTCACACTCCATCTCTCAGTTTCTCACACTCCCTCTCTCAGTTTCTCACATTCCCTCTCTCAGTTTCTCACACTCCCTCTCTCAGTTTCTCACACTCCCTCTCCCAGTTTCTCACACTCCCTCTCTCAGTTTCTCACACTCCCTCTCTCATTTTCTCACACTACCTCTCTCATTTTCTCACACTCCCTCTCTCATTTTCTCACACACCGTCTCTCATTTTCTCACACTCCCTCTCTCATTTTCTCACACTCCCTCTCTCATTTACTCACATTCCCTCTCTCAGTTTCTAACACTCCCTCTCTCAGTTTCTCACACTCCCTCTCTCAGTTTCTCACACTCCCTCTCTCAGTTTCTCACACTCCCTCTCTCAGTTTCTCACACTCCCTCTCTCCATTTCTCACACTCCCTCTCTCAGTTTCTCACACTCCCTCTCTCAGTTTCTCACAATCCCTCTCTCAGTTTCTCACACTCTCTCTCTCATTTTCTCACATTCCTTCTCTCAGTTTCTCACACTCCCTCTCTCAGTTTCTCACACTCCCCCTCTCCATTTCTCACACTCCATCTCTCATTTTCTCACATTCCCTCTCTCATTATCTCACATTCCCTCTCTCAGTTTCTCACACTCCCTCTCTCAGTTTCTCACACTCGCCCTCTCCATTTCTCACACTCCCTCTCTCAGTTTCTCACACTCCCTCTCTCAGTTTCTCACACTCCCTCTCTCAGTTTCTCACACCCCCTCTCTCAGTTTCTCACACTCCCTCTCTCAGTTTCTCACACTCCTTCTCTCGGTTTCTCACTCTCCCTCTCTCAGTTTCTCACACTCCCTCTCTCAGTTTCTCACACTCCTTCTCTCAGTTTCTCACATTCCCTCTCTCAGTTTCTCACACTCCCTCTCTCAGTTTCTCACACTCCTTCTCACATTTTCTCACACTCCTTCTCTCAGTTTCTCACATTCCCTCTCTCAGTTTCTCACACTCCCTCTCTCATTTTCTCACACTCCCTCTCTCATTTTCTCACACACCGTCTCTCATTTTCTCACACTCCCGCTCTCAGTTTCTCACACTCCCTCTCTCAGTTTCTCACACTCCCTCTCTCAGTTTCTCACACTCCCTCTCTCATTTTCTCACACTCCCTCTCTCATTTTCTCACATTCCTCTCTCATTTTCTCACACTCCCTCTCTCATTTTCTCACACTCCCTCTCTCATTTTCTCACACACCGTCTCTCATTTTCTCACACTCCCTCTCTCATTTTCTCACACTCCCTCTATCATTTTCTCACACTCCCTCTCTCAGTTTCTCACATTCCCTCTCTCAGTTTCTCACACTCCCTCTCTCAGTTTCTGACACTCCCTCTCTCAGTTTCTCACATTCCCTCTCTCAGTTTCTCACACTCTCTCTCTCATTTTCTCACACTCCCTCTCTCATTTTCTCACACACCGTCTCTCAGTTTCTCACACTCCCTCTCTCAGTTTCTCACACTCCCTCTCTCAGTTTCTCACACTCCCTCTCTCAGTTTCTCACACTCCCTCTCTCAGTTTCTCACACTCCATCTCTCAGTTTCTCACACTCCCTCACTCAGTTTCTCACATTCCCTCTCTCAGTTTCTCACACTCCCTCTCTCAGTTTCTCACACTCCCTCTGTCAGTTTCTCACACTCCCTCTCTCATTTTCTCACACTCCCTCTCTCATTTTCTCACACACCGTCTCTCATTTTCTCACACTCCCTCTCTCATTTTCTCACACTCCCTCTCTCAGTTTCTCACATTCCCTCTCTCAGTTTCTCACACTCTCTCTCTCAGTTTCTCACACTCCCTCTCTCAGTTTCTCACATTCCCTCTCTCAGTTTCTCACACTCTCTCTCTCATTTTCTCACACTCCCTCTCTCATTTTCTCACACACCGTCTCTCAGTTTCTCACACTCCCTCTCTCAGTTTCTCACACTCCCTCTCTCAGTTTCTCACACTCCCTCTCTCAGTTTCTCACACTCCCTCTCTCAGTTTCTCACACTCCCTCTCTCAGTTTCTCACACTCCATCTCTCAGTTTCTCACACTCCCTCACTCAGTTTCTCACATTCCCTCTCTCAGTTTCTCACACTCCCTCTCTCAGTTTCTCACACTCCCTCTGTCAGTTTCTCACACTCCCTCTCTCATTTTCTCACACTCCCTCTCTCATTTTCTCACACACCGTCTCTCATTTTCTCACACTCCCTCTCTCATTTTCTCACACTCCCTCTCTCAGTTTCTCACATTCCCTCTCTCAGTTTCTCACACTCCCTCTCTCATTTTCTCACACTCCCTCTCTCATTTTCTCACACTCCCTCTCTCAGTTTCTCACACTCCCTCTCTCATTTTCTCACACTCCCTCTCTCAGTTTCTCACACTCCCTCTCTCATTTTCTCACACTCCCTCTCTCAGTTTCTCACACTCCCTCTCTCAGTTTCTCACACTCCCTCTCTCAGTTTCTCACACTCCCTCTCTCAGTTTCTCACACTCTCTCTCTCATTTTCTCACATTCCTTCTCTCAGTTTCTCACACTCCCTCTCTCAGTTTCTCACACTCCCCCTCTCCATTTCTCACACTCCCTCTCTCATTTTCTCACATTCCCTCTCTCATTTTCTCACATTCCCTCTCTCAGTTTCTCACACTCCCTCTCTCAGTTTCTCACACTCCCTCTCTCAGTTTCTCACACTCCCTCTCTCAGTTTCTCACACTCCCTCTCTCAGTTTCTCACACTCCCTCTCTCATTTTCTCACACTACCTCTCTCATTTTCTCACACTCCCTCTCTCATTTTCTCACACACCGTCTCTCATTTTCTCACACTCCCTCTCTCATTTTCTCACACTCCCTCTCTCATTTTCTCACATTCCCTCTCTCAGTTTCTCACATTCCCTCTCTCAGTTTCTCACACTCCCTCTCTCATTTTCTCACACTCCCTCTCTCATTTTCTCACACTCCCTCTCTCATTTTCTCACACTCCCTCTCTCATTTTCTCACACACCGTCTCTCATTTTCTCACAGTCCCTCTCTCATTTTCTCACACTCCCTCTCTCAGTTTCTCACACTCCCTCTCTCATTTTCTCACACTCCCTCTCTCAGTTTCTCACACTCCCTCTCTCATTTTCTCACACACCCTCTCTCAGTTTCTCACACTCCCTCTCTCAGTTTCTCACACTCCCTCTCTCAGTTTCTCACACTCCCTCTCTCAGTTTCTCCCACTCCCTCTCTCAGTTTCTCACACTCTCTCTCTCATTTTCTCACATTCCTTCTCTCAGTTTCTCACACTCCCTCTCTCAGTTTCTCACACTCCCCCTCTCCATTTCTCACACTCCCTCTCTCATTTTCTCACATTCCCTCTCTCATTTTCTCACACTCCCTCTCTCATTTTCTCACACTCCCTCTCTCAGTTTCTCACACTCCCTCTCTCATTTTCTCACACTCCCTCTCTCAGTTTCTCACACTCCCTCTCTCATTTTCTCACACTCCCTCTCTCAGTTTCTCACACTCCCTCTCTCAGTTTCTCACACTCCCTCTCTCAGTTTCTCACACTCCCTCTCTCAGTTTCTCACACTCTCTCTCTCATTTTCTCACATTCCTTCTCTCAGTTTCTCACACTCCCTCTCTCAGTTTCTCACACTCCCCCTCTCCATTTCTCACACTCCCTCTCTCATTTTCTCACATTCCCTCTCTCATTTTCTCACATTCCCTCTCTCAGTTTCTCACACTCCCTCTCTCAGTTTCTCACACTCCCTCTCTCAGTTTCTCACACTCCCTCTCTCAGTTTCTCACACTCCCTCTCTCAGTTTCTCACACTCCCTCTCTCAGTCTCTCACACTCCCTCTCTCAGTTTCTCACACTCCTTCTCACATTTTCTCACACTCCTTCTCTCAGTTTCTCACATTCCCTCTCTCAGTTTCTCACACTGCCTCTCTCAGTTTCTCACACTCCTTCTCTCAGTTTCTCACACTCCTTCTCTCAGTTTCTCACATTCCCTCTCTCAGTTTCTCACACTCCCTCTCTCAGTTCCTCACGTTCGCTCTCTCAGTTTCTCACACTCCCTCTCTCAGTTTCTCACACTCCCTCTCTCAGTTTCTCACACTCCCTCTCTCAGTTTCTCACATTCCCTCTCTCAGTTTCTCACACTGCCTCTACGACAGAAATATTAAAGCAGTGCGTAGAGTGAGGTTAGCACTGGGCCTTGGATCTGATGGCTATAGGTTCAGGAAAGGTCACAGAGGTAATTTCAGATGAGGGAGGCTATCCTTCCTCATCCTTCCATTGAAGCCTACAATGCCCCGTCATAGCCTCTCTCACTGCCTCTGAATAACCCCATAGTTTGTGCCTACACTCTCTTATCCAGAGCCCATTGTGGACATTCATCACTCTTTGGATGAAGAAGTCCTCCCTGAACTTGCCTTCCCAGTATGTCCCTGTGTCCCCTCGTCCTCCCACCCAGGATTAATGTGAAAGTTTTTGTCAGAATAAACCGTTTCTATTCTACCTGTACCTCTCATTAACTTCCTTCCAATGCTGGAACTTTGTGACCCAGGGACTCCTGTTGGAAGGCACATATACTGGGAGGGAGTGGGCTGGGCTGTGATGGCATCAGCAGTCGAATAGCTGCTGACCCTCGCTGCCTAGACTGATGCACGAATAATGATCAAACTGGGTGAGGTTATAGTCCAACAGTTTTATTTGAAAATCACAAGCTCTCATTCACTCACTCACCTGACGAAAGTGATAATCTCCGAAAGCTTGTGATTTTCAAATAAAACTGTTGGACTATAACCTGGTGTTGTAAGATTCCATACATGAGAAATACTTGCAAGATAATGGGCAGAACAAGACAGATGTTTCTCGTTACTCAATCCGCTGTTCCTTTCTCCCAGCGCCACTCACTAAACGTTAACAACAGCAAGTACTTCCCAGAGCCTTCCATCTCCCATCTCCGCTCAGAGGGGATGGAAATAATTCCAGCCATTTTGTGTAATTATCGGGACTCAGAGCTGACAAACCACAGCCCCATCCCCCCACCTCCCGTCCTGTGGGGCTCTGTTTCCTGTTTACCATTTTCTTGTTTACTTCAGCCCTGCTGAGAGCTGGCAGTTCAATCATCTGTAATTTACTGTGGTGGTCTCTGACTGTCCCAGCCTGTCCCCCATGGGAGCCCCGAATACTCGGAACAGCTCGAGCTAAACTGGGAGATCTGATCTGACTGTGGGACTCAGGCCGATTCTGTTTTGCCAGCGACAGCCAGCCGAGGAAAGGGGCTTCACCACACTGATCGCAAGCAAGACCCTGCTGGGATCGACCTCTTCATAGAATCATACAGCACAGGAGGAGGCCATTCAGCCCATCCTGCCTGTGCCGGCTCTTTGAAAGAGCTATCGAATTAGTCCCACTCCCTCCTGCTCTTTCCCCATAGCCCTGCAAATTTTTCCTTTCCAAGTATTTATTCGATTCCCTTTTGAAAGTTATTATTGAATCTGCTTCCACCGCCCTTTCAGGCAGCACATTCCAGGTCACAACCAGTCCATTAACTGTTAACTCTCCTGCTCTGTTCCTGGGGTGTTAGTTATGTCTGTGTGATATGAAGTGATTGGATGAACACACCACAGAAAATAAAGAACACGGGAGCTGCATACAATTCATGGATATTGGGAAATCTGACACAAAGGTTCAAATCACACTCTCTGAACACTTCAAATTCCCCTGTCTGCTACTTTAAGGGAGTGTTTGTGACTTCGGTTTATCCCTTCATTGTAATAGCACATGTGGGACTTCCTTATGGGCACATCAGTGACAGATATTTTCACAGCAATCTGATTTTGGCCGGGGTCAGGGAAATTTCTCCTGAATTCCCTGTTGGATTTACTAGTGACTATTTTATATTTATGACCTCTTTTGGACTCCCCCATAAGTGGAAACATTTTCTATACATCTACCCTATCAAAGCCTTTCATTATCTGAAAGACATCTATTAGGTCACCCCTCAACCTTCTCTTTTCTAGAGAAAAGATCCCCAGCCTGTTTAATCTTTCCTGGTAAGTATAACCTCAGTTCTGGCACCATCCTTGTGAATCTTTTTTGCACCTTCTCCAGTGCCTCTATATCCTTTTTATAATATGGAGACCAGAACTGTTCACAATACTCCAATTGTGGTCTAACCAAGGTTCTGTACAAGTTAAACATAACTTCTCTGCTTTTCAATTCTATCCCTCCAGAAATGAACCCCAGTGCTTTGTTTGCCTTTTTTATGGCCTTATTAACCTGCGTCACTACTTTTAGTGATTTGTGTATCTGTACCTCAGATCTCTTTGCTCCTCTGCCCCATTTAGACTCTTATTATCCAAGCAGGATGTGTCCTCCTTATTCTTCCTACCAAAATGCACCCCCTCACACTTATCTATAATGCAATTCATTTTGCAATTACACACCCATTCTGCAAGTTTACTAATGCCTTCCTGTATTTTAACACATTCTTCCTTTATACTAACTATACCTCCCAATTTTGTGTTGTCAGTGAGTTGTTATGATCTGGAATGAACTGCCTGAAAGGATGTTGCAAGCAGAATCAATCATTAATTCCAAAAGACAATTGGATAAATACTTGAAGGGGAAAAGTTTACAGGGCTATGGGGAAAGAGCAGGAGAGTGGGACTAATTGGATAGCTTTCAAAGAACTGGCACAGGCGCGATGGGCCAAATGGCCTCCTTCTGGGCTGTATAATTCTATGATTCTAGTACCTTAATCCTCCCATTGAGGCCCATTCATCCAGACCCCTACCTCTCCCATCGAAGCCTGTCTTTCTGGTGCATAATCATCTCCTATCACAGCATCCAATATCCCCCCTGTTATTTACACCTGTTACTTTGCTCTGTAGATTATTCCAAACGGAAAAGTCATTTTTCCAGTAGCTGTTTCATACTGACCTTTCCTCACTTCCGTTATGTCCCATGGCTCTAATTTCTTGGCTTACTTTGAAAGTAGAACACGAGGACACAAATGTAAATTAGACTTCTCTTCATGCGCTTTGCTAAATTGAAAAATGAGTCAACTGAGATTCGCCAGGCTGTGGTCTCTTGTCCACATTGTAAGTGAGCTGAGTCCAGTTCAGTACGTGCTGTCGGAATCAATGTGAACACACTCAGTACGTGGGAAGGGGTCCATCATTCAGACTGGTGTCACTCTGAAGACAACACCAGGCCTGGGCTCTGCCAATTCTGCACCAGATGGAGCACTTCACCAGGAGAAGGGGAATCAATGTCAGCGCTTCTACAGCAACAGGTTGAAGGTACTCGGGTAATACAGGTCTCTGAATTGAGACTTTGGGGGAGTGGGGGTGGTCTTCGGTTACTCGTGGAGTGGGGGGAGGGGCTCCTGCTCCAGAGTCCAGGAAGTCTCTCTTGTTGCTGTGCTGAGGAGGTTCCCCTCTTGCGTTCAAGGGGGCTTCTGTTTATGTGCTCGAGGGTTGAGGGGATTTTTTCACCATGTTCAGAAGATGCTCCGGATTCTCAAGGGGATATTTCCATTTCTTTCTACTAACAGCTCAGCAACAGTTGAATTGAGAAAATGAGTGACCCCAACTTAACCAGTTCACAATTTATTCTCTGCTAGTCTAGAGGATGGACAGTCAGGGGGTAGAGGTAGTTCAAAGCAAAAAATAAAATATATGTGGAGGCACAGAAAACAAAAGCAAAGAGGTAATTTTGAACCTGGCTCCAGTTGGAGTTTATGTACAGTTTTGGGAAATACAGGACAATACAGGACAATACAAGACAATACAGGACAATACAAGACAATACAGGACAATACAAAACAATACAGGACAATAGAAGACAACACAGGACAACACAGGACAATACAAGACAATACAGGACAATACAAGACAATACAGGACAATACAGGATAATACAAGACAATACAGGACAATACAAGACAATACAGGACAATACAGGACAATACAGAATAATACAGGACAATACAGAATAATACAGGACAATACAGGAGAATACAGAATAATACAGGACAATACAAGACAATACAGGACAATACAAGACAATACAGGACAATACAGGACAATACAAGACAATACAGAACAATACAGGACAATAGAGAATAATACAGGACAATACAGGACAATACAGAATAATACAGGACAATACAGGACAATACAAGACAATACAGAACAATACAGGACAATACAGGACAATACAAGGCAATACAGAATAATACAGGACAATACAGGACAATACAAGACAACACAGGACAATACAAGACAATTCAGGACAATACAGGACAATACAAGACAATACAGGACAATACAAGACAATACAGGACAATACAAGACAATACAAGACAATACAGGGCAATACAGGACAATACAAGACAATACAGGACAATACAAGACAATACAGAACAATACAGGACAATAGAGAATAATACAGGACAATACAGAATAATACAGGACAATACAAGACAATACAGAACAATACAGGACAATACAGGACAATACAAGGCAATACAGAATAATACAGGACAATACAGGACAATACAAGACAACACAGGACAGCACAGGACAATACAAGACAATACAGGACAATACAAGACAATACAGGACAATACAAGACAATACAAGACAATACAAGAGAATACAGGACAATACAAGACAATACAGGACAGTACAAGACAATACAGGACAATACAGGACAATACAAGACAATAGAGAATAATACAGGACAACACAGGACAATACAAGACAATACAAGACAATACAGGACAATACTAGACAATACAGGACAATACGGGACAATACAAGACAATACAGGACAATACAAGACAATACAGGACAATACAGGACAACACAGAATAATACAGGACAATACAAGACAATACAGAATAATACAGGACAATACAGAATAATACAGGACAATACAGGACAACACAGGACAATACAGAATAATGCAGGACAATACAAGACAATACAGGACAATACAAGGCAACACAGGACAATACAAGACAATACAGGACAATACAAGACAATACAGGACAATACAGGACAACACAGGACAATACAAGACAATACAGGACAATACAAGACAATACAGAATAATACAGGACAATACAGGACAATACAAGACAATACAGGACAATACAAGACAATACAGGACAGATATAAAACAATGGAAAAAGATGCAGTGTAGATTCACTGGGATGTTACTGATCACGAGGGATTACAGTTATGAAGCAACATCACTAAAACAGATTATCTGGTCTTTATCACATTGCTGTTTGTGGGATCTTGCTGTGCGCAAATTGGCTGCTGCATTTCCTACATTACAACAGTGAATAAATTTCAAAAATACTTAATTGGCTGTAAAGCGCTTTGGGACATCCTGAGGTTGTGAAAGCCGCTTCAGAAATACAGGTCCTTTCTTGCTTTCGGATGCAGTGATATACTTAGGGTTTGTTCCTGAAGGAAGTTTAGCTCCTGTAGGGAAATTTAGGTCTTTCCCAGAGATTCGTGGACCTGGACAAAAGTTCAGACAAAGAAAACCACCCTGACACGGCAGTTTCGATAATCAAAATGATTATTTAATGACTTAAAAAGCAGTGCATAAGCATGAAACAACTCAATCAACACATGGATTACTCTACCTGATTCCTACAAGCAGGCATAAAGCAAAAGCAAGCAGCACATACAACCTTTAAAAAACATCAAGGCAGCCATCTAGAAGATGAGGTAACAGGTACGTCGTAGAGGGATGTGCCGAGTGATGTGCCGAGTGATGTGTCGAGGGATGTGCCGAGTGATGTGTCGAGGGATGTGCCGAGGGATGTGCCGAGTGATGTGCCGAGGGAAGTGCCGAGGAAAGTGTCGAGTGATGTGTCGAGGGATGTGTCGAGGGATGTGTCGAGGGAAGTGTCGAGGAAAGTGTCAAGGAATATGTCGAGGGATGTGCCAAGTGATGTGTCGAGTGATGTGCCGAGTGATGTGCCGAGTGATGTGCCGAGTGATGTGCCGAGTGATGTGCCGAGGGAAGTGCCGAGTGATGTGCCGAGTGATGTGTCGAGGGATGTGCCGAGTGATGTGTCGAGGGATGTGCCGAGTGATGTGCCGAGTGATGTGCCGAGTGATGTGCCGAGTGATGTGCCGAGTGATGTGCCGAGTGATGTGCCGAGTGATGTGCCGAGGGAAGTGCCGAGTGATGTGCCGAGTGATGTGTCGAGGGATGTGCCGAGTGATGTGTCGAGGGATGTGCCGAGTGATGTGCCGAGTGATGTGCCGAGTGATGTGCCGAGTGATGTGCCGAGTGATGTGTCGAGGGATGTGCCGAGTGATGTGCCGAGTGATGTGTCGAGGGATCTGTCGAGTGATGTGCCGAGTGATGTGCCGAGGGAAGTGCCGAGTGATGTGCCGAGTGATGTGCCGAGTGATGTGTCGAGGGATGTGCCGAGTGATGTGCCGCGTGATGTGTCGAGGGATCTGTCGAGTGATGTGCCGAGTGATGTGCCGAGTGATGTGTCGAGTGATGTGCTGAGTGATGTGCCGAGTGATGTGCCGAGTGATGTGTCGAGGGATGTGCCGAGTGATGTGCCGAGGGAAGTGCCGAGTGATGTGCCGAGTGATGTGCCGAGTGATGTGCCGAGGGAAGTGTCGAGTGATGTGCCGAGGGATGTGCCGAGTGATGTGCCGAGTGATGTGCCGAGTGATGTGCCGAGTGATGTGTCGAGGGATGTGCCGCGTGATGTGCCGAGGGAAGTGTCGAGTGATGTGCCGAGTGATGTGCCGAGTGATGTGCCGAGTGATGTGCCAAGGGAAGTGTCGAGTGATGTGCCGAGGGATGTGCCGAATGATGTGCCGAGTGATGTGCCGAGTGATGTGCCGAGTGATGTGTCGAGGGATGTGCCGCGTGATGTGCCGAGGGAAGTGTCGAGTGATGTGCCGAGTGATGTGCCGAGTGATGTGCCGAGTGATGTGCCAAGGGAAGTGTCGAGTGATGTGCCGAGTGATGTGCCGAGTGATGTGCCGAGGGATGTGTCGAGTGATGTGCCGAGTAATGTGCCGAGTGATGTGCCGAGGGAAGTGTCGAGTGATGTGCCGAGTGACGTGGCGAGAGAAGTGTCGAGGGATGTGCCGAGTGATGTGCCGAGGGAAGTGCCGAGGGAAGTGTCGAGTGATGTGCAGAGGGAAGTGTCGAGGGATGTGTCGAGTGATGTGTCGAGGGATGTGCCGAGTGATGTGCCGAGGGAAGTGCCGAGGGAAGTGTCGAGTGATGTGTCGAGGGATGTGTCGAGGGATGTGCCGAGTGATGTGTCGAGGGATGTGTCGAGGGAAGTGTCAAGGAATATGTCGAGGGATGTGCCGAGTGATGTGTCGAGGGATGTGCCGAGTGATGTGTCGAGTGATGTGCCGAGTGATGTGCCGAGTGATGTGCCGAGTGATGTGTCGAGGGATGTGCCGAGTGATGTGCCGAGTGATGTGTCGAGGGATGTGCCGAGGGATGTGCCGAGGGATGTGCCGAGTGATGTGCCGAGTGATGTGCCGAGTGATGTGCCGAGTGATGTGTCGAGTGATGTGTCGAGGGATGTGCCGAGTGATGTGCCGAGTGATGTGCCGAGTGATGTGTCGAGGGATGTGCCGAGTGATGTGCCGAGGGATGTGCCGAGTGATGTGCCGAGTGATGTGCCGAGTGATGTGTCGAGGGATGTGCCGAGTGATGTGCCGAGGGAAGTGTCGAGTGATGTGCCGAGTGATGTGCCGAGTGATGTGCCGAGTGATGTGCCGAGGGATGTGCCGAGGGATGTGTCGAGTGATGTGCCGAGGGAAGTGTTGAGTGATGTGCCGAGTGATGTGCCAAGGGAAATGTAGAGGGATGTGCCGAGTGATGTGCCGAGGGAAATGCCGAGGGAAGTGTCGAGTGATGTGCCGAGGGAAGTGTCGAGGGATGTGCCGAGTGATGTGCTGAGGGAAGTGCCGAGGGATGTGCCGAGTGATGTGTCGAGGGATGTGTCGAGGGATGTGCTGAGGGAAGTGTCAAGTGATGTGCCGAGTGACGTGTCGAGTGATGTGCCGAGGGAAGTGTCGAGTGATGTGCCGAGTGATGTGTCGAGGGATGTGCCGAGTGATGTGCTGAGGGATGTGCCGAGTGATGTGCTGAGGGAAGTGCCGAGGGAAGTGTCGAGTGATGTGTCGAGGGATGTGTCGAGGGATGTGCCGAGGGAAGTGTCGAGGGAAGTGTCAAGGAATATGTCGAGGGATGTGCCGAGTGATGTGTCGAGGGATGTGCCGAGTGATGTGTCGAGGGATGTGTCGAGTGATGTGTCGAGGGATGTGCCGAGGGATGTGCCGAGTGATGTGCCGAGGGATGTGCCGAGTGATGTGCCGAGTGATGTGTCGAGTGATGTGTCGAGGGATGTGCCGAGTGATGTGCCGAGGGATGTGCCGAGTGATGTGTCGAGGGATGTGCCGAGTGATGTGTCGAGGGATGTGCCGAGTGATGTGCCGAGTGATGTGCTGAGGGATGTGCCGAGTGATGTGCCGAGTGATGTCCCGAGTGATGTGCCGAGTGATGTGCCGAGGGTAGTGCCGAGGAAAGTGTCGAGTGATGTGTCGAGGGATGTGTCGAGGGAAGTGTCAAGGAATATGTCGAGGGATGTGCCAAGTGATGTGTCGAGGGGTGTGCCGAGTGATGTGCCGAGTGATGTGCCGAGTGATGTGCCGAGTGATGTGCCGAGTGATGTGCCGAGGGAAGTGCCGAGTGATGTGCCGAGTGATGTGTCGAGGGATGTGCCGAGTGATGTGCCGAGTGATGTGCCAAGTGATGTGCCGAGTGATGTGCCGAGTGATGTGTCGAGGGATGTGCCGAGTGATGTGCCGAGTGATGTGTCGAGGGATCTGTCGAGTGATGTGCCGAGGGATGTGTCGAGGGATGTGTCGAGGGATGTGCCTAGTGATGTGCCGAGTGATGTGCCGAGTGATGTGTCGAGGGATGTGCCAAGTGATGTGCCGAGGGAAGTGTCGAGTGATGTGCCGAGTGATGTGCCGAGTGATGTGCCGAGTGATGTGCCGAGGGAAGTGTCGAGTGATGTGCCGAGGGATGTGCCGAGTGATGTGCCGAGTGATGTGCCGAGTGATGTGCCGAGTGATGTGTCGAGGGATGTGCCGAGTGATGTGCCGAGGGAAGTGTCGAGTGATGTGCCGAGTGATGTGCCGAGTGATGTGCCGAGTGATGTGCCAAGGGAAGTGTCGAGTGATGTGCCGAGTGATGTGCCGAGTGATGTGCCGAGGAATGTGTCGAGTGATGTGCCGAGTAATGTGCCGAGTGATGTGCCGAGGGAAGTGTCGAGGGATGTGCCGAGTGATGTGCCGAGGGAAGTGCCGAGGGAAGTGTCGAGTGATGTGCCGAGGGAAGTGTCGAGGGATGTGTCGAGTGATGTGTCGAGGGATGTGCCGAGTGATGTGCTGAGGGAAGTGCCGAGGGAAGTGTCGAGTGATGTGTCGAGGGATGTGTCGAGGGATGTGCCGAGTGATGTGTCGAGGGATGTGTCGAGGGAAGTGTCAAGGAATATGTCGAGGGATGTGCCGAGTGATGTGTCGAGGGATGTGCCGAGTGATGTGTCGAGTGATGTGCCGAGTGATGTGCCGTGTGATGTGCCGAGTGATGTGTCGAGGGATGTGCCGAGTGATGTGCCGAGGGATGTGCCGAGTGATGTGCCGAGTGATGTGTCGAGTGATGTGTCGAGGAATGTGCCGAGTGATGTGCCGAGGGATGTGCCGAGTGATGTGCCGAGTGATGTGCCGAGTGATGTGTCGAGGGATGTGCCGAGGGATGTGCCGCGTGATGTGCCGAGTGATGTGCCGAGTGATGTGTCGAGGGATGTGCCGAGTGATGTGCCGAGTGATGTGCCGAGTGATGTGTCGAGGGATGTGCCGAGTGATGTGCCGAGGGATGTGCCGAGTGATGTGCCGAGTGATGTGCCGAGTGATGTGTCGAGGGATGTGCCGAGTGATGTGTCGAGGGATGTGTCGAGGGATGTGCCGAGGGAAGTGTCGAGGAAAGTGTCAAGGAATATGTCGAGGGATGTGCCAAGTGATGTGTCGAGTGATGTGCCGAGTGATGTGCCGAGTGATGTGCCGAGTGATGTGTCGAGGGATGTGCCGAGTGATGTGTCGAGGGATGTGTCGAGGGATGAGCCAAGTGATGTGCCGAGTGATGTGTCGAGGGATCTGTCGAGTGATGTGCCGAGTGATGTGCCGAGGGATGTGTCGAGGGATGTGTCGAGGGATGTGCCGAGTGATGTGCCGAGTGATGTGCCGAGTGATGTGTCGACGGATGTGCCGAGTGATGTGCCGAGGGAAGTGTCGAGTGATGTGCCGAGTGATGTGCCGAGTGATGTGCCGAGTGATGTGCCGAGGGAAGTGTCGAGTGATGTGCCGAGGGATGTGCCGAGTGATGTGCCGAGTGATGTGCCGAGTGATGTGCCGAGTGATGTGTCGAGGGATGTGCCGAGTGATGTGCCGAGGGAAGTGTCGAGTGATGTGCCGAGTGATGTGCCGAGTGATGTGCCGAGTGATGTGCCAAGGGAAGTGTCGAGTGATGTGCCGAGTGATGTGCCGAGTGATGTGCCGAGGGATGTGTCGAGTGATGTGCCGAGTAATGTGCCGAGTGATGTGCCGAGGGAAGTGTCGAGTGATGTGCCGAGTGACGTGCCGAGGGAAGTGTCGAGGGATGTGCCGAGTGATGTTCCGAGGGAAGTGCCGAGGGAAGTGTCGAGTGATGTGCCGAGGGAAGTGTCGAGGGATGTGTCGAGTGATGTGTCGAGGGATGTGCCGAGTGATGTGCTGAGGGAAGTGCCGAGGGAAGTGTCGAGTGATGTGTCGAGGGATGTGTCGAGGGATGTGCCGAGTGATGTGTCGAGGGATGTGTCGAGTGATGTGCCGTGTGATGTGCCGAGTGATGTGTCGAGGGATGTGCCGAGTGATGTGCCGAATGATGTGTCGAGGGATGTGCCGAGGGATGTGCCGAGTAATGTGCCGAGTGATGTGTCGAGGGATGTGCCGAGTGATGTGCCGAGGGATGTGCCGAGTGATGTGACGAGTGATGTGTCGAGGGATGTGCCGAGTGATGTGTCGAGGGATGTGCCGAGTGATGTGCTGAGGGAAGTGCCGAGGGAAGTGTCGAGTGATGTGTCGAGGGATGTGTCGAGGGATGTGCCGAGGGAAGTGTCGAGGGAAGTGTCAAGGAATATGTCGAGGGATGTGCCGAGTGATGTGTCGAGGGATGTGCCGAGTGATGTGTCGAGGGATGTGTCGAGTGATGTGTCGAGGGATGTGTCGAGGGATGTGCCGAGTGATGTGCCGAGGGATGTGCCGAGTGATGTGTCGAGGGATGTGCCGAGTGATGTGTCGAGGAATGTGCCGAGTGATGTGCCGAGTGATGTGCCGAGGGATGTGCCGAGTGATGTGCCGAGTGATGTGCCGAGTGATGTGCCGAGTGATGTGTCGAGGGATGTGCCGAGGGATGTGCCGAGTGATGTGTCGAGTGATGTGTCGAGGGATGTGCCGAGTGATGTGCCGAGTGATGTGCCGAGGGATTTGTCGAGGGATGTGCCGAGTGATGTGCCGAGTGATGTGTCGAGGGATGTGCCGAGTGATGTGCCGAGGGATGTGCCGAGGGATGTGCCGAGGGATGTGCCGAGGGATGTGTCGAGTGATGTGCCGAGGGATGTGCCGATGGATGTGCCGAGTGATGTGTCGAGTGATGTGCCGAGTGATGTGTCGAGGGATGTGCCGAGTGATGCGTCGAGGGATGTGCCGAGTGATGTGTCGAGTGATGTGTCGAGGGATGTGCTGAGGGATGTGCCGAGTGATGTGTCGAGGGATGTGCCGAGTGATGTGTCGAGGGAAGTGCCGAGGGATGTGCCGAGGGATGTGTCGAGTGATGTGTCGAGGGATGTGCCGAGTGATGTGCCGAGGGATGTGCCGAGGGATGTGTCGAGGGATGTGCCGAGTGATGTGCCGAGGGATGTGCCGAGGGATGTGCCGAGGGATGTGCCGAGTGATGTACCGAGGGATGTGCCGAGGGATGTGCCGAGGGATGTGCCGAGTGATGTGTCGAGGGATGTGCCGAGGGATGTGCCGAGTGATGTGCCGAGGGATGTGCCGAGGGATGTGCTGAGGGATGTGTCGAGTGATGTGTCGAGGGATGTGCCGAGTGATGTGCCGAGGGATGTGCCGAGGGATGTGCCGAGTGATGTGCCGAGGGATCTGCCGAGGGATGTGCCGAGTGATGTGCCGAGTGATGTGCCGAGGGATGTGCCGAGTGATGTGCCGAGTGATGTGTCGAGGGATGTGTCAAAGTTTTTTTATCTTCTCATCAAGGTTTGTCTTTATGTCAAAGTTTAGAAGTAAAGTATCGAAGAGCTCACTGTCGGAGGAGCGCGTTGCAGAAGCTATGAACTGCTGTTCCTGTAATGTATGTTGAAGCTCCTACGATGTCCTATCTTTATATGGTTTTTTTTTATTCGTTCACGGGATGTGGGCATCGCTGGCGAGGCCAGCATTTATTGCCCATCCCTAATTGCCCTTGAGAAGGTGGTGGTGAGCCGCCTTCTTGAATCGCTGCAGTCCGTGTAGTGCAGGTTCTCCCACAGTGCTGTTAGGAAGGGAGTTCCAGGATTTTGACCCAGCGACAATGAAGGAACGGCGATATATTTCCAAGTCGGGATGGTGTGTGACTTGGAGGGGAACGTGCAGGTGGTGTTGTTCCCATGCGCCTGCTGCTCTTGTCCTTCTAGGTGGTAGAGGTCGTGGGTTTGGGAGGTGCTGTCGAAGAAGCCTTGGTGAGTTGCTGCAGTGCATCCTGTGGATGGTGCACACTGTAGCCACGGTGTGCCGGTGGTGAAGGGAGTGAATGTTTAGGGTGGTGGATGGGGTGCCAATCAAGCGGGCTGCTTTGTCCTGGATGGTGTCGAGCTTCTTGAGTGTTGTTGGAGCTGCATTCATCCAAGCAAGTGGAGAGTATTCCATCACACTCCTGACTTGTGCCTTGTAGATGGTGGAAAGGCTTTGGGGAGTCAGGAGGTGAGTCACTCGCCGCAGAATACCCAGCCTCTGACCTGCTCTCGTAGCCACAGTATTTATGTGGCTGGTCCAGTTCAGTTTCTGGTCAATGGTGACCCCCAGGATGTTGATGGTGGGGGATTTGGCGATGGTAATGCCGTTGATTGTCAAGGGGAGGTGGTTAGACTCTCTCTTGTTGGAGATGGTCATTGCCTGGCACTTACCTGGCGCGAATTTTACTTGCCACTTATGAGCCCAAGCCTGGATGTTGTCCAGGTCTTGCTGCATGCGGGATCGGACTGCTTCATTATCTGAGGGGTTGCGAATGGAACTGAACACTGTGCAGTCATCAGCGAACATCCCCATTTCTGACCTTATGATGGAGGGAAGGTCATTGATGAAGCAGCTGAAGATGGTTGGGCCTAGGACACTGCCCTGAGGAACTCCTGCAGCAATGCCCTGGGGCTGAGATGATTGGCCTCCAACAACCACTACCATCTCCCTTTGTGCTAGGTATGACTCCAGCCACTGGAGAGTTTTCCCCCTGATTCCCATGGACTTCAATTTTACTAGGGCTCCTTGGTGCCACACTCAGTCAAATGCTGCCTTGATGTCAAGGGCAGTCACTCTCACCTCAGCTCTGGAATTCAGCTCTTTTGTCCATGTTTGGACCAAGGCTGTAATGAGGTCTGGAGCCGAGTGGTCCTGGCGGAACCCAAACTGAGCATCGGTGAGCAGGTTATTGGTGAGTAAGTGCCGCTTGATAGCACTGTCGACGACATCTTCCATCACTTTGCTGATGATCGAGAGTGGACTGATGGGGCGGTAATTGGCCGGATTGGATTTGTCCTGCTTTTTGTGGACAGGCCATACCTGGGCAATTTTCCACATTGTCGGGTTGATGCCAGTGTTGTAGCTGTACTGGAACAGCTTGGCTAGAGGCGCAGCTAGTTCTGGAGCACAAGTCTTCAGCACTACAGCTGGGATGTTGTCGGGGCCCATAGCCTTTGCTGTATCCAGTGCACTCAGCCGTTTCTTGATATCACGTGGAGTGAATCGAATTGGCCGAAGACTGGCTTCCGTGATGGTGGGGATATTGGGAGGAGGCTGAGATGGATTATCCACTCGGCACTTCTGGCTGAAGATGGTTGCAAACGCTTCAGCCTTGTCTTTTGCACTCACGTGCTGGACTCCGCCATCATTGAGAATGGGGATGTTTGCAGAGCCTCCTCCTCCCGTTAGTTGTTTAATTGTCCACCACCATTCACGACTGGATGTGGCAGGACTGCAGAGCTTTGATCTGATCCGTTGGTTGTGGAATCGCTTAGCTGACAGGATGTGCTCCAAGTTACGAGAAGGCCCAGTTTGGCCACTCACCCATCGTTCCATTAATGATGGATGGTTGCTTGGATCCACTGTATCTTCTCCGTGTGAATCCAGGTGCATTTACGAGCTCCGTTGTTTTGAGAACAAAGTTGTTGTTGAGCATCAAAGATGTTCTGAGAACCAACGTGGTTAGAACCTCCTCACAGCTTCTCTAGAGCTGACATCTTATCAGTTGTTTATCCTTTGCATTTACAGTGAGAAACGGAGACCGGCTCCAACTCTCTGGAAGCTTCTCAAAGCTTCTGGAAGGCGATAAAAGCTGAAGTAGTTACTGAAAACATCACTTGTCGATGTTTCTGTATTTTGCTGCTTTTGCCATTTTAAACTGATGTCCAAATGCCCAGTTTAAACTGACTGCACTTTGCTGTCTTTGCAGTGTGAATTTATACTGTCCGAATGTACAAAGGTAATGTCAAAGGGCGAGTTAACCCTTGCTTTCACATGTACTGTCCTGAAAGGGACCAGTTAACCCTTTACTGTGAGTCATCCAGTAGATCTTCCATGCAGATTAAGATGGGGTTTGAACCGCTCTCCTTACACTGCGTGGATTAGCCTGGGACTCAGATGGTACGATGGTGTTGTGGCTGCCATTTCTGACTATTATTTGAACCTGAATCCACTCTCTAAAGTATTCTGACTGGAGTAGCACTGTGTTATCAATGCAATCAATGTTATTGCCCCAATCAGCCACATTCCTTGGATCCCAGAAGACTTGTTCCTCAAACTATTTGATCTCGTTGCCTCTTCAGGACCCAACTGTTTGGACCATGTGCTACTTTCAGTCACAAGTTCTGCTTTGTGTTTTCTTCCCACTTTGTTTGCGCTCTTTTCCAGAATGTTCCCACGTCTGCAGCAATACTTCCATTGGTCAAGCAAAGCCCTCCTGTCGTCAATTGGACAATGAGTATTGGTCGGGTGTTTGACTGTGGGGGGCGTCACAATCTAACCCGATGCAGTCCTCCCCTGACAGCTACATGCTCACCCTTTCCAGTGGCGGGGTGAGGGGTCAGTCAGTCGCAGCCAAGAGCTGCAAAGTTGGCTTATTTTCCATTTTTAGCTTGAGGTGCTGATCCCAACTCTAGCACCTCCAGCAAGTCAGTCTCACCTTTTCCCAAGTTTCTGAGCCTCTCCGTTCATATATCGGAATTGCAGATTTTGACATAAGAAGCTGTCAATTTTACTCTAGGAGGAGCGTTACCCTTGATTATCGGGTGTGAATCAACCGGAATCTAAGAACATAAGAAATAGGAGCAGGAGTAGGCCAATCGGCCCCTCGAGCCTGCTCCGCCATTCAATAAGATCATGGCTGATCTGATCCTAATCTCAAATCGAAATTCATGTCCAATTTCCTGCCCGCTCCCCGTAACCCCTAATTCCCTTTACTTCTAGGAAACTGTCTATTTCTGTTTTAAATTTATTTAATGATGTAGCTTCCACAGCTTCCTGGGGCAGCAAATTCCACAGACCTACTACCCTCTGAGTGAAGAAGTTTCTCCTCATCTCAGTTTTGAAAGAGCAGCCCCTTATTCTAAGATTATGCCCCCTAGTTCTAGTTTCACCCATCCTTGGGAACATCCTTACCGCATCCACCCGATCAAGCCCCTTCACAATCTTATATGTTTCAATAAGATCGCCTCTCATTCTCCTGAACTCCAATGAGTCCCAATCTACTCAACCTCTCCTCATATGTCCACCCCCTCATCCCCGAGATTAACCGAGTGAACCTTCTTTGTACTGCCTCGAGAGCAAGTATGTCTTTTCTTAAGTATGGACACCAAAACTGTATGCAGTATTCCAGGTCTAAACCTCTCCGCCTCTCCAGCTCACTCTCCCCCTTTAAGACGCTCCTTAAAACCTTCCTCTTTGACCAAGCTTTTGGTCACCTGTCCTAATATCTCCTTATGTGGCTTGGTGTCAAATTTTGTTTGATAATCGCTCCTGTGAAGTGCCTTGGGACGTTTTTACTACGTTACAGGTGCTATATAAATGCAAATTGTTATTGCTATTCCCCCCGAAGCAGGATTGCTCTCTGTATTGGTAATGAGTCTGCGACTAGTGTTGAGCAGGTCATTCGATGAGTGTTGTGTTCCTGTTACACATGCTGTCAGATAGTTGAGCACCACGTCCCTTTGCTCACCTGCCCTGCTGACTGGTATGTGGGGACAGTACAGCTGGGCTCATTGTCTCTGGGCTAGGGAGGGGAAGCCCACAATCAAGGACCCCTGATCGCCCCTCTGGTGACCCTGCTGGGATAGAATGTGTTTGGATATTGGGTGAGGACAGCACAGGGTTTGCTGTGATGCCACTCATGGGAGGATAGTCCACTGACACTCACTGCCTACGCTTGCACATTAAGAATAGCCACTTGCATTTTTGACTCTCTGGCTCATCAAGAAGAAGTCAGAGGCTGTAATTCTAAACATTTTATTTACCAGAGTGTTTGTTAACTCCAGTGCTGTTCTCCAGCTCTAACAATGACTGGTGCCATATAAATATCTAGGTACTGGCAGTGCCTCAGGCCCTACACTAGATGCTGCTGTTCTAGGAATCTATACCTGAGGTTCGGGCTCGATTTTCGGGTGATGGAGTGGGTGCGTTGGGGGCAGGGGGGGCTTTGAAAATCGCGGAAATTCCGAGCGAATTCGGAGCCCGGCTCCAACCCGCCGACTTCCGGGTTCCCCAGTGACGCGTCCGGGTGCGCGCTCCTCCCGAGTGCGGGACTCCCACCGACAATTAAAGCCGGCGGGATGGTAATTTGCACAGAGTGTCAGCTCGTTGAAGTACTTGAAATACTTGATTGTCTCGACATTTTGGCAGGGGTGTGATTTTGAAGGATCCTCAGTGTGTTTCCCGTGCTGTGAGAAACACTCCCTGTTGGAGCAGACGTGTTTCAACCAGCAGCCAGTGGGAGATGCAAAGGATTATTTAACAGGAGGGGGGAAAACCTCATTTATTGCAGCAGGGCATTCTGTCACTTCAGACAAAGTTTTGGCTGCAAGACCTTTGTCTTTTCACTAAAAATTCATACTTTCCACCCAAAACTCTGCTGTACAAACATATTTACCTACTTTGCGGACCCCCTCAAACTCACACCGTCAGGATGGGGGGCTCCATAGCTGCATTCACCACTACATCCGAGGACGAGCAACATCACCAGACTCGCCAGGCACGGTGTCCACCTCCGCCACGTGGAGCTCCACAACACAGTGCTGCACCACAGGCACCTGCACAAGAGCACAGAGGGCAACAACAGAGGGAGCGATGTCGCAGGAGGCACTACCCTCGCCACAGGGTCTACAGACTGAGGCTCAGCTTCCTGGACCTCTCTGAGGAGCAGTGCATACGGAGGCTCAGAGTCAGTCGCCAGGTCGTCGTGGACATCTGCAGCCTCCTTCATGCCGAGCTGCTCCTGGCTGGCCTGAGCAGCATCTCATTACCCGCCGCTGTCAAAGTCACCACTGCCCTCAACTTCTTCACCTCCGGATCATTCCAGGGTGCCACTGGGGACATCGCCGGGGACTCTCAGTCGTCTGTACACAAGTGCATAAGGCAGGTCACCGACGGCTTGTTTTGCAGGGCCTCGCACGACATCAACTTCCCCATGGACAACTTCAACCAGACAGAGAGGCCAGTGGGATTCCACACTGTCGCTGGCTTCCCACGGGTGCAGGGTGTAATCAATTGCACCCATATAGCAATACGAACACCTCCACATGAGCCAGGACTGTTCATCAACAGGAAGGGCTATCACTCCATCAACACTCAGCTCGTCTGTGACCACCGCAAGAGATTCTATCTCATGTGCGCCAGATTCCCTGGCAGTTGCCACGATTCCTTCATCCTCTGGGAGTCCAACATCCCGCCCCTCTTCCAGACACCGAACACCCGTAAGGGCTGGCTCCTCGGGGAGAAGGGATACCCCCTGCACACATGGGTCATGACACTCTGAGGAACCCGATCACCGAGCAACAGTGTCGATATAACAACAGCCACATCGCTACCAGGTCTACAATTGCAGGAAAGGATGCCCCAGAGCATGGTACATTGGCGAGACCATGCAGACGCTGCGACAACGGATGAACGGACACCGCGCAACAATCGCCAGACAGGAGGGTTCCCTCCCAGTCGGGGAACACTTCAGCAGTCATGGACATTCATCCACCGATCTTCGGGTAAGCGTACTCCAAGGCGGCCTTCGAGACACACGACAACGCAAAATCGTCGAGCAGAAATTGATAGCCAAGTTCCGCACCCATGAGGACGGCCTCAACCGGGATCTTGGGTTCATGTCACGCTACACGTTACCCCACCAGTGAACAAATGTTCTCTGTTTTTAATATAACGGGTCAGTTGCTGTCTTTTCTATGTTTCTACCTCTCTATCTCTGTTTTTTTTTTGTTTGTTGTTTTTTTTGGTGATTTGTATATTCTGAGACCTGGCAGGTAACACCTGTCTGTCTGCACACTGATTGCCTTGGCAACGGGCAGTTGAAAAAACTGTCTGTAATCATCAAGCATTGTTCTGTGAATTATAAATGCGATTTCATTTCGAGGATTTCATTTTCACATCGTTCACCTGACGAAGGAGGAAGCCTCCGAAAGCTTGTGAATTTAAAATAAAATTGCTGGACTATAACTTGGTGTTGTAAAATTGTTTACAGGTCTACAATTAAACATGTTATAGGGCTGCTCAAGATGCACTTCAGGTGCTTTGATCATTCTGGGGGAGCGCTACAATACGCACCAGACAGAGTGGGACACATTATAGTCGTGTGTTGTGTCCTGCACAACATGGTACAACAGAGAGGGGTGCTGCTGGAGGAGGCCCCATCCACATCTGCCCCCACATTGAGGAGGAGGAGGAGGAGGAGCAACCCATGGGCAGAACAGTGGCTCACCTGGCTGCACATGAGGCCAGGGAGTCACTGATATGTGAACAGTTCTCCTGACATCAGACAGTGTGAAGAGTCCAGTCCTCACACCACCTGGATAAAGCAACGCCCACACCAGCCCCCCATAAAACAGTCCTGAAACGACACATACACCCACTGTAGAGTGACCCAATGGGTGGCATCAAGTGTGGGCGTTCATGGTGAACCTCATGAAAGGGATTTATTACACAAGCCAGTCAAGAATGGCCAAGACACGTCAGTAGTGGTGACAATAATAATATTTAATGTGAGTTTAACAAAAAGCAAATATAAATAAAAAACATGACAAACCGTCAAACACCCTTGTGCATCCCCTTTGTGCTCACAAAACCTTTGCCTTTTGCTTCCGACTACTCCTACGTGGTGCCTCCCCTGTGGCTGCAGCAGAGGTAGTGGCAGGTTGCTCTTGTTCATGCCCTGACCGATTAGATGCTTTGGGCCTACGCCCTCTGGGTTTTGGTGCCTCTGAGGGTCCCTCCAAAGACTGCTCCACATCATTCCACCTGCACCTGTGCAGGGGCAGACTCGGCCACCTGGAGAGGAGGCAGCATTGTGGGTACTGGTTGAGAGGGGGGTAACGGGTGAGATGCGGGAGCACTTTGAGTGGCGTCCCCACTTCCATGTCCCCTTTCGCCATCATCCCTCCCCTGGGCCAGGCCCACACCACTCCTACCACTCTGCTGGACGACAGTTTGGAGGACATGTGTGAAGCCCTGTAAGGCCAGTGCTAGTTTAAGGCAGCAGAATATTGTTCACTGTGAGTCCGAATGGCTGTTGTCAGGGCCTGAATGGACTCATTTGTGAGCCGTACTTGAAGCTCCATGGAGGCTAGCCTTCCCTCCATCGCAGACATTCCTGCACTTACCCGTGACACTATCTCAGAGATGCCCTCACATCCCTGTGACAGTATCTCAGAGATTCCCTCCTGTACCTGTGCCACCATTCCACTCATGCAGGAGTTGGACTCCTCCATCCTCTGTGCGATTGTGGAGAGTGCGCATGGCACCTGTTCCAGCACCTCGCAAATGTGCTGCTGCCTCTCAATCATTCTCCTTTTAAAGGATGGCTAAGGGAGGGGCAGGACTGGTAGCTCAATGTTCCAGGGTACAGATGCAATAGGAAAGATAGAGCAGGAGGTAAGAGAGGAGGGGGAGTTGCGTTCTTGATTAGGGAGAACATCACGGCAGTAGTGAGAGGGGATATATCCGAGGGTTCGCCCACTGAGTCTATATGGGTAGAACTGAAAAATAAGAAGGGAGAGATCACTTTGATAGGATTGTACTACAGACCCCCAAATAGTCAACGGGAAATTGAAGAGCAAATATGTAAGGAGATTACAGACAGCTGCAAGAAAAATAGGGTGGTAATAGTAGGGGACTTTAACTTTCCCAACATTGACTGGGACAGCCATAGCATTAGGGGCTTGGATGGAGAGAAATTTGTTGAGTGTATTCAGGAGGAATTTCTCATTCAGTATGTGGATGGCCTGACTAGAGAGGGGGCAAAACTTGACCTCCTCTTGGGAAATAAGGAAGGGCAGGTGACAGAAGTGTTAGTGAGGGATCACTTTGGGACCAGTGATCATAATTCCATTAGTTTTAAGATAGCTATGGAGAATGATCGGTCTGGCCCAAAAGTTAAAATTCTAAATTGGGGAAAGGCCAATTTTGATGGCATTAGACAGGAACTTTCAGAAGTTGATTGGGAGAGTGTGTTGGCAGGCAAAGGGACGTCTGGTAAGTGGGAGGCTTTCAAAAGTGTGTTAACCAGGGTTCAGGGTAAGCACATTCCTTATAAAGTGAAGGGCAAGGCTGGTAGAAGTAGGGAACCTTGGATGACTCGGGAGATTGTGGCCCTAGTCAAAAAGAAGAAGGAGGCATATGACATGCATAGGCAGCTGGGATCAAGTGGATCCCTTGAAGAGTATAGAGATTACCAGAGTAGAGTTAAGAGAGAAATCAGGAGGGCAAAAAGGGGACATGAGATTGCTTTGGCAGATAAGGCAAAGGAGAATCCAAAGAGCTTCTACAAATAAATAAAGGGCAAAAGAGTAACTAAGGAGAGAGTAGGGCCTCTTAAGGATCAACAAGGTCATCTATGTGCGGAACCACAAGAGATGGGTGAGATCCTAAATGAATATTTCACATCGGTATTTACGGTTGAGAAAGACATGGATGTTAGGGAACTTGGGGAAATAAATAGTGATGTCTTGAGGAGTGTACATATTACAGAGAGGGAGGTGCTGGAAGACTTAATTCGCATGAAGGTAGATAAATCTCCGGGACCATGAAATGTATCCCAGGACGTTATGGGAGGTTAGGAAGGAAATTGCGGGTCCCCTAGCAGAGATATTTGAATCATCGACAGCTATGGTGAGGTGCCTGAAGATTGGAGGGTAGCAAATGTTGTGCCTTTGTTTAAGAAGGGTGGCAGGGAAAAGCCTGGGAACTACAGACCGGTGAGCTTGACATCTGTCGTGGGTAAGTTGTTAGAGGGTATTCTGAGAGACAGGATCTACAGGCATTTGGAGAGGCAGGGACTGATTAGGAACAGTCAGCATGGTTTTGTGAGAGGAAAATCATGTCTCACGAATTTGATTGAGTTTTTTGAAGGGGTAACCAAGAAGATAGATGAGGGCTGTGCAGTAGACGTGGTCTACATGGACTTTAGCAAAGCCTTTGACAAGGTACCGCATGGTAGGTTGTTACATAAGGTTAAATCTCACGGGATCCAAGGTGAGGTAGCCAATTGGATACAAAATTGGATTGACGACAGAAGACAGAGGGTGGTTGTAGAGGGTTGTTTTTCAAACTGGAGGCCTGTGACCAGCGGTGTGCCTCAGGGATCGGTGCTGGGTCCGCTGTTATTTGTTATTTATATTAATGATTTGGATGAGAATTTAGGAGGCGTGGTTAGTACGTTTGCAGATGACACCAAGATTGGTGGCATTGTGGACAGTGAAGAAGGTTATCTAGGATTGCAACGGGATCTTGATAAATTGGGCCAGTGGGCCGACGAATGGCAGATGGAGTTTAATTTAGATAAATGTGAGGTGATGCATTTTGGTAGATCGAATCAGGCCAGGACCTACTCCGTTAATGGTAGGGTGTTGGGGAGAGTTATAGAACAAAGAGATTTAGGAGTACAGGTTCATAGCTCCTTGAAAGTGGAGTCACAG
Organism: Heptranchias perlo; assembly: GCF_035084215.1. Classification (NCBI taxonomy): domain Eukaryota; kingdom Metazoa; phylum Chordata; class Chondrichthyes; order Hexanchiformes; family Hexanchidae; genus Heptranchias; species Heptranchias perlo. Next base: position 49,837,410 of record NC_090343.1, on the reverse strand, counting down.
GTGGATAGGGTGGTGAAGAAGGCATTCGGCATGCTTGGTTTCATTGGTCAGAACATTGAATACAGGAGTTGAGATGTCTTGTTGAAGTTGTACAAGACATTAGTAAGGCCACACTTGGAATACTGTGTACAGTTCTGGTCACCCTATTATAGAAAGGATATTATTAAACTAGAAAGAGTGCAGAAAAGATTTACTAGGATGCTACCGGGACATGATGGTTTGACTTATAGGGAGAGGTTGGATAGACTGAGACTTTTTTCCCTGGAGAGTAGGAGGTTTAGGGGTGATCTTATAGAAGTCTATAAAACAATGAGGGGCATAGATAAGGTAGATAGTCAAAATCTTTTCCCAAAGGTAGGGGAGTCTATAACGAGGGGGCATAGATTTAAGGTGAGAGGGGAGAGATACAAAAGGGTCCAGAGGGGCAATTTTTTCACTCAAAGGGTGGTGAGTGTCTGGAACGAGCTGCCAGAGGCAGTAGTAGAGGCGGGTACAATTTTGTCTTTTGAAAAGCATTTGGACAGTTACATGGGTAAGATGGGTATAGAGGGATATGGGCCAAGTGCAGGCAATTGGGATAAACTGGGCGACATGGACATGTTGGGCCGAAGGGCCTGTTTCCATGTTGTAAACTTCTATGATTCTATGATTCTATGATGTCTCCTAGGGTTCAGAATCTGTGTCCAGCTGAGCAGAGCCTGGAGAGGAGAGCTCCCATTGACGCGGACTCTCCACAGCTGCCCCTGCCACCAGTGTCTGCTCGTGCTCACATGTGTGTGGTGACTCAGCATGTGCGACCCCAACTAACCGAGGACTGGGACCCACCGAGTTGTGAGTATTTGTGCTGATGGATGGCTCGCTCAGATGTGATGGTGCCCCATCAGAGGCCGGCAGGTCCTCCGAGGAATCACCCTCTGCCGTCACAGCGGTCGCTGAAGGCCCTGTAAGAGAACAGAACAGAAGTAACAGAATTGCATGATCACAGATGAGTTATGTTGCGATGAGCACACTGAGGTGCTGAAGATAGCAAGGCATGTTTACATCAATTCATATTGTGAGTGCTGAATGTTAAAGTCATGTCGGGTGCTCGTCCGGTCCTCGACCTCTCCCGTGCATTCTGGGCTCTCTTCTACTATAAGGGGAGAAAGTACTGACGCTTGAGTGAGTGATGGTGACGTGGCCAACTGATGAATGCATTGGTTTGGGTGAGGCTGACCGTGAAAGAGATGCATCAGAGGGTGAGTATGAGACAGAGCCATGAGATTGTATGAGGATTGGGTTGATTGGTAGTGGTGGGGTGAGTACTGGGGAGGTGAGGAAGTGGTGAGGAAGTGCAGGTAAGTTGAGGATGAGCTTTGAGTGGGTGTGAGGAGTGATGTGATAGAGTAGTGTTGGCAGTGCAGAATGAGTTGGGGGGTGGGGGCGGTGATGTGGAAGACGGAGTGTAGGAGAATGAGTCAGTGTACTCACTTTGCTGACCTAGTTAGGTCATTGAAGCGCTTCCTGCACTGGATCCAGGTGCGGGAGATGTTGCTGCTGCTGGTGACCTCCTCTGCCACCTCGAGCCAGGCGTTCCTGGTGGCAGAGGCAGGCCACTTCCTCCTGTCCGCTGAGTAGAAAATATCCCTCCTCCTCCTCACCCCATCCAGTAGCACCTGGAGTGAGGCATCACTGAATCTAGGAGCAGCCTTTCCCCTGTGCTGCTCCATTGTGGTGTGTGGGTGTTTGCTCCAGGAGCAGCCATTGGAGGACTGCCCCTTTAAATAGAGCTCCTCCAGCTGACAGCCTGTGATGTGGGTGCGCAGTCCGCCCGCTGCGCAGCTCTCGGACGGCAAACCCGGAAAACATGTTAAGTGGCTCCAATTGACCCGCGATCGCATGGGAAACGGACATTTTTTATTGGGCGGGTTACCCACGCGCCCAATCACCCCCCTGCTGCCACCTCACCTCCCCGCGAATATCGGGGCCTAACCATTAGTGACTTTAACAGAGAATTAACCGTGACGCATTTCAGCAGAGGTATTAGGATAGAGGGCACTGTCTATGGGAGCGCAGCCCAGTATCAACCAGCACTTTGGGAAGAGGAGGGAACATGGGGGCAGAAAATTTGAGGAAAAGGAACCATACTATCATGGAAACAGAAAGAAGAAGGGTCAGGGCTGAGGCATTACCATGGTGATGATGGTTTGAATGTGTGCTCTGCACATAGCCTGTAAGTTGAGGAGGGGTGAAGATATGATACAACATGCAACACTGACAGATTGTAAAGAATCTCAGAGCCTTGGCCCAGGCCAGACCTGGTGGACAGCAAAGTCCTGAGAATATGTATCGGCAACCTACCAGGCCGTGTGCTCATATCCAACAGAGTGTTTCTTTCCGATGACTCTGTGACCCACCCTGTTTTAACGGGTGATGTTGTAGGCAGGTTTTGTATGTAGCACTCCCTCAGTACTGCACTGAAGTAACAACCTAAACTATATACTCAAGTCTCTGGAGTGGTGCTTGAACCCATGACCTTATGACGAGAGGCGAGAGTGCTATTATTGAGCCAATGCTGATACCAAGCAGCTAGAACACTGAAGTGAATTCCTCATGGCCTCTTACTTGCGAACCCCTTGGTTTTTGGAGCTGACCCTATTGGAGATACAGGTTTCCTTTTACAAATATGGTGGTCTCCTGGACCGTAAATTACCTGTCTCATCCTTGCTCGTCTCTAAACTCTTTAAAGGCAGCACTTAATCCTAAAGTGTGTAACCTTCACCCAAGCCCTTTCTGAGTTTAATGGCTCTTCACTTGTTTGTTAAACTCTTCACTTGCTATTCTGTGACTGTGAATCATACAAACATTGTCCAGAATCCAAAATAAGGCAGAAAAGCCAAAGTTCAGTTTGTTTTTTTAGAATCAAGGGAGCCAGCCAATTCCACAATCTAGAGGTTGTGGAAAGTTCAAAGGGAGGACCGCAGAATATAATGGAAATCAGTTGAAAGTAAATTTAGAACAGATATCTGGCAACATTTTACCATTCCAAATGAATAATAGAGACACAAAAATATTGGGGATATTCAAAGTACAAATAGTTCTTGTGATAGAAGAGTTAGTGGGACAGAGGGATGGGCATCAATGGGAGAGTTAATGGAAGGGGGGGTTGGTTTTGATGGGAGAGTCTGCGAGTTAGAGGGGTGGGCTGCAATGGGAGAGTTAGGGTATTGGAGGGTGGGCTTTAATTGGAGAGTTAGGGTATTGGAGGGGTGGGCTTTAATGGGAGAGTTAGGGTATTGGAGGGTGGGCTTTAATGGGAGAGTTAGGGTATTGGAGGGTGGGCTTTAATGGGAGAGTTAGGGTATTGGAGGGGTGGGCTTTAATGGGAGAGTTAGGGTATTGGAGGGGTGGGCTTTAATGGGAGAGTTAGGGTATTGGAGGGTGGGCTTTAATGGGAGAGTTAGGGTATTGGAGGGGTGGGCTGCAATGGGAGAGTTGGGGTATTGGAGGGGTGGGCTTTAATGGGAGAGTTGGGGTATTGGAGGGGTGGGCTTTAATGGGAGAGTTGGGGTATTGGAGGGGTGGGCTGCAATGGGAGAGTTGGGGTATTGGAGGGGTGGGCTGCAATGGGAGAGTTGGGGTATTGGAGGGGTGGGCTTTAATGGGAGAGTTGGGGTATTGGAGGGGTGGGCTGCAATGGGAGAGTTGGGGTATTGGAGGGGTGGGCTGCAATGGGAGAGTTGGGGTATTGGAGGGGTGGGCTTTAATGGGAGAGTTGGGGTATTGGAGGGGTGGGCTTTAATGGGAGAGTTAGGGTATTGGAGGGGTGGGCTTTAATGGGAGAGTTGGGGTATTGGAGGGGTGGGCTGCAATGGGAGAGTTGGGGTATTGGAGGGGTGGGCTTTAATGGGAGAGTTGGGGTATTGGAGGGGTGGGCTTTAATGGGAGAGTTACGGTATTGGAGGGGTGGGCTTTAATGGGAGAGTTGGGGTATTGGAGGGGTGGGCTTTAATGGGAGAGTTAGGGTATTGGAGGGGTGGGCTTTAATGGGAGAGTTAGGGTATTGGAGGGGTGGGCTGCAATGGGAGAGTTAGGGTATTGGAGGGGTGGGCTGCAATGGGAGAGTTGGGGTATTGGAGGGGTGGGCTTTAATGGGAGAGTTAGGGTATTGGAGGGGTGGGCTGCAATGGGAGAGTTGGGGTATTGGAGGGGTGGGCTTTAATGAGAGTGTTGGGGTATTGGAGGGGTGGGCTTTAATGGGAAAGTTAGGGTATTGGAGGGGTGGGCTTTAATGAGAGTGTTGGGGTATTGGAGGGGTGGGCTTTAATGGGAAAGTTAGGGTATTGGAGGGGTGGGCTTTAATGGGAGTGTTGGGGTATTGGAGGGGTGGGCTTTAATGGGAAAGTTAGGGTATTGGAGGGGTGGGCTTTAATGGGAGTGTTGGGGTACTAGACAGAGGTTTAAGGAAGGAATTCCAGAGTTTAGTGCCTCGGCAGCTGAAGGCACGACTGTTGATGGTGGAGCGATTAAAATTGGGTATGCGCAAGAGACCAGAATTGGAGGAGCGCAGAGATCTCGGAGGGTTGTAGGGCTGGAGGAGGTTGCAGAGATCGGGAGGAGTGCGGGCCATGGCACAATTGAAAACAAGGATGAGAATTTTAAAATCGAGACATTCTCAGACCGGGAGCCAGTGTCGGTCAGCGAGCATCAGGGTGATGGGTGAACGGGACTTGGTGCGAGTTAGGATACGGACAGCAGTAATTCGAAGAAGGAACAATCTGTCCTTGTCTTTTGGATGGTGAATTTCTGCACTATGTTCTTTTTGTACTTTTTCGTCTCGGAACAATCACACTCTCATTGGCTGACCCACCAGCATGTCAAAAACAACATAGCAACGAGACACAGGGATAACATGCCGATAAACTCGAGAGTCTGTGACACTGCAGCATTCTGTGAAACGGGCAGTTCTTCGGAGGAATTCTGCAGCTCCTCTGTCAGTTGTGTCAGAAGGTCATGGGTTCAAGTCCCACTCCAGCAACTTCAGCACAAAATCCAGGCTGACACTCCAGTGCAGTACAGAGGGAGTGCTGCACTGTCGGAGGTGCCGTATTTTGATGAGGCGTTAAACCAAGGCCCCGTCTGCCCTCTCAGGTGAACCTAAACGATCCCACGGCACCATTCAAAGAAGAGCAGGGGAGTTCTCCCCTGTGTCCGAATCCAGTATTTATCCCTCAACCAACATCTAAAAATAACAGAGTGCCTGGCCATTGCAGTTTGTGGGATCTTGCTGTGCGTAAATTGGCTGCAGCGTTTCCTACATTACAAAAGTGACTACACTTCAACAGTACTTCATTGGCTGTAAAACACTTTGGGAAGTCCTGAGGTTGTGAAAGGCTCTATATAAATGCAACTTCTTACTTTCTTTTCTCTGTCAGAAGGTTGTGGGTTTAAGCTTGAGCACATCGTATTGGCTGGTGAGTGCTTCATTTTACAAAGGTGACTTCCTTAGGATAAGACCTTAAACCAAGGTCATGCCTGGTGGTTCAGGTGGATGTTTTTAAAAATTCTTTCATGGGATGTGGGCGTCGCTGGCGAGGCCGGCATTTATTGCCCATCCCTAATTGCCCTTGAGAAGGTGGTGGTGAGCCGCCTTCTTGAACCGCTGCAGTCCGTGTGGTGAAGGTTCTCCCACAGTGCTGTTAGGAAGGGAGTTCCAGGATTTTGACCCAGCAACGATGAAGGAACGGCGATATATTTCCAAGTCGGGATGGTATGTGACTTGGAGGGGAACGTGCAGGTGGTGTTGTTCCCATGTGCCTGCTGCTCTTGTCCTTCTAGGTGGTAGAGGTCGCGGGTTTGGGAGGTGCTGTCAAAGAAGCCTTGGCGAGTTGCTGCAGTGCATCCTGTGGATGGTACACACTGCAGCCACAGTGCACCGGTGGTGAAGGGAGTGAATGTTTAGGGTGGTGGATGGGGTGCCAATCAAGCGGGCTGCTTTGTCCTAGATGGTGTCGAGCTTCTTGAGTGTTGTTGGAGCTGCACTCATCCAGGCAAGTGGAGAGTATTCCATCACACTCCTGACTTGTGTCTTGTAGATGGTGGAAAGGTTTTGGGGAGTCAGGAGGTGAGTCACTCGCCGCAGAATACCCAGCCTCTGACCTGCTCTTGTAGCCACAGTATTTATATGGCTGGTCCAGTTAAGTTTCTGGTCAATGGTGACCCCCAGGATGTTGATGGTGGGGGATTCGGCGATGGTAATGCCATTGAATGTCCATGATGTGGAGATGCCGATGATGGACTGGGGTGGACAAATGTAAGGAATCTTACAACACCGGTTTATAGTCCAACAGTTTTATATGAAAATCACAAGCTTTCGGAGATTATCTCCTTCGTCAGGTGAGTGAGTGAATGAGAGGTTCTCAAATCGCATATCTTATATTAGCCTGGGACACCATCACACCAATCAAAGGTGTCGTTGGTGTTCAGACAGGTTAGCCACGGAAAACAGTAGGTCTTAGTATACTGAATACACAATGGATAAAATTACACAGACAAAAAGAGACCCAAAAGGCAGAGAGAGAGAGAAAGAATGTCCAGTTGCATTCAAAACAGATAACTTTTTTTTCCCTGCTGGTGGGGTTACGTGTAGCGTGACATGAACCCAAGATCCCGGTTGAGGCCGTCCTCATGGGTGTGGAACTTGGCTATCAATTTCTGCTCGACGATTTTGCATTGTCGTGTGTCTCGAAGGCCGCCTTGGAGAATGCTTACCCGAAGATCGGTGACTGAATGTCCTTGACTGCTGAAGTGTTCCCCGACTGGGAGGGAACCCTCCTGTCTGGCGATTGTTGCGCGGTGTCCGTTCATCCGTTGTCGCAGTGTCTGCATGGTCTCGCCAATGTACCATGCTCCGGGGCATCCTTTCCTGCAACGTATGAGGTAGACAACGTTGGCCGAGTCGCAGGAGTATGAACCACGTACCTGGTGGGTGGTGTCCTCTCGTGTGATGGTGGTATCTGTGTCGATGATCTGGCATGTCTTGCAGAGGTTGCTGTGGCAGGGTTGTGTGATGTCGTGGACGCTGTTCTCCTGAAAGCTGGGTAATTTGCTGCGAACGATGGTCTGTTTGAGGTTGGGTGGCTGTTTGAAGGCGAGTAGTGGAGGCGTGGGGATGGCCTTAGCGAGGTGTTCGTCGTCATCGATGACATGTTGAAGGCTGCGGAGAACATGGCGTAGTTTCTCCGCTCCGAGGAAGTACTGGACGACGAAGGGTACTCTGTTGGTTGCGTCCCGTGTTTGTCTTCTGAGGAGGCCCGTCGGAACTGTCCAGGGGAGGTGGTTAGACTCTCTCTTGCTGGAGATGGTCATTGCCTGGCACTTGTCTGGCGTGAATGTTACTTGATATTTATGAGCCCAAGCCTGGATGTTGCACAGGTCTTGCATGCGGGCTCGGACTGCTTCATTATTTGAGGGGTTGCGAATGGAACTGAACACTGTGCAATCATCAGCGAACATCCCCATTTCTGACCTTATGATGGAGGGAAGGTCATTGATGAAGCAGCTGAAGATGGTTGGGCCTAGGACATTGCCCTGAGGAACTCCTGCAGCAATGTCCTGGGGTTGAGATGATTGGCCTCCAACAACCACTACCATCTTCCTTTGTGTTAGATATGACTCCAGCCACTGGAGAGTTTTCCCCCGATTCCCATTGACTTCAATTTTACTGGGGCTCCTTGGTGCCACACTCGGTCAAATGCTGCCTTGATGTCAAGGGCAGTCACTCTCACCTCACCTCTGGAATTCAGCTCTTTTGTCCATATTTGGACCAAGGCTGTAATGAGGTCTGGAGCCGAGTGGTCCTGGCGGAACCCAAACTGAGCATTGGTGAGCAGGTTATTGGTGAGTAAGTGCCGCTTGATAGCACTGTCGACGACACCTTCCATCACTTTGCTGATGATTGAGAGTAGACTGATGGGGCGGTCATTGACCGGATTTGATTTGTCCTGCTTTTTGAGAGCAGGACATACCTGGGCAATTGTCCACATTGTCGGGTTGATGCCAGTGTTGTAGCTGTACTGGAACAGCTTGGCTAGAGACGCGGCTAGTTCTGGAGCACAAGTCTTCAGCACTACAGCTGGGATGTTGTCGGGGCCCATAGCCTTTGCTGTATCCAGTGCACTCAGCCGTTTCTTGATATCAAGTGGAGTGAATCGAATTGGCTGAAGACTGGCTTCTGTGATGGTGGGGATATCGGGAGGAGGCCGAGATGGATCATGCACTTGGCACTTCTGGCTGAAGATTGTTGCAAACGCTTCAGCCTTGTCTTTTGCACTCACGTGCTGGGCTCCGCCATCATTGAGGATGGGAATGTTTCCAGAGCCTCCTCCTCCCGTTAGTTGTTTAATTGTCCACCACCATTCACGACTGGATGTGGCAGGACTGCAGAGCTTTGATCTGATCCGTTGGTTGTGGAATCGCTTAGCTCTGTCTATAGAATGTTTCTTCCGCTGTTTAGCATTTATGTAGTCCTGAATTGTAGCTTCACCAGGTTGGCACCTCATTTTTCGGTATGCCTGGTGCTGCTCCTGGTATGTAAAAGATCCCTTGGCACTATTCAAAGAAGAGCAGGACTTTCTCCCGGTGTCCCGGCCAACATTCATCCCTCGAACAACAACAAAAATAGACTATCTGTTCGTGGGACCATGCGGTGTGCAAAATGGCTGCTACATTTGCCAAGATAGCAATACCCCTTGTTGTCCACAAATTATTCATTGGTTGCGAGGAGTTTTGAAAACTCCAAAGGCCTTGATAAGGGGCATTATCAGTGCGAGGACATTCAGTCTTTCTCTCTTTCTCCCTCTCTTTCTCTCTTTCTCTCTCTCTTTCCCTCTCTCTCCTTTTCTCTCTTCCTTTCTCTAATTCTCCATCTTTTTCTCTCTCTTTCTTTCTTACTTTCTTTCTGTCTTTCATTCTTTCTTTCTTTCATTCTCTCATCTTTCTCAATTTCTTTCTCTGTTTTCCTGGTAGAAAGCAGTACAGAGACCGCACTGGGGCATTCAGGTCACACTCCCACAAATATTAACCAAGAACCACAAGAATGTTTCTGTGAATTGTGCAATCAGTCAAACGGGACCAACAAAATGTATCATCCCTTTCAAACAAAGTACAGATTTCAAGTTTACAAATCGGATAATTGGCTTTTCTGTCACCCAGCAGTCTCTCTAACCCACTGTACCCAATCTCACTAACCCACTGTATCCAATCTCACTAACCCACTGTACCCAGTCTCACTAACCCACTGTACCCAGTCTCACTAACCCACTGTACTCAGTCTCACTAACCCACTGTACCCAATCTCACTAACCCACTGTACTCAGTCTCACTAACCCACTGTACCCAGTTTCACTAACCCACTGTACCCAGTCTCACTAACCCACTGTACCCAGTCTCACTAACCCACTGTACCCAGTCTCACTAACCCACTGTACCCAGTTTCACTAACCCACTGTACCCAGTTTCACTAACCCACTGTACCCAGTCTCACTAACCCACTGTACCCAATCTCACGAACCCACTGTACCCAATCTCACAAACCCACTGTACCCAGTCTCACTAACCCACTGTACCCAGTCTCACTAACACACTGTACCCAGTCTCACTAACCCACTGTACCCAGTCTCACTAACCCACTGTACCCAGTCTCACTAACACACTGTACCCAGTCTCACTAACCCACTGTACCCAGTCTCACTAACCCACTGTACCCAGTCTCTCTAACACACTGTACCCAGTCTCACTAACCCACTGTACCCAGTCTCTCTAACACACTGTACCCAGTCTCTCTAACACACTGTACCCAGTCTCACTAACCCACTGTACCCAGTCTCACTAACCCACTGTACTCAGTCTCACTAACCCACTGTACCCAATCTCACTAACACACTGTACCCAGTCTCTCTAACACACTGTACTCAGTCTCACTAACCCACTGTACCCAATCTCACTAACCCACTGTACCCAGTCTCTCTAACACACTGTACTCAGTCTCACTAACCCACTGTACCCAATCTCACTAACCCACTGTACCCAATTTCACTAACCCACTGTACCCAGTCTCACTAACCCACTGTACCCAATCTCACTAACCCACTGTACCCAGTCTCTCTAACACACTGTACTCAGTCTCACGAACCCACTGTACCCAATCTCACTAACCCACTGTACCCAGTCTCTCTAACACACTGTACCCAGTCTCACTAACCCACTGTACTCAGTCTCATTAAACCACTGTACCCAATCTCACTAACCCACTGTACCCAGTCTCTCTAACACACTGTACTCAGTCTCACTAACCCACTGTACCCAGTCTCACTAACCCACTGTACCCAGTCTCTCTAACACACTGTACTCAGTCTCTCTAACACACTGTACCCAGTCTCACTAACCCACTGTACCCAGTCTCACTAACCCACTGTACTCAGTCTCTCTAACACACTGTACTCAGTCTCTCTAACACACTGTACTCAGTCTCACTAACACACTGTACCCAGTCTCACTAACCCACTGTACCCAGTCTCACTAACCCACTGTACCCAGTCTCACTAACCCACTGTACCCAGTCTCACTAACCCACTGTACTCAGTCTCTCTAACACACTGTACCCAATCTCACAAACACACTGTACCCAGTCTCACTAACCCACTGTACTCAGTCTCACTAACCCACTGTACCCAGTCTCACTAACCCACTGTACCCAGTCTCTCTAACACACTGTACCCAGTCTCACTAACCCACTGTACCCAGTCTCTCTAACACACTGTACTCATTCTCTCTAACACACTGTACCCAGTCTCACTAACCCACTGTACCCAGTCTCACTAACCCACTGTACTCAGTCTCTCTAACACACTGTACTCAGTCTCTCTAACACACTGTACTCAGTCTCACTAACCCACTGTACCCAGTCTCACTAACCCACTGTACTCAGTCTCTCTAACACACTGTACTCAGTCTCACTAACCCACTGTACCCAGTCTCACTAACACACTGTACCCAGTCTCACTAACCCACTGTACCCAGTCTCACTAACCCACTGTACCCAGTCTCACTAACCCACTGTACCCAGTCTCTCTAACACACTGTACCCAGTCTCACTAACCCACTGTACCCAATCTCACTAGCCCACTGTACCCAGTCTCATTAACCCACTGTACCCAATCTCACTAACCCACTGTACCCAATCTCACTAACCCACTGTACCCAGTCTCATTAAACCACTGTATCCAATCTCATTAATCCACTGTACCCAGTCTCTCCAACACACTGTACCCAGTCTCACGAACCCACTGTACCCAATCTCACTAACCCACTGAACCCAATCTCACTAACCCACTGTACCGAGTCCCTCTAACCCACTGTACCCAGTTTCACTAACCCACGGTACCCAGTTTCACTAACCCACTGTACCCAATCTCACTAACCCACTGTATCCAATCTCACTAACCCACTGTACCCAGTTTCGCTAACCCACTGTACCCAGTCTCACTAACCCACTGTACCCAGTCTCACTAACCCACTGTACCCAGTCTCACTAACCCACTGTACCCAGTCCCTATAACCCACTGTACCCAGTCTCACTGACCCACTGTATCCAATCTCACTAACCCACTGTACCCAGTCTCACTAACCCACTGTACCCAGTCCCTATAACCCACTGTACCCAGTCCCTATAACCCACTGTACCCAATCTCACTAACCCACTGTACCCAATCTCACTGACCCACGGTACCCGGTCACTCTAACTCACTTTACTCTGCCTCACTAAACCACTGTACTCAATTTCATAAGAACATAAGAAATTATGAAATAGGAGCAGGAGTAGGCCCTCATGCCTGCTCCACCATTCAATCAAATCATGGCTGATCTTGGACCTCAATTCCACTTTCATGCCCGATCCCCATAACCCTTGATTCCCCTAGAGTTCGAAATTCTATCTTTTTTTTAATTCATTCATAGGTTGTGGGCGTCGCTGGTGAGGCCGGCATTTATTGCCCATCCCTAATTGCCCTTGAGAAGGTGGTGGTGAGCCGCCTTCTTGAACCGCTGCAGTCCGTGTGGTGACGGTTCTCCCACAGTGCTGTTATGAAGGGACCCAGAGACGATGAGGGAACAGCAATATATTTCCAAGTTGGGATGGTGTGTGACTTGGAGGGGAATGTGCAGGTGGTGTTGTTCCCATGTACCTGCTGCTCTTGTTCTTCTAGGTGGTAGAGGTCGCGGGTTTGGGAGGCTGTCGAAGAAGCCTTGGCGAGTTGCTGCAGTGCATCCTGTGGATGGTACACACTGCAGCCACAGTGCGCCGGTGGTGAAGGGAGTGAATGTTTAGGGTGGTGGATGGGGTGCCAATCAAGCGGGCTGCTTTGTCCTAGATGGTGTCGAGCTTCTTGAGTGTTGTTGGAGCTGCACTCATCCAGGCAAGTGGAGAGTATTCCATCACACTCCTGACTTGTGCTTTGTAGATGGTGGAAAGGTTTTGGGGAGTCAGGGGGGGAGTCACTCGCCACAGAATACCCAGCCTCTGACCTGCTCTTGTAGCCACAGTATTTATATGGCTGGTCCAGTTAAGTTTCTGGTCAATGGTGAACCCCAGGATGTTGATGGTGGGCGATTTGGCGATGGTAATACCGTTGAATGTCAAGGGGAGGTGGTTAGACTCTCTTTTGTGGAGGTGGTCATTGCCTGGCACTTGTCTGGCGCAAATTTTACTTGCCACTTATGAGCCCAAGCCTGGATGTTGTCCAGGTCTTGCTGCATGCGGGCTCGGACTGCTTCATTATGTGAGGGGTTGCGAATGGAACTGAACACTGTGCAATCATCAATGAATATCCCCATTTCTGACCTTATGATGGAGGGAAGGTCATTGATGAAGCAGCTGAAGATGGTTGGGCCTAGGACACTGCCCTGAGGAACTCCTGCAGCAATGCCCTGGGGCTGAGATGATTGGCCTCCAACAACCACTACCATCTCCCTTTGTGCTAGGTATGACTCCAGCCACTGGAGAGTTTTCTCCCTGATTCCCATTGTCTTCAATTTTACTCGGGCTCCTTGGTGCCATACTCGGTCAAATGCTGCCTTGATGTCAAGGGCAGTCACTCTCACCTCACCTCTGGAATTCAGCTCTTTTGTCCATGTTTGGACCAAGGCTATAATGAGGTCTGGAGCCGAGTGGTCCTGGCGGAATCCAAACTGAGCGTCGGTGAGCAGGTTATTGGTGAGTAAGTGCCGCTTGATAGCACTGTCGATGACACCTTCCATCACTTTGCTGATGATTGAGTGTAGACTGATGGGTTGGTAATTGGCCGGATTGGATATACTCAATGACTCAGCATCCACAGCCCTCTGGGGTAGAGAATTCTAAAGATTCACAATCCTCTGAGTGAAGAAATTTCTCTTCATCTCAGTCTTAAATGGCCGACCCCTTATCCTGAGATACAGTGCGTTCCTGGCGGGGGGGCTCCGAGAATTGGGGAATCCCGGAGTGGGTCAGGAGCCCAGCTCCAACCCGCCCACTTCCGGGTTCCCCACAGACGCGCCGACGTGCGCGCGCAGCCCCCGCATGTGGGAATCCCGCAGGCAATTAAAGCCAGCGGGGTGCCACTTAACAATATTTACCTTGTCATTTCAGGTCATTAACTGACCTGATTAAGGGAATATGTCAGGACGGGTGGGATTTTAGAAACAACTGGGACTGTTTCCCGTACTGGGGGAAACACTCCCAGTTGAAATGGACGTGTTGCAGCCATCAGCCTGTGGCAGCTGCAAAGGTCCATTTGACAGGTGGTGGGGGGAGACCCTTCACTCATTGCAGGAGGCCACTCTGTCACTTGGGACAAAGTTTGGCCTCCACCACCCTCCTCCTGACAATCAAATTCACCAACCTGCACACTTACCCCGGGGTCCAGAGACATGTACCTACCTTGCGGACCCCCTCAGATGTACATCTTCCGGATGGGGGCCGCCATAGCTGCAGTCATGACCTCCTCAGAGGGCGAACAGTATCACCAGCCTCACCAGCCTTGCCGTCCACCTCTGACACGTGGAGCTCCACAACACAGTGCTGTGACACATCCACCTGCACAGCAGGAGGGAGGGCAACCGCAGAGAGAGATGCGTCGCAGGGGGCACTACCCTCGCCACAGGGTCCACAGACCGAGGCTCAGCTTCCTGGACCTCTCTGAGCAGCAGTGCACACGGAGGCTCAGAGTCACTCGACATGTAGTCGTGGACATCTGCAGCCTCCTTCATGTCGAGCTGCTCCCGGCTGGCCTGAGCACCATCTTCTTACCTGTCGCTGTCAAAGTCACCACTGCCCTCAACAACTTCTCCTCCGCAACCTTCCAGGGTGCCACCGGGGACATCGCCGACGTCTCTCAGTCGTCTGCACAAAAGAGCTCTGCAGTGACACAATGGGTGGCATCAGTTGTGGGTCTTCATTGTGATCCTCAGGAGGGGGCATTATTGCACAAACCAGACAAGATTCTCAAAGACGTGGCAGTAGTGGTGCCAATATAATATGTGATGTGAGTTGGTCAGAAATCAATAGAAGTAAAAACCATGACAAACCCTCAAACACTGTTGTGTATCCCCTTCATGCTCACGACACATTTGCCTTACTCTTCCTACTGCACATATGTGATGCATGCCCTGTGGCTGCATCACAGGTAGTGGCAGGTTGAGTGAGGCTGACCGTGAAAGAGATGCATGAGAGGGTGAGTATGAGATAGAGCCATGAGATTGTATGAGGATTGGGTTGAGTGGTAGTGGCGGGATGAGTACTGGCGAGGTGAGTAAGTGCAGGTAAGATGAGGATGAGGTTTGAGTGGGTGTGAGGGGTGATGTGACAGAGTAGTGTTGGCAGTGCAGAAGGAGATGTGGGGTGGGGGAGGTGATGTGGCAGATGGAGTGTAGGGGAATGAGTAAGTGTACTCACTTTGGCTGACTTACTTAGGTCATTGCAGTGTCTCCTGCACTGTATGCAGGTGCGTGATATGTTGGTGGTGCAGGTGACCTCCTCTGTCACCTCGAGCCAGGCCTTCCTGGTGGCAGAGGCAGGCCGCTGGGGGGATGATCAGTGACCTCCCCCTCCTCCTCACCCCACCTAATGATACCTGGAGTGAGGCATCATTAACCTGAGAGCAGCCTTCCCCCTGGGCTGCTCCATGCTGTATTTTTTCCTATTTGTTGCAGCATCTGTCAGTGGAGGACTGCCCCTTTAAATAGAGCGCCTCCAGCTGACAGACCTTACTGCGCATGCGCAGTCTGCCCGACACGCAGATCAGCAGTGGGGAACCCGGAAGAACAAGTAAGTGGATTCAATTAGGCTGCGATCGCGCGCGGGGCAGACTGATTTCACTGGGCGCCCAATAGCCCCCCGCCACGAACCTGCAGCCCTGGCAATATCGAGCCCAATGACTCCTAGTTCTCGATTCTCCAACCAGGGGAAACAGTTTCTCAGCATCTACTCTGTCAAGCCCTCACAGAATTTTATTTGTTTCAATGAGGTCACCTCTCATTCTTCCAGAGAATATAGGCCCATTCTACTCAACCTCACCTCATAGGACAGCCCTCTCATCCAAGGAATCAATCAAGTGAACCTTTGTTGTACGTAAAAGGCAAGTATATCCTTCCTTAGATAAGGAGACCAAAACTGTACACAGTACTCCAGGTGAGGTCTCACTAAAGCCCTGTACAATTGTAGTAGGACTTCCTTACTCTTGTACTCCAACCCCTTGCAATAAAGGCCAACAGGCCATTTGCCTTCCGAATTGCTTGCTAACTTTCTGTGTTTTGTATACAAAGACATCCAAATCTCTCTGAACACCAACACTTAATAGTTTCTCACCATTTAAAAGATATTTTGTTTCTTTATTCTTCCTACCAAAGTGAATAACCTCACATTTTCCCACATTATACTCCATCTGCCACCTCCTCGCCCACTCACCTAGCTTGTCTATATCCCTTTGCAGACTTTTTGCATCCTCCTCAGAGCTTACTTTCCCACCTAGCTTTGTATCGTCAGCAAACTTGGATACATTACACTCGGTCCCTTCATCTAAGTCATTAATATGGATTGTAAATAGCTGAGGCCCAAGCACTGATCCTTACGACACCCCTCTAGTTACAGCCTGCCAACCTGAAAATGATCTCTCTCTGTTTTCTGTCTGTTAACTAATCTCACTAACCCACTGTACCCAGTTTCAATAACCCACTGTACCCAATCTCACTAACGCACTGTACCCAGTCTCACTAGCCCATTGTATTAAATCTCACTAGCCCATTGTATTAAATCTCACTAACTCACTTCACACAGTCTCACTAACCCACTTTACACAGTCTCGCTAACCCACTTTACACAGTCTCACTAACCCACTTTACACAGTCTCGCTAACCCACTTTACACAGTCTCACTAACCCACTTTACACAGTCTCGCTAACCCACTTTACACAGTCTCACTAACCCACTTTACACAGTCTCGCTAACCCACTTTACACAGTCTCACTAACCCACTTTACACAGTCTCGCTAACCCACTTTACACAGTCTCACTAACCCACTTTACACAGTCTCACTAACCCACTTTACACAGTCTTGCTAACCCACTTTACACAGTCTCACTAACCCACTTTACACAGTCTCACTAACCCACTTTACACAGTCTTGCTAACCCACTTTACACAGTCTCACTAACCCACTTTACACAGTCTCACTAACCCACTTTACATAGTCTCACTAACCCACTTTACACAGTCTCACTAACCCACTTTACATAGTCTCGCTAACCCACTTTACACAGTCTCACTAACCCACTTTACATAGTCTCGCTAACCCACTTTACACAGTCTCGCTAACCCACTTTACACAGTCTCACTAACCCACTTTACATAGTCTCGCTAACCCACTTTACACAGTCTCACTAACCCACTTTACATAGTCTCGCTAACCCACTCTATCCAATCTCCCTCTAACCCACTGTACCCAGTCCTTCTAGGAACATAGGAACAGGAGTAGGCCATTCAGCCCCTCGTGCCTGCTCCGCCATTTGATAAGGTCATGGCTGATCTGTGATCTAACTCCATATACCTGCCTTTGGCCCATATCCCTTAATACCTTTGGTTGCCAAAAAGCTATCTATCTCAGATTTAAATTTAGCAATTGAGCTAGTATCAATTGCCATTTGCAGAAGAGAGTTCCAAACTTCTACCACCCTTTGTGTGTAGAAATGTTTTCTAATCTCACTCCTGAAATGTCTGGCTCTAATTTTTAGACTGTGCCCCCTCCTCCTCGAATCCCCAACCAGCAGAAATAGTTTCTCTCTATCCACCCTATCTGTTCCACTTAATAACTTATAAACTTCAATCAGATCACCCCTTAACCTTCGAAACTCCAGAGAATACAACCCCAATTTGTGTAATCTCTCCTCGTAACTTAACCCTTGAAGTCCGGGTATCATTCTAGAAATAACCAGAAGTTGCCCAAAATCCAAACTATAATTGGCCAAAGTTGGCCACTTCCTGTGAACTGCATTTGGCGCACATCCCTTGTGCCTCAAAAGTAACCTTGTTACCCTTTCTTTTCACTAATTTCCAACCCCCCACCCCCCTCCACTGCCCTGATGTCACTGATGGTGTTGCAGTGACTCTTTCATACTTGCCTAAGGAGCCGTTATTCATGTTTGAGTCTTGCCAGTTAGTGTTAGCGTGCTACTCGATCATGTGGGTGGTGGGGGGGAATTCACGGTCCTGTCCTCACCTGACACCCTCACAGGAAGAGTTGGTGGATAGTAATTAGGAAGCAGGAGTCCTGGTTCCGTTTCCCCTCTCTAACCTCGGGTTGCTGAGGTCAACTGTAGCACCTAAACTGCCACACGGCTGGGATCAGCTGACTGAACACCAAATGTCCGGGAACTTCCCAATTGGAATGGCTGGTGTAGTCATTGGGTAAATACTCTGAACCATCAGGGCAGTCAAAAATAAATTTAAACAATGCTTTTTTTTTCCTGCACTGATCTCTGTGTATTGCTAATTCCATCATTTTGAACCAACCCTGTTATAGTAGGCCCAGTCTTTGCAAAGTGTTATGAAATCTATCCTTGCTGATGGCCATGTTGTCATTAGCCATTACAACCATATCATTATAGCGTTTACATACATAGTTTTGATCATGTGAATCTTGGTATTCAGTCAAGCAAATGATCTCACAGTGCATTGATCCTATCATTAGCTGGTTCGGATAATTAACTGCTTTCAAATTTGGTGGAGAATCAACCACATGGGTTGGGCACAGTCTGCTGGAAGTGACCCCTGGGTCACACTCAGACATCTCTCTCTCTGTATGTATGTATGTATCTATTTATCTATCTATCCATCTATCTATCTATTTGTCTATCTATCTGTCGATCTACCTACCTACCTTTATATGTCGCTATATATGTGTGTATATGCTTCTGACCTACAGCCTTAAATTTACAAGCATTTTCCTGCTTACAAAGTTCACTGAATGAACATTCACAACAATTTCAATTATATGGCACCTTTTATGTAGAAAGGAGTCCCAAGGCACTTCACAGAAGCGTAATCAGACAGAAATGCACAAAGAAGGAGATATGAGGAGGGTAACCAAAAGCTTGGTCGAAGAGGTGGGTTTTACGGAGGGTCTTAAAGGAGGAGAGAGGTGGAGAGGCAGAGGGGTTTAAGGAGAGAATTCCAGTGCATGAGGCCAAGGTGGCTGAACGCATGGCCACCAATGGTGGGGTGATGGGAGGGGAGAATGCAGGAAAGGCCAGAGTTGGAGGAACGGAGATTTTGGTGGCGGTTGTAGGACTGGAGGAGGTTACAGAGATAGGGAGGGGAGAGGCCATGAAAGGATTTAAATAAACATGTGTTTACTTCGCAGCAACTTTGTGGCTTTAAATGGGCATCCACAACTTTCGCAGCAGAATAATATGTTTTGAACACCATGATATAACACTCCTATCCCGGAAAAAGAACTGACCTATCATGATCCATACCATGCTAGCCCAACGAGTACAGATAAACGATTTCCAACATTGCCATCACATTTTAGGTATCACTCTGTTCATTTCTGTGTCACATTTCAAAACAACCATTAAACAAAAACACATAGAAAACCAGTCAATTTATGCTTTTTTTTCTGACCTTCAGGATCAGTCAGGGATTTGCAAATTATTGATCGGCAGACCTCAGGATGTGTCTATTATATAATTCGATCTTGTGGCCTTAGAAGGATAGTTTGGGTAACACAGTGCTTCTGCTTAGCAAAAGAATAATACATCATGCATTACTTGCGATAATGCCCCTGTTCTGGTAAAACAGCGCATCATCTCACTGACCTCGAACAATGCCATGGGAGATCTATTGGTGTCGTATAAAATATAACATACATAGCAGCTTTTTCCAAGGCTGTAATACAAGTTGGAGCTTGCTTGAAGCCTAATTGTTATTCAGTAAATTGCTTAAAGGGGAAGGAATGTCCATCTAATAGAGAAATAAAGGAATAGAGAAATAAAGACTTTTTCTAAAATCAGTGCCGTCACTGATGGAGAAATATTCTGCAGCGACTCCTCTGAAAGCAGCAGGAATCATCAATTCAGACTGGTCTCAGTGATGAGCCTGCTCCAAATCCACTGTTACTTTTCCTGGCTCTGATTGCTTCTCAGGTGAAGTCACAATCCCGCCACTTTCAATGGAGTCACTGACACATGGGGATGTTTCTTATCACTGACACGTGCCGTCGCCTAGCAACGAGGAGATCTGGCATGGCCAGTTCAAAAAGAGTTGGTGTTTTAAAATCAGCACAGAATATTTTTTATTGGTGACATTTCAATATAAAATGATGGACTACTTTGATCAAAAAGTAAACTTTCATTCCCCTTTAAACCTTATCTCTGCAGTTCATGACGTGCCCTGAACCCATTGATTATGCTGTGTGAATTACTTGTAACTCTGTGCAGAAAATAAGAAATTCTTGGGGATGAGTTTGGGCCTAGAGTTCAGTCTCTTGGGTTGCGATCTCTTTCATAAACCTGACATCATCTCAGCTGCTCGATTGTGTTACAGCCCGTGTCGGTCACTCCCTAGTATCGAGTGTCCCGTTTCGTCTGTTTGTGCCCTTGTACTTCAGTGTGGATGATCTGAAAAAAAGCCTGAAGGGACAGACACATGGGCCTCATTCAATTAATCGAGCTTCGCCCTAGGTTAGGTGGAGCCTTCCTGTTCCCAAATCAGACCAGGAATGTGATTCATTGTATCAAATGAAGAGGAAGAATGAGACCATAACTCTGGGAGTTTAATAAAGGCAAATATTATTAAACTAGAAAGAGTGCAGAAAAGATTTACTAGGATGCTACCGGGACTTGATGGTTTGACTTATAGGGAGAGGTTAGATAGACTGGGACTTTTTTCCCTGGAGAGTAGGAGGTTTAGGGGGTGATCTTATAGAAGTCTATAAAATAATGAGGGGCATAGATAAGGTAGATAATCAAAATCTTTTCCCAAAGGTAGGGGAGTCTGTAACGAGGGGGCATAGATTTAAGGTGAGAGGGGAGAGATACAAAAGGGTCCAGAGGGGCAATTTTTTCACTCAAAGGGTGGTGAGTATCTGGAACGAGCTGACAGAGGCAGTAGTAGAGGCGGGTACAATTTTGTCTTTTAAAAAGCATTTGGACAGTTACATGGGTAAGATGGGTATGGAGGGATATGTGCCAAGCGCAGGAAATTGGGACTAGCTTAGTGGTATAAACTGGGCGACATGGACATGTTGGGCCGAAGGGCCTGTTTCCATGTTGTAAACTTCTATGATTCTATGATTCTAACTTCTTCGCTGATTGATGCTGTAATTCCCATGTTAGCTACAAACATCCTTTTTATTGTTTAAAGGTAAATCCCCAATTTCCCTTTCTCTTTTCGCTCTCCAAGCACCAGCCGTGGCTCAGTGTGTCGCACTCTTGCCTCTGAGTCAGGCGGTCACGGGTTCAAGCCCCACTCCATGAGACTTCAGCACAAAATCTAGGCTGATGCTTCAGTGCAGTACTGAGGAAGTGCTGCACTGTTGGAGGTGCCATCTCTCTGATGAGATATTAAACCGAGGCCCTGACTGGCCTCTCAAATGGATGTGAAGGATCCCATGGCACTATATCGAAGAAGAGTAGGGACTTTCTCCCTCAACCAACATCACTAAAACAGATTATCTGGTTGTTATCACATTACTGTTTGTGGGGCCTTGCTGTATGCAAATTGGTTGCCATGTTTCCTATATTACAACAGTGACTACACTTCAAAAGGTAGTTCACTGTCAGTGAAGTGCATTGGGATGTCCTGAGGTTGTGAAAGGTGCTATACAAATGCAAGTCTTTCTTTATCTAAAAGGCCTGACAATCAGTCCCAGGCCTCCAGCAATACTACTCCACGTTGGCTGCTAGGAGGTAGGCACAGTTGCCAAGAAGAGGCTCTCCGTTCATCGGTAAAGCCACGGGATTCGGTGTACATGGCAACCGAGAAACCGAGCAAAGGATGACCAACGACTTAGAAAATAGCTGGCAACTCAAAAGTAAAAACAAGTAATTACACTGCAAGTGCAGTGGGACATGGGCTCGTAAGTTAACCGATAGCCATATCAAGCATTTCCTCATATATACTGGACAGCAAAAACAAATATGAGTACGTGAAAGTTTGAAGAGGAATATAAGTATTAAAGGCACAAGATTTATTTTCTGGGGAAAACGGTAGTATGCAGTAGCTAAAAATTAAACATTTCGCAGTAACACTCAATTATACATTATGCAACAACAACCTGCATTTATATAGCGCCTTTAACGTAGTAAAATGCCCCAACGTCACAGGAGCGATTTTCAACCAAAATTTGACACCGAACCACATAAGGAGATATTAGGACAGGTGACCAAAAGCTTGGTCAAAGAGGTAGGTTTTAAGGAGCGACTTACAGGAGGAGAGAGAGAGGTAGAGAGAGGGAGAGGTTTAGGGAGGGAATTCCAGAGTTTAGGGTCTAGGCAGCTGAAGGCACGGCCGCTAACGGTGGAGTGATTAAAATCCGGGGTGTGCAAGAGGCAAGAATTGGAGGGGCGCAGAGATCTCGGAGGGTTGTAGGACTGGAGGAGGTTACAGAGATAGGGAGGGGCGAGGCCATGGAGGGATTTGAAAACAAGGATGAGAATTTTAAAATTGAGATGCTCCCAAACTGAGAGCCAATGCAGGTCAGCGAGCACAGGAGTGATGGGTGAATGGGACTTGGTGCGAGTTAGGATACGGGCAGCAGAGTTTTGGATGAGCTCAAGTTTATGGAGAGTGGAAGATGGGAAGACAGCCAGGAGAGCATTGGAATAGCCAAGTCTAGAGGTAACAAAGGCACGGATCAGTGTTTCACCAGCAGATGAGCTGAGGCAGGGGTGCAGACGGGTGATGTTATGGAGGTGGAAGTAGATGATGATGGAGTGGATCGGTGGTTGGAAACTCATCTTAGGATCAAATAGGATGCCAAGGTTGCGAACAGACTGGTTCAGCCTCAGACAGTGGCCGGGTGAGGGATGGAGTCGGTGGCGAGGGAACAGAGTTTGTGGCAGGGACCGAAGTAACACTCAATTACACAGTACACAGTAACACTCAATTACACAGTACACAGTAACACTCAATTACACAGTACACAGTAACACTCAATTACATTGTACACAGTAACACTCAATTACACAGTACACAGTAACACTCAATTACATTGTACACAGTAACACTCAATTACACAGTACACAGTAACACTCAATTACACAGTACACAGTAACACTCAATTACATTGTACACAGTAACACTCAATTACATTGTACACAGTAACACTCAATTACACAGTACACAGTAACACTCAATTACATTGTACACAGTAACACTCAATTACATTGTACACAGTAACACTCAATTACACAGTACACAGTAACACTCAATTACACAGTACACAGTAACACTCAATTACATTGTACACAGTAACACTCAATTACATTGTACACAGTAACACTCAATTACACAGTACACAGTAACACTCAATTACATAGTACACAGTAACAGTCAATTAAATTGTACACAGTAACACTCAATTACACAGTACGCAGTAACACGCAATTACATTGTACACAGTAACACTCAATTACACAGTACACAGTAACACTCAATTACATTGTACACAGTAACACTCAATTACATTGTACACAGTAACACTCAATTACACAGTATGCAGTAACACGCAATTACACCATACACAGTAACACTCAATTACACAGTACACAGTAACACTCAATTACATTGTACACAGTAACACCCAATTACACAGTACACAGTAACACTCAATTACATTGTACACAGTAACACTCAATTACACAGTATGCAGTAACACGCAATTACACCATGCACAGTAACACTCAATTACATTGTACACAGTAACACTCAATAACACAGTATGCAGTAACACGCAATTACACCATACACAGTAACACTCAATTACACAGTACACAGTAACATTCGTTTGCACAGTATACAGTAACATTTAATTATTCAGTACGCCGTATCACTCAATTATACAGTACACAGTAACACTCAATTACACAGTATACAGTAACTCCCAATTACAGAGGGATGGGCAATAAATGCTGGACTCACCAGTGATGTCCACATCCCATGAACGAATAAAAAAAAACATAGTACACAGTAACACTCGAATTAGACAGTATACAGTAACACTGAATTACGCATTATAAAGTAACACTCAATTACACAGAATACGGCAACAATCCAATTACACAGTATAGAGTAACACTCAATTACACAGTACACAGTAACACTGAATTACATTGTACACAGTCACACCTCAATTACACAGTACTTAATAACATTGAATTACACAGTATACAGTAGCACTCAATTACACAGTATACAGTAACACTCAATTGGACAGTATACAATAACACTGAATTACACAGTATACAGTAACACTCAATTACACAGTATACTGTAACACTGAATTACACAGTACACAGTAATACCCAATTACACACTATACAGTAACACTCAATTACACAGTATACAGTAATACTCCAATTACACAGTATAGAATAACACTTAATTACACAGTATGGAGTAACACTCAATTACACAGTATACAGTAACACTCAATTACACAGTATGGAGTAACACTCAATTACACAGTATACAGTAACACTCCAATTACACATTATAGAGTAACACTCAATTACACAGTATACAGTAACACTGAATTACACATTATACAGTAACACTCCAATTACACAGTACAGAATAACACTCAAATACACGGTATACAGTAACACACCAATCACACAGTATAGAGTAACAATCAATTACACAGTATACAGTAATGTTGAAATACACAGTACACAGGCACACTCAATTGCACAGTACTTAACAACACTCAATTACACATTATATAGTAACACTGAATTACACAGTATATAGTAACACTGAACTATACATTATACAGTGACACTCAATCACACAGTATACAGTAACACTGAAACACACAGTATACAGTGACACCCCAATTATACAGTATAGAGTAATACTCAATTACACAGTATACAGTAACACTCAATTACACAGTATAGAGTAACACTGAATTACACAGTATAGAGTAACACTCAATTACACAGTATGCAGTAACACTCAATTACACAGTATGCAGTATACGGTAACACTCAAGTACACAGTATAGAGCAACACTGAATTACACAGTACACAGTAACACTGAATTAAACAGTATACAGCAACACTCAATTACACAGTATATGGTAACACTCAATTACACAGTGTGCAGTAACACTCAATAACTCAGTATTCAGTAACACTCAATTACAAGTATACAGTAACACTCAATTACACAGTATGCAGTAACAGTCCAATTACACAGTATAGAATAACACTCAATGACACACTATACAGTAACACTCAATTACAGAGTATCGAGTAACACTCAATTACACAATATACAGTAACACTTCAATTACACAGTATAGAATAACACTCAATTACACAGTATACAGTAACACTCAATTACACTTTATACAGTAACACTTCAATTACACAGTATAGAATAACACTCCAATTATACAGTATACAGTAACACTCAATTACACAGTACACAGGCACACTAATTACACAGTATACAATCACACTGAATTACACAGTATACAGTAACACTCCAATTACACAGTATAGAATAACACACAATTACACAGCATACGGTAACACTCAATTACACAGTGTACAGTAATATTCAATTACACACTATACAGTAACACTCAATTGCACAGCGTACAGTAATATTCAATTACACAGTATAAAGTAACACTCAATTACACAGTATACAGTAACACTCCAATTACACAGTATACAGTAACACTCAATTACACAGTATACAGTCACACTCAGTTACACAGTATAGAATAACACTCCAATTACACAGTATACAGTAACACTCAATTACACAGTATACAGTAACACTCCAATTACACATTATACAGTAACACTCAATTACACAGTGTACAGTAATAATCAATTACACAGTATACAGTAACACTCAATTACACAGTATACAGTAACACTTCAATTACACAGTATAGAATAACACTCCAATTACACAGTATACAGTAACACTCAATTACACAGTATATAATAACACTGAATCACACAGTGTAGAGTAACACTCAATTACACAGTATATAGTTAGACCCCAATTACACAGTGCACAGTAACACTCCTATTACACAGTATTCAATGACACTCCAATTACACAGTAGAGTAACACTCAATTGCACAGTATACAGTAACACTGAATTACACAGTATACAGTAACAATCAATTACACAGTATAGAGTAATACTGAAATACACAGTACACAGTCACACTCAATTACACAGTACTTAATAACACTGAATTAAAGTATACAGTAACATTGAATTACACAGTATACAGTAACATTGAATTACACAGTATACAGTAATACTCAATTACACAGTAT
This sequence comes from Heptranchias perlo, assembly GCF_035084215.1. Classification (NCBI taxonomy): domain Eukaryota; kingdom Metazoa; phylum Chordata; class Chondrichthyes; order Hexanchiformes; family Hexanchidae; genus Heptranchias; species Heptranchias perlo. The sequence goes on along the minus strand of NC_090343.1, from coordinate 49,811,307 downwards.
AGAGTAACACTCAATTACAAAGTATAGAGTAACACTCAATTACACAGTATACAGTAACACTCAATTACACAGTATAGAGTAACACTCAATTACACAGTATAGAGTAATACTGAAATACACAGTACACAGTCACACTCAATTACACAGTACTTAATAACACTGAATTAAAGTATACAGTAACATTGAATTACACAGTATACAGTAACATTGAATTACACAGTATACAGTAATACTCAATTACACAGTATATAGTAACAGTGAAACACACAGTATAGAGTAACACTCAATTACAAAGTATACAGTAACACTCAATTACACAGTATAGAGTAACACTCAATTACACAGTATACAGTAATACTCAATTACACAGTATAGAGTAACACTCAATTACACAGTGTGCAGTAACACTCGATTACACAGTATGCAGTATACAGTAACACTTAAGTACACAGTATAGAATAACACTGAATTACACAGTACACAGTAACACTGAATTACACAGTATACAGTAACACTCAGTTACACAGTATAAAGTAACACTTAATTACACAGCAAACAGTAACACTCCAATTACACAGTATAGAATAACACTCAATTACACATTATGCAGTAACACTCAAATTACACAGTATACAGTAACACTCAGTTACACAGTATAGAGTAACACTCAATTACACAGTATTCAGTAACACTCAATTACACAGTATACAGCAACACTCAGTTAAACAGTATAGAGTGACACTCAATTACACAGTATAGAGTAACACTCAATTACACAGTATACAGTAACACTCAATTACACAGTATACGGTAACACTTCAATTACACAGTATAGAATAACACTCCAATTACACAGTATACAGTAACACTGAATTACACAGTACACAGTCACACTCAATTACACAGTATACAGTAACACTGAATTACACAGTACACAGTCACACTCAATTACACAGTACTTAATGACACTGAATTATATATTATACAGTAACACTCAATTACGCAGTATACAGTAATACTGAATTACACAGTGAACAGTCACACTCAATTACACAGTATATAGTAACACTGAATTACACAGTATATAATAACACTGAACTACACAGTATAGAGTAACACTCAATTACACAGCATATAGTTAGACCCCAATTACACAGTGCACAGTAACACTCCAATTACACAGCGTAGAGTAATAGTCAATTGAACAGTATACAGTAACACTGAATTACACAGTATACACTAATATTCCAATTACACAGTACACAGTAACAATCAATTACACAGTATAGAGTAATACTGAAATACACAGTACACAGTCACACTCAATTACACAGTACTTAATAACACTGAATTAAAGTATACAGTAACATTGAATTACACAGTATACAGTAACATTGAATTACACAGTATACAGTAACACTCAATTACACAGTATACAGTAACACTGAAACACACAGTATACAGTAACACCCCAATTACACAGTATAGAGTAATACTCAATTACACAGTATAGAGTAACACTCAATTACACAGTATACAGAAACACTCAATTACACAGTGTGCAGTAACACTCGATTACACAGTATGCAGTATACAGTGTAGAGTAACACTCAGTTACACAGTACACTATACAGCAACACTCAATTACACAGCATACGGTAACACTCAATTACACAGTGTGCAGTAATATTCAATTACACAGTATGCAGTAACACTCAATTACACAGTGTAAAGTAACACTGAATTATACAGCATACAGTAACACTCAATTACACAGTATAAAGTAACACTGAATTACACAGCATACAGTAACACTCAGTTACACAGTACACTATACAGCAACACTCAATTACACAGTATACAGTAACACTCAATTACACAGTGCGCAGTAACACTCGATTACTCAGTATTCAGTAACACTCAATTACACAGTATACAGTAACACTCCAATTACACAGTATGCAGTAACACTCAATTACACAGTACACAGTAACACTCCAATTACACAGTATGCAGTAACACTCAATTACACAGTACACAGTAACACTCAATTACACAGTGCACAGTAACACTCGATTACTCAGTATAGAGTAACACTCCAATTACACAGTATACAGTGACACTCAATTACACAGTATGCAGTATACAGTAACACTCAGTTAAACAGTATAAAGTAACACTGAATTATACAGCATACAGTAACACTCAATTACACAGCATAAAGTAACACTGAATTACACAGCATACAGTAACACTCAGTTACACAGTACACTATACAGCAACACTCAATTACACAGTATACAGTAACACTCAATTACACAGTGCGCAGTAATACTCGATTACTCAGTATACAGTAACACTCCAATTACACAGTATGCAGTAACACTCAATTACACAGTACACAGTAACACTCAATTACACAGTGCACAGTAACACTCGATTACTCAGTATAGAGTAACACTCCAATTACACAGTATACAGTAACACTCAATTACACAGTATGCAGTATACAGTAACACTCATGTACACAGTGCACAGTATAGAGTAACACTGAATTACACAGTACACTATACAGCAACACTCAATTACACAGTATACTGTAACACTCCAATTACACAGTATAGAATAACACTCAATTACACACTATATAGTAACACTCAATTACACAGTATACAGTAACACTCAATTACACAGTATACAGTAACACTGAGTTACACAGTATACAGTAACACTCGATAACTCAGTATTCAGTAACGCTCCAATTACACAGTATAGAATAACACTCAATTACACAGTATGCAGCAACACTCCAATTACACAGTATACAGTAACACTCAGTTACACAGTAAAGATTAACACTCAATTACACAGTATAGAGTAACACTCAATTACACAGTATACAGTAACACTTCAATTACACAGTATAGAATAACACTCCAATTACACAGTATACAGTAACACTCCAATTACACAGTATACAGTAACACTTCAATTACACAGTATAGAATAACACTCCAATTACACAGTATACAGTAACACTCGATAACTCAGTATTCAGTAACGCTCCAATTACACAGTATAGAATAACACTCAATTACACAGTATGCAGCAACACTCCAATTACACAGTATACAGTAACACTCAGTTACACAGTAAAGATTAACACTCAATTACACAGTATAGAGTAACACTCAATTACACAGTATAGAATAACACTCCAATTACACAGTATACAGTAACACTCCAATTACACAGTATACAGTAACACTTCAATTACACAGTATAGAATAACACTCCAATTACACAGTATACAGTAACACTTCAATTACACAGTATAGAATAACACTCCAATTACACAGTATAGAGTAACACTCAATTACACAGTATACAGTAACACTGAATTACACAGTACACAGTCACACTCAATTACACAGTACTTAATAACACTGAATTACATATTATACAGTAACACTCAATTATGCAGTATACAGTAATACTGAATTACACAGTAAACAGTCACACTCAATTACACAGTATACAGTAACACTGAATTACACAGTATATAATAACACTGAACTACACAGTACAGAGTAACACTCAATTACACAGCATATAGTTAGACCCCAATTACACAGTGCACAGTAACATTCCAATTACACAGTGTAGAGTAATAGTCAATTGAACAGTATACAGTAACACTGAATTACACAGTATACAGTAACATTCCAATTACACAGTACACAGTAACAATCAATTACACAGTATAGAGTAATACTGAAATACACAGTACACAGTCACACTCAATTACACAGTACTTAATAACACTGAATTAAAGTATACAGTAACATTGAATTACACGGTATACAGTAACATTGAATTACACAGTATACAGTAATACTCAATTACACAGTATATAGTAACACTGAAACACACAGTATAGAGTAACACTCAATTACACAGTATAGAGTAACACTCAATTACAAAGTATACAGTAACACTCAATTACACAGTATACAGTAACACTCAATTACACAGTGTGCAGTAACACTCGATTACACAGTATGCAGTATACAGTAACACTTAAGTACACAGTATAGAATAACATTGAATTACACAGTACACAGTAACACTGAATTACACGGTATGCAGTACCACTCAGTTACACAGTATAAAGTAACACTGAATTACACAGCATACAGTAACACTCAATTACACAGTATAGAATAACACTCAATTACACATTATGCAGTAACACTCCAATTACACAGTATACAGTAACACTCAGTTACACAGTATAGAGTAACACTCTATTACACAGTATAGAGTAACACTCAATTCCACAGTATAGAGTAACACTCAATTACACAGTATAGAGTAACACTCAATTACACAGTATAGAGTAACAGTCAATTACACAGTCTACAGTAACACTCAATTACACAGCATACAGTAACACTGAATTACACAGTACACAGTCACACTCAATTACACAGTACTTAATAACACTGAATTACATATTATACAGTAACACTCAATTATGCAGTACATAGTAACACTGAATTACACAGTATATAATAACACTGAACTACACAGTATAGAGTAACACTCAATTACACAGCATATAGTTAGACCCCAATTACACAGTGCACAGTAACACTCCAATTACACAGTGTAGAGTAATAGTCAATTGAACAGTATACAGTAACACTGAATTACACATTATACACTAACATTCCAATTACACAGTACACAGTAACAATCAATTACACAGTATAGAGTAATACTGAAATACACAGTACACAGTCACACTCAATTACACAGTACTTAATAACACTGAATTAAAGTATACAGCAACATTGAATTACACAGTATACAGTAACATTGAATTACACTGTATACAGTAACACTCAATTACACAGTATACAGTAACACTGAAACACACAGTATACAGTAACACCCCAATTACACAGTATAGAGTAATGCTCAATTACACAGTATAGAGTAACACTCAATTACACAGTATACAGAAACACTCAATTACACAGTGTGCAGTAACACTCGATTACACAGTATGCAGTATACAGTAACACTTAAGTACACAGTATAGAGTAACACTCAATTACACAGTATACAGTAACACTCAATTACACAGTGCGCAGTAACACTCGATTACTCAGTATTCAGTAACACTCCAATTACACAGTATACAGGAACACTCAATTACACAGTATGCAGTAACACTCCAATTACACAGTATACAGTAACACTCAATTACACAGTATACAGTAACACTCCAATTACACAGTATGCAGTAACACTCAATTACACAGTACACAGTAACACTCCAATTACACAGTATGCAGTAACACTCAATTACACAGTACACAGTAACACTCAATTACACAGTGCACAGTAACACTTGATTACTCAGTTTAGAGTAACACTCCAATTACACAGTATACAGTAACACTCAATTACACAGTATGCAGTATACAGTAACACTTAAGTACACAGTATAGAGTAACACTCAGTTACACAGTACACTATACAGCAACACTCAATTACACAGCATACGGTAACACTCAATTACACAGTGTGCAGTAACACTCAATTACACAGTATAAAGTAACACTGAATTATACAGCATACAGTAACACTCAATTACACAGTATAAAGTAACACTGAATTACACAGCATACAGTAACACTCAGTTACACAGTACACTATACAGCAACACTCAATTACACAGTATACAGTAACACTCAATTACACAGTGCGCAGTAACACTCGATTACTCAGTATACAGTAACACTCCAATTACACAGTATGCAGTAAGACTCAATTACACAGTACACAGTAACACTCAATTACACAGTGCACAGTAACACTCGATTACTCAGTATAGAGTAACACTCCAATTACAAGTATACAGTAACACTCAATTATACAGTATACAGTAACACTGAATTACACAGTACACAGTCACACTCAATTACACAGTACTTAATAACACTGAATTACACAGTATACAGTAACACGCAATTACACAGTATGCAGTATACAGTAACACTCATGTACACAGTGCACAGTATAGAGTAACACTGAATTACACAGTACACAGTAATACTGAATTGCACAGTATACAGTAACACTCAGTTACACAGTACACTATACAGCAACACTCAATTACACAGTATACAGTAACATTGAATTACACAGTACACAGTAACACTGAATTACACAGTACACAGTAATACTGAATTGCACAGTATACAGTAACACTCAGTTACACAGTACACTATACAGCAACACTCAATTACACAGTATACAGTAACATTGAATTACACAGTACACAGTAACACTGAATTACACAGTATACAGTAACACTCAATTGGACAGTATACAGTAACATTCAGTTACACAGTACACTTTACAGCAACAGTCAATTGCACAAAAAACAGCAATATTCAATTACACAGTATACAGTAACTCCCAATTACTTAGTAGGCAGTATTACTGAATTAGACAGTATGCAGTAATACTCAATTACATAGTATGCAGTAACATTCAATTACAAAGTGCACAGTAAAACAAAATTACACAGTATACAGTAAAACAAAATTACACAGTACTTAATAACACTGAATTACACAGTATACAGTCACACTCAATTACACAGTGTACAATAACACTGAATTACACAGTTTTCAATAACACTCGATTACACAGTACACAGTAACACTCAATTACACAGTATGCAGTATACAGTAACACTCATGTACACAGTATGCAGTGTACAGTACTCAATTACACAGTACACATTAACACGGGTCTTTGCCAGTTCTGAATCCGATGTCCACTTTAAATGTGGATGGTTAACATGATGCATCATCTCAATACCTCCTCAAACTGATGCACTGAGATTGATCATTGGTTCCTTTGTCCCATCCCTCTTTCTCCGCTCCACCTCTCCCCTCCCCCTCCATATGCTGGAATTTTGTCCAATACTATGTCCAAGTGGCCATTCTACAGGCGTGAGCCCAGAAGGTGAATCTCATTGGGCTGTTCAACAATGGAGGGCATCACAGCCAGTCCTGATCTTGTCATTGTCCAATACCAACATGCAGTATCCAGCAGGGGCTACTGGGTAGTGATCGCGAGTGGAAAGCTGATTGCTCCTGGCCTAACCCAGGGCTGCTGCGGCCCACTGTATGCAGACACCACTCCTTCCATCAGACATGGGTAAGCATTCCGCTCCAGATTATTGCTGTGAATCAAAGTAAAGTGGGAGAATTATTTGTGTGTTCCTTGCAGTGTTTCAGACCAGCTCATATTCACATGGGCCTACTCCAGCTCCTATTTCTTATGAGCCTATGTTCTTATATCCTGCCCCGGCCAAAGGGCACAAAGGGTCGGAGCTGCTTGACCTCAAAGCGGTTGGTTTCTGAATTCAGGGCTGCTCATATGGGATTTTTTTTAATTGATAAGGACTGAAACGGATGAGAGGGGATTTCACCTCTCACAAACGGCCCTGACCTTCGAGTAACAGCTCAATTTCCAGCTGTAGTCGGTGTAAGTACCGGTCGGCAAGGTCGGCATAAAGTTTGATGTAACTTGTCGGTTACGCGGTTCCAGGAAACACTGGGCCGATGCATTAACTACCAGGATGCATGGAGACAGGGATGGTCGAATGGGGCAGTGGGTTAGAAGGAAGAGGACAGACAGGCGCGGTCGAATGCCCTGTGGAACATCGTGGATCCCGAGCTGTTGGGATCATGGGAATGTTTGGGGTAATTACTTCAAGGAAGGGAACTGGTGAAGGATGTATAATGTAGATACAAGGGCAGTTCAATAAATTGTAGTTTGGCTTGATTTGGAAGGCAGGATATTAAATGGGTGAGTAGAGTCCATGATAGGGGAGAGTGTACATGGGCTGTGGGAGGAGATTAAATGGATAGCTCAGTTGGTAGCACTCCTTCCTGTGAGTATATCATAGAATCATAGAAAATTTACGGCACAGAAGGAGGTCATTCGGCCCATCGTGTCCGCGCCGGCTGAGAAACGAGCCACCCAGCCTAATCCCACTTTCCCGCATTTGGTCCGTAGCCCTGCAGGTCACGGCTCTTTAGGTGCACATCCAGGTATTTTTTCAATGAGTTGAGGGTTTCTGCCTCTCCCACCCTCTCAGGCAGTGAGTTCCAGACCCCCACCACCCTCTGGGTGAAAAAATGTTTCCTCATTTCTGCTCTAATCCTTCTATCAATCACTTTAAATCTATGCCCCCTGGTTATTGACCTCTCTGCTAAGGGAAATAGGTCCTTCCTATCCACTCTATCTAGGCCCCTCATAATTTTGTACACCTCAATTAAATCACCCCTCAGCCTCCTTTGTTCCAAGAAAAACAACCCCAGTCTATCCAATCTGTCATCATAGCTAAAATTCTCCAGTCCTGGCAACATCCTCGTAAATCTCCTCTGTACCCTCTCTAATGCAATTACATCCTTCCTGTGATGTGGTGACCAGAACTGTATGCAGTACTCAAGCTGTGACCTAACCAGTGTTTTAGGCAGTTCCAGCATAACCTCCCTGCTTTTATATTCTATGCCTCAGCTAATAAAGGAAAGCATTCCATATGCCTTCTTCACCGCCTTATCTACCTGTCCTGCTACCTTCAGGGATCTGTGGACATGCACTCCAAGGTCCCTCACTTCCTCTACACCTCTCAGTATCCTCCCATTTATTGTGTATTCCTTTGCCTTATTTGCTCTCCCCAAATGCATTACCTCACACTTCTCCGGATTGAACTCCATTTGCCATTTTTCTGCCCATCTGACCAGTCCATTGATATCTTCCTGCAGTCCACAGCTTTCCTCCTCACTATCAGCCACACGGCCTATCTTTATGTCATCTGCTAATTTCTTAATCATGCCCCCTACGTTTAAGTCCAAATCGTTAATGTATACCACAAAAAGCAAGTGACCTAGTACTGAGCCCTGTGGAACCCCACTGGAAACAGCCTTCCAGTCACAAAAACACCCATCGACCATTAACCCTTTGCTTCCTGCCACTGAGCCAATTTTGGATCCAATTTGCCACATTCCCTTGGATCCCATGGGCCTTTACTTTTTTGACCAACCTGCCATGTGGAATCTTGTCAAAAGTCTTGCTAAAATCCATGTAGACTACATCAATTGTGCTACCCTCATCGATCCTCCTTGTCACCTCCTCAAAAAATTCAATCAAGTTAGTCAGACATGACCTCCCCTTAACAAACCCGTGTGGATGATTGTGTGATTGTGGCTTCTAATCCCAACTCCAGATACTTGAGCACATAATCTAGGCTGATGCTTGTCAGCCGTGGCTCAGTGGTATCACTCTCGCCTCTGAGTCAGAAAGATATGGGTCAAGTTCCAGTCTAAAGACTTGAGTGCATAATCCAGGCTGACATCCCAGTGCAGCGCTGAAGGAATGCTGCACTGTCGGAGGTGCCATCTTTTGGATGAGACGTTAAACAAAGGCCCCATCTGCCCTCTCAAGTGGATGTAAAAGATCCCATGGCACTATTTGAAGAAGAGCAGGGGAGTTCTCCCTGTGTCCAGGCCAATATTTATCCCTCAACCAACATCACTAAAACAGATTATCTGGTTATTATCTCATTGCTGTTTGTGGGATCTTGCTGTGTAGAAACCATGTGTTGTGTTTAAAGAAAGAAAGAACTTGCATTTCTATAGCACCTTTCATGACCTCAGGATGTCCCAAAGTGCTTTTTAGCCAATGAAGTACAGTCACTGTTGTCATGTAGGGAAACACGGCAACCAATTTGCGCAGAGCAAGGTCCCACAAACAACAATAAGAGAAGGACCAGGTAATCTGTTTTTTTTTAGTGATGTTGATTGAGGGATGAATATTGGTCAGGACACGAGGGAGCAATCCCCTGCTCTTCTTCCAATAATGCCAGGGGATCTTTTACATCCACCTGAGAGCGCAGACAGGACCTCGGTTTAACATCTCATCTGTAAGACGGCACCTCCGACAGTGCAGCACTCCCCCAGTACTGCACTAGATTGTGAGCATAGATTATGTGTTTAAGTCTCTTGAGTGGGGCTCAAACCTTCTAACTCAGAGGTGGGAGTGCTACTGACTGAGCCACAGCTGACATACCTATGCTTGCCAAAAAAACCTAATTAATGGGCTGAGAACCAAATGGGACAGTCTGAGGATGTGAAAGACGCTATATAAATGCAAGTTTGCTCTTTCTCTCTTTCACAGACTGAGGACTGAACATGGGATGGTGCTGAACTCCAATGGAGTGACCCAGGCCTCAGCTCCAAGCTGAATAGTTAGTTTCCCTGATCGCTCTGAAACCTTGTGTGTGAACGTGAGTAAAACATTCAGATCCACACAAAGCTTGGTAAAGGCCATTTGTTATTGCTTTCCTGCTCCATGCTGCATTTTCTCATAATTAAAGGGGAAGGGAACCAAAATTACAGTTGTTGTCTGGGCCGATAGGTCAGGAGCCAGTCTCATGTGTCCTGTTTGTGGGAGCTCACCGACTCAGCAGCATCAGTGTGACAGATATAAACAAACACCGGCTATGAGGAGAACTGATCTTTCACCTTCCGACACAGCTACTAAATGGTTTCGGCTGTCTTTTAACTGACAGCGGACTGAGGCAGAAAGCTGGGTTATACCTCACTATGTGTTGTGGGTCTGCTTCTCCAAGGCAACCCAGCTTTTCCTATTTCCAAATTTGCCTCCTTTGCCCCTCTGTGCAGATTCAGAGACTGGCATGTAAGAAAGGCATGACGGGGGCAACTTTTTCACCCAGAGGGGTAATCGAGTTGTGGGCTAAATTCCCAGGGAAGGACATTGAATTAGGCAGTGTAAATTGGGTCAAGGGACAAATAGATATGTTTCTGGAGAGAGAAAGGATTGTGGGATACAGTGAGAAGGTTGGTCCTGAAAAAGTGGATAAGCTTGTGGGAGTTGATGGTCTTTTCCTGTTCCTAAAATGTATTGTGTTCATCTTATGGTCTTAGTTGTTTCGATTTGAAGTTTAACTATTAATGGGAAGGGTCACTTCATATAGCTGGAACTCAGATCAGGCTTTTTAAAAAAATGGTTCTTGTGTGAAGTTCAGCTTCTTCCTTAAAACAGGACCTCAAGATACCGAACAGGTTACCTCATCATGTCAAGACCTTCCCTCAGGACCTTCCTTGCTCTACATGACTCTGTGATTGGCCCCTCTAATCTAAGCTCTCCCATTGTGCCCACTCTGGCTGCTCATCCAGACCAGACCCCCTCCATTTTTAGGGTACTTCCAGACCCTGCTCTGCTCTCTTCACCCTTCATCTCCTCCCTCCCCTTCCACCTCTCTTCCTCCAGTACCGTGTCCTCTTCAATCTCCTGCCCGACTCGCACAAATTCTCAACCTACCTACTCTCCCAAAGGCTTGAATCACCCCACAGCATCTTTCTGCTCCTCCCTTTGTAGTGTCTGCCATACCTCTCATGGAGCACATCATTGGCTCATCTATCAGGGCTCTCATCATTGGCTCATCCATCAGGGCGCCCATCATTGGCTCATCCATCAGGACTCCCCTCATTGGCTCATCCATCAGGGCGCCCATCATTGGCTCATCCATCAGGACTCCCCTCATTGGCTCATCCATCAGGGCTCCCATCACTGGCTTATCCATCGGGACTCCCCTCATTGGCTCATCCATCAGGGCTTCCATCATTGGCTCATCTATCAGGACTCCCCTCATTGGCTCATCCATCAGGACTCCCCTCATTGGCTCATCCATCAGGGCTTCCATCATTGGCTCATCCGTCAGGGCTCCCATCATTGGCTCATCCATCAGAGCGCCTATCATTGACTCACCAAAAGCAGGAACACCAATTGCCTCTTCTTCCATTCTTGTCAACCAGCCTGCCTAGCTCACTCCTCGAGGATTAACCTCTCGAACATCCTTCTTATCTCTTCCAGTGAAGCCCCTCAGCCCCACCAATGGATCGTTGCCCATTGACCTGCCATGCATCAGCCTCCAGAAATTTCTCTCCATCTCTCCATAAATTTAAATGTGAGATAGATAGCTTTTTGGCAACCAAAGGTATTAAGGGATATGGGCCAAAGGCAGGTATATGGAGTTAGATCACAGATCAGGCATGATCTTATCAAATGGCGGAGCTGGCACGAGGGGCTGAATGGCCTACTCCTGTTCCTATGTTCCTATGTTCCTAAGATCATTGCCATTCAAAGCCTGATCATGGATGAACCTATTGACACAGGCCCTCTCAGAAAACTGGCTGACAGGCAGCAACTCCTTCCCCTGAACAAAGCCTAATTGCCCAGCTACAGTGTGTGTGCCACCATAGAGCATCCTCTCCAGAGCACAGTAAGAGTGCATACCTGGCAGGATGAGGCAGCCATGCTCAATAGTGAATGTGTTGCCTGCAAGACCTGGGTACCGTAGGGCACACAACGCAGATGCAATTTACAATTGAAGGCCTTGATGCACGCACATCTTCAAGGAGCTTCACTTATAAAAACACTGTAGCTGTTTGGTGCACGGAGCCTTCTAGAACCCATGATGAGGTATAGCTGAAGTATACCTCTGTCACTCTACATTCCTTCAACTTACAACATGTCATAGCTACATTTTTGTGGCATCTAATCCAAGGGAACAGGCCCAAACCGGACGAGCTACCAGAATGACACACCCTTGACTGCCTTGCAGCAGTTTAGCCCAGATAATCTTTAGCTATAAAAGCATTGAGGAGGTGTGAGTTATAGGCTGGAACCATATAGTTCTTACCCCACCCTTGTTACTCACCTCCACACTGCTGTACACACGGCCACACACATAGTTAGTATCTTGTAATGTGTTGGAAGGTGTGTCTTGGTGAAAACATTGTAACATTAGTCACTTTTTTTTGTCAGTGTAGACCAGGACAGTATCTCACGGCCTCGTGCTCCTTCATCAGCAGAAATGCAGCTACAGATATCTGGGGGATGTGTTTTGTGAGCTTGAGGAAGTAGCACTGGTTGCCAACCCTCTCCAGGATTGTCCTGGAGTCTCCCAACATTGAGGGTCAATCTCCCGGACACTCGTGCCAACAACCCGGGAGAAAATTCATGGGGACATTTTCTCCTCCTGTGTCTCTCCGGCTGGACTCACAACAAACAGCAGAACCGCAACACTCCCAAGATGCAATGTGGCCCTGGTGCCTGCGCATTCCGGTAAAACCATACAATGGATAGAGCTGTTTCTGGAGCACAAAGGATTGTGGGTATTGTAGCCACCATATAGCAACTGATTGACGTGTCGGGCGACCAATGGCAGGGGGGTGTGAGGGCAGGACAGTTGGAGGTAGGAGGTCTTCTGATGAAACCTGTCAGAATATGGTCCAACCGCGCTGCCAACCCTCGGAGACCCAGGGAAGGAGGAGTCAGTGACGGTTTAAGAGGAGAAACTAAAGTGCACTGGTCACCAGCAAAGATGCTCTGTGCCTCAGGAAATCGAGCAGCATGGTGACATCGAGAAGGCGCGCTCCTCCGGATCCCACCAGGAAAGTTTAGGCCCTGCCTGCCACGAGAACCCCCCATCCCACCCCCATCAAAACCCCTTCCCTGTGACTTACCTGAATGCCAGCCAGTTGCCGCTTCGCTGGTTTCGGGCGGGTTAAATTTCTTGGGCCTCATGCTGCCGAGATCGGGGTGGGGGGGGGGTGCGGGTGGGGCATCAGGGAAAGCATTTGGCGTTTGACGTGTCCCCATCTCCGCCCGCCCAAATCCCGCTCCAAGTTAAAATTTCCCCTGGAGGCACAGGCAGCCAGTGAGGTCTAGAGAGGGCTGCAAAGTCAATCAGAAAGTTATGAGGGCAAGCTTTAGTCAGGGGCAAGCTCTCAGAAGGAAATCGCCCAAACTTGGAAATCAGGCACAGTGAGCCTCATACATTGGAGACTTCATACTCAACTTTCTGATGCCGTATGGACTACCTTGTCCTAAAAACACATCTGGTTCACTAATGTCCTTTAGGGAAGGAAACCTGCCGTCCTTACCCGGTCTGGCCTATATGTGACTCCAGACCCACAGCAATGTGGTTCATTCTTAATTGCCCTCTGAAATGGCCCAGCAAGCTACTCAGTTGTACAATCATACTCCAAAAAGACATCATATGAATAAAACTGGACGGACCACCCAGCATCTGACCACTAGGCACCGGACACGACAAAGGCAAACCAAGCCCAGTCGACCCTGCAAAGCCCTCCTCACTAACATCTGGGGACTTGTGCCAAAACCACAGACTAGTCAAGCAACAGCCTGACATAGCCATACTGACAGAATCATACCTTTCAGCCAACATCCAAGACTCCTCCATCACCATCCCTGGGTATGTCCTGTCCCACTGGCAGGACAGACCCACCAGAGGTGGCGGTACAGTGATATACAGTCAGGAGGGAGTGGCCCTGGGAGTCCTCAACATTGACTCTGGACCCCATGAAATCTCATGGCATCAGGTCAAACATGGGCAAGGAAACCTCCTGTTGATTACCACCTACCGTTCTCCCTCAGCTGGTGAATCAGTCCTCCTCCATGTTGAGCACCACTTGGAGGAAGCACTGAGGGTAGCAAGGGCACAGAATGTACTCTGGGTGGGGGACTTCAATGTCCATCACCAAGAGTGGCTCGGTAGCACCACTACTGACCGAGCTGGCCGAGTCCTGAAGGACACAGCTGCCAGACTGGGCCTGTGGCAGGTGGTGAGTGAACCAACACGAGGGAAAAACTTACTTGACCTCGTCCTCACCAATCGACCTGTCGCAAATGCATCTGTCCATGACAGTATTGGTAGGAGTGACAACCACACAGTCCTCGTGGAGACGAAGTCCCGTCTTCGCACTGAGGACACCATCCAACGTGTTGTGTGGCACTACCAGCGTGCTAAATGGGATAGATTCAGAACAGATCTAGCAGCTCAAAACTGGGCATCCATTAGGCCCTATGGGCCATCAGCTACAGCAGAATTCTATTCCAGCACAATCTGTAACCTCATGGCCCGGCATATTCCTCACTCTACCATTACCAACAAGCCAGGGGATCAACCCTGGTTCAATGAGGAGTGTAGAAGAGCATGCCAGGAGCAGCACCAGGCACACCTAAAAATGAGGTGCCAACCTGGTGAAGCTACAACTCAGGACTACATGCATGCTAAACAGCGGAAGCAACATGCTATAGACAGAGCTAAGCGATCCCACAACCAACAGATCAGATCAAAGCTCTGCAGTCCTGCCACATCCAGTCGTGAATGGTGGTGGACAATTAAACAACGAAAAGGAGGAGGAGGCTCCGTGAACATCCCCATCCTCAATGATGGCGGAGACCAGCACGTGAGTGCAAAAGACAAGGCTGAAGCATTTACAACCATCTTCAGCCAGAAGTGCCGAGTGGATGATCCATCTCTGCCTCCTCCCGATATCCCCACCATCACAGAAGCCAGTCTTCAGCCAATTCGATAAACTCCACGTGATATCAAGAAACGGCTGAGTGCAATGGATACAGCAAAGGCTATGGGTCCCGACAACATCCCAGCTGTAGTGCTGAAGACTTGTGCTCCAGAACTAGCTGCGCCTCTAGCCAAACTGTTCCAGTACAGCTACAACACTGGCATCCACCCGACAATGTGGAAAATTGCCCAGGTATGTCCTGTCCACAAAAAGCAGGACAAATCCAATCCGGCCAATTACCGCCCCATCAGTCTACTCTCGATCATCAGCAAAGTGATGGAAGGTGTCGTCGACAGTGCTATCAAGCGTCACTTACTCACCAATAACCTGCTCACCGATGCTCAGTTTGGGTTCTGCCAGGACCACTCAGCTCCAGACCTCATTACAGCCTTGGTCCAAACATGGACAAAAGAGCTGAATTCCAGAGGTGAGGTGAGAGTGACTGCCCTTGACATCAAGGCAGCATTTGACCGAGTGTGGCACCAAGGAGCCCTAGTAAAATTGAAGTCAATGGGAATCAGGGGGAAAACTCTCCAGTGGCTGGAGTCATACCTAGCACAAAGGGAGATGGGAGCAGTTGTTGGAGGTCAATTATCTGAGCCCCAGAGCATTGCCGCAGGAGTTCCTCAGGGCAATGTCCTAGGCCCAACCATCTTCAGCTGCTTCATCAATGACCTTCCCTCCATCATAAGGTCAGAAATGCGGATGTTTGCTGATGATTGCACAGTGTTCAGTTCCATTCACATCCCCTCAGGTAATTAAGCAGTCCGTGCCCACATGCAGCAAGACCTGCACAACATCCAGGCTTGGGCTGAAAAGCGGCAAGTAACATTTGCATCACACAAGTGCCAGGCAATGACCATCTCCAATAAGAGAGTCTAACCACCTGCCCTTGACATTCAATGGCATTACCATCGTCCAATCCCCCACCATCAACATCCTGGGGGTCACCATTGACCAGAAACTTAACTGGACCAGCCATATAAATACTGTGGCTACAAGAGCAGGTCAGAGGCTGGGTATTCTGTGGTGAGTGACTCACCTCCTGACTCCCCAAAGCCTTTCCACCATCTGCAAGGCACAAGTCAGGAGTGTGATGGAATACTCTCCACTTGCCTGGATGAGTGCAACTCCAACAACACTCAAGAAGCTCAACAACATCCAGGACAAAGCAGCCCGTTTGATTGGCACCCCATCCACCACCCTAAACATTCAGTCCCTTCACCACCGGCGCACAGTGGCTGCAGTGTGTACCATCCACAGGATGCACTAAAGCAACTCACTAAGGCTTCTTCGACAGCCTCCCAAACCTGTGACCTCTACCACCTAGAAGGACAAGGGCAGCAGGCACATGGGAACAACACCACCTGCATGTTCCCCTCCAAGTCACGCACCATCCTAACTTGGAAATATATCGCCGTTCCTTCATCATCGCTGTGTCAAAATCCTGGAACTCTAGCTGTCTTGTGATATGGGTACGAGAGTGTAGTGATTATGTAACTGAACTTGTAATTTAGAGGCCTGGACTAATAATCCAGAGAATGTGATTTTAATTCCCACAATGGCAGTTTGAGAATTTAAAAATCATCTGGAAATAAAAAGTTGGTCTCAGTAAAAGTGAATATGAAGCTGTCGGATTGTCGTAAAACCCCAACTGCTTCACTAATGTCCTTTCGGGAAAGAAACCTGCCGTCCTTACCCGGTCTGGGCCTATATCTGACTCCACAACAACATGGTAGACTCTTAACTGCCCTTTGAAGTGGCCTTGCGAGCCGCTCACTTGTATCCCCACCCTCTCAGGGCGACTAGGGATGGGCAATAAATGCTGCCCTTGCCCACATCCTGAAAATTAATTTAAAGAAGGTGGTTATGTTGGTTCCCTCGCTTATGTAACTCAGGTAGTAACCAACTTCAGAAGAGTTTTCTTTGTCAAGCGATTTCCTTGTACACCTCCCTCAGCTGGTATTTCTGTTTCATCCTCAGTCAGGTCACTGACATGATGTGGAGATGCCGGTGATGGACTGGGGTGGACAAATGTAAGGAGCCTTACAACACCAGGTTATAGTCCAACAGCTTTATTTAAAATCACAAGCTTTCGGAGCTTTCCTCCTTTGTCAGGTGAGTGAAGAAGGGTTTCCATAAAAGCATCGCATACATAGTCAGAGAACAATGTCTGGTGATTACAGATAATCTTTACACTGCCCGTTATCACCCCTCGGCAGAGAGATAATCACAGCAATCAAAGGAGTTGAATGGTGTTCAGACAGAGAAACATTACATCCCAAACTACTGAACAGACAAACGGTCAGAACACAAAGACAGAGAGAGAGAGAGAGAGAGACACCCGAAAGACAGTGAAAGAGAGAGAATGACCAGTAGTATTAAAAACAGATAACTTTTTTTTGCTGGTGGGGTTACATGTAGCGTGACATGAACCCAAGATCCCGGTTGAGGCCGTCCTCATGGGTGCGGAACTTGGCTATCAATTTCTGCTCGACGATTTTGTGTTGTCGTGTGTCTCGAAGGCCGCCTTGGAGAACGCTTACCCGAACATCGGTGGCTGAATGTCCTTGACTGCTAAAGTGTTCCCCGACTGGCAGGGAACTCTCCTGTCTGGTGATTGTTGCGCGGTGTCCATTCATCCGTTGTCGCAGTGTCTGCATGGTCTCGCCAATGTACCATGCTCTGGGGCATCCTTTCCTGCAACGTTTTTTTAATTTTTTTTTATTCGTTCATGGGATGTGGGCGTCGCTGGCGAGGACAGCATTTATTGCCCATCCCTAATTGCCCTTGAGATGGTGGTGGTGAGCCGCCTTCTTAAACCGCTGCAGTCCGTTTGGTGAAGGTTCTCCCACAGTGCTGTTAGGAAGGGAGTTCCAGGATTTTGACCCAGCGACGATGAAGGAACGGCGATATATTTCCAAGTCGGGATGGTGTGTGACTTGGAGGGGAACGTGCAGGTGGTATTGTTCCCATGCGCCTGCTGCTCTTGTCCTTCTAGGTGGTAGACGTCGCGGGTTTGGGAGGTGCTGTTGAAGAAGCCTTGGCGAGTTGCTGCAGTGTATCCTGTGGATGGTGCACACTGCAGCCACTGTGCGCCGGTGGTGAAGGGAGTGAATGTTTAGGGTGGTGGATGGGGTGCCAATCAAGCGGGCTGCTTTATCTTGGATGGTGTCGAGCTTCTTGAGTGTTGTTGGAGCTGCACTCATCCAGGCAAGTGGAGAGTATTCCATCACACTCCTGACTTGTGCCTTGTAGATGGTGGAAAGGCTTTGGGGAGTCAGGAGGTGAGTCACTCGCCGCAGAATACCCAGCCTCTGACCTGCTCTCGTATGAGGTAGACAACATTGGCCGAGTCGCAGGAGTATGAACCATGTACCTGGTGGGTGGTGTCCTCTTGTGTGATGGTGGTATCTGTGTCGATGATCTGGCATGTCTTGCAGAGGTTGCCATGGCAGGGTTGTGTGGTGTTGTGGACACTGTTCACCTGAAAGCTGGGTAATTTGCTGCGAACGATGGTCTGTTTGAGGTTGGGTGGCTGTTTGAAGGCGAGTAGTGGAGGCGTGGGGATGGCCTTAGCGAGGTGTTCGTCATCATCGATGACATGTTGAAGGCTGCGAAGAACATGGCGTAGTTTCTCCGCTCCGGGGAAGTACTGGACAACGAAGGGTACTCTGTTGGTTGTGTCCCGTGTTTGTCTTCTGAGGAGGTCTATGCGATTTTTCGCTGTGGCCCGTCGGAACTGTCGATCGACGAGTCGAGCGTCATATCCCATTCTTACGAGGGCGTCTTTCAGCGTCTGTAGGTGTCCATCGCGTTCCTCCTCGTCTGAGTAGACCCTGTGTATTCGTTGGGCCTGTCCATAGGAGATGGCCTCTTTGACGTGGGTATGGTGGAAGCTGGAAAAGTGGAGCATCGTGAGGTTGTCCGTGGGCTTGCGGTGGAGTGAGGTGCTGAGGTGCCCGTTTTTGATGGAGTGTCCAAGAATGAAACAGATTCTGAGCAGTAGTCCATGGTGAGCTTGATGGTGGGATGGAACTTGTTGATGTTATCGTGTAGTCTCTTCAGTGATTCTTCGCCGTGGGTCCATAGAAAGAAAATATCAGGATCTGGTCATCTTAACAAATATCCAAGGGTCAGACACCATCCTAATTTCTTTCCATGTCCTGCCTTATGTGATCCCCATGGTCAGAAAAGGCCTCGATTTTGACTGGGGGTGGGATTGGCCTATGTGGGGTTTTGGGAGAGCAACAATCTTTTAACTCACTGGCCTCATTTTAATATTCGGACCCGCAGGAATCACAGACTGGCCAACAGGCAGGAGCAGGAATTCAGGCAGCAGGAGAGCGTCTGGTACCCACAGGAACAGTCCCCGACAGTCAGGTTAGTGGTGAGGGGGAAGGGGCTGCAGGGAGACGATCGCAATTGGGGGAGGGGGTGAAGACCGGGCAAGAGAGGCCCAAGGTCAAATTGTGGGGCCTTGGCTGTCAGCTTGGCTCAGCTGATGTCACTCTTGCCTCTGAGTCAAAGATTGGTGGGTTCATGCCCCACTGTGGACTTGAGCCCATAATCCAAACCGGGAGTCCAGAGCAGTACCGAGGGGGTGCTGCACTGTCGGAGGTGCCGTCTTTTGAATCGTGGCACAGTCTGCTTGCTCAGGTAAAAGATCTCATGGCCCTGTTTGAAGAAGAGCAGAGAGATTCCCTGGTGAAGATCATAAGGAAATGATCTCCCCTTCCATGATCTCACCCCGACCCTCCCCTGCCGTGATATCTCACCCCAGCCCTGCCCTGCCGTGATATCTCACCCCGACCCTCCCCTGCTGTGATATCTCACCCCAGCCCTCCCCTGCCGTGATATCTCACCCCAGCCCTCCCCTGCCGTGATATCTCACCCCGACCCTCCCCTGCCGTGATATCTCACCCCGACCCTCCCCTGCCGTGATATCTCACCCCGACCCTCCCCTGCCGTGATATCTCACCCCGACCCTCCCCTGCCGTGATATCTCACCCCGACCCTCCCCTGCTGTGATATCTCACCCCAGCCCTCCCCTGCCGTGATATCTCACCCCAGCCCTCCCCTGCTGTGATATCTCACCCCAGCCCTCCCCTGCCGTGATATCTCACCCCGACCCTCCCCTGCTGTGATATCTCACCCCAGCCCTCCCCTGCCGTGATATCTCACCCCGACCCTCCCCTGCCGTGATATCTCACCCCGACCCTCCCCTGCCGTGATATCTCACCCCGACCCTCCCCTGCTGTGATATCTCACCCCAGCCCTCCCCTGCCGTGATATCTCACCCCGACCCTCCCCTGCTGTGATATCTCACCCCAGCCCTCCCCTGCCGTGATATCTCACCCCAGCCCTCCCCTGCCGTGATATCTCACCCCGACCCTCCCCTGCTGTGATATCTCACCCCGACCCTCCCCTGCTGTGATATCTCACCCCAGCCCTCCCCTGCCGTGATATCTCACCCCAGCCCTCCCCTGCCGTGATATCTCACCCCGACCCTCCCCTGCTGTGATATCTCACCCCGACCCTCCCCTGCCGTGATATCTCACCCCGACCCTCCCCTGCCGTGATATCTCACCCCGACCCTCCCCTGCTGTGATATCTCACCCCAGCCCTCCCCTGCCGTGATATCTCACCCCGACCCTCCCCTGCTGTGATATCTCACCCCAGCCCTCCCCTGCCGTGATATCTCACCCCGACCCTCCCCTGCTGTGATATCTCACCCCAGCCCTCCCCTGCCGTGATATCTCACCCCAGCCCTCCCCTGCCGTGATATCTCACCCCAGCCCTCCCCTGCCGTGATATCTCACCCCGGCCCTCCCCTGCCGTGATATCTCACCCCGACCCTCCCCTGCCGTGATATCTCACCCCGACCCTCCCCTGCTGTGATATCTCACCCCGACCCTCCCCTGCCGTGATATCTCACCCCGACCCTCCCCTGCTGTGATATCTCACCCCGACCCTCCCCTGCTGTGATATCTCACCCCGACCCTCCCCTGCCGTGATATCTCACCCCGACCCTCCCCTGCTGTGATATCTCACCCCAGCCCTCCCCTGCCGTGATATCTCACCCCAGCCCTCCCCTGCTGTGATATCTCACCCCGGCCCTCCCCTGCTGTGATATCACCCCGGCCCTCCCCTGCTGTGATATCTCACCCCGACCCTCCCCTGCTGTGATATCTCACCCCGGCCCTCCCCTGCCGTGATATCTCACCCCAGCCCTCCCCTGCCGTGATATCTCACCCCGACCCTCCCCTGCCGTGATATCTCACCCCGACCCTCCCCTGCCGTGATATCTCACCCCGACCCTCCCCTGCTGTGATATCTCACCTCAGCCCTCCCCTGCCGTGATATCTCACCCCGACCCTCCCCTGCCGTGATATCTCACCCCAGCCCTCCCCTGCCGTGATATCTCACCCCAGCCCTCCCCTGCTGTGATATCTCACCCCGACCCTCCCCTGCTGTGATATCTCACCCCGACCCTCCCCTGCCGTGATATCTCACCCCGACCCTCCCCTGCTGTGATATCTCACCCCAGCCCTCCCCTGCCGTGATATCTCACCCCAGCCCTCCCCTGCCGTGATATCTCACCCCGACCCTCCCCTGCCGTGATATCTCACCCCGACCCTCCCCTGCCGTGATATCTCACCCCGACCCTCCCCTGCCGTGATATCTCACCCCGAGCCTCCCCTGCCGTGATATCTCACCCCGACCCTCCCCTGCCGTGATATCTCACCCCGACCCTCCCCTGCCGTGATATCTCACCCCGACCCTCCCCTGCAGTGATATCTCACCCCAGCCCTCCCCTGCCGTGATATCTCACCCCGACCCTCCCCTGCCGTGATATCTCACCCCGACCCTCCCCTGCCGTGATATCTCACCCCGACCCTCCCCTGCCGTGATATCTCACCCCGACCCTCCCCTGCTGTGATATCTCACCCCGACCCTCCCCTGCCGTGATATCTCACCCCGACCCTCCCCTGCTGTGATATCTCACCCCAGCCCTCCCCTGCCGTGATATCTCACCCCAGCCCTCCCCTGCTGTGATATCTCACCCCGGCCCTCCCCTGCTGTGATATCACCCCGGCCCTCCCCTGCTGTGATATCTCACCCCGACCCTCCCCTGCTGTGATATCTCACCCCGGCCCTCCCCTGCTGTGATATCTCACCCCGGCCCTCCCCTGCTGTGATATCTCACCCCAGCCCTCCCCTGCTGTGATATCTCACCCCGGCCCTCCCCTGCTGTGATATCTCACCCCGACCCTCCCCTGCTGTGATATCTCACCCCGACCCTCCCCTGCTGTGATATCTCACCCCAGCCCTCCCCTGCCGTGATATCTCACCCCAGCCCTCCCCTGCTGTGATATCTCACCCCGACCCTCCCCTGCTGTGATATCTCACCCCGACCCTCCCCTGCCGTGATATCTCACCCCAGCCTTCCGATGGCGGGACCCTCCCCCACAGGACAGCCCAGCAGCCTCTCCCATGAACCTAGCTGCTTGGTTTTGCGCCACTGATATCCCGCCCGGAAGGGGTGGCAAGTCGGCCCAGACCATTCCAGTGAGGCCCGGTGGGAGGGAGATAAAATATCCCAGGGCCTCAAGCTCAACCCGAGCATGAGAGTCGAACCAGGATCAAACCTCACCCGGCGAAAACTGGGCCCCCGCCTCACTCCAACTCCTGCCCACCCCCTTCCCCCCATTCCCTTCTCCCCCCCTCCTCCCCCACCTTTCCCGGTTACGATTGGAGCCTGATTGTAAGAACAATATAAAACCAACCATTTTAGTAAGTTCGAGGAGACAGATCAGGAGTTGAGACTGAGAAAGATATCAAAGGGGGATCAACTCCTCCGTCTCCAAAAGCAGAAGAATTGGCCCTTCCTGAGTTTCGAGTTGCACTACTGAATAAGGTTGTAAACACCTCTACTTGTTAAACAGTTGTTTTGTGTCAGCCATGGCTCAGTGGGTAACACTCTCGCTTCAGGCAGAAGCTCCAGGGTTCAAGTCCCACTCCAGGGACCTGAGCACAAAGTCCAGGCTGACACTTCTGTGTCGTACTGAGGGAGTGCTGCACTGTCAGAGGTGCCGTCTTTCGGCTGAGACGTTAAACAGAAGCCCTGTCTCAGATGGATGTAAAAGATCCCATGGCACTATTCGAAGAGCAGGAGAGTCTTCCCTGGTGTCCTGGCCAATATTTAGCCCTCAAACAATGTCAATAAGAAACAGATGATCTGGTCATTTATCTCATTGCTGTTTGTGGGATCTTGCTGTGTGCAAATTGGCTGCCTCATTTCCTACATTGCAACGGTGACTACACTTCAAATGTATTTCATTGGCTGTAATGTGCTTTGGGACGTCCCAAGGTCATGAAAGCGCTAGAGAAATGCAAATTCTTTCTTAAAAAGCCAATTATTTAGAAAAGTTTTCAGCCGCAGTTGATTCTTACCTCTGAGTACCCTAAAGAGAACAGAAAGAATTAAAAAATCCGATAACCCATTACCATTTACTCCACAGCAACTGCAGACTTCCTGAGGAAGAGACTTTCAGGGAATTGAAAGGTGTTCGAGGAACGTCGGTCACACAGAACCAATTGGAACTGGGCTGGTTTCACTCACATTGGAATTCTGCTAATGAAATCTGTTTTGGATCCAGCAGAGCCAGATTGATGAGACACATGTACCAGATGTGTCAGTGCACAGCACAGAGAAACCACCCGTGCCCCACCTCCTCACTATGCTGGAGGCATTCTTCATGAGAGAGAAACATAAAGTCAAAATGGGATGATAGGAGTACAGATATCTTCATTATACAAAATAGTGTCTGAGGCGAAACACAAGATGAGCTGTGGGTAAATCTACTCCCACTCAACACCGAAAGAAACAAACAAAACCAGTTTCCGAAATTACTGGAGTGACATTCGCCACAAATAATTACAGCCCTGCAGTGTACACCATCCAGTTCTCTTATGACTCACTGCTCACTCTCCATTTGGCTATAGTTTGCACCACATGTGACATTTCAATGAGCAGTGTTTCCCGTGCAGGCAATCCCTTTAGTGTCGGCCGTGACCCGGGGGAAGCATTCTCACCTCTGTGTCGGAAGGTTGTGAGCGCATAATCCAGGCTGACACTCCAGTGCAGTACTGAGGGGGTGCCAGAGGTGCCGTCTTTCAGATGAGACATTAAACCAAGGCCCAGTCTGCCCTCTCAGAAGGTGCCTCTTGGTTAAATGATCATCCAGGGCTGGAGAACTCAATGTGAGAGCAGACAACCTAACTCAGCCATTAGTTGGAGGTGGGGGTTGCGAAGGGTGAACCCCGAGGTTAATCTGGAGGGGAGTCCAAGGACAGCCTCAAGCACCAATTGCTCTGGATTAACCTGTGCAAAGTGAGGCAGATAAACAGGTGTGGGTGTAAGGGTAAGACCGACCGTGAGGAGACACTGTCACAAATGGAATCCTATGTAAAAGGATGCTCCTCTGGTTGTATAAAATAGAAAGACTTGCTCCTTTCACAATCTCAGGACGTCCCAAAGTGCTTTACAGCCAATAGAGTACTTCTAAAGTGTAGTCACTTTTGTAATGTAGGAAACGCGGCAGACAATTTGTGCACATTTGGGACACCCTGAGGTTATGAAAGGCCCTATATAAATTCAATTCCTTTTTTTTCAAAATTGGTATTAAAAACAGCAATGAGATAAATGGCCAGCTAATCTATTTTTAGGTGTTGGTTGAGGGGTAAATATTGGCCTAGACACAGGGGGAAACTCGCCCTGCTCTTCTTTGAAATAGTGCCATGGGATCTTTTACGTCCACCTGAGATCACAGCCACACTAAGTGAGGATGACTTCCTGAATCACTAAGACAGCTAAAAAAAACATAATGGGGTAGAAATTATTCTGGGCTGGTTCTCGGGTCCAGGTACACCCGAAGCAAGAGGCCCGAGGATCGATAGACATGGACGTTTCATAATTCCTCTCATGCCTGCCATTGCAGCCACTCTCCATATGGCCAAGCGACTCTCGGAGCTTCTAATGTTGTGGTGACTGTACCCGACCAGAGACGGTAATGGGGTGGTGACTGTACTGACCAGAGACGGTAATGGGACGGTGACTGTACTGACCAGAGACGGTAATGGGGCGGTGACTGTACTGACCAGAGACGGTAATGTTGTGGTGACTGTACTGACCAGAGACGGTAATGGGGCGGTGACTGTACCCGACCAGAGACGGTAATGTTGTGGTGACTGTACTGACCAGAGACGGTAATGGGACGGTGACTGTACTGACCAGAGACGGTAATGGGGCGGTGACTGTACCCGACCAGAGACGGTAATGTTGTGGTGACTGTACTGACCAGAGACGGTAATGGGACGGTGACTGTACTGACCAGAGACGGTAATGGGGCGGTGACTGTACCCGACCAGAGACGGTAATGTTGTGGTGACTGTACTGACCAGAGACGGTAATGGGGCGGTGACTGTACTGACCAGAGACGGTAATGTTGTGGTGACTGTACTGACCAGAGACGGTAATGGGATGGTGACTGTACTGACCAGAGACGGTAATGGGACGGTGACTGTACTGACCAGAGACGGTAATGTGGTGGTGACTGTACCCGACCAGAGACGGTAATGGGGTGGTGACTGTACTGACCAGAGACGGTAATGGGACGGTGACTGTACTGACCAGAGACAGTAATGGGACGGTGACTGTACTGACCAGAGACGGTAATGGGGCGGTGACTGTACTGACCAGAGACGGTAATGGGACGGTGACTGTACTGACCAGAGACGGTAATGTGATGGTGACTGTACCCGACCAGAGACGGTAATGGGACGGTGACTGTACTGACCAGAGATGATAATGGGACCGTGACTGTACCCGACCAGAGACGGTAATGGGACGGTGACTGTACTGACCAGAGACGGTAATGGGACGGTGACTGTACTGACCAGAGACGGTAATGGGACGGTGACTGTACTGACCAGAGACGGTAATGGGACGGTGACTGTACTGACCAGAGACGGTAATGGGACGGTGACTGTACTGACCAGAGACGGTAATGGGACGGTGACTGTACTGACCAGAGACGGTAATGTGGTGGTGACTGTACTGACCAGAGACGGTAATGGGACGGTGACTGTACTGACCAGAGACGGTAATGGTGTGGTGACTGTACTGACCAGAGACGGTAATGGGGTGGTGACTGTACTGACCAGAGACGGTAATGGGACGGTGACTGTACTGACCAGAGACGGTAATGGGACGGTGACTGTACTGACCAGAGACGGTAATGGGGTGGTGACTGTACTGACCAGAGACGGTAATGTTGTGGTGACTTTACCCGACCAGAGACGGTAATGGGGCGGTGACTGTACTGACCAGAGACGGTAATGGGACGGTGACTGTACTGACCAGAGACGGTAATGGGACGGTGACTGTACTGACCAGAGACGGTAATGGGGTGGTGACTGTACTGACCAGAGACGGTAATGGGACGGTGACTGTACTAACCAGAGACGGTAATGGGGTGGTGACTGTACTGACCAGAGACGGTAATGTTGTGGTGACTGTACCCGACCAGAGACGGTAATGGGGCGGTGACTGTACTGACCAGAGACGGTAATGGGACGGTGACTGTACTGACCAGAGACGGTAATGTTGTGGTGACTGTACTGACCAGAGACGGTAATGTTGTGGTGACTGTACCCGACCAGAGACGGTAATGGGACGATGACTGTACTGACCAGAGACGGTAATGGGACGGTGACTGTACTGACCAGAGACGGTAATGGGACGGTGACTGTACTGACCAGAGACGGTAATGTTGTGGTGACTGTACCCGACCAGAGACGGTAATGGGGCGGTGACTGTACTGACCAGAGACGGTAATGGGACGGTGACTGTACTGACCAGAGACGGTAATGGGACGGTGACTGTACTGACCAGAGACGGTAATGTTGTGGTGACTGTACTGACCAGAGACGGTAATGTTGTGGTGACTGTACCCGACCAGAGACGGTAATGGGGCGGTGACTGTACTGACCAGAGACGGTAATGGGACGGTGACTGTACCCGACCAGAGACGGTAATGCGACGGTAACTGTACTGACCAGAGACGGTAATGGGGTGGTGACTGTACTGACCAGAGACGGTAATGGGACGGTGACTGTACTAACCAGAGACGGTAATGGGGTGGTGACTGTACTGACCAGAGACGGTAATGTTGTGGTGACTGTACCCGACCAGAGACGGTAATGGGACGGTGACTGTACTGACCAGAGACGGTAATGGGGTGGTGACTGTACTGACCAGAGACGGTAATGTTGTGGTGACTGTACCCGACCAGAGACGGTAATGGGGCGGTGACTGTACTGACCAGAGACGGTAATGGGACGGTGACTGTACTGACCAGAGACGGTAATGTTGTGGTGACTGTACTGACCAGAGACGGTAATGTTGTGGTGACTGTACCCGACCAGAGACGGTAATGGGACGATGACTGTACTGACCAGAGACGGTAATGGGACGGTGACTGTACTGACCAGAGACGGTAATGGGGTGGTGACTGTACTGACCAGAGACGGTAATGTTGTGGTGACTGTACCCGACCAGAGACGGTAATGGGACGGTGACTGTACTGACCAGAGACGGTAATGGGGTGGTGACTGTACTGACCAGAGACGGTAATGTTGTGGTGACTGTACTGACCAGAGACGGTAATGGGACGGTGACTGTACCCGACCAGAGACGGTAATGGGGCGGTGACTGTACTGACCAGAGACGGTAATGTTGTGGTGACTGTACTGACCAGAGACGGTAATGTTGTGGTGACTGTACCCGACCAGAGATGGTAATGTTGTGGTGACTGTACCCGACCAGAGACGGTAATGGGACGATGACTGTACTGACCAGAGACGGTAATGGGACGATGACTGTACTGACCAGAGACGGTAATTGGACGGTGACTGTATTGACCAGAGACGGTAATGGGACGGTGACTGTACTGACCAGAGACGGTAATGGGACGGTGACTGTACTGACCAGAGACGGTAATGGGACGATGACTGTACTGACCAGAGACGGTAATGGGACGGTGACTGTACTGACCAGAGACGGTAATGGGACGGTGACTGTACCCGACCAGAGACGGTAATGGGACGGTGACTGTACTGACCAGAGACGGTAATGGGACTGTGACTGTACTGACCAGAGACGGTAATGGGACGATGACTGTACTGACCAGCGACGGTAATGGGACGATGACTGTACTGACCAGAGACGATAATGGGACGATGACTGTACTGACCAGAGACGGTAATGGGACGGTGACTGTACTGACCAGAGACGGTAATGGGACGGTGACTGTACTGACCAGAGACGGTAATGGGACGGTGACTGTACTGACCAGAGACGGTAATGGGACGGTGACTGTACTGACCAGAGACGGTAATGGGACGGTGACTGTACTGACCAGAGACGGTAATGGGACGGTGACTGTACTGACCAGAGACGGTAATGGGACGGTGACTGTACTGACCAGAGACGGTAATGGGACGGTGACTGTACTGACCAGAGACGGTAATGGGACGGTGACTGTACTGACCAGAGACGGTAATGGGACGGTGACTGTACTGACCAGAGACGGTAATGGGACGGTGACTGTACCGGATCATCACCCGGGCAGGTTGTGCAACTGAATTCAATCAATCTGGTGATTGGTGGGCTGGCACCAGAATAATTAAATCGGCATCAACAGTGAGAGAAACACCCAGCTGGTTCACCAATGGCCTTCAGGGAAAGGAGCCTGCTGGCCTTACCCGCTTCGGCCTACACAGGTTTCCAGCCCTGACCTGCCCAATCGACTCATAAGGGGCGATTCTAACCCAGAGTGGGGTTCCGTGCGAGTGTGAAAGACCTATGTTTCAGATGGGGATATTTTAACCCCCGGTGTCATTTAAATGCCACCATTTCCCACCCGGAATGGGTGGGGAGATGGGGCAGAGCGACTGCCAGCAGAGGCAGATCAGGTGGCCCAGGCTAAATAGTGAGGAGGGAGTTTCGGGTGTGTCCCTCGGGAGGGAAGAGGGGAGGAGTCTGGGGCAGGGGAGGCCGTGAGTTTCCTTGTGGGGTCCTGGAGGAGCACTCTTTCTCTGCCTGTCCCCCTCCAAAGGAAATCTGTTCACTTACCTGGAGAGTCTCGTGATCCTTCCCAGCAGCTGCTGGCCTGCTTCACCCTGGCGGGAAAGCCGCTGAGATTGAGGCCTCCCCACTCAGGCCCCGCTTAAAATGCCATTGGGGTCCTATTGGTCTGCTTTAGACGGCTGCCTCATCCTCCTGCAGGTTAAAATTGGAAGTGGTGGGAATGGGTCGAATTCTGAGCGGGTAAGTGAGCTTCTCCTATTTTCAATCCCCATCCTGCTTCTGTTTCCATTAGGCAGGTAGGATCAAAATCATCCCCTCAGTTGCCTCTGATGTACGGTCGCCAACTCTGGTTGGACGTATTCCTGGAGGACACATGACTTCCTGCCTCCAATCCCACCCCCCCCGCCACATTCAGTTAAATTGAAATCCTTGATTTGTAGCTTCCGTCAATTCACGGTTCACCCACCAAGAACTTTACCAAACTGAACTGGTTTCTTAAGTTGCTTAACCTTTTATCATCATTCTCCATGCAATATTACACAATGTCACTCACAATTCAACACCTGCACTGCAATCCCACTCAAACAGCTCACAGATTCACAATGATTCCGCAAAGGCTTTCCGGTTTTGGTTGTGTTTAGCAGTTGTATGTCTGAGCTCCAAATACTGGAAACCAATAACAATGAACACTGCAAACCAGTAACAGTGAGCACTGGAAACCAGTAGCAATGAACACTGGAAACCAGTAACAGTGAGCACTGGAAATCAGTAACAATGAACACTGGAAACCAGTAACAGTGAGCACTGGAAATCAGTAACAATGAACACTGGAAATCAGTAACAGTGAACACTGGAAACCAGTAGCAATGAACACTGGAAACCAGTAACAGTGAACACTGGAAACCAGTAGCAATGAACACTGGAGACCAGTAACAGTGAACACTGGAAATCAGTAGCAGTGAACACTGGAAGCCAATAACAGTGAACACTGGAAATCAGTAACAGTGAACACTAGAAACCAGTAACAGTGAACACTGAAAACCAGTAACAGTGAACACTGGAAATCAGTAACAGTGAACACTGGAAATCAGTAACAGTGCACACTGGAAATCAGTAACAGTGAAAACTGGAAGCCAATAACAGTGAACACTGGAAATCAGTAACAATGAACACTGAAAACCAGCAATAATGAATACAGGAAACCAATAACAATGAACACTGAAAATCAGTAACAGTGAACACTGGAAATCAGTAACAGTGAACACTGGAAGCCAATAACAGTGAACACTGGAAATCAGTAACAATGAACACTGAAAACCAGTAACAGTGAACACTGAAAACCAGTAACAGTGAACACTTGAAATCAGTAACAGTGAACACTGGAAACCAGTAACAGTGAACACTGGAAATCAGTAACAGTGAACACTGGAAATCAGTAACCGTGAACACTGGAAATCAGTAACAGTGAACACTGGAAATCAGTAACAATGAACACTGGAAATCAGTAATAGTGAACACTGGAAACCAGTAGCAGTGAACACTGGAAGTCAGCAACCATAAGCACTAGGAGCCAGTAACAATAAAATGCTGGAAACCTGTAACAATAAATGCTGAATGGCCACTAACAATAGACACAAAAAGACCATGAGCGATGGCATTAGGAGATAATTAGCAACAATCAATATTACACAATGTCACTCACAATTCAACACCTGCACTGCGAATCGAGTATCAATAGACAATGGAAAAACATGAAGAATGAACAATATAAAACTAATAACAGTAAACAACGGAGAACTAGTAACAATCAACACTGGGATAAGAAATTAAATAAACTGTAAAGTGTGCAGCAAAAAACACTGAAAAGCACTAACCATACAAACTGGAAATCCAGTGACAATAAAGAGAGAATGCCAGTAACAGTAAATATCCAAAAATATTAATAGTAATCACTGGAAATGGTTAACAATTGGTAATAATTTGGGCTTTAACTGTTTTGAGTTAACTGAACTTTGGTACTGTTAGAATCCGAATGTAAAGAGTTAAGTAAATGACAGGCAATATTTCTCCGGGAAGGAGTCAGGAGGAATAATACTGACCACCAGGATGACCTCAACCAGACGGAGAGGCCAGTGGGATTCCATGCTGTGGCTGGCTTCCCAAGGGTGCAGGGTGTAATCGATTGTACCCATATAGTAATCCGAGCACCTCCACACGAGCCAGGACTGTTCATCAACAGGAAGGGCTATCACTCCATCAACACTCAGCTCATCTGTGACCACCGCAAGAGATTCCTTCATGTATGCGCCAGATTCCCTGGCAGCTGCCACGATTCCTTCATCCTCCGGGAATCCAACATCCCGCCCCTCTTCCACACACTGAACACCTGCAAGGGCTGGCTCCTCGGGGACAAGGGATACCCCCTGCACACGTGGGTCATGACACCTCTGAGGAACCCCATCACCGAGCAACAGCGTCGATATAACAACAGCCACATCACTACCAGGTCTACAATTGAGCATGTTATAGGGCTGCTCAAGATGCGATTCAGGGGCCTTGATCGTTCTGGGGGAGAGCTTCAATACGCACCAGACAGAGTGGGACGCATTATAGTCGTGTGTTGTGTCCTGCACAACATGGCACAACAGAGAGGGTGCTGCTGGAGGAGGCCCCATCCATATCTGCCTCCCACATTGAGGAGGAGGAGGAGGCGGCGGAGGAGGAGGAGGAGCAGGAGCAACCCATGGGCAGAACAGCAGCTCACCTGGCTGCTCTTCAGTCACTGATATGTGAACGGTTCTCCTAACATCAGACAGTGTGAAGAGTCCAGTCCTCACACCACCGGATAGAGCAGCGCCCACACCAGCCCCCTCCCCCACTCCACTCCCTGCACAAAACAGTCCTGCAACTACACATACACCCACCATAGAGTGACCCAATGGGTGGCATCAAGTGTGGGCGTTCATGGTGAACCTCATGAAAGGGACTTATTACAGAATCCAGTCAAGAATGGCCAAGACGTGGCAGTAGTGGTGACAATAATAATATTTAATGTGAGTTTAACAAAAATCAAATATAAATAAAAAACATGACCAACCGTCAAACCCCCTTGTGCATCCCCTTTGTGATCACAAAACCTTCTCCTTTCACTTCCTCCTACTCCTACGTGGTGCCTCCCCTGTGTCTGCAGCAGAGGTAGTGGCAGGTTGCTCTTGTTCATGCCCTGAATGATTAGATGATTTAGGCCGATGCCCTCTGGGTTTCGGTGCCCGTGAGGGCCCCTCCAAAGACTGCTCCACCTGCACCTGTGCAGGGTCAGACTCGGCCACCTGGAGAGGAGGCAGCATTGCGGGTACTGGTTGAGAGGGGGGCAACGGGTGAGACGTGGGGGCACTTTGAGTGGCGTCCCCACTTCCATGTCCCCTTTCGCCATCATCCCTCTCCTGGGCCAGGCCCACACCACTCCTACCACCATGCTGGAAGACAGTTTGGAGGACATGTATGAAGCCCTGTAAGGCCAGTGCTAGAGTATCTGCCTGCCTGTTTTAGGCGGCAGAATGTTGTTCACCCTGAGTCCAAATGGCCGTTGTCAGGGCCTGAGTGGATTAATGTGTGAGCCATGCTTGAAGCTCCATGGAGGCTAGCCTTCCCTCCAAAGCAGACATTCCCGCACTTACCCGCGATACTATCTCAGAGATGCCTTCACGTCCCTGTGACAGTATCTCAGAGACTCACTCCTGTACCTGTGCCACCATTCCACTCATGTAGGAGTTGGACGCCTCCATCCTCTGCCCGATTGTGGAGAGTGCGCGTGGCACCTGTTCTCGCACCTCGCAAATGTGCTGCTGCCCCTCGATCATTCTCCTTTTAAAGGATGGCCCCCAGGGTTCAGCATCTGTGTCCAGCTGAGCAAAACCTGGAGAAGATTGCTCCCACCGATGCGGACTCGCCACAGCTGCCCCTGCCACCAGTGTCTGCTCGTGCTCACGTGTGTGGTAACTCAACATGTGCGACCCCAACTAACTGAGGACTGGGACCCACCGAGGTGCGTGTATCTGTGCTGGTGGATGGTGAAGGGTTCTCAAAATTCCCACATTTTTCATATCATCAACGAGGATATGACTTTTGGACTTTTATGGCAGAGGACCCAACTGCTGGGTTAAATGTAGAACCCTGCAGACAGGAGGTTAGGCCCATGAGGGCCTGGGACTTGACATGCCCGGGCTTGTTGGGTGCAGTGTGGATTGTTGCCTGAAACCAGACAACGAGAGGAGACAGAATTCGCATTCTTCCCTTTAAAACAATCAACCCAGAGAAAGACTTAATCTTACACGAAGCTAAAGCCCATCAAAACCTTGCATAAATAATCACGACTAACTACTAAGGCAGGAAGGCAACAATGGAGCAATTATGCGAACCCATCAAGACTTCACATATACAATGGCTTTCAGTTCAAGACTAGTTACGGGGACAGGAAGGCAACGATAAACATTATGCAAACCCATTAAAAACAACGAGACAACCGCCCCAAAACAAGTTAAGGCGAAAAACTAATCACCTGAAGAAGCCCACCCTAAATCAGACAAAGAACGAACCTTGATTTGGCGCTCAGATAAGAAATTCGAAAAACAGTATAACTGGGCCACCAGTTAAAAAGGGGGCAGGTTTTAAGCAGTTTTTAAGCAGAGTTTAAGCAGGGAGAGGTAGCTGAGCCAAGTGGAGGAAGGAGATCCAGAGGATCGCAGGCCCGCAGGCAACATCACGGCGAGGGGCACGGTGGGGCAGGCTCAACCGAAGACAACAAGGCCGCAACCGCAGCCCTCCACGAAGATCGACCACCCGCAACCGCGCCTTACCGCACCAGCGGACTCCACCCAACTGAAGAACCATCGCAGATTCCACAGACCAGGACCACGTGGGGACGGCAGGCCCCAAAGGACACAAAGAGCGTACCCCAAAACTGCAACCGGCTTACCTGGCTGGATTTCGAACTGTCAAGGAACCCTTGTTGGTGAGCATGATCCCTGACCTCTCCTAGTTCAATTTAGTTAGGTTTTGGGGGTGGGACAAGGCTAAGGGGATTAGTAGCGTGATTTTCCCTCGTTATGCCATGTGTTCCCCATTCTTAACTAAGTGTACTTTGTAGGTCTGTATAATCTCAGTGTACTCCTAATGTTATAAGTTCATTTCTGACTTCAATAAACCCAGTTTTTCTTGCACCAAAACCAGTTGTCTGCTGCACTTTGTCACAACCCCCAAATAAGTCCAAGGTCTAGAACCCAGGGAGTGGGAGCGATTCGAACCGCTCAGAAGTCAGAGGTGAAGCTGACACACACCACCACCCCCTACATTGGCTCACTCAGATGTGACGGTGCCCCCTCAGAGGCTGGCAGGTCCACTGAGGAATCGCCCTCCGCCATCACAGCGGTCGCTGAAGGCCCTGTAAGAGAACAGAAGGCAATATTAAGCATGATGATAGATGTTGAGGTGCTGAAGATGGCGGGGCATGTTAACATCAATTCATATTGTGTGCACTGAACGTTAAAGTTCTGTCACCAGACGTTTGTCAGCTCCAGAGCCTCCTGCCCCGCATTTGTGAGCATGACTACGTGTTGCGGCCCTCCCTCCGGTCCTCGCCCTCCCCCGTGCATTCTGGCCTCTCTTCTCCTATAAGGGGAGAAAGTAGAGACACGTGAGTGAGTGATGGTGATGTAGCCAACTGCTGAATGCATTGGTGTGGGTGCCCGTGAAAGAGGTGCTTCAGAGGGTGAGTATGAGACAGAGCCATGACATTGTTTGAGGATTGGGTTGAGTGGTAGTGGTGGGGTGAGTACTGGGGAGGTGAGGAAGTGCTGAGAAGTGCAGGTAAGTTGAGGATGAGCCTTAGTGGGTGTGAGGAGTGATGTGATAGAGTAGTGTTGGCAGTGCAGAGTGAGTTGGGGGATGGGGGCAGTGATGTGGAAGACGGAATGTGGGAGAATGAGTCAGTGTACTCAATTTTGCTGACCTAGTTAGGTCATTGAAGCGCTTCCTGCACTGG
Source organism: Heptranchias perlo (assembly GCF_035084215.1). NCBI lineage: Eukaryota > Metazoa > Chordata > Chondrichthyes > Hexanchiformes > Hexanchidae > Heptranchias > Heptranchias perlo. The sequence goes on along the minus strand of NC_090343.1, from coordinate 49,775,603 downwards.
ATCCAGGTACATAGGAACATAGGAACAGGAGTAGGCCATTCAGCCCCTCGTGCCTGCTCCGCCATTTGATAAGATCATGGCTGATCTGTGATCCAACTCCCTATACCTGCCTTTGGCCCATATCTCTTAATACCTTTGGTGGGCAAAAAGCTATCTATCTCACATTTAAATTTAGCAATTGAGCTAGTATCAATTGCCATTTGCGGAAGAGAGTTCCAAACTTCTACCACCCTTTGTGTGTAGAAATGTTTTCTAATCTCGCTCCTGAAAGGTCTGGCTCTAATTTTTAGACTGTGCCCCCTACTCCTAGAATCCCCAACCAGCGGAAATAGTTTCTCTCTATCCACCCTATCCGTTCCCCTTAATATCTTATAAACTTCGATCAGATCACCCCTTAGCCTTCTAAACTCTAGAGAATACAACCCCAATTTGTGTAATCTCTCGTCGTAACCTAACCCTTGAAGTCTGGGTATCATTCTAGTAAACCTACGCTGCACTCCCTCCAAGGCCAATATGTCCTTCCGAAGGTGCGGTGCCCAGAACTGCTCACAGTACCCCAGGTGCGGTCTAACCAGGGTTTTGTATAGCTGCAGCATAACTTCTGCCCCCGTGTACTCTAGACCTCTAGATATAAAGGCCAGCATTCCATTAGCCTTCTTGATTATTTTCTGCATCTGTTCATTACACTTCAATGATCTATGTACCTGAACCCCTAAGTCCCTTTGGACATCCACTGTTTTTAACTTTTTACCATTTAGAAAGTACCCTGTTCTATCCTTTTTTGATCCAAAGTGGATGACCTCACATTTGTCTACATTGAATTCCATTTGCCACAGTTTTGCCCATTCACCTAATCTATCAATATCGCTTTGTAATTTTATGTTTTCATCTACATTGCTTACAATGCCACCAATCTTTGTGTCATCAGCAAACTTAGATATGAGACTTTCTATTCCTTCATCTAAGTCGTTAATAAATATTGTGAATAATTGAGACCCCAAGACAGATCCCTGCAGGACTCCACTAGTCACATCCTGCCAATGTGAGTACCTTCCCATTATCCCTACTCTCTGTCGCCTTTCGCTCAGCCAACTTCCTAACCAAGTCCGTACTTTTCCCTCGATTCCATGGGCTTCTATCTTAGCTAACAGTCTCTTATGTGGGACCTTATCAAATGCCTTTTGGAAGTCCATATAAATAACATCCATTGACATTCCCCTGTCCACGACTTTAGTCACCTCTTCAAAAAATTCAATCAGGTTTGTCAGGCACGACCTACCTTTCACAAATCCATGCTGGCTCTCTCTGATTAACTGAAAATGCTCGAGGTGTTCAGTCACCCTATCCTTAATTATAGACTCCAGCATTTTCCCCACAACAGATGTTAGGCTAACTGGTCTATAATTCCCCGGTTTCCCTCTCTCTCCTTTCTTAAAAAGCGGAGTGACGTGCAATTTTCCAGTCGAGAGGGACAGTTCCTGAATCTAGAGAACTTCGAAAGATTATGGTTAGAGCTTTCCGCAATGTGCTCACCTACTTCCTTTAAAACCCTGGGATGGAAACCATCTGGTCCTGGGGATTTGTCACTCTTTAGTGCTATTATTTTCTTCATTACTGTTGCTTTACTTCTGTTAATTTTATCGAGTCCCTGTCCCCGATTCAATATAAGTTTTCTTGGGATTTCCGACATGCTATCCTCTTTTTGGAGGTGAGGGAGATGTTGCTGCTGGTGACCTCCTCTGCCACCTCGAGCCAGGCCTTCTTGGTGGCAGAGGCAGGCCACTTCCTCCCATCGGCCGGCTAAAACAGATCCCTCCTCCACCTCACCCCATCCAGTAGCACCTGGAGTGAGGCATCACTGAATCTAGGAGCAGCCTTTCCCCTGGGCTGCTCCATTGTGTTATTTGAGTGTTTCCTCCAGGAGCAGACATTGGAGGACTGCCCCTTTAAATAGAGCTCCTCCAGCTGACAGCCTGTGATGCGGGTGCGCAGTCCGCCTGCTGCGCAGGTTTCCGACGGCAACCCCGGAAGCTATGGTAAGTGGCTCCAGTTCACCTGCGATCGCGTAGGGAATGGACGGATTTTACTGGGCGGGTTACCCACGCGCCCAATCGTCCCCCCGCTGCAATCCCGCCTCCCCACTAATATCGGGGCCTAGGACACTATGAATATTGGACACTGGTACACTATTAATATTGGACACTGGGACACTATTAATAATGGACATGGGACACGATGAATAATGGACACTGGGACATTATTAATATTGGCACTGGGACACTATTAATATTGGCACTGGGACACTATTAATAATGGACACTGGGACACTATTAATATTGGCACTGGGACACTATTAATATTGGCACTGGGACACTATTAATAATGGACACTGGGACACGATTAATATTGGACACTGGGACACAATTAATAATGGACATGGGACACGATGAATAATGGACACTGGGACATTATTAATATTGGCACTGGGACATTATTAATATTGGCACTGGGACACCATGAATAATTGACACTGGGACACTATTAATAATGGACACTGGGACACTATTAATAATGGACACTGGGACACCATGAATAATGGACACTGGGACACTATTAATAATGGAGACTGGGACACTATAAATAATGGACACTGTGACACTATTAATAATGGAGACTGGGACACCATGAATAATGGACACTGGGACACTATTAATAATGGACACTGGGACACTATTAATAATGGACACTGGAACACTATTAATAATGGACACTGGGACACTATTAATAATGGACACTGGGACACTATTAATAATGTTCACTGGGACACTATTAACAATGGACACTGGGACACTATTAATAATGGACACTGGGACACTATTAATAATGTTCACTGGGACACTATTAACAATGGACACTGGGACACTATTAACAATGGACACTGGGACTCTATTAATAATGGACACTGGGACACTATTAATAATGTTCACTGGGACACTATTAACAATGGACACTGGGACACTATTAATAAAGAACACTGGGACACTATTAACAATGGACACTGGGACACTATTAACAATGGACACTGGGACTCTATTAATAATGGACACTGGGACACCATGAATAATGGACACTGGGACACGATTAATAGTGGACACTGGGACACTATTAATAATGGACACTCTGACACCATGAATAATGGACACTGGGACACTATTAATAATGGACACTGGGACACCATGAATAATGGACACTGGGACACTATTAATAATGGACACTGGGACACCATGAATAATGGACACTGGGACACTATTAATAGTGGACACTGGGACACTATTAATAATGGACACTGGGACACTATTAATAATGGACACTGGGACACGATTAATAATGGACACTGGGACACCATGAATAATGGACACTGGGACACTATTCATAATGGGCACTGGGACACTATTAATAATGGGCACTGGGACACCATGAATAATGAACACTGGGACACCATGAATAATGGACACTGGGACACTATTAATAATGGACACTGGGACACTCTTAAAAATGGACACTGGGACACTGTTAATGATGGACACTGGGACACCATGAATAAAGGACAAAGATTCACAACCCACTGAGTGAAGACATTTTTCCTCATCTCAGTCCTAAGTGGCTAACCTGTCTTCTTGAGACTATAACCCCTAATTCTAGACTCTCCAGCCAGAGGAAACAACCTCTCAGCATCTACCCTGTCAAGCCCTCCAAGAATTTTATACATTTCAATGAGATCACCTCTCATTCTTCTAGCTCCAGAGAATATCGGCCCATTCTACTCAATCTCCCCTCATTGGACAACACTCTCATCCCAGGAATCAATCTAGTGAACCTTTGTTGCACCGCCTCTGAGGCAAGTCTATCCTTCCTTCGATAAGGAGACCAAAACTGTACACAGGACTCCAGGTGTGGTCTCACCAGAGCCCTATACAATTGCAGCAAGATGTCCTTATTTTTAAACTACAACCCTTTGAAATAAAGGCTAACATATCATCTCCCTTCCTAATTACTTGCTGTACCCGCATGTTAACTTTCTGTATTTCTTGTACAAGGACACCCAAATCCCTCTGAACACTAGCATATAATGGTGTCTCACCATTTTAAAAAATTCTCTTTTTCTATTCTTCCTCCCAAAGTGGATAATTTCACATTTCCCCACATTTTCTCCATCTGATACCTTCTTCCCCACTCACTTTACCCATCTTTATCCTTTTGCAGCCTCTTTGCATTCTCCTCACAGCTTACTTTCCCATCTCGCTTTGTATCGTCAACAAACTTGGTTACATTGCACTCGGTCCCTTCATCTAAGTCATTAATATAGATTGTAAATAGCTGAGGCCCAAGCACTGATCCTTGCGGCACCCCACTCGTTACAGCCTGTCAACCCGAAAATGATCCATTTATCCCTGCTCTCTGTTTTCTGTCTGTTAACAAATCCTCAATCCATATTAATATATTGCCCCAATCCCATGAGCCCTAATCTTGTGTAACAACCTTTTATGTGGCACCTGATCGAAAGCCTTTTGAAAATCCAAATATAATAAATCCACTGGTTTCCCCTTTATCTACCCTGCTAGTTACACCTTCAAAAATTCTAATAGATTTATGAAACACGATTTCCCTTTCATAAAAGCATGTTGACTCTGCCTAATCATATTATGGTTTTCTAAGTGCCCTGTTATAACGTCCTTAATAATGGATTCCAGCATTTTCCCTCTTACTGATGTCAGGCTAACTGGCCTGTAGTTCCCTGTTTTCTCTTTCCCTCCTTTCTTGAATAGCGGGGTTACATTTGCTACTTTCCTATCCTCTCCCTTTCCCTCTCCTCTCTCTTCTCTTTCTCTCCTCTCTCTCTCTCTCTCTCTTTCCTCCTGTATGTTCTATGGCCAGCTGTCGATTAACTATCAGGTACCCCCATCAATAAATCTGTGGTTTGAATGTGTTTTGTCATTTGGTTGAGTGAATTTCCCTCAGTGGTGTGTAATGCCGATAAAGGGGTCACAACCAATTGAAATAATATTGCTTCCAGTTTTCTCTCTTGCAGGTGCTGACTCTCCCCCTCCCCTGAAGGTGCTGACTCTCCCCCTCCCCTGAAGGTGCTGACTCTCCCCCTCCCCTGAAGGTGCTGACTCTCCCCCTCCCCTGAAGGTGCTGACTCTCCCCCTCCCCTGAAGGTGCTGACTCTCCCCCTCCCCTGAAGGTGCTGACTCTCCCCCTCCCCCAACTCCCTGAAGGTGCTGACTCTCCCCCTCCCCCAACTCCCTGAAGGTGCTGACTCTCCCCCCTCCCCTGAAGGTGCTGACTCTCCCCCTCCCCCAACTCCCTGAAGGTGCTGACTCTCCCCCTCCCCCAACTCCCTGAAGGTGCTGACTCTCCCCCCTCCCCTGAAGGTGCTGACTCTCCCCCTCCCCCCTCCCCTGAAGGTGCAGACTCTCCCCCTCCCCCAACTCCCTGAAGGTGCTGACTCTCCCCCTCCCCCCTCCCCTGAAGGTGCTGACTCTCCCCCCTCCCCCAACTCCCTGAAGGTGCTGACTCTCCCCCTCCTCCAACTCCCTGAAGGTGCTGACTCTCCACCTCCCCCAACTCCCTGAAGGTGCAGACTCTCCCCCTCCCCCAACTCCCTGAAGGTGCTGACTCTCCCCCTCCCCCAACTCCCTGAAGGTGCAGACTCTCCCCCTCCCCCAACTCCCTGAAGGTGCTGACTCTCCCCCCTCCCCCAACTCCCTGAAGGTGCAGACTCTCCCCCTCCCCCAACTCCCTGAAGGTGCAGACTCTCCCCCTCCCCCAACTCCCTGAAGGTGCTGACTCTCCCCCTCCCCCAACTCCCTGAAGATGCTGACTCTCCCCCCTCCCCCTCCCCTGAAGGTGCAGACTCTCCCCCCTCCCCCAACTCCCTGAAGGTGCTGACTCTCCCCCCTCCCCCAACTCCCTGAAGGTGCTGACTCTCCCCCCTCCCCCCTCCCCTGAAGGTGCTGACTCTCCCCCCTCCCCCCTCCCCTGAAGGTGCTGACTCTCCCCCCTCCCCCAACTCCCTGAAGGTGCTGACTCTCCCCCCTCCCCTGAAGGTGCTGACTCACTCCCCCCTCCCCTGAAGGTGATGACTCCCTCCCCACCCTCCCTGAAGGTGCTGACTCTCTCCCCCCTCCCCTGAAGGTGCTGACTCTCTCCCCCCTCCCCTGAAGATCCTGACTCTCTCCCCCCTCCCCTGAAGGTGCTGACTCTCTCCCCCCTCCACTGAAGGTGCTGACTCTCTCCCCCTCCCCTGAAGGTGCTGACTCTCTCCCCCCTCCCCTGAAGGTGCTGACTCTCTCCCCCCTCCCCTGAAGATCCTGACTCTCTCCCCCCTCCCCTGAAGGTGCTGACTCTCTCCCCCCTCCCCTGAAGGTGCTGACTCTCTCCCCCCTCCCCTGAAGATGCTGACTCTCTCCCCCCTCCCCTGAAGGTGCTGACTCTCTCCCCCCTCCCCTGAAGGTGCTGACTCTCTCCCCCCTCCCCTGAAGGTGTTGACTCTCTCCCCCCTCCCCTGAAGGTGCTGACTCTCTCCCCCCTCCCCTGAAGATGCTGACTCTCTCCCCCCTCCCCTGAAGGTGCTGACTCTCTCCCCCCTCCCCTGAAGGTGCTGACTCTCTCCCCCCTCCCCTGAAGGTGCTGACTCTCTCCCCTCCTCCCCTTGAAGGTGCTGACTCTCTCCCCCTCCCCTGAAGGTGCTGACTCTCTCCCCCTCCCCTGAAGGTGCTGACTCTCTCCCCCCTCCCATGAAGGTGCTGACTCTCTCCCCCCTCCCTGAAGATCCTGACTCTCTCCCCCTCCCCTGAAGGTGCTGACTCTCTCCCCCCTCCCCTGAAGGTGCTGACTCTCTCCCCCCTCCCCTGAAGATCCTGACTCTCTCCCCCCTCCCCTGAAGGTGCTGACTCTCTCCCCCCTCCCCTGAAGATCCTGACTCTCTCCCCCCTCCCCTGAAGGTGCTGACTCTCTCCCCCCTCCCCTGAAGGTGCTGACTCTCTCCCCCCTCCCTGAAGATCCTGACTCTCTCCCCCCTCCCCTGAAGGTGCTGACTCTCTCCCCCCTCCCCTGAAGATCCTGACTCTCTCCCTCCTCCCCTGAAGGTGCTGACTCTCTCCCTCCTCCCCTGAAGATCCTGACTCTCTCCCCCCTCCCTGAAGATCCTGACTCTCTCCCCCCTCCCCTGAAGGTGCTGACTCTCTCCCTCCTCCCCTGAAGATCCTGACTCTCTCCCCCCCTCCCCTGAAGGTGCTGACTCTCTCCCCCCTCCCCTGAAGGTGCTGACTCTCTCCCCCTCCCCTGAAGGTGCTGACTCTCTCCCCCCTCCCCTGAAGGTGCTGACTCTCTCCCCCCTCCCCTGAAGGTGGTGACTCCAGCTGGGATACAGTTCCACAGACACCAACACCCTCACTACCTCACCCAAAATCCCATTCCTCAGAAGCGAGCCTGGACAGTGAGCGTTGAGGGGCTATTCTGCTGCAAGTGGCATCAGGTCAGAAACAAACCCAATGTACAAGTGCACTTTCCAGCACTGGCCAGCGATCAGGGGCAGCAGCCTGGCTGACATTGTCCAGCCCTAGCCCAGAGGTGCTGAGGTCAATTGGGACTAAGCACAGGGAATGGATGGAAGCTGCTCCTACTGGCTCTGTACGGACAGGGCCCTCACTCCCTTGACTATCAGGACAGCTGCAAACTGTGTTTAAAAGACAAAGGATACTATGGGAGAGCTGTGTTCTCTATCTGTAATGCTATCCCTGAGCTTTGAATATATTATCCTCTCCCCTCTATTCCTCCCCACCAGATCTGTTTGTTTGTTCTGAAGATCGAGCTCACACCTGAGCAGTTTCTACTGACTGAACACTCCAAACTCAGGCTGCTCATGGACTGGATCTTCCTAGCTATTGGATGAGGAGAGGGAGAGGGAGGGAGAGAGGGGGAGAGAGAGAGAGAGAGAGAGAGGTAGGGGGATTGAGAGTGTGAGAGAGGGGGAGGGAGAAGGCAGAGGGGGAGGGGGAGGGGGAGAGAGAGCGAGAGAGAGGCAGAGAGAGAGGGAGGGGAATGGGGAGTGTGAGAGCGTGGGGGGAGAAAGGCAGAGGTGGAGGGGAGAAAGAGAGGGATATGGGGGTGGCAAGGGAGAGCGAGAGGGAGAGAGAGGCAGAAAGGGAGGATGAATGTGAGAGAGGAGGAGGGAGAGAGCAGGGGGGTGCAGAAGGGAGAGGGAGGGATGGAGAGGGAGGGGAAGAGGGGTGGGGAGGGGTGGAGGGAGAGAGGAGGGGGAGGAAGCAAGGGAGAGGGAGGGGAAGGGGAGGGAGGGCGAGGGAGAGAGAGGGAGGGAGAGTGAGAGGGACAGAGAGGGAGGGGAGTGGAGGGGGAGGGAGAGAGAGGGGAAGGGAGGGACAGGGAGAGGGAGAAAGAGAGGGAGGAGAGGGAGGAAAAGGGGGAGGTAGAGGGAGAGGGAAGGGACAGCGAGAGAGAGGGAGAGGGAAGGAAGAGTGAGAGAGAAAGGGAGCGAGGGAGAGCGAGGGGGAAGGGAGGGGGAATGAGAGAGAGAGAGGCAAGGAAGAGGGAGAGGGAGAGTGGGAGGGGACAGGGAGAGAGGAGGGAGAGGGAGGGAGAGGAAGATGTGGAGGGGAGGGAGAGTGAGGGGGAGAGAGAGGGAGAAGGGAAGGGGAGGGGAGGGGAGTGAGAGAGAGAGAGGCAAGGAAGAGGGAGAGGGGGAGGGAAGGGTGAGAGGGGCGGGAGAGGGAAAGGAAGACGTGGAGGGGAGGGAGAGTGAGAGGGAAAGAGGGAGAAGGGAAGGGGAGGGGAGGGGGAGTTTTGTAGTGGAAGGAGGAGAAGATGCGGGAGAGGGAGAAGGGAGGGGGAGGGGAACAGAGAAGGAGAGGGAGCGAGAATGGTTGGGGAGAGATTGGGAGGTGGGACGGAGAGGGTAGGGAAAGGAAGAGGGGAGAGAGGGAGAGTGAGAGGGTGGGGGAGCGGGAGGGAGAGGGGGAAGGGGAGATAGAGGGGAGGGAGAGGGAAAAGGAGAGAGAGGGAGGGGGACAGGAAGTGGGACAGGGGGAGGGAGAGGAGGAAGGGAGAGTGGAGGAGAAGGAGAGAGGGGGAGGGAAAGGGAGGGGGAAGGAGAAGGAGAAAGAGAGGGAGGAGAGGGAGGGAGTTGGGGAGGTAGAGGGAGATGGAAGGGACAGCGAGAGAGAGGGAGAGGGAAGGGGGAGCGAGAGAGAAAGGGAGAGGGAATGAGAGAGAGAGAGGCAAGGAAGAGGGAGAGGGAGATGGGGAGGGAGGGGGTGTAGGGAGTAGGAGAGGGAGAGGGGAGGCAGAGTGAGTTGGAAGGGAAGAGGGAGAAAGAGAGGGAGAGGTGGAGGGAGATGGGGAGGGAGAGGGAGAGGGGAGGCAGAGGGAGGGGGAGAGGGAGAGAAGGAGGCGGAGGGAGGGGGAGGGAGATGTGGAGGGGAGAGGGAGACATGGAGGGACAGGGAGAGGGAAGGCGGAGGGAGAGGGGGAGGTGGAGGGAGAGGGGGAGGGAGAGGGAGAGGGAGAGGGGAGGCGGAGGGAGAGAGGGAGAGGGAGATGGGGAGGGAGAGGTAGAGGGAGAGGGGGATGGAGAAGGAGATGTAAAGGGAGAGGGGGTAGGGAGTGGGAGAGGGAGAGGGGATGCAGAGTGAGGGGGAAGGGAGAGAGAGAAAGAGAGGGAGACGCAGAGGGCAAGGGGGAGGGAGAGGGGAGGCGGAGGGAGAGACAGAGGGAGAGGAGGAGGTGGAGGGAGGGGGGAGAGGGAGGGAGATGTGGAGGGGGAGGTGGAGGGAGAGGGGGATGGAGAGGGAGATGGGGAGGGGAAGGGAGAGTGAGAGTGAGAGGGGAGGCGGAGGAAGAGGGGAGGGAGAGGGAGAGTTAGAGGGGAGGCGGATGGAAAGGGGGAGAGAGGAGGGAGAGGGAGATGTGGAGGGGGAGGGAGAGGGAGAGGGGAGGGGAAGGGAAAGGGGGTGAGAGAGAGGGAGAGGGAGATGGGGAGGGAGAGGGAGAGGGGAGGGGAAGGGAAGGGAGAGGGAGAGTGAGAGTGAGAGGGGAGGCGGAGGGAAAGGGGGTGAGAGAGAGGGAGATGGAGAGGGGAGGGGGAGGGGGAGGGAGATGTCATCACTGCCATGGGTAACAATGATGTGGAGATGCCGGTGATGGACTGGGGTTGACAATTGTAAACAATTTTACAACACCAAGTTATAGTCCAGCAATTTTATTTTAAATTCACAAGCTTTCGGAGGCTTCCCCCTTCGTCAGGTGAACAACGTTCACCTGACGAAGGAGGAAGCCTCCGAAAGCTTGTGAATTTAAAATAAAATTGCTGGACTATAACTTGGTGTTGTAAAATTGTTTACAATGGGTAACAATGACAGATCATAGCTGGAATCTTCTAACCAGCGACCCTGCTTTCTATCAGCCGTGGGAGAGGGTGGCCCGTACAGATCAACAATGCATCATCCATAAACCTGGCCTTTAGTTCCATCCCGAGAGGTGTCAGCCACGGCTCAGTGGTAGCACTCTCACCTTTGAATCAGGAGATTGTCGGTTCAACTCTCACGCCAGAGATTTGAGCATATAATCCAGGCTGACAATCTAGTGCAGCACTCAGGGATGAGCTGTTAAACCGAGGCCCTGTCTGCCCTCTCAAGTAGATGTAAAGTATCCCACAGCATTATTCGAAGAAGACCTGGGGATGTCTCCCTGGTGTCCATTTATCCCTCACACAACATCACCAAAAACAACAGATTATCTCACTTCAGAAGTGCCTCATTGGCTGTGAAGCGCTTTGGGATGTCCTGAGTTTGTGACAGGTGCTACATAAATGCAAATTTTTCCTTCTTTTATTGATAAAACAACACAACTGTTGAAGACAGGGCAAGACTGAATATACATGGAACATTACACTTCACTGCTGGGGTCAGCATGGAGGGGGCTGTAGAGGGGGTCTTCAAACCATTGTTACAGTAGAATTGAGTGAATCATCTTCAGAGAGAGAGGGAGAGCGAGGGAGAGATGGAGAGCGAGGGAGGGCAAGGGAGAGATGGAGAGCGAGGGAGAGCGAGGAAGAGAGGGAAAGAAAGGGAGAGCGAGGGAGAACGAGGGAGAGATGGAGAGCGAGGGAGAATGAGGGAAAGATGGAGAGCGATGGAGAGCAAAGGAGAGAGAGGGAGAACGAGGGAGAGCGAGGGAGAGGGAGAGCGAGGGAGAGGGAGAGCGAGTGAGAGCGAAGGAGAAAGAGGGAGAGCGAGGGAGAACAAGGGAGAGTTGGAGAGCGAGGGAGAGAGGAAAAGAAAGGGAGAGCAAGGGAGAGAGGGAGAGAGAGGGAGAGTGAGGGAGAGAGATGTCCGCACATCAATATATTCAAATTTCAATCATCCTATCTTCAAAGGGCTGAGTACACTGACAGGGCTCAGATTAAACTTGCCCTGATCCAGGTGTGCCTAGTGAATGCTAAAAATAATTCCTCCCCTCAGGTTTAGAGCGACTGCCACTGAACTTGTTCCAGAATGCTCTGAGGGCGCATATCGGCTGTCAGTAGAAATGCAAATTCTAGTTTGCAACTTGTCAAAAAATGACACGCCATCAAAATCGCAATCTGCAGAATCAGAGAGGCTGAAGGGGCCAGAAAAATTCCACAGCGAAAGTTGTCAATTCTGACACAAGAATTATTGTGGGATTTGACATAATGTGAGACCAGCTCCTATTGCAAACCCTAGGCCCAGTCCCATTGGTACAAGGAAAAAAAGCCTGTCCGAATCAGAGGGATTTTGTAAAGGAACAGCTGCAGCTCGTGGCTTTACCGTCTGACTGACCATCCTCCTCGGAGTGCAAGGGAACCCCAATGTGAGTTACAGGAAGACGGACTGTCAGAAAGAACGGTGGCCGTTTGTCTTTGGTTGAGGCCGTGCTCTGAATCCTGGGTCGTCGTACCACCAAAGCCCTGCTCTCTGGTGGGGATCTCTTTCACTTCTTGCGATTCGCCCAGTCAAAAGCGGCGCATCGTGGGCAGCATTGCCCCACCCTGGAGCTTTCCTGTGCTCGATCGTGGCACTGGGCAACGAGGTGGGAAAGGGAAGTGGGCAGTCAGTGCGCAGTCTGAATGCTTCAGGCCTGGGAAGGAAGCAGGCTTCACCTGTCAAGGATCAGTTTTCTAGGAACGTAGGAACAGGAGGAGGTCATTCAGCCCCTCGAGCCTGCTCTGTCACACAATTAGATCATGGCTGATCTGTACATCAGCTCCATTTGCTGTGAGTAAATCACCTACCTGCCAGCATAGAAAACCGTCAGAAACTGACCAAAACCTTCAAAAAGGCTGGAACAGCCCCAGAAAAACTGGCAGGCTGAACACAGCGCTACCGACTGGTCTCATGATACGTGAAGATGGAGGAGTTAGACTGAAAGTGCAGTGGGACACGGGCTTGTTGTGACTTAAGTTGTAGTTACACCCTGCAGGTAGACGTACAGTTTATTGAAGTGGGATGTAAGTGGTGAAGGCAGAAGATTTGATCTTTGATATGGGACCTAAGGGCATCACCAAAACATTTTGATTTTGACACTTAGGAAGTGAAATTGATCTTGGATGGTAGTGCGAATCGGGCAATAGCAAATTATCACAGAATCGTACAGCACAGAAGGAGGCCATTCGGCCCATCGTGCCTATGCCAGCTCTGAAAGAGCTGTCCAATTAGTCCCACTCCCCCGCTCTTTCCCCATAGCCCTGCAGATGTTTCCTTTTCAAGTTTTTATCCAATTCCCTTTTGAAGGTTATTATTGAATCTGCTTCCACCGTCCCTTCAGGCAGAGCATTCCAGATCACAGCAACTTGCTGCGTAAAATAATTCTCCTCATTTCCCCCTTGGCCCTTTTGCCACTGGAAACAATTTCTCCTTATTTACTCTCTAAACACTTCTCATAATTTTGAAATCTCCCCTTAACCTTCTCTGTTCTAAGGAGAACAACCCCAGCTTCTCCAGTCTCTCCACATAACTGAAGTCCCACATTCCTGGTACCATTCTAGTAAATCTCCTCTGCACCCTCTCTAAGGCCTTGACATCCTTCCTAAAGTGCGGTGCCCAGAATTGGACACAATACTCTCGTTTAATCAGCACTTTGCAGACCGTTCTACCCTCCGTATGATTTTGGTCAAAGACCAATCTCAGCCTCTTTATTTAGTGCAGTTTTTTTGCAGGGGGCAGCCCAGTGTAATTCTAACATCCAAACCGATAAATAATTTCTCCCAAAAATACCTTTTAAATGTGAAAATAAAGTAGTTGTATGGACTTCAGTCCAACATTACAGGATGTAGCTCCTTTTCACTGGGAATCTAATGGCAAACTCACTGCGTGAGCTGCCATCTTTCGCGATGCACACCTACGATTTATTCGGCAAGCACTGCATCACTATTTCGCGGAATTAAACTAGCTCCTTGACGTATCTGAGCCTGTTCCAGATTGTAGGTCTTCGGGGGAGGGATTGCACGGTTCATGGATTTGCTGATTTAGCTGTTTCTTTTATTCATCAGAAGCGATGAGGGCAGGTCAGTTCCCTTGAAACTAAACTGCAGAGCTGACATCTGGGGAAGCATCACGCCCAAACTGTAATCTCTCTCAGATGCTGATTAACTTGCTGCTCATTTCAAATATTGAATAACCCGAGGCTAAAATCTACTGTCCTAATAGCAGACGGACTAGGGTGCAATTCTCACCCTGCCCGCCCGGAGTAAACACATAGAAGGGGGCATGAGGGGTTGCGGTGAGTTAAAATCGGTCAGGTGACTTACCCGCTGAAGTCTGGAATTTTAACCTGAGCAGGCAGTGAGGCCTGATGCCTAAAGCTGGCGGAATCCTTCCATAAATATGCTGATCAGAGTCCGACGACATCATCGGGCCCTGACTGCAATTTTAACTGGGCGGCCCGAGGGGGGATGCCCCTGTGGTTTTCCCACCAGGTGAAGACAGCGAGGAGGAGGAGCTGGGGCCAGAGGGGGCCCAAACAGGTACGTTTTTTGTTAAACTTTCCTTATGGGGACAGGAGGAGCTGTCTCGATGCTATGGCAGGTGCGGAAAACCTGATTGGAGAGATCATTTTTTAAAAGGGAGATGCGGGAAAAGTCGGCACGGATTTGGGAGGTGACAACGTGTTCAAGTTTGGAGAGGAACGGGAGGCTGGAGATGGGGCGGTAGTTCGCAAGGACAGGTTTGAAAGAGAGCAGGACAGTACCAGAGGAGAGGGAATTGTTTCAAAACAGCTTTCAAAAGTACAGAATGAAGGTGGGCAGTGCAACTCACCCATAAACAGGCCGCAGCAATTAAATCCTAATCCAGGAACATCAATGTAATTCTTCAAATTAAGTAAAATTCTTCATTCCTATCCCATACATTATTTTATTTCCAATTGTGGCAATTTCTCAAAGGCAGTGATGGGAATATTCGAATAAAGCCAGTTAAAGTATTCACAATAGAAACAACTCAAAAATAAACATCTGCAACTAGTCTTGACATTCTTCACATAAGACAACTGCCAGCATGCTCCAGAAAGATCCATTAAGGAAAATATATTTACTTTAAAAGTTACATTCTAGCAGCTCACCTGTTAAATTTAACTACTTTGGGGCAAACAGTGAATAAACACACCTCTCATTGCAAACCTCAGAAACCATCAGCTCATCTGAAAACATTTTTGCCTCAAGTTCACTCACAACTACAAATGGGAAAAAAGTCACATCTGATGAATTGCTTCTATCAGCCTTTGGTCCCATCACCCAACCAATTCATGAAACAATACAATTCATTTGAAAGTGCCCTCAGCTCCCGGCCATCTCCACATGGGCTATGGTTTCCCAGCGTTACAGTCCAGGCACTGAGGACAATGGTCAGACTGCAGCTGGACCGAAGCACACTCAGTGCTTCCTGCCCGCATCACATTCAATCTTTCAAAACGTTTTGCTTGCTCTAGCGTTATTCTCCCTCCAACAGTGCTGTTCACTTATACTCCCCTCCTACTCAGCTCTTCACCCCTCCTACCCTTCGTTCCTTTCACCTACGCATCTCACCTATTTTCCCTCCTCTTTCTTCCCTCCCCACTTTTCTCACATCCTCCTTTCTCGTCCTCTCCTTCCCTCGGTTCCCTTTGCCTCTCACCTTCAGGCTTCATCCGTCTCTGTTGAATGCTTCAACTCGCTGCTGCGTTCAGTTCCACGACACCGATAGAATTCCAACGACTGTCCAAGTGGCCTTTAGTCATCTCTGACTGACATTTCAACAGCGTGGGTCTCACAACTGAGCCCAATTCTCATCACGCACTTCAATTTCCAGTAATTATCAATGGACCAGGAAACTTGGGCTATTTCTCCACCTTATGTGTTGGGCCTAATTTTCACTCCAAGTCGCCACGTGGGCTAAGCACACTTTTACATTAAAGTATTTCCTGGTAAAATGTCCCATCCAACATCCCCAGGGCAGGTACAGAATGGCTTAGATACAGAGTAAAGCTCCCTCTACACTGTCCGAACAAACAAACTAAGGCAGGTACAGCACAGATTAGATAAAGAGTAAGGCTCCTTCTACAATGTTCCATCAAACATTCCCAGGGCAGGTACAGCATGAGTTTGATACAGAGTAGAGCTCCCTCTACATTGTCCTATCAAACATTCGCAGGGTATGAATTAGATACAGAGTAAAGCTCCCTCCACACTGTCCCCTCAAACACTCCCAGGGCAGGTACAGCACGGGTTGGATACAGAGTAAAGCTCCCTCCACACTGTCCCCTCAAACACTCCCAGGACAGATTCAGCAAGGGTTGGATACAGAGTAAAGATCCCTCTACACTGTCCCATTGAAAACACCCAGGGCAGATAGAGAACGGAGTTAGATACAGAGTATAACTCCATCTACACTGTCCCATCAAACACTCCCAGGGCAGGTACAGCACGGGTTAGAAACAGAGTAAAGCTCCCTCTACACTGTCCCATCAAACATCACCATAGGCATGATTTAGATACATAGTAAAGCTCCCTCTACACTGTCCCATCAAACACTCCCAGTGCAGGTACAGCATGGGTTAAATACAGAGTTAAGCTCCCTCGACAATATCCCATCAAACACTACAGCTACAGCACAGGTTAGCTACAGAGTAAATTTCCCTCTACACTGTCCCATCAAACACTCCCAGGGCAGGTACAGCACGGTTTAGATACAGAGTAAATCTCCCTCTACACTGTCCCATCAAACACTCCCAAGACAGGTACAGCATGGGTTAGATACAGAGTAAAGCTCTTTCTACACTGTCCCATCAAATACACCCAGGGCAGGTACAGCACGGTTTAGATACAGAGTAAATCTCCCTCTACACTGTCCCATCAAACACTCCCAAGACAGGTGCAGCATGGGATTGATACAGAGTGAAGTTCCCTTTACACAGTCCCATCAAACACTTTCAAGACAGGTAGAGCACGAGTTAGACACGGAATAAAGCTCCCTCTATGTTGTCCCATCAAATACTCACGGAGCAGGTAAATCATGGGTTAGATACGAAGTAAAGCTCGCTCTATACTGCCCAAGTAAGACTCCCAGGGTATGTATAGCACGGTTTAGATAAAGTTTAAAACTACCTCTACACTGTCCCATCAAACACTACTAGGGCCGGTACAGCATGGGCTAGATACAGAGTTAATGCCCCTCTACACTGTCTATCAGATACTCACGAGCAGGTAAATCATGGGTTAGATACACAGGAAAGCTACCTCCACCATGTCCCTTAAAACAGTGCGAGGGCAGGTACAGCACGAGTAAGATGCAGGGTAAAGTTCCCTCCACACTGCCCAATCAAACACTCCCAAGGCAGATACAGCACAGGTTAGATACAGAGTAAAGCTCCCTCTAATCTGGTCAATCACACAAAAGGTTCTGGTGCAAAAACACAAAAGGAAATGCAGCCCAACCATGGCTTACAAAAGAAATTAAGGATAGTATTAGATCCAAAGAGGAGTCATATAAAGTTGCCAGAAAAAGTAGCAAGCCTGAGGATTGGGAGCAGTTTAGAATTCAGCAAAAAAGGACCAAGAGATTGATTAAGAGGGGAAAAATAGAGTATGAGAGTAAACTTGCAAGGAACATAAAAGTGGACTGTAAAAGCTTCTACAAGTATGTAAAGAGAAAAAGATTAGTGAAGACAAATGTAAGTCAGAAACGGGAGAATTTATAATGGGGAACAGGGAAATTGCAGAGCAATTAAACAAATACTTTGGTTCTGTCTCCATGGAAGAGGACACAAATAACTTCCCAGAAATGCTAGGGAACCAAGGGACTGTGAGAAGGAGGAATTAAAGGAAATTAGTATTAGTAAAAAAATAGTGCTGGAGAAATTAATGGGACTGAAAGCCGATAAATCCCCAGGGCCTGATAATCTGCATCCCAGAGGACTAAAAGAGGTAGCTATGGAAATAGTGGATGCATTAGTTGTCATCTTCCAAAATTCTATAGATTATGGAACAGTTCCTGCAGATTGGAGGGTGGAAAATGTAACCCCACTATTTAAAAAAGGAGGGAGAGAGAAAACAGGGAACTACAGACCGGTTAGCCTAACATCAGTAGTGGGGAAAATGCTAGAGTCTATTATAAAGGATGTGATAACGGGACACTTAGAAAATATCAACAGGATTAGAAAAAGTCAACATGGATTTATGAAAGGGAAATCATGTTTGACAAACCTAGTGGAGTTTTTTGAGGATGTAACTGGTAGAATAGATAAGGGAGAACCAGTGGATGTGGTGTATTTGGATTTTCAGAAGGCCTTTAATAAAATTCAACATAAGAGGTTAGTGTGCAAAATTAAAGCACATGGGATTGGGGGTAATATACTGGCATGGATTGAAAATTGGTTAACAGACAGGAAACAGAGTAGGAATAAACGGGTCTTTTTCGGGGTGGCAGGCAGTGACTAGTGGGGTACCGCAGGGATCAGTGCTTGGGCCCCAGCTATTCACAATATATATCAATGATTTGGATGAGGGAACCAAATGTAATATTTCCAAGTTTGCTGATGACACAAAACTAGGTGGGATTGTGAGTTGTGAGGAGGATGCAAAGAGGCTTCAAGGCAATTTAGACAAGTTGAGTGAGTGGGCAAATACATGGCAGATGCAGTATAATGTGGATAAATGTGAAGTTATCCACTTCAGAAGGAAAAACAGAAAGGCAGAGTATTATTTAAATGGTGATAGATTGGGGAATGTTGATGTACAAAGGGACTTGGGTGTCCTTGTACACATGCAAACACGCAGGTGCAGCAAGCAGTTGGGAAGGCAAATGGCATGTTGGCCTTCATTGCAAGAGGATTTGAGTACAGGAGCAAGGATGTCTTACTGCAGTTATACAGGGCCTTGGTGAGATCACACCTGGAGTATTGTGTTCAGTTTTGGTCTAAGAAAGGATATACTTGCCATAGAGGGAGTGCAGCGAAGGTTCACCAGACTGATTCCTGGGATGGCAGGACTGTTGTATGAGGAGAGATTGGGTCGACTCGGCCTGTATTCACTCGAGTTTAGAAGAATGAGAGGGGATCTCATTGAAACATATAAAATTCTGACAGGGCCAGACAGGCTGGATGCAGGGAGGATGTTTCCCCTGGCTGGGGGGGTCCAGAACGAGGGGTCACAGTCTCAGGATACGAGATGATGAGAAATTTCTTCACTCAGAGGGTGGTGAACCTGTGGAATTCTCTACCACAGAAGGCAGTGGAGACCAAGTCACTGAATATATTTAAGGAGGAGCTAGATAGATTTCTAGTCACAAAAGGCATCAAGGGGTATGGGGAGAGAGCGGGAATATGGTATTGAGATAGAGGATCAGCCATGATCATATTGAATGGTGGAGCAGGCTCGAAGGGCCGAATGGCCTCCCCCTACTCCTATTTTCTATGTTTCTATGTTTCTATGACCCGGGGCAGGTACTGCATGAGATAGATACAGAGTAGAAGCTACCTCTACACAACCCAATCAAATGCTTTCAGGGCAGGTACAACATGGGTTAGATACAGAGTAAAGCTCCCTCTACACTATGCAATCAAATAATCACAGGGCAGGCATAACACGGGTTAGGTACAGAGTAATGCTCCCTGTATACTATCCCATTAAACATTCCCAGCTCGACTCTGTGACAGAGTAAAGCTCCCTCTACACTGTCCCATCAAACACTCCCAGGGCAGGTACAGCACGGGTTAGATACAGAGTAAAGCTCCCTCGATGCTGTCCCATCAAACACTCCCAGGCAGGTGCAGCATGAGTTAGATACAGAGTAAAGCTCACTCTACATTGTCTATCGAACATTCCCAGTGCAGGTACAGCATGGTTTAGATAAAAGGTAAAGCTCCCTCTACACTGTCCCATCAAACACTCCCAGGGCAGGTGCAGCACGAATTAGATACAGAGTAAAGCTCCCTCTACACTGTCCCATCAAACACTCCCAGGGCAGGTACAGCACGGGTTAGATACAGAGTAAAGCTCCCTCTACTGTCCTATGAAACACTCAATGAGTAGGTAAATAATGGGTTAGATACACGGTAAAGCTTCCTCTACAATAACCCTTGAATTACTCGCAGGGCTAGTACTGCACGGGTTAGATACAGAGTAAAGCTCCCTCTATACTGTCCCATCAAACACTCCCAGGTCAGGTACAGCACGGGTTAGATACAGAGTAAAGCTCCCTCTACACTGTCCCATCAAACACTCCCAGGTCAGGTACAGCACGGGTTAGATACAGAGTAAAGCTCCCTCTACACTGTCCCATCAAACACTCCCAGGTCAGGTACAGCACGGGTTAGATACAGAGTAAAGCTCCCTCTACAATTTCATATCAAACACTCTCAGGTTAGGTACAGCATGAGTTAGATACAGAGTAAAGCTCACTCTATACTGTCTATCAAATATTCCCAAGATAGGTACAAGTAATACATTTTGGTAGTAAGAACGAGCAGAGGCAATATAAACTACAGGGCACAATTCTAAAAGGGGTACAGGAACAGAGATCTAGGGGTATATGTAAACAATCGTTGAAGTTGGCAGGGCAGGTTGAGAAAGTGGTTAATAAAGCATACTGTATCCTGGGCTTTATAAATAGAGGCACAGAGTACAAAAGTATGGAAGTTATGATGAACCTTTATAAAACACTGGTTCAGCCACAGCTGGAGTATTGTGTCCAGTTCTGGGCACCGCACTTTAGGAAAGATGTGAAGGCCTTAGAGAGGGTGCAGAAGAGATTTACTAGAATGATTCCAGGGATGAGGGACTTTAGCTACGTGGATAGAATGGAGAAGCTGGGGTTGTTCTCCTTGGAACAGAGACGGTTGGGAGGAGATTTGATAGAGGTATTCAAAATCATGAAGGGTCTAGACAGAGTAGATAGAGAGAGACTGATCCCATTGGAAGAAGGGTCAAGTACCAGAGGACATAGATTTAAGGTGATTGGCAAAAGGAGCAAAGGTGACATGAGGAAAAACTTTTTCACACAGGGAGTGGTTAGGATCTGGAATGCACTGCCCGAGGGGATGGTGGAGGCAGATTCAATCATGGCCTTCAAAAGGGAACTGGATAAGTACTTGAAAGGAAAAAAAATTGAAGGGCTACGGGGAAAGGGCGGGGGAGTGGGACTAGCTGGATTGGTCTTGCATTGAGCCGGCACGGACTCGATGGGCCGAATGGCCTCCTTCCGTGCTGTCACCTTTCTATGATTCTATGATTCTAGGTACAACACGGGTTAGAAACACGGTAAAACTCCCTCTATACTGCCCAATCAAACACTCCCAGGGCAGTACAGCATGGATTAGATACAGAGTAAAGCTCCCTCTACACTGCCCCATCATTCCCAGGGCAGGTACAGCACGGGTTAAACAAAGAGGAAAGCTCCCTCTACACTGTCCCATCAAACACTCCAATTGCAGGTACAGCATGGGTTAGATACAGAGTAAAGCTCCCTCTACACTGTCCCATCAAACACTCCAAGAGCAGGTACAGCATGGGTTAGATACAGAGTAAAGCTCCCTCTACACTGTCCCATCAAACACACCCAGGGCAGGTACAGCACGGGTTAGATACAGAGTAAAGCTCCCTCTACGCTGTCCCATCAAACACTCCCAGGACAGGTACAGCATGAGTTAGATATAGAGTAAAGCTCCCTCTACACTGTCCCATCAAACACACCCAGGGCAGGTACAGCACGGGTTAGATACAGAGTAAAGCTCCCTCTACACTGTCCCATCAAACACTCCCAGGGCAGGTACAGCATGGGTTAGATACAGAGTAAAGCTCCCTCTACACTGTCCCATCAAACACTCCCAGGGCAGGTACAGCATGGGTTGGATACAGAGTAAAGCTCCCTCTACACTGTCCCATCAAACACTCCAAGAGCAGGTACAGCACGGGTTAGATATAGAGTAAAGCTCCCTCTACACTGTCCCATCAAACACTCCCAGGGCAGGTACAGCACGGGTTAGAAACAGAGTAAAGATCATATTTTTCATGGTAGAATAGCACGAAAGTGCTCACTGCCCTGGTTGCAACATCGAGGAAGTAGGGAGTAGCCATCCAGAGCACTCCCAGAGTGAGTCAGAGCCTTGAGGGGAGGAAAGCCAGGGAGCAAGAATTTGTTTGCTGATATAATTATCGTCCTCCTTCATCAATGCAATATGTCTCAAAGACATTGCTTGAGGGGCTGATCCTCTCCCAAAACACTGCACCTTTCCTGATCTAACCCAGCACCCACCCCCAGTGGGCACGGGCTCTTTGCTTCTCCCGTTCGTCCACTGCAGCTCCAGCGAGAGATCAGTGGAGCAGGTGGAGAAATGACGTGAAAAACAATAAACAGTGGACTAAGTTTGCTTTGGGAGAGCCACCGGTCTCTTGTCGGACTTACAGCCGAAGACCAGGAGCATCCTTGGAATTTCCAGGCTGCAATCATTTACTATTTTCTAAAGTAATTCATGTCTGTGCTCCTTCCCCCTGCAACCTTTTAATCAGAGTCATCCATTGAGGTGAGGAGCAGGCTGAGAACACACAGCAATCAGCTCACCAATATTGGCCCAAAAAAAACTTCCCTGAGCATCACCACAGAAACACAATATGGTGCAAAGGTCAGCCTGGGCCTGATTGCACAATGGTTGAGAGACACAGAGACCAGGCCTGACTCTGGGACAGTTTGAGGACAGGGAGACTGGGCCTGACTCTGGGACAGTTTGGGGACAGGGAGACTGGGCCTGACTCTGGGACAGTTTGGGGACAGGGAGACTGGGTCTGAATCTGGGACAGTTTGGGGACAGGGAGACTGGGCCTGACTCTGGGACAGTTTGGGGACAGGGAGACTGGGCCTGACTCTGGGACAGTTTGGGGACAGGGAGACTGGGTCTGAATCTGGGACAGTTTGGGGACAGGGAGACTGGGCCTGACTCTGGGACAGTTTGGGGACAGGGAGACTGGGCCTGACTCTGGGACAGTTTGGGGACAGGGAGACTGGGCCTGACTCTGGGACAGTTTGGGGACAGGGAGACTGGGCCTGACTCTGGGACAGTTTGGGGACAGGGAGACTGGGCCTGACCCTGAGACAGTTTGGGGACAGGGAGACTGGGCCTGACTCTGGGACAGTTTGGGGACAGGGAGACTGGGCCTGACCCTGAGACAGTTTGAGGACAGGGAGACTGGGCCTGACTCTGGGACAGTTTGGGGACAGGGAGACTGGGCCTGACTCTGGGACAGTTTGGGGACAGGGAGACTGGGCCTGACTCTGGGACAGTTTGGGGACAGGGAGACTGGGCCTGACTCTGGGACAGTTTGGGGACAGGGAGACTGGGCCTGACTCTGGGACAGTTTGGGGACAGGGAGACTGGACCTGACTCTGGGACAGTTTGGGGACAGGGAGACTGGGCCTGACTCTGGGACAGTTTGGGGACAGGGAGACTGGGCCTGACTCTGGGACAGTTTGGGGACAGGGAGACTGGGCCTGACTCTGGGACAGTTTGGGGACAGGGAGACTGGGCCTGACCCTGAGACAGTTTGGGGACAGGGAGACTGGGCCTGACTCTGGGACAGTTTGGGGACAGGGAGACTGGGCCTGACCCTGAGACAGTTTGAGGACAGGGAGACTGGGCCTGACTCTGGGACAGTTTGGGGACAGGGAGACTGGGTCTGACTCTGGGACAGTTTGGGGACAGGGAGACTGGGTCTGACTCTGGGACAGTTTGGGGACAGGGAGACTGGGCCTGACTCTGGGACAGTTTGGGGACAGGGAGACTGGGCCTGACTCTGGGACAGTTTGGGGACAGGGAGAATGGGCCTGACTCTGGGACAGTTTGGGGACAGGGAGAATGGGCCTGACTCTGGGACAGTTTGGGGACAGGGAGACTGGGCCTGACTCTGGGACAGTTTGGGGACAGGGAGACTGGGCCTGACCCTGGGACAGTTTGGGGACAGGGAGACTGGGTCTGACCCTGGGACAGTTTGGGGACAGGGAGACTGGGCCTGACTCTGGGACAGTTTGGGGACAGGGAGACTGGGCCTGACTCTGGGACAGTTTGGGGACAGGGAGACTGGGTCTGACCCTGGGACAGTTTGGGGACAGGGAGACTGGGCCTGACCCTGGGCCAGTTTGGGGACAGGGAGACTGGGTCTGACCCTGGGACAGTTTGGGGACAGGGAGACTGGGCCGGACTCTGGGACAGTTTGGGGACAGGGAGACTGGGCCTGACTCTGGGACAGTTTGGGGACAGGGAGACTGGGCCTGACCCTGGGCCAGTTTGGGGACAGGGAGACTGGGTCTGACCCTGGGACAGTTTGGGGACAGGGAGACTGGGCCGGACTCTGGGACAGTTTGAGGACAGGGAGACTGGGCCTGACTCTTGGACAGTTTGGGGACAGGGAGACTGGGCCTGACTCTGGGACAGTTTGGGGACAGGGAGACTGGGTCTGACTCTGGGACAGTTTGGGGACAGGGAGACTGGGCCTGACTCTGGGACAGTTTGGGGATAGGGAGACTGGGCCTGACTCTGGGACAGTTTGGGGACAGGGAGAATGGGCCTGACTCTGGGACAGTTTGGGGACAGGGAGACTGGGCCTGACTCTGGGACAGTTTGGGGACAGGGAGACTGGGTCTGACTCTGGGACAGTTTGGAGACAGGGAGAATGGGCCTGACTCTGGGACAGTTTGGGGACAGGGAGACTGGGCCTGACTCTGGGACAGTTTGGGGACAGGGAGACTGGGCCTGACTCTGGGACAGTTTGGGGACAGGGAGACTGGGCCTGACTCTGGGACAGTTTGGGGACAGGGAGACTGGGCCTGACTCTGGGACAGTTTGGGGACAGGGAGACTGGGCCTGACTCTGGGACAGTTTGGGGACAGGGAGACTGGGCCTGACTCTGGGACAGTTTGGGGACAGGGAGACTGGGTCTGACTCTGGGACAGTTTGGGGACAGGGAGACTGGGTCTGACTCTGGGACAGTTTGGGGACAGGGAGACTGGGCCTGACTCTGGGACAGTTTGGGGACAGGGAGACTGGGTCTGAATCTGGGACAGTTTGGGGACAGGGAGACTGGGCCTGACTCTGGGACAGTTTGGGGACACGGAGACAGGGCCTGACTCTGGGACAGTTTGGGGACAGGGAGACTGGGCCTGACCCTGGGACAGTTTGGGGACAGGGAGACTGGGCCTGACTCTGGGTCCATTTGGGGACAGGGAGACTGGGCCTGACTCTGGGACAGTTTGGGGACAGGGAGACTGGGCCTGACTCTGGGACAGTTTGGGGACAGTGAGACTGGGCCTGACCCTGGGACAGTTTGGGGACAGGGAGGCTGGGTCTGACTCTGGGACAGTTTGGGGACAGGGAGACTGGGCCTGACTCTGGGACAGTTTGGGGACAGGGAGACTGGGTCTGACTCTGGGACAGTTTGGGGACAGGGAGACTGGGTCTGACTCTGGGACAGTTTGGGGACAGGGAGACTGGGCCTGACTCTGGGACAGTTTGGGGACAGGGAGACTGGGTCTGAATCTGGGACAGTTTGGGGACAGGGAGACTGGGCCTGACTCTGGGACAGTTTGGGGACACGGAGACAGGGCCTGACTCTGGGACAGTTTGGGGACAGGGAGACTGGGCCTGACCCTGGGACAGTTTGGGGACAGGGAGACTGGGCCTGACTCTGGGACAGTTTGGGGACAGGGAGACTGGGCCGGACTCTGGGACAGTTTGGGGACAGGGAGACTGGGCCTGACCCTGGGACAGTTTGGGGACAGGGAGACTGGGCCTGACCCTGGAACAGTTTGGGGACAGGGAGACTGGGTCTGACTCTGGGACAGTTTGGAGACACGGAGACTGGGCCTGACTCTGGGACAGTTTGGGGACAGGGAGACTGGGCCTGACTCTGGGACAGTTTGGGGACAGGGAGACTGGGCCTGACTCTGGGACAGTTTGGGGACAGGGAGACTGGGTCTGAATCTGGGACAGTTTGGGGACAGGGAGACTGGGCCTGACTCTGGGACAGTTTGGGGACAGGGAGACTGGGCCTGACTCTGGGACAGTTTGGGGACAGGGAGACTGGGTCTGAATCTGGGACAGTTTGGGGACAGGGAGACTGGGCCTGACTCTGGGACAGTTTGGGGACAGGGAGACTGGGTCTGAATCTGGGACAGTTTGGGGACAGGGAGACTGGGCCTGACTCTGGGACAGTTTGGGGACAGGGAGACTGGGCCTGACTCTGGGACAGTTTGGGGACAGGGAGACTGGGTCTGAATCTGGGACAGTTTGGGGACAGGGAGACTGGGCCTGACTCTGGGACAGTTTGGGGACAGGGAGACTGGGCCTGACTCTGGGACAGTTTGGGGACAGGGAGACTGGGTCTGAATCTGGGACAGTTTGGGGACAGGGAGACTGGGCCTGACTCTGGGACAGTTTGGAGACACGGAGACAGGGCCTGACTCTGGGACAGTTTGGGGACAGGGAGACTGGGTCTGACTCTGGGACAGTTTGGAGACACGGAGACTGGGACTGACTCTGGGACAGTTTGGGGACAGGGAGACTGGGCCTGACTCTGGGACAGTTTGAGGACAGGGAGACTGGGCCTGATTCTGGGACAGTTTGGGGACAGGGAGACTGGGTCTGACTCTGGGACAGTTTGGGGACAGGGAGACTGGGCCTGACTCTGGGACAGTTTGGTGACAGGGAGACTGGGCCTGACTCTGGGACAGTTTGGGGACAGGGAGAATGGGCCTGACTCTGGGACAGTTTGGGGACAGGGAGACTGGGCCTGACTCTGGGACAGTTTGGAGACACGGAGACTGGGCCTGACTCTGGGACAGTTTGGGGACAGGGAGACTGGGCCTGACTCTGGGACAGTTTGGTGACAGGGAGACTGGGCCTGATTCTGGGACAGTTTGGGGACAGGGAGACTGGGTCTGACTCTGGGACAGTTTGGGGACAGGGAGACTGGGCCTGACTCTGGGACAGTTTGGTGACAGGGAGACTGGGCCTGACTCTGGGACAGTTTGGGGACAGGGAGAATGGGCCTGACTCTGGGACAGTTTGGGGACAGGGAGACTGGGCCTGACTCTGGGACAGTTTGGGGACAGGGAGACTGGGCCTGACTCTGGGACAGTTTGGGGACAGGGAGACTGGGCCTGACTCTGGGACAGTTTGGGGACAGGGAGACTGGGCCTGACCCTGGGACAGTTTGGGGACAGGGAGACTGGGTCTGACCCTGGGACAGTTTGGGGACAGGGAGACTGGGCCTGACTCTGGGACAGTTTGAGGACAGGGAGACTGGGCCTGACTCTGGGACAGTTTGGGAAAAGGAGACTGGGCCTGACTCTGGGACAGTTTGGGGACAGGGAGACTGGGTCTGACTCTGGGACAGTTTGGGGACAGGGAGACTGGGTCTGACTCTGGGACAGTTTGGGGACAGGGAGACTGGGTCTGACTCTGGGACAGTTTGGGGACAGGGAGACTGGGCCTGACTCTGGGACAGTTTGGGGACAGGGAGAATGGGCCTGACTCTGGGACAGTTTGGGGACAGGGAGACTGGGCCTGACTCTGGGACAGTTTGGAGACAGGGAGACTGGGCCTGACTCTGGGACAGTTTGGGGACAGGGAGACTGGGCCTGACTCTGGGACAGTTTGGGGACAGGGAGACTGGGCCTGACTCTGGGACAGTTTGGGGACAGGGAGACTGGGCCTGACTCTGGGACAGTTTGGGGACAGGGAGACTGGGTCTGAATCTGGGACAGTTTGGGGACACGGAGACAGGGCCTGACTCTGGGACAGTTTGGGGACAGGGAGACTGGGCCTGACCCTGGGACAGTTTGGGGACACGGAGACAGGGCCTGACTCTGGGACAGTTTGGGGACAGGGAGACTGGGCCTGACCCTGGAACAGTTTGGGGACAGGGAGACTGGGTCTGACTCTGGGACAGTTTGGGGACAGGGAGACTGGGCCTGACCCTGGGACAGTTTGGGGACAGGGAGACTGGGCCTGACCCTGGAACAGTTTGGGGACAGGGAGACTGGGCCTGACCCTGGAACAGTTTGGGGACACGGAGACAGGGCCTGACTCTGGGACAGTTTGGGGACAGGGAGACTGGGCCTGACCCTGGGACAGTTTGGGGACAGGGAGACTGGGCCTGACCCTGGAACAGTTTGGGGACAGGGAGACTGGGCCTGAATCTGGGACTGTTTGGAGACACGGAGACTGGGCCTGACTCTGGGACAGTTTGGGGACAGGGAGACTGGGTCTGAATCTGGGACAGTTTGGGGACAGGGAGACTGGGCCTGACTCTGGGACAGTTTGGGGACACGGAGACAGGGCCTGACTCTGGGACAGTTTGGGGACAGGGAGACTGGGCCTGACCCTGGGACAGTTTGGGGACAGGGAGACTGGGCCTGACCCTGGAACAGTTTGGGGACAGGGAGACCGGGCCTGACTCTGGGACAGTTTGGAGACACGGAGACTGGGCCTGACCCTGGGACAGTTTGGGGACAGGGAGACTGGGTCTGAATCTGGGACAGTTTGGGGACAGGGAGACTGGGCCGGACTCTGGGACAGTTTGGGGACAGGGAGACTGGGCGTGACCCTGGGACAGTTTGGGGACAGGGAGACTGGGCCTGACCCTGGAACAGTTTGGGGACAGGGAGACTGGGTCTGACTCTGGGACAGTTTGGGGACAGGGAGACTGGGCCTGACTCTGGGACAGTTTGGGGACAGGGAGACTGGGCCTGACTCTGGGACAGTTTGGGGACAGGGAGACTGGGCCTGACTCTGGGACAGTTTGGGGACAGGGAGACTGGGTCTGAATCTGGGACAGTTTGGGGACAGGGAGACTGGGCCTGACTCTGGGACAGTTTGGGGACAGGGAGACTGGGCCTGACTCTGGGACAGTTTGGGGACAGGGAGACTGGGTCTGAATCTGGGACAGTTTGGGGACAGGGAGACTGGGCCTGACTCTGGGACAGTTTGGAGACACGGAGACAGGGCCTGACTCTGGGACAGTTTGGGGACAGGGAGACTGGGCCTGACTCTAGGACAGTTTGGGGACAGGGAGACTGGGCCTGACTCTGGGACAGTTTGGAGACACGGAGACAGGGCCTGACTCTGGGACAGTTTGGGGACAGGGAGACTGGGCCTGACTCTGGGACAGTTTGGGGACAGGGAGACTGGGCCTGACTCTGGGACAGTTTGGAGACACGGAGACAGGGCCTGACTCTGGGACAGTTTGGGGACAGGGAGACTGGGCCTGACTCTGGGACAGTTTGGGGACAGGGAGACTGGGTCTGACTCTGGGACAGTTTGGGGACAGGGAGACTGGGCCTGACTCTGGGACAGTTTGGGGACAGGGAGACTGGGTCTGACCCTGGGACAGTTTGGGGACAGGGAGACAGGGCCTGACTCTGGGACAGTTTGGGGACAGGGAGACTGGGTCTGACTCTGGGACAGTTTGGGGACAGGGAGAATGGGCCTGACTCTGGGACAGTTTGGGGACAGGGAGACTGGGCCTGACTCTGGGACAGTTTGGGGACAGGGAGACTGGGCCTGACTCTGGGACAGTTTGGGGACAGGGAGACTGGGCCTGACCCTGGGACAGTTTGGGGACAGGGAGACTGGGTCTGACCCTGGGACAGTTTGGGGACAGGGAGACTGGGCCTGACTCTGGGACAGTTTGAGGACAGGGAGACTGGGCCTGACTCTGGGACAGTTTGGGAAAAGGAGACTGGGCCTGACTCTGGGACAGTTTGGGGACAGGGAGACTGGGTCTGACTCTGGAACAGTTTGGGGACAGGGAGACTGGGTCTGACTCTGGGACAGTTTGGGGACAGGGAGACTGGGTCTGACTCTGGGACAGTTTGGGGACAGGGAGACTGGGCCTGACTCTGGGACAGTTTGGGGACAGGGAGAATGGGCCTGACTCTGGGACAGTTTGGGGACAGGGAGACTGGGCCTGACTCTGGGACAGTTTGGAGACAGGGAGACTGGGCCTGACTCTGGGACAGTTTGGGGACAGGGAGACTGGGCCTGACTCTGGGACAGTTTGGGGACAGGGAGACTGGGCCTGACTCTGGGACAGTTTGGGGACAGGGAGACTGGGCCTGACTCTGGGACAGTTTGGGGACAGGGAGACTGGGTCTGACTCTGGGACAGTTTGGGGACAGGGAGACTGGGCCTGACTCTGGGACAGTTTGGGGACAGGGAGACTGGGCCTGACTCTGGGACAGTTTGAGGACAGGGAGACTGGGCCTGACTCTGGGACAGTTTGGGGACAGGGAGACTGGGCCTGACTCTGGGACAGTTTGGGGACAGGGAGACTGGGCCTGACTCTGGGACAGTTTGGGGACAGGGAGACTGGGTCTGACTCTGGGACAGTTTGGGGACACGGAGACAGGGCCTGACTCTGGGACAGTTTGGGGTCAGGGAGACTGGGCCTGACTCTGGGACAGTTTGAGGACAGGGAGACTGGGCCTGACTCTGGGACAGTTTGAGGACAGGGAGACTGGGCCTGACTCTGGGACAGTTTGGGGACAGGGAGACTGGGCCTGACTCTGGGACAGTTTGAGGACAGGGAGACTGGGCCTGACTCTGGGACAGTTTGAGGACAGGGAGACTGGGCCTGACTCTGGGACAGTTTGGGGACAGGGAGACTGGGCCTGACTCTGGGACAGTTTGGGGACAGGGAGACTGGGCCTGACTCTGGGACAGTTTGGGGACAGGGAGACTGGGTCTGACTCTGGGACAGTTTGGGGACACGGAGACAGGGCCTGACTCTGGGACAGTTTGGGGTCAGGGAGACTGGGCCTGACCATGGGACAGTTTGGGGACAGGGAGACTGGGCCTGACCCTGGAACAGTTTGGGGACAGGGAGACTGGGCCTGACTCTGGAACAGTTTGGGGACAGGGAGACTGCGTCTGACTCTGGGACAGTTTGGGGACAGGGAGACTCGGTCTGAATCTGGGACAGTTTGGGGACAGGGAGACTGGGCCTGACCCTGGGACAGTTTGGGGACAGGGAGACTGGGCCTGACTCTGGGACAGTTTGGGGACAGGGAGACTGGGCCTGACTCTGGGACAGTTTGGGGACAGGGAGACTGGGCCTGAATCTGGGACAGTTTGGGGACAGGGAGACTGGGCCTGACTCTGGGACAGTTTGGAGACACGGAGACTGGGCCTGACCCTGGGACAGTTTGGGGACAGGGAGACTGGGTCTGAATCTGGGACAGTTTGGGGACAGGGAGACTGGGCCTGACTCTGGGACAGTTTGGGGACACGGAGACAGGGCCTGACTCTGGGACAGTTTGGGGACAGGGAGACTGGGCCTGACCCTGGGACAGTTTGGGGACAGGGAGACTGGGCCTGACCCTGGAACAGTTTGGGGACAGGGAGACTGGGCCTGACTCTGGGACAGTTTGGAGACACGGAGACTGGGCCTGACCCTGGGACATTTTGGGGACAGGGAGACTGGGTCTGAATCTGGGACAGTTTGGGGACAGGGAGACTGGGCCTGACTCTGGGACAGTTTGGGGACAGGGAGACTGGGCCTGACTCTGGGACAGTTTGAGGACAGGGAGACTGGGCCTGACCCTGGGACAGTTTGGGGACAGGGAGACTGGGCCTGACTCTGGGACAGTTTGAGGACAGGGAGACTGGGCCTGACTCTGGGACAGTTTGGGGACAGGGAGACTGGGCCTGACCCTGGGACAGTTTGGGGACAGGGAGACTGGGCCTGACCCTGGGACAGTTTGGGGACAGGGAGACTGGGTCTGAATCTGGGACAGTTTGGGGACAGGGAGACTGGGCCTGACTCTGGGACAGTTTGGGGACACGGAGACAGGGCCTGACTCTGGGACAGTTTGGGAACAGGGAGACTGGGCCTGACCCTGGGACAGTTTGGGGACACGGAGACTGGGCCTGACCCTGGGACAGTTTGGGGACAGGGAGACTGGGCCTGACTCTGGGACAGTTTGGAGACACGGAGACTGGGCCTGACCCTGGGACAGTTTGGGGACAGGGAGACTGGGTCTGAATCTGGGACAGTTTGGGGACAGGGAGACTGGGCCGGACTCTGGGACAGTTTGGGGACAGGGAGACTGGGCCTGACCCTGGGACAGTTTGGGGACAGGGAGACTGGGCCTGACCCTGGAACAGTTTGGGGACCGGGAGACTGGGTCTGACTCTGGGACAGTTTGGAGACACGGAGACTGGGCCTGACTCTGGGACAGTTTGGGGACAGGGAGACTGGGCCTGACTCTGGGACAGTTTGGGGACAGGGAGACTGGGCCTGACTCTGGGACAGTTTGGGGACAGGGAGACTGGGTCTGAATCTGGGACAGTTTGGGGACAGGGAGACTGGGCCTGACTCTGGGACAGTTTGGGGACAGGGAGACTGGGCCTGACTCTGGGACAGTTTGGGGACAGGGAGACTGGGCCTGACTCTGGGATAGTTTGGAGACACGGAGACAGGGCCTGACTCTGGGACAGTTTGGGGACAGGGAGACTGGGCCTGACTCTGGGACAGTTTGAGGACAGGGAGACTGGGCCTGACTCTGGGACAGTTTGGGGACAGGGAGACTGGGCCTGACTCTGGGACAGTTTGGGGACAGGGAGACTGGGCCTGACTCTGGGACAGTTTGGGGACAGGGAGACTGGGTCTGACTCTGGGACAGTTTGGGGACACGGAGACAGGGCCTGACTCTGGGACAGTTTGGGGACAGGGAGACTGGGCCTGACCATGGGACAGTTTGGGGACAGGGAGAATGGGCCTGACTCTGGGACAGTTTGGGGACAGGGAGACTGGGCCTGACCCTGGAACAGTTTGGGGACAGGGAGACTGGGCCTGACTCTGGGACAGTTTGGAGACAGGGAGACTGGGTCTGACTCTGGGACAGTTTGGGGACAGGGAGACTGGGTCTGAATCTGGGACAGTTTGGGGACAGGGAGACTGGGCCTGACCCTGGAACAGTTTGGGGACAGGGAGACTGCGTCTGACTCTGGGACAGTTTGGGGACAGGGAGACTGGGTCTGAATCTGGGACAGTTTGGGGACAGGGAGACTGGGCCTGACCCTGGGACAGTTTGGGGACAGGGAGACTGGGTCTGAATCTGGGACAGTTTGGGGACAGGGAGACTGGGCCTGACTCTGGGACAGTTTGGAGACACGGAGACTGGGCCTGACCCTGGGACAGTTTGGGGACAGGGAGACTGGGTCTGAATCTGGGACAGTTTGGGGACAGGGAGACTGGGCCTGACTCTGGGACAGTTTGGGGACAGGGAGACTGGGCCTGACTCTGGGACAGTTTGAGGACAGGGAGACTGGGCCTGACCCTGGGACAGTTTGGGGACAGGGAGACTGGGCCTGACTCTGGGACAGTTTGAGGACAGGGAGACTGGGCCTGACTCTGGGACAGTTTGGGGACAGGGAGACTGGGCCTGACCCTGGGACAGTTTGGGGACAGGGAGACTGGGCCTGACCCTGGGACAGTTTGGGGACAGGGAGACTGGGTCTGAATCTGGGACAGTTTGGGGACAGGGAGACTGGGCCTGACTCTGGGACAGTTTGGGGACACGGAGACAGGGCCTGACTCTGGGACAGTTTGGGAACAGGGAGACTGGGCCTGACCCTGGGACAGTTTGGGGACAGGGAGACTGGGCCTGACCCTGGAACAGTTTGGGGACAGGGAGACTGGGCCTGACTCTGGGACAGTTTGGAGACACGGAGACTGGGCCTGACCCTGGGACAGTTTGGGGACAGGGAGACTGGGTCTGAATCTGGGACAGTTTGGGGACAGGGAGACTGGGCCGGACTCTGGGACAGTTTGGGGACAGGGAGACTGGGCCTGACCCTGGGACAGTTTGGGGACAGGGAGACTGGGCCTGACCCTGGAACAGTTTGGGGACCGGGAGACTGGGTCTGACTCTGGGACAGTTTGGAGACACGGAGACTGGGCCTGACTCTGGGACAGTTTGGGGACAGGGAGACTGGGCCTGACTCTGGGACAGTTTGGGGACAGGGAGACTGGGCCTGACTCTGGGACAGTTTGGGGACAGGGAGACTGGGTCTGAATCTGGGACAGTTTGGGGACAGGGAGACTGGGCCTGACTCTGGGACAGTTTGGGGACAGGGAGACTGGGCCTGACTCTGGGACAGTTTGGGGACAGGGAGACTGGGCCTGACTCTGGGATAGTTTGGAGACACGGAGACAGGGCCTGACTCTGGGACAGTTTGGGGACAGGGAGACTGGGCCTGACTCTGGGACAGTTTGAGGACAGGGAGACTGGGCCTGACTCTGGGACAGTTTGGGGACAGGGAGACTGGGCCTGACTCTGGGACAGTTTGGGGACAGGGAGACTGGGCCTGACTCTGGGACAGTTTGGGGACAGGGAGACTGGGTCTGACTCTGGGACAGTTTGGGGACACGGAGACAGGGCCTGACTCTGGGACAGTTTGGGGACAGGGAGACTGGGCCTGACCATGGGACAGTTTGGGGACAGGGAGAATGGGCCTGACTCTGGGACAGTTTGGGGACAGGGAGACTGGGCCTGACCCTGGAACAGTTTGGGGACAGGGAGACTGGGCCTGACTCTGGGACAGTTTGGAGACAGGGAGACTGGGTCTGACTCTGGGACAGTTTGGGGACAGGGAGACTGGGTCTGAATCTGGGACAGTTTGGGGACAGGGAGACTGGGCCTGACCCTGGAACAGTTTGGGGACAGGGAGACTGCGTCTGACTCTGGGACAGTTTGGGGACAGGGAGACTGGGTCTGAATCTGGGACAGTTTGGGGACAGGGAGACTGGGCCTGACCCTGGGACAGTTTGGGGACAGGGAGACTGGGTCTGAATCTGGGACAGTTTGGGGACAGGGAGACTGGGCCTGACTCTGGGACAGTTTGGAGACACGGAGACTGGGCCTGACCCTGGGACAGTTTGGGGACAGGGAGACTGGGTCTGAATCTGGGACAGTTTGGGGACAGGGAGACTGGGCCTGACTCTGGGACAGTTTGGGGACACGGAGACAGGGCCTGACTCTGGGACAGTTTGGGGATAGGGAGACTGGGCCTGACCCTGGGACAGTTTGGGGACAGGGAGACTGGGCCTGACCCTGGAACAGTTTGGGGACAGGGAGACTGGGCCTGACTCTGGGACAGTTTGGAGACACGGAGACTGGGCCTGACCCTGGGACAGTTTGGGGACAGGGAGACTGGGGCTGAATCTGGGACAGTTTAGGGACAGGGAGACTGGGCCTGACTCTGGGACAGTTTGGGGACAGGGAGACTGGGTCTGACTCTGGGACAGTTTGGGGACAGGGAGACTGGGCCTGACTCTGGGACAGTTTGGGGACAGGGAGACTGGGCCTGACTCTGGGACAGTTTGAGGACAGGGAGACTGGGCCTGACTCTGGGACAGTTTGGGGACAGGGAGACTGGGCCTGACTCTGGGACAGTTTGGAGACACGGAGACTGGGCCTGACTCTGGGACAGTTTGGGGACAGGGAGACTGGGCCTGACCCTGGGACAGTTTGAGGACAGGGAGACTGGGTCTGACTCTGGGACAGTTTGGGGACAGGGAGACTGGGCCTGACTCTGGGACAGTTTGGGGACAGGGAGAATGGGCCTGACTCTGGGACAGTTTGGGGACAGGGAGACTGGGTCTGACTCTGGGACAGTTTGGGGACAGGGAGACTGGGCCTGACTCTGGGACAGTTTGGGGACAGGGAGAGTGGGCCTGACTCTGGGACAGTTTGAGGACAGGGAGACTGGGCCTGACTCTGGGACAGTTTGGGGACAGGGAGAATGGGCCTGACTCTGGGACAGTTTGGGGACAGGGAGACTGGGCCTGACTCTGGGACAGTTTGTGGACAGGGAGACTGGGCCTGACTCTGGGACAGTTTGGGACAGGGAGACTGGGCCTGACTCTGGGACAGTTTGGGGACAGGGAGACTGGGCCTGACTCTGGGACAGTTTGAGGACAGGGAGACTGGGTCTGACTCTGGGACAGTTTGGGGACAGGGAGAATGGGCCTGACTCTGGGACAGTTTGGGGACAGGGAGACTGGGCCTGACTCTGGGACAGTTTGGGGACAGGGAGACTGGGCCTGACTCTGGGACAGTTTGGGGACAGGGAGAATGGGCCTGACTCTGGGACAGTTTGGGGACATTGAGACTGGGCCTGACCCTGGGACAGTTTGGGGACAGGGAGACTGGGTCTGACCCTGGGACAGTTTGGGAACAGGGAGACTGGGCCTGACTCTGGGACAGTTTGAGGACAGGGAGACTGGGCCTGACTCTGGGACAGTTTGGGAAAAGGAGACTGGGCCTGACTCTGGGACATTTTGGGGACAGGGAGACTGGGTCTGACTCTGGGACAGTTTGGGGACAGGGAGACTGGGTCTGACTCTGGGACAGTTTGGGGACAGGGAGACTGGGTCTGACTCTGGGACAGTTTGGGGACACGGAGACAGGGCCTGACTCTGGGACAGTTTGGGGACAGGGAGACTGGGCCTGACCCTGGGACAGTTTGGGGACAGGGAGACTGGGCCTGACCCTGGAACAGTTTGGGGACAGGGAGACTGGGCCTGACTCTGGGACAGTTTGGAGACACGGAGACTGGGCCTGACCCTGGGACAGTTTGAGGACAGGGAGACAGGGCCTGACTCTGGGACAGTTTGGGGACAGGGAGACTGGGCCGGACTCTGGGACAGTTTGGGGACAGGGAGACTGGGCCTGACCCTGGGACAGTTTGGGGACAGGGAGACTGGGCCTGACCCTGGAACAGTTTGGGGACAGGGAGACTGGGTCTGACTCTGGGACAGTTTGGAGACACGGAGACTGGGCCTGACTCTGGGACAGTTTGGGGACAGGGAGACTGGGCCTGACTCTGGGACAGTTTGGGGACAGGGAGACTGGGCCTGACTCTGGGACAGTTTGGGGACAGGGAGACTGGGTCTGAATCTGGGACAGTTTGGGGACAGGGAGACTGGGCCTGACTCTGGGACAGTTTGGGGACAGGGAGACTGGGCCTGACCCTGGGACAGTTTGGGGACAGGGAGACTGGGCCTGACCCTGGGACAGTTTGGGGACAGGGAGACTGGGCCTGACTCTGGGACAGTTTGGGGACAGGGAGACTGGGTCTGACTCTGGGACAGTTTGAGGACAGGGAGACTGGGCCTGACTCTGGGACAGTTTGGAGACACGGAGACAGGGCCTGACTCTGGGACAGTTTGGGGACAGGGAGACTGGGCCTGACTCTGGGACAGTTTGGGGACAGGGAGACTGGGTCTGACTCTGGGACAGTTTGGAGACACGGAGACTGGGCCTGACTCTGGGACAGTTTGGGGACAGGGAGACTGGGTCTGACTCTGGGACAGTTTGGAGACACGGAGACTGGGCCTGACTCTGGGACAGTTTGGGGACAGGGAGACTGGGCCTGACTCTGGGACAGTTTGGGGACAGGGAGACTGGGCCTGACTCTGGGACAGTTTGGGGACAGGGAGACTGGGCCTGACTCTGGGACAGTTTGGGGACAGGGAGACTGGGTCTGACTCTGGGACAGTTTGGGGACAGGGAGACTGGGCCTGACTCTGGGACAGTTTGGTGACAGGGAGACTGGGCCTGACTCTGGGACAGTTTGGGGACAGGGAGAATGGGCCTGACTCTGGAACAGTTTGGGGACAGGGAGACAGGGCCTGACTCTGGGACAGTTTGGGGACAGGGAGACTGGGCCTGACTCTGGGACAGTTTGGGGACAGGGAGACTGGGCCTGACTCTGGGACAGTTTGGGTCAGGGAGACTGGGCCTGACTCTGGGACAGTTTGGGGACAGGGAGACTGGGCCTGACTCTGGGACAGTTTGGGGACAGGGAGACTGGGTCTGACTCTGGGACAGTTTGGGGACAGGGAGACTGGGACTGACTCTGGGACAGTTTGGGGACAGGGAGACTGGGCCTGACTCTGGGACAGTTTGGGGACAGGGAGACTGGGCCTGACTCTGGGACAGTTTGGGGACAGGGAGGCTGGGCCTGACTCTGGGACAGTTTGGGGACAGGGAGACTGGGTCTGACTCTGGGACAGTTTGGGGACAGGGAGACTGGGTCTGACTCTGGGACAGTTTGGGGACAGGGAGACTGGGCCTGACTCTGGGACAGTTTGGGGACAGTGAGACTGGGTCTGACTCTGGGACAGTTTGGGGACAGGGAGACTGGGTCTGACTCTGGGACAGTTTGGGGACAGGGAGACTGGGCCTGACCCTGGGACAGTTTGGGGACAGGGAGACTGGTCCTGACCCTGGGACAGTTTGGGGACAGGGAGACTGGGCCTGACCCTGGGACAGTTTGGGGACAGGGAGACTGGGCCTGACTCTGGGACAGTTTGGAGACACGGAGACAGGGCCTGACTCTGGGACAGTTTGGGGACAGGGAGACTGGGTCTGACTCTGGGACAGTTTGGAGACACGGAGACTGGGCCTGACTCTGGGACAGTTTGGGGACAGGGAGACTGGGCCTGACTCTGGGACAGTTTGGGGACAGGGAGACTGGGTCTGACTCTGGGACAGTTTGGGGACAGGGAGACTGGGCCTGACTCTGGGACAGTTTGGTGACAGGGAGACTGGGCCTGACTCTGGGACAGTTTGGGGACAGGGAGACTGGGCCTGACTCTGGGACAGTTTGGGGACAGGGAGACTGGGCCTGACTCTGGGACAGTTTGGGGACAGGGAGACTGGGCCTGACTCTGGGACAGTTTGGGGACAGGGAGACTGGGCCTGACTCTAAGACAGTTTGGGGACAGGGAGACTGGGCCTGACTCTGGGACAGTTTGGGGACAGGGAGACTGGGCCTGACTCTGGGACAGTTTGGGGACAGGGAGAATGGGCCTGACTCTGGGACAGTTTGGGGACAGGGAGACTGGGCCTGACTCTGGGACAGTTTGGGGACAGGGAGACTGGGCCTGACTCTGGGACAGTTTGAGCACAGGGAGACTGGGCCTGACTCTGGGACAGTTTGGGGACAGGGAGACTGGGCCTGACTCTGGGACAGTTTGGGTCAGGGAGACTGGGCCTGACTCTGGGACAGTTTGGGGACAGGGAGACTGGGCCTGACTCTGGGACAGTTTGGGGACAGGGAGACTGGGTCTGACTCTGGGACAGTTTGGGGACAGGGAGACTGGGTCTGACTCTGGGACAGTTTGGGGACAGGGAGACTGGGCCTGACTCTGGGACAGTTTGGGGACAGGGAGACTGGGCCTGACTCTGGGACAGTTTGGGGACAGGGAGGCTGGGCCTGACTCTGGGACAGTTTGGAGACAGGGAGACTGGGTCTGACTCTGGGACAGTTTGGGGACAGGGAGACTGGGTCTGACTCTGGGACAGTTTGGGGACAGGGAGACTGGGCCTGACTCTGGGACAGTTTGGGGACAGGGAGACTGGGTCTGACTCTGGGACAGTTTGGGGACAGGGAGACTGGGTCTGACTCTGGGACAGTTTGGGGACAGGGAGACTGGGCCTGACCCTGGGACAGTTTGGGGACAGGGAGAATGGGTCTGACTCTGGGACAGTTTGGGGACACGGAGACTGGGCCTGACTCTGGGACAGTTTGGGGACAGGGAGACTGGGCCTGACTCTGGGACAGTTTGGGGACAGGGAGGCTGGGCCTGACTCTGGGACAGTTTGGGGACAGGGAGAATGGGCCTGACTCTGGGACAGTTTGGGGACAGGGAGACTGGGCCTGACTCTGGGACAGTTTGGAGACAGGGAGACTGGGCCTGACTCTGGGACAGTTTGGGGACAGGGAGACTGGGCCTGACTCTGGGACAGTTTGGAGACAGGGAGACTGGGCCTGACTCTGGGACAGTTTGAGGACAGGGAGACTGGTCCTGACTCTGGGACAGTTTGGGGACAGGGAGACTGGGTCTGACTCTGGGACTGTTTGGGGACAGGGAGACTGGGCCTGACTCTGGGACAGTTTGGGGACAGGGAGACTGGGCCTGACTCTGGGACAGTTTGGGGACAGGGAGACTGGGCCTGACTCTGGGACAGTTTGGGGACAGGGAGCCTGGGCCTGACTCTGGGACAGTTTGGGGACAGGGAGACTGGGCCTGACTCTGGGACAGTTTGGGGACAGGGAGACTGGGTCTGACTCTGGGACAGTTTGGGGACACGGAGACAGGGCCTGACTCTGGGACAGTTTGGGGACAGGGAGACTGGGCCTGACCCTGGAACAGTTTGGGGACAGGGAGACTGGGCCTGACTCTGGAACAGTTTGGGGACAGGGAGACTGGGCCTGACTCTGGGACAGTTTGGAGACACGGAGACTGGGCCTGACTCTGGGACAGTTTGGGGACAGGGAGACTGGGCCTGACCCTGGGACAGTTTGAGGACAGGGAGCCTGGGCCTGACTCTGGGACAGTTTGGAGACACGGAGACTGGGCCTGCCCCTGGGACAGTTTGGGGACAGGGAGACTGGGTCTGAATCTGGGACAGTTTGGGGACAGGGAGACTGGGCCTGACCCTGGAACAGTTTGGGGACAGGGAGACTGGGCCTGACTCTGGGACAGTTTGGAGACACGGAGACTGGGCCTGACTCTGGGACAGTTTGGGGACAGGGAGACTGGGTCTGAATCTGGGACAGTTTGGGGACAGGGAGACTGGGCCTGACCCTGGAACAGTTTGGGGACAGGGAGACTGCGTCTGACTCTGGGACAGTTTGGGGACAGGGAGACTGGGTCTGAATCTGGGACAGTTTGGGGACAGGGAGACTGGGCCTGACCCTGGGACAGTTTGGGGACAGGGAGACTGGGTCTGAATCTGGGACAGTTTGGGGACAGGGAGACTGGGCCTGACTCTGGGACAGTTTGGAGACACGGAGACTGGGCCTGACCCTGGGACAGTTTGGGGACAGGGAGACTGGGTCTGAATCTGGGACAGTTTGGGGACAGGGAGACTGGGCCTGACTCTGGGACAGTTTGGGGACACGGAGACAGGGCCTGACTCTGGGACAGTTTGGGGACAGGGAGACTGGGTCTGACCCTGGGACAGTTTGGGGACAGGGAGACTGGGCCTGACCCTGGAACAGTTTGGGGACAGGGAGACTGGGCCTGACTCTGGGACAGTTTGGAGACACGGAGACTGGGCCTGACCCTGGGACAGTTTGGGGACAGGGAGACTGGGTCTGAATCTGGGACAGTTTGGGGACAGGGAGACTGGGCCTGACTCTGGGACAGTTTGGGGACAGGGAGACTGGGTCTGACTCTGGGACAGTTTGGAGACACGGAGACTGGGCCTGACTCTGGGACAGTTTGGGGACAGGGAGACTGGGCCTGACCCTGGGACAGTTTGAGGACAGGGAGACTGGGTCTGACTCTGGGACAGTTTGGGGACAGGGAGACAGGGCCTGACTCTGGGACAGTTTGAGGACAGGGAGACTGGGCCTGACTCTGGGACAGTTTGGGGACAGGGAGACTGGGCCTGACTCTGGGACAGTTTGGGGACAGGGAGACTGGGCCTGACTCTGGGACAGTTTGGGGACAGTGAGACTGGGCCTGACTCTGGGACAGTTTGGGGACAGGGAGACTGGGCCTGACTCTGGGACTGTTTGGGTACAGGGAGACTGGGCCTGACTCTGGGACAGTTTGAGGACAGGGAGACTGGGCCTGACTCTGGGACAGTTTGAGGACAGGGAGACTGGGCCTGACTCTGGGACAGTTTGGGAAAAGGAGACTGGGCCTGACTCTGGGACATTTTGGGGACAGGGAGACTGGGTCTGACTCTGGAACAGTTTGGGGACAGGGAGACTGGGTCTGACTCTGGGACAGTTTGGGGAAAGGGAGACTGGGTCTGACTCTGGGACAGTTTGGGGACACGGAGACAGGGCCTGACTCTGGGACAGTTTGGGGACAGGGAGACTGGGCCTGACCCTGGGACAGTTTGGGGACAGGGAGACTGGGCCTGACCCTGGAACAGTTTGGGGACAGGGAGACTGGGCCTGACTCTGGGACAGTTTGGAGACACGGAGACTGGGCCTGACCCTGGGACAGTTTGAGGACAGGGAGACTGGGCCTGACTCTGGGACAGTTTGAGGACAGGGAGACAGGGCCTGATACTGGGACAGTTTGAGGACAGGGAGACAGGGCCTGACTCTGGGACAGTTTGGGGACAGGGAGACTGGGTCTGACTCTGGGACAGTTTGAGGACAGGGAGACAGGGCCTGACTCTGGGACAGTTTGGGGACAGGGAGACTGGGCCGGACTCTGGGACAGTTTGGGGACAGGGAGACTGGGCCTGACCCTGGGACAGTTTGGGGACAGGGAGACTGGGCCTGACCCTGGAACAGTTTGGGGACAGGGAGACTGGGTCTGACTCTGGGACAGTTTGGAGACACGGAGACTGGGCCTGACTCTGGGACAGTTTGGGGACAGGGAGACTGGGCCTGACTCTGGGACAGTTTGGGGACAGGGAGACTGGGCCTGACTCTGGGACAGTTTGGGGACAGGGAGACTGGGTCTGAATCTGGGACAGTTTGGGGACAGGGAGACTGGGCCTGACTCTGGGACAGTTTGGGGACAGGGAGACTGGGCCTGACCCTGGGACAGTTTGGGGACAGGGAGACTGGGCCTGACCCTGGGACAGTTTGGGGACAGGGAGACTGGGCCTGACTCTGGGACAGTTTGGGGACAGGGAGACTGGGTCTGAATCTGGGACAGTTTGGGGACAGGGAGACTGGGCCTGACTCTGGGACAGTTTGGGGACAGGGAGGCTGGGCCTGACTCTGGGACAGTTTGGGGACAGGGAGAATGGGCCAGACTCTAGGACAGTTTGGGGACAGGGAGACTGGGCCTGACTCTGGGACAGTTTGGAGACAGGGAGACTGGGCCTGACTCTGGGACAGTTTGGGGACAGGGAGACTGGGCCTGACTCTGGGACAGTTTTGGGACAGGGAGACTGGTCCTGACTCTGGGACAGTTTGGGGACAGGGAGACTGGGTCTGACTCTGGGACTGTTTGGGGACAGGGAGACTGGGCCTGACTCTGGGACAGTTTGGGGACAGGGAGACTGGGCCTGACTCTGGGACAGTTTGGGGACAGGGAGACTGGGCCTGACTCTGGGACAGTTTGGGGACAGGGAGACTGGGCCTGACTCTGGGACAGTTTGGGGACAGGGAGACTGGGTCTGACTCTGGGACAGTTTGGGGACACGGAGACAGGGCCTGACTCTGGGACAGTTTGGGGACAGGGAGACTGGGCCTGACCCTGGAACAGTTTGGGGACAGGGAGACTGGGCCTGACTCTGGAACAGTTTGGGGACAGGGAGACTGGGCCTGACTCTGGGACAGTTTGGAGACACGGAGACTGGGCCTGACTCTGGGACAGTTTGGGGACAGGGAGACTGGGCCTGACTCTGGGACAGTTTGGGGACAGGGAGACTGGGCCTGACCCTGGGACAGTTTGAGGACAGGGAGCCTGGGCCTGACTCTGGGACAGTTTGGAGACACGGAGACTGGGCCTGCCCCTGGGACAGTTTGGGGACAGGGAGACTGGGTCTGAATCTGGGACAGTTTGGGGACAGGGAGACTGGGCCTGACCCTGGAACAGTTTGGGGACAGGGAGACTGGGCCTGACTCTGGGACAGTTTGGAGACACGGAGACTGGGCCTGACTCTGGGACAGTTTGGGGACAGGGAGACTGGGTCTGAATCTGGGACAGTTTGGGGACAGGGAGACTGGGCCTGACCCTGGAACAGTTTGGGGACAGGGAGACTGCGTCTGACTCTGGGACAGTTTGGGGACAGGGAGACTGGGTCTGAATCTGGGACAGTTTGGGGACAGGGAGACTGGGCCTGACCCTGGGACAGTTTGGGGACAGGGAGACTGGGTCTGAATCTGGGACAGTTTGGGGACAGGGAGACTGGGCCTGACTCTGGGACAGTTTGGAGACACGGAGACTGGGCCTGACCCTGGGACAGTTTGGGGACAGGGAGACTGGGTCTGAATCTGGGACAGTTTGGGGACAGGGAGACTGGGCCTGACTCTGGGACAGTTTGGGGACACGGAGACAGGGCCTGACTCTGGGACAGTTTGGGGACAGGGAGACTGGGTCTGACCCTGGGACAGTTTGGGGACAGGGAGACTGGGCCTGACCCTGGAACAGTTTGGGGACAGGGAGACTGGGCCTGACTCTGGGACAGTTTGGAGACACGGAGACTGGGCCTGACCCTGGGACAGTTTGGGGACAGGGAGACTGGGTCTGAATCTGGGACAGTTTGGGGACAGGGAGACTGGGCCTGACTCTGGGACAGTTTGGGGACAGGGAGACTGGGTCTGACTCTGGGACAGTTTGGAGACACGGAGACTGGGCCTGACTCTGGGACAGTTTGGGGACAGGGAGACTGGGCCTGACCCTGGGACAGTT
Organism: Heptranchias perlo; assembly: GCF_035084215.1. Lineage (NCBI taxonomy): Eukaryota > Metazoa > Chordata > Chondrichthyes > Hexanchiformes > Hexanchidae > Heptranchias > Heptranchias perlo. The sequence continues at coordinate 49,731,637 of NC_090343.1, read as the reverse complement.
TGAGGACAGGGAGACTGGGTCTGACTCTGGGACAGTTTGGGGACAGGGAGACAGGGCCTGACTCTGGGACAGTTTGAGGACAGGGAGACTGGGCCTGACTCTGGGACAGTTTGGGGACAGGGAGACTGGGCCTGACTCTGGGACAGTTTGGGGACAGGGAGACTGGGCCTGACTCTGGGACAGTTTGGGGACAGGGAGACTGGGCCTGACTCTGGGACAGTTTGGGGACAGGGAGACTGGGCCTGACTCTGGGACTGTTTGGGTACAGGGAGACTGGGCCTGACTCTGGGACAGTTTGAGGACAGGGAGACTGGGCCTGACTCTGGGACAGTTTGAGGACAGGGAGACTGGGCCTGACTCTGGGACAGTTTGGGAAAAGGAGACTGGGCCTGACTCTGGGACATTTTGGGGACAGGGAGACTGGGTCTGACTCTGGAACAGTTTGGGGACAGGGAGACTGGGTCTGACTCTGGGACAGTTTGGGGACAGGGAGACTGGGTCTGACTCTGGGACAGTTTGGGGACACGGAGACAGGGCCTGACTCTGGGACAGTTTGGGGACAGGGAGACTGGGCCTGACCCTGGGACAGTTTGGGGACAGGGAGACTGGGCCTGACCCTGGAACAGTTTGGGGACAGGGAGACTGGGCCTGACTCTGGGACAGTTTGGAGACACGGAGACTGGGCCTGACCCTGGGACAGTTTGAGGACAGGGAGACAGGGCCTGACTCTGGGACAGTTTGGGGACAGGGAGACTGGGCCGGACTCTGGGACAGTTTGGGGACAGGGAGACTGGGCCTGACCCTGGGACAGTTTGGGGACAGGGAGACTGGGCCTGACCCTGGAACAGTTTGGGGACAGGGAGACTGGGTCTGACTCTGGGACAGTTTGGAGACACGGAGACTGGGCCTGACTCTGGGACAGTTTGGGGACAGGGAGACTGGGCCTGACTCTGGGACAGTTTGGGGACAGGGAGACTGGGCCTGACTCTGGGACAGTTTGGGGACAGGGAGACTGGGTCTGAATCTGGGACAGTTTGGGGACAGGGAGACTGGGCCTGACTCTGGGACAGTTTGGGGACAGGGAGACTGGGCCTGACCCTGGGACAGTTTGGGGACAGGGAGACTGGGCCTGACCCTGGGACAGTTTGGGGACAGGGAGACTGGGCCTGACTCTGGGACAGTTTGGGGACAGGGAGACTGGGTCTGAATCTGGGACAGTTTGGGGACAGGGAGACTGGGCCTGACTCTGGGACAGTTTGGAGACACGGAGACAGGGCCTGACTCTGGGACAGTTTGGGGACAGGGAGACTGGGTCTGACTCTGGGACAGTTTGGAGACACGGAGACTGGGCCTGACTCTGGGACAGTTTGGGGACAGGGAGACTGGGCCTGACTCTGGGACAGTTTGGGGACAGGGAGACTGGGTCTGACTCTGGGACAGTTTGGGGACAGGGAGACTGGGCCTGACTCTGGGACAGTTTGGGGACAGGGAGACTGGGCCTGACTCTGGGACAGTTTGGGGACAGGGAGACTGGGTCTGACTCTGGGACAGTTTGGGGACAGGGAGACTGGGCCTGACTCTGGGACAGTTTGGTGACAGGGAGACTGGGCCTGACTCTGGGACAGTTTGGGGACAGGGAGAATGGGCCTGACTCTGGGACAGTTTGGGGACAGGGAGACTGGGCCTGACTCTGGGACAGTTTGGGGACAGGGAGACTGGGCCTGACTCTGGGACAGTTTGAGGACAGGGAGACTGGGCCTGACTCTGGGACAGTTTGGGGACAGGGAGACTGGGCCTGACTCTGGGACAGTTTGGGTCAGGGAGACTGGGCCTGACTCTGGGACAGTTTGGGGACAGGGAGACTGGGCCTGACTCTGGGACAGTTTGGGGACAGGGAGACTGGGTCTGACTCTGGGACAGTTTGGGGACAGGGAGACTGGGTCTGACTCTGGGACAGTTTGGGGACAGGGAGACTGGGCCTGACTCTGGGACAGTTTGGGGACAGGGAGACTGGGCCTGACTCTGGGACAGTTTGGGGACAGGGAGGCTGGGCCTGACTCTGGGACAGTTTGGGGACAGGGAGACTGGGTCTGACTCTGGGACAGTTTGGGGACAGGGAGACTGGGTCTGACTCTGGGACAGTTTGGGGACAGGGAGACTGGGCCTGACTCTGGGACAGTTTGGGGACAGGGAGACTGGGTCTGACTCTGGGACAGTTTGGGGACAGGGAGACTGGGCCTGACCCTGGGACAGTTTGGGGACAGGGAGAATGGGTCTGACTCTGGGACAGTTTGGGGACACGGAGACTGGGCCTGACTCTGGGACAGTTTGGGGACAGGGAGACTGGGCCTGACTCTGGGACAGTTTGGGGACAGGGAGGCTGGGCCTGACTCTGGGACAGTTTGGGGACAGGGAGAATGGGCCTGACTCTGGGACAGTTTGGGGACAGGGAGACTGGGCCTGACTCTGGGACAGTTTGGAGACAGGGAGACTGGGCCTGACTCTGGGACAGTTTGGGGACAGGGAGACTGGGCCTGACTCTGGGACAGTTTTGGGACAGGGAGACTGGGCCTGACTCTGGGACAGTTTGGGGACAGGGAGACTGGGTCTGACTCTGGGACAGTTTGGGGACAGGGAGACTGGGCCTGACTCTGGGACAGTTTGGGGACAGGGAGACTGGGCCTGACTCTGGGACAGTTTGGGGACAGGGAGACTGGGCCTGACTCTGGGACAGTTTGGGGACAGGGAGACTGGGCCTGACTCTGGGACAGTTTGGGGACAGGGAGACTGGGCCTGACTCTGGGACAGTTTGGGGACAGGGAGACTGGGTCTGACTCTGGGACAGTTTGGGGACACGGAGACAGGGCCTGACTCTGGGACAGTTTGGGGACAGGGAGACTGGGCCTGACCCTGGAACAGTTTGGGGACAGGGAGACTGGGCCTGACTCTGGAACAGTTTGGGGACAGGGAGAATGGGCCTGACTCTGGGACAGTTTGGAGACACGGAGACTGGGCCTGACTCTGGGACAGTTTGGGGACAGGGAGACTGGGCCTGACTCTGGGACAGTTTGGGGACAGGGAGACTGGGCCTGACTCTGGGACAGTTTGGGGACAGGGAGACTGGGCCTGACCCTGGGACAGTTTGAGGACAGGGAGCCTGGGCCTGACTCTGGGACAGTTTGGAGACACGGAGACTGGGCCTGCCCCTGGGACAGTTTGGGGACAGGGAGACTGGGTCTGAATCTGGGACAGTTTGGGGACAGGGAGACTGGGCCTGACCCTGGAACAGTTTGGGGACAGGGAGACTGGGCCTGACTCTGGGACAGTTTGGAGACACGGAGACTGGGCCTGACTCTGGGACAGTTTGGGGACAGGGAGACTGGGTCTGAATCTGGTACAGTTTGGGGACAGGGAGACTGGGCCTGACCCTGGAACAGTTTGGGGACAGGGAGACTGCGTCTGACTCTGGGACAGTTTGGGGACAGGGAGACTGGGTCTGAATCTGGGACAGTTTGGGGACAGGGAGACTGGGCCTGACCCTGGGACAGTTTGGGGACAGGGAGACTGGGCCTGACCCTGGGACAGTTTGGGGACAGGGAGACTGGGCCTGACTCTGGGACAGTTTGGGGACAGGGAGACTGGGTCTGAATCTGGGACAGTTTGGGGACAGGGAGACTGGGCCTGACTCTGGGACAGTTTGGAGACACGGAGACTGGGCCTGACCCTGGGACAGTTTGGGGACAGGGAGACTGGGTCTGAATCTGGGACAGTTTGGGGACAGGGAGACTGGGCCTGACTCTGGGACAGTTTGGGGACACGGAGACAGGGCCTGACTCTGGGACAGTTTGGGGACAGGGAGACTGGGCCTGACCCTGGGACAGTTTGGGGACAGGGAGACTGGGCCTGACCCTGGAACAGTTTGGGGACAGGGAGACTGGGCCTGACTCTGGGACAGTTTGGAGACACGGAGACTGGGCCTGACCCTCGGACAGTTTGGGGACAGGGAGACTGGGTCTGAATCTGGGACAGTTTGGGGACAGGGAGACTGGGCCTGACTCTGGGACAGTTTGGGGACAGGGAGACTGGGTCTGACTCTGGGACAGTTTGGAGACACGGAGACTGGGCCTGACTCTGGGACAGTTTGGGGACAGGGAGACTGGGCCTGACCCTGGGACAGTTTGAGGACAGGGAGACTGGGTCTGACTCTGGGACAGTTTGGGGACAGGGAGACAGGGCCTGACTCTGGGACAGTTTGAGGACAGGGAGACTGGGCCTGACTCTGGGACAGTTTGGGGACAGGGAGACTGGGCCTGACTCTGGGACAGTTTGGGGACAGGGAGACTGGGCCTGACTCTGGGACAGTTTGGGGACAGGGAGACTGGGCCTGACTCTGGGACAGTTTGGGGACAGGGAGACTGGGCCTGACTCTGGGACTGTTTGGGTACAGGGAGACTGGGCCTGACTCTGGGACAGTTTGAGGACAGGGAGACTGGGCCTGACTCTGGGACAGTTTGGGGACAGGGAGACTGGGCCTGACTCTGGGACAGTTTGGGGACAGGGAGACTGGGTCTGACTCTGGGACAGTTTGGGGACAGGGAGACTGGGCCTGACTCTGGGACAGTTTGGGGACAGGGAGACTGGGCCTGACTCTGGGACAGTTTGGGGACAGGGAGACTGGATCAGACTCTGGGACAGTTTGGGGACAGGGAGACTGGGCCTGACTCTGGGACAGTTTGGGGACAGGGAGACTGGGCCTGACCCTGGGACAGTTTGGGGACAGGGAGACTGGGCCTGACTCTGGGACAGTTTGAGGACAGGGAGACTGGGCCTGACTCTGGGACAGTTTGGGGACAGGGAGAATGGGCCTGACTCTGGGACAGTTTGGGGACAGGGAGACTGGGCCTGACTCTGGGACAGTTTGTGGACAGGGAGACTGGGCCTGACTCTGGGACAGTTTGGGACAGGGAGACTGGGCCTGACTCTGGGACAGTTTGGGGACAGGGAGACTGGGCCTGACTCTGGGACAGTTTGAGGACAGGGAGACTGGGCCTGACTCTGGGACAGTTTGGGGACAGGGAGACTGGGTCTGACTCTGGGACAGTTTGGGGACAGGGAGACTGGGTCTGACTCTGGGACAGTTTGGGGACAGGGAGAATGGGCCTGACTCTGGGACAGTTTGGGGACAGGGAGACTGGGCCTGACTCTGGGACAGTTTGGGGACAGGGAGACTGGGCCTGACTCTGGGACAGTTTGGGGACAGGGAGACTGGGCCTGACTCTGGGACAGTTTGGAGACACGGAGACTGGGCCTGACTCTGGGACAGTTTGGGGACAGGGAGACTGGGCCTGACTCTGGGACAGTTTGGGGACAGGGAGAATGGGCCTGACTCTGGGACAGTTTGGGGACATTGAGACTGGGCCTGACTCTGGGACAGTTTGGGAAAAGGAGACTGGGCCTGACTCTGGGACAGTTTGGGGACAGGGAGACTGGGCCTGACTCTGGGACAGTTTGGGGACAGGGAGACTGGGCCTGACTCTGGGACATTTTGGGGACAGGGAGACTGGGTCTGACTCTGGGACAGTTTGGGGACAGGGAGACTGGGTCTGACTCTGGGACAGTTTGGGGACAGGGAGACTGGGTCTGACTCTGGGACAGTTTGGGGACACGGAGACAGGGCCTGACTCTGGGACAGTTTGGGGACAGGGAGACTGGGTCTGACTCTGGGACAGTTTGGGGACAGGGAGACTGGGTCTGACCCTGGGACAGTTTGGGGACAGGGAGACTGGGCCTGACTCTGGGACAGTTTGGGGACAGGGAGACTGGGCCTGACCCTGGAACAGTTTGGGGACAGGGAGACTGGGCCTGACTCTGGGACAGTTTGGAGACACGGAGACTGGGCCTGACCCTGGGACAGTTTGAGGACAGGGAGACAGGGCCTGACTCTGGGACAGTTTGGGGACAGGGAGACTGGGCCGGACTCTGGGACAGTTTGGGGACAGGGAGACTGGGCCTGACCCTGGGACAGTTTGGGGACAGGGAGACTGGGCCTGACCCTGGAACAGTTTGGGGACAGGGAGACTGGGTCTGACTCTGGGACAGTTTGGAGACACGGAGACTGGGCCTGACTCTGGGACAGTTTGGGGACAGGGAGACTGGGCCTGACTCTGGGACAGTTTGGGGACAGGGAGACTGGGCCTGACTCTGGGACAGTTTGGGGACAGGGAGACTGGGTCTGAATCTGGGACAGTTTGGGGACAGGGAGACTGGGCCTGACTCTGGGACAGTTTGGGGACAGGGAGACTGGGCCTGACTCTGGGACAGTTTGGGGACAGGGAGACTGGGCCTGACCCTGGGACAGTTTGGGGACAGGGAGACTGGGCCTGACTCTGGGACAGTTTGGGGACAGGGAGACTGGGCCTGACTCTGGGACAGTTTGGGGACAGGGAGACTGGGTCTGAATCTGGGACAGTTTGGGGACAGGGAGACTGGGCCTGACTCTGGGACAGTTTGGAGACACGGAGACAGGGCCTGACTCTGGGACAGTTTGGGGACAGGGAGACTGGGCCTGACTCTGGGACAGTTTGGGGACAGGGAGACTGGGTCTGACTCTGGGACAGTTTGGAGACACGGAGACTGGGCCTGACTCTGGGACAGTTTGGGGACAGGGAGACTGGGCCTGACTCTGGGACAGTTTGGGGACAGGGAGACTGGGTCTGACTCTGGGACAGTTTGGGGACAGGGAGACTGGGCCTGACTCTGGGACAGTTTGGTGACAGGGAGACTGGGCCTGACTCTGGGACAGTTTGGGGACAGGGAGAATGGGCCTGACTCTGGGACAGTTTGGGGACAGGGAGACTGGGCCTGACTCTGGGACAGTTTGGGGACAGGGAGACTGGGCCTGACTCTGGGACAGTTTGAGGACAGGGAGACTGGGCCTGACTCTGGGACAGTTTGGGGACAGGGAGACTGGGCCTGACTCTGGGACAGTTTGGGGACAGGGAGACTGGGCCTGACTCTGGGACAGTTTGGGGACAGGGAGACTGGGTCTGACTCTGGGACAGTTTGGGGACAGGGAGACTGGGTCTGACTCTGGGACAGTTTGGGGACAGGGAGACTGGGCCTGACTCTGGGACAGTTTGGGAAAAGGAGACTGGGCCTGACTCTGGGACAGTTTGGGGACAGGGAGGCTGGGCCTGACTCTGGGACAGTTTGGGGACAGGGAGACTGGGCCTGACTCTGGGACAGTTTGGGGACAGGGAGACTGGGTCTGACTCTGGGACAGTTTGGGGACAGGGAGACTGGGCCTGACTCTGGGACAGTTTGGGGACAGGGAGACTGGGCCTGACTCTGGGACAGTTTGGGGACAGGGAGACTGGGCCTGACTCTGGGACAGTTTGGGGACAGGGAGAATGGGTCTGACTCTGTGACAGTTTGGGGACAGGGAGACTGGGCCTGACTCTGGGACAGTTTGGGGACAGGGAGACTGGGCCTGACTCTGGGACAGTTTGGGGACAGGGAGACTGGGCCTGACTCTGGGACAGTTTGGGGACAGGGAGACTGGGCCTGACTCTGGGACAGTTTGAGGACAGGGAGACTGGGCCTGACTCTGGGACAGTTTGGGGACAGGGAGACTGGGCCTGACTCTGGGACAGTTTGGGGACAGGGAGACTGGGCCTGACTCTGGGACAGTTTGGGGACAGGGAGACTGGGTCTGACTCTGGGACAGTTTGGGGACAGGGAGACTGGGTCTGACTCTGGGACAGTTTGGGGACAGGGAGACTGGGCCTGACTCTGGGACAGTTTGGAGACAGGGAGACTGGGCCTGACTCTGGGACAGTTTGGGGACAGGGAGACTGCGCCTGACTCTGGGACAGTTTGGGGACAGGGAGACTGGGTCTGACTCTGGGACAGTTTGTGGACAGGGAGACTGGGCCTGACTCTGGGACAGTTTGGGGACAGGGAGACTGGGTCTGACTCTGGGACAGTTTGGGGACAGGGAGACTGGGCCTGACTCTGGGACAGTTTGGGGACAGGGAGACTGGGTCTGACTCTGGGACAGTTTGGGGACAGGGAGACTGGGTCTGACTCTGGTTCAGTTTGGGGACAGGGAGACTGGGCCTGACTCTGGGACAGTTTTGGGACAGGGAGACTGGGCCTGACTCTGGGACAGTTTGGGGACAGGGAGACTGGGTCTGACTCTGGGACAGTTTGGGGACAGGGAGACTGGGCCTGACTCTGGGACAGTTTGGGGACAGGGAGACTGGGTCTGACTCTGGGACAGTTTGGGGACAGGGAGACTGGGTCTGACTCTGGGACAGTTTGGGGACAGGGAGACTGGGCCTGACTCTGGGACAGTTTTGGGACAGGGAGACTGGGCCTGACTCTGGGACAGTTTGGGGACAGGGAGACTGGGTCTGACTCTGGGACAGTTTGGGGACAGGGAGACTGGGCCTGACTCTGGGACAGTTTGGGGACAGGGAGACTGGGCCTGACTCTGGGACAGTTTGGGGACAGGGAGACTGGGCCTGACTCTGGGACAGTTTGGGGACAGGGAGACTGGGCCTGACTCTGGGACAGTTTGGGGACAGGGAGACTGGGCCTGACTCTGGGACAGTTTGGGGACAGGGAGACTGGGTCTGACTCTGGGACAGTTTGGGGACACGGAGACAGGGCCTGACTCTGGGACAGTTTGGGGACAGGGAGACTGGGCCTGACCCTGGAACAGTTTGGGGACAGGGAGACTGGGCCTGACTCTGGAACAGTTTGGGGACAGGGAGACTGGGCCTGACTCTGGGACAGTTTGGAGACACGGAGACTGGGCCTGACTCTGGGACAGTTTGGGGACAGGGAGACTGGGCCTGACCCTGGGACAGTTTGAGGACAGGGAGACTGGGCCTGACTCTGGGACAGTTTGGAGACACGGAGACTGGGCCTGCCCCTGGGACAGTTTGGGGACAGGGAGAGTGGGACTGAATCTGGGACAGTTTGGGGACAGGGAGACTGGGCCTGACTCTGGGACAGTTTGGGGACACGGAGACAGGGCCTGACTCTGGGACAGTTTGGGGACAGGGAGACTGGGCCTGACCCTGGGACAGTTTGGGGACAGGGAGACTGGGCCTGACCCTGGAACAGTTTGGGGACAGGGAGACTGGGCCTGACTCTGGGACAGTTTGGAGACACGGAGACTGGGCCTGACCCTGGGACAGTTTGGGGACAGGGAGACTGGGTCTGAATCTGGGACAGTTTGGGGACAGGGAGACTGGGCCTGACCCTGGAACAGTTTGGGGACAGGGAGACTGGGTCTGACTCTGGGACAGTTTGAGGACAGGGAGACTGGGCCTGACTCTGGGACAGTTTGGGGACAGGGAGACTGGGTCTGACTCTGGGACAGTTTGGAGACACGGAGACTGGGCCTGACTCTGGGACAGTTTGGGGACAGGGAGACTGGGCCTGACTCTGGGACAGTTTGGGGACAGGGAGTCTGGGCCTGACCCTGGGACAGTTTGAGGACAGGGAGACTGGGTCTGACTCTGGGACAGTTTGGGGACAGGGAGACAGGGCCTGACTCTGGGACAGTTTGAGGACAGGGAGACTGGGCCTGACTCTGGGACAGTTTGGGGACAGGGAGACTGGGCCTGACTCTGGGACAGTTTGGGGACAGGGAGACTGGGCCTGACTCTGGGACAGTTTGGGGACAGGGAGACTGGGCCTGACTCTGGGACAGTTTGGGGACAGGGAGACTGGGCCTGACTCTGGGACAGTTTGGGGACAGGGAGACTGGGCCTGACTCTGGGACAGTTTGAGGACAGGGAGACTGGGCCTGACTCTGGGACAGTTTGGGGACAGGGAGACTGGGCCTGACTCTGGGACAGTTTGGGGATATTGAGACTGGGTCTGATTCTGGGACAGTTTGGGGACAGGGAGAATGGGCCTGACTCTGGGACAGTTTGGGGACAGGGAGACTGGGCCTGACTCTGGGACAGTTTGGGGACAGGGAGACTGGGCCTGACTCTGGGACAGTTTGGGGACAGGGAGACTGGGTCTGACTCTGGGACAGTTTGGGGACAGGGAGACTGGGCCTGACTCTGGGACAGTTTGGGGACAGGGAGACTGGGCCTGACTCTGGGACAGTTTGAGGACAGGGAGACTGGGCCTGACTCTGGGACAGTTTGGGGACAGGGAGAATGGGCCTGACTCTGGGACAGTTTGGGGACAGGGAGACTGGGCCTGACTCTGGGACAGTTTGGGGACAGGGAGACTGGGCCTGACTCTGGGACAGTTTGAGGACAGGGAGACTGGGTCTGACTCTGGGACAGTTTGGGGACAGGGAGAATGGGCCTGACTCTGGGACAGTTTGGGGACAGGGAGACTGGGCCTGACTCTGGGACAGTTTGGGGACAGGGAGACTGGGCCTGACTCTGGGACAGTTTGGGGACAGGGAGACTGGGCCTGACTCTGGGACAGTTTGGGGACAGGGAGACTGGGCCTGACTCTGGGACAGTTTGGGGACAGGGAGACTGGGTCTGACTCTGGGACAGTTTGGGGACAGGGAGACTGGGCCTGACTCTGGGACAGTTTGGGGACAGGGAGAATGGGCCTGACTCTGGGACAGTTTGGGGACATTGAGACTGGGCCTGACCCTGGGACAGTTTGGGGACAGGGAGACTGGGTCTGACCCTGGGACAGTTTGGGGACAGGGAGACTGGGCCTGACTCTGGGACAGTTTGAGGACAGGGAGACTGGGCCTGACTCTGGGACAGTTTGGGAAAAGGAGACTGGGCCTGACTCTGGGACAGTTTGGGGACAGGGAGACTGGGTCTGACTCTGGGACAGTTTGGGGACAGGGAGACTGGGTCTGACTCTGGGACAGTTTGGGGACAGGGAGACTGGGCCTGACTCTGGGACAGTTTGGGGACAGGGAGACTGGGTCTGACTCTGGGACAGTTTGGGGACAGGGAGACTGGGCCTGACTCTGGGACAGTTTGGGGACAGGGAGAATGGGCCTGACTCTGGGACAGTTTGGGGACAGGAAGACTGGGCCTGACTCTGGGACAGTTTGGGGACAGGGAGACTGGGCCTGACTCTGGGACAGTTTGGGGACAGGGAGACTGGGTCTGACTCTGGGAAAGTTTGGGGACAGGGAGAATGGGCCTGACTCTGGGACAGTTTGGGGACAGGGAGACTGGGCCTGACCCTGGGACAGTTTGGGGACAGGGAGACTGGGCCTGATCCTGGGACAGTTTGGGGACAGGGAGACTGGGTCTGAATCTGGGACAGTTTGGGGACAGGGAGACTGGGCCTGACTCTGGGACAGTTTGGGGACACGGAGACAGGGCCTGACTCTGGGACAGTTTGGGGACAGGGAGACTGGGCCTGACCCTGGGACAGTTTGGGGACAGGGAGACTGGGCCTGACTCTGGGACAGTTTGGAGACACGGAGACTGGGCCTGACTCTGGGACAGTTTGGGGACAGGGAGACTGGGTCTGAATCTGGGACAGTTTGGAGACACGGAGACTGGGCCTGACTCTGGGACAGTTTGGGGACAGGGAGACTGGGCCTGACTCTGGGACAGTTTGGAGACACGGAGACTGGGCCTGACTCTGGGACAGTTTGGGGACAGGGAGACTGGGCCTGACCCTGGAAAAGTTTGGGGACAGGGAGAATGGGCCTGACTCTGGGACAGTTTGGGGACAGGGAGACTGGGCCTGACTCTGGGACAGTTTGGGGACAGGGAGACTGGGTCTGACTCTGGGACAGTTTGTGAACAGGGAGACTGGGTCTGAATCTGGGACAGTTTGGGGACAGGGAGACTGGGCCTGACCCTGGGACAGTTTGGGGACAGGGAGACTGGGTCTGAATCTGGGACAGTTTGGGGACAGGGAGACTGGGCCTGACCCTGGGACAGTTTGGGGACAGGGAGACTGGGCCTGACTCTGGGACAGTTTGGGGACAGGGAGACTGGGCCTGACTCTGGGACAGTTTGAGGACAGGGAGAGTGGGCCTGACTCTGGGACAGTTTGGGGACAGGGAGACTGGGTCTGAATCTGGGACAGTTTGGGGACAGGGAGACTGGGTCTGACTCTGGGACAGTTTGGGGACAGGGAGACTGGGTCTGAATCTGGGACAGTTTGGGGACAGGGAGACTGGGCCTGACCCTGGAACAGTTTGGGGACAGGGAGACTGGGCCTGACTCTGGAACAGTTTGGGGACAGGGAGACTGGGCCTGACTCTGGGACAGTTTGGGGACAGGGAGACTGGGTCTGACTCTGGGACAGTTTGGGGACAGGGAGACTGGTCCTGACTCTGGGACAGTTTGGGGACAGGGAGACTGGGCCTGACTCTGGGACAGTTTGAGGACAGGGAGACTGGGCCTGACTCTGGGACAGTTTGGGGACAGGGAGACTGGGCCTGATCCTGGGACAGTTTGAGGACAGGGAGACTGGGCCTGACTCTGGGACAGTTTGAGGACAGGGAGACTGGGCCTGACTCTGGGACAGTTTGGGGACAGGGAGACTGGGCCTGACCCTGGGACAGTTTGAGGACAGGGAGACTGGGTCTGACTCTGGGACAGTTTGGGGACAGGGAGACAGGGCCTGACTCTGGGACAGTTTGAGGACAGGGAGACTGGGCCTGACTCTGGGACAGTTTGGGGACAGGGAGACTGGGTCTGACTCTGGGACAGTTTGGGGACAGGGAGACTGGGCCTGACTCTGGGACAGTTTGGGGACATTGAGACTGGGTCAGACTCTGGTACAGTTTGGGGACAGGGAGAATGGGCCTGACTCTGGGACAGTTTGGGGACAGGGAGACTGGGCCTGACTCTGGGACAGTTTGAGGACAGGGAGACTGGGCCTGACCCTGGGACAGTTTGGGGACAGGGAGAATGGGCCTGACTCTGGGACAGTTTGGGGACAGGGAGACTGGGCCTGACTCTGGGACAATTTGGGGACAGGGAGACTGGGTCTGACTCTGGGACAGTTTGGGGACAGGGAGAATGGGCCTGACTCTGGGACAGTTTGGGGACAGGCAGACTGGGCCTGACTCTGGGACAGTTTGGGGACAGGGAGACTGGGCCTGACTCTGGGACAGTTTGGGGACAGGGAGACTGGGCCTGACTCTGGGACAGTTTGGGGACAGGGAGAATGGGCCTGACTCTGGGACAGTTTGGGGACATTGAGACTGGGCCTGACTCTGGGACAGTTTGGGGACAGGGAGACTGGGTCTGACTCTGGGACAGTTTGGGGACAGGGAGACTGGGCCTGACCCTGGAACAGTTTGGGGACAGGGAGACTGGGCCTGACTCTGGGACAGTTTGGGGACAGGGAGAATGGGCCTGACTCTGGGACAGTTTGGGGACAGGGAGACTGGTCCTGACTCTGGGACAGTTTGGAGACAGGGAGACTGGGCCTGACTCTGGGACAGTTTGGGGACAGGGAGACTGGGTCTGAATCTGGGACAGTTTGGGGACACGGAGACAGGGCCTGACTCTGGGACAGTTTGGGGACAGGGAGACTGGGCCTGACTCTGGGACAGTTTGGGGACACGGAGACAGGGCCTGACTCTGGGACAGTTTGGGGACAGGGAGACTGGGCCTGACCCTGGGACAGTTTGGGGACAGGGAGACTGGGCCTGACCCTGGAACAGTTTGGGGACAGGGAGACTGGGCCTGACTCTGGGACAGTTTGGAGACACGGAGACTGGGCCTGACTCTGGGACAGTTTGGGGACAGGGAGACTGGGTCTGAATCTGGGACAGTTTGGGGACAGGGAGACTGGGCCTGACCCTGGAACAGTTTGGGGACAGGGAGACTGGGTCTGACTCTGGGACAGTTTGGGGACAGGGAGACTGGGTCTGAATCTGGGACAGTTTGGGGACAGGGAGACTGGGCCTGACCCTGGGACAGTTTGGGGACAGGGAGACTGGGTCTGAATCTGGGACAGTTTGGGGTCAGGGAGACTGGGCCTGACTCTGGGACAGTTTGGGGACAGGGAGACTGGGCCTGACCCTGGGACAGTTTGGGGACAGGGAGACTGGATCTGAATCTGGGACAGTTTGGGGACAGGGAGACTGGGCCTGACTCTGGGACAGTTTGGGGACACGGAGACAGGGCCTGACTCTGGGACATTTTGGGGACAGGGAGACTGGGCCTGACCCTGGGACAGTTTGGGGACAGGGAGACTGGGCCTGACCCTGGAACAGTTTGGGGACAGGGAGACTGGGCCTGACTCTGGGACAGTTTGGAGACACGGAGACTGGGCCTGACCCTGGGACAGTTTGGGGACAGGGAGACTGGGTCTGAATCTGGGACAGTTTGGGGACAGGGAGACAGGGCCTGACTCTGGGACAGTTTGGGGACAGGGAGACTGGGCCTGACCCTGGAACAGTTTGGGGACAGGGAGACTGGGTCTGACTCTGGGACAGTTTGGAGACACGGAGACTGGGCCTGACTCTGGGACAGTTTGGGGACAGGGAGACTGGGCCTGACTCTGGGACAGTTTGGTGACAGGGAGACTGGGCCTGACTCTGGGACAGTTTGGGGACAGGGAGACTGGGCCTGACCCTGGGACAGTTTGAGGACAGGGAGACTGGGCCTGACTCTGGGACAGTTTGGGGACAGGGAGACTGGGCCTGACTCTGGGACAGTTTGGGGACAGGGAGACAGGGCCTGACTCTGGGACAGTTTGAGGACAGGGAGACTGGGCCTGACTCTGGGACAGTTTGGGGACAGGGAGACTGGGCCTGACTCTGGGACAGTTTGGGGACAGGGAGACTGGGCCTGACTCTGGGACAGTTTGGGGACAGGGAGACTGGGCCTGACTCTGGGACAGTTTGGGGACAGGGAGACTGGGTCTGACTCTGGGACAGTTTGGGGACAGGGAGACTGGGCCTGACCCTGGGACAGTTTGAGGACAGGGAGACTGGGCCTGACTCTGGGACAGTTTGGGGACAGGGAGACTGGGCCTGACTCTGGGACAGTTTGGGGACAGGGAGACTGGGCCTGACTCTGGGACAGTTTGGGGACAGGGAGACTGGGTCTGACTCTGGGACAGTTTGAGGACAGGGAGACTGGGTCTGACTCTGGGACAGTTTGGGGACAGGGAGACTGGGCCTGACTCTGGGACAGTTTGGGGACAGGGAGACTGGGCCTGACTCTGGGACAGTTTGGGGACAGGGAGACTGGGCCTGACTCTGGGACAGTTTGGGGACAGGGAGACTGGGCCTGACTCTGGGACAGTTTGGGGACAGGGAGACTGGGCCTGACTCTGGGACAGTTTGGGGACAGGGAGACTGGGCCTGACTCTGGGACAGTTTGGGGACAGGGAGACTGGGTCCGACTCTGGGACAGTTTGGGGACAGGGAGAATGGGCCTGACTCTGGGACAGTTTGGGGACAGGGAGACTGGGCCTGACTCTGGGACAGTTTGGGGACAGGGAGACTGGGCCTGACCCTGGAACAGTTTGGGGACAGGGAGACTGGGCCTGACTCTGGGACAGTTTGGGGACAGGGAGACTGGGCCTGACTCTGGGACAGTTTGGGGACAGGGAGACAGGGCCTGACTCTGGGACAGTTTGGGGACAGGGAGACTGGGCCTGACTCTGGGACAGTTTGGGGACAGGGAGACTGGGTCTGACTCTGGGACAGTTTGGGGACAGGGAGACTGGGTCTGACTCTGGGACAGTTTGGGGACAGGGAGACTGGGTCTGACTCTGGGACAGTTTGGGGACAGGGAGACTGGGCCTGACTCTGGGACAGTTTGGGGACAGGGAGAATGGGCCTGACTCTGGGACAGTTTGGGGACAGGGAGAATGGGCCTGACTCTGGGACAGTTTGGGGACAGGGAGACTGGGCCTGACCCTGGGACAGTTTGGGGACAGGGAGAATGGGTCTGACTCTGGGACAGTTTGGGGACAGGGAGACTGGGCCTGACTCTGGGACAGTTTGAGGACAGGGAGACTGGGCCTGACTCTGGGACAGTTTGGGGAAAAGGAGACTGGGCCTGACTCTGGGACAGTTTGGGGACAGGGAGACTGGGCCTGACTCTGGGACAGTTTGGGGACAGGGAGACTGGGTCTGACTCTGGGACAGTTTGGGGACAGGGAGACTGGGTCTGACTCTGGGACAGTTTGGGGACAGGGAGACTGGGTCTGACTCTGGGACAGTTTGGGGACAGGGAGACTGGGCCTGACTCTGGGACAGTTTGGGGACAGGGAGAATGGGCCTGACTCTGGGAAAGTTTGGGGACAGGGAGAATGGGCCTGACTCTGGGACAGTTTGGGGACAGGGAGAATGGGCCTGACTCTGGGACAGTTTGGGGACAGGGAGACTGGGCCTGACCCTGGGACAGTTTGGGGACAGGGAGACTGGGCCTGACCCTGGGACAGTTTGGGGACAGGGATACTGGGCCTGACCCTGGGACAGTTTGGGGACACGGAGACAGGGCCTCACTCTGGGACAGTTTAGGGACAGGGAGACTGGGCCTGACCCTGGGACAGTTTGGGGACACGGAGACAGGGCCTGACTCTGGGACAGTTTGGGGACAGGGAGACTGGGCCTGACTCTGGGACAGTTTGGGGACAGGGAGACTGGGCCTGACCCTTGAACAGTTTGGGGACAGGGAGACTGGGCCTGACTCTGGGACAGTTTGGAGACACGGAGACTGGGCCTGACTCTGGGACAGTTTGGGGACAGGGAGACTGGGCCTGACCCTGGGACAGTTTGGGGACAGGGAGACTGGGTCTGAATCTGGGACAGTTTGGGGACAGGGAGACTGGGCCTGACCCTGGAACAGTTTGGGGACAGGGAGACTGGGTCTGACTCTGGGACAGTTTGGGGACAGGGAGACTGGGTCTGAATCTGGGACAGTTTGGGGACAGGGAGACTGGGCCTGACCCTGGGACAGTTTGGGGACAGGGAGACTGGGCCTGACCCTGGGACAGTTTGGGGACAGGGAGACTGGGCCTGACTCTGGGACAGTTTGGGGACAGGGAGACTGGGCCTGACTCTGGGACAGTTTGGAGACACGGAGACTGGGTCTGACTCTGGGACAGTTTGGGGACAGGGAGACTGGGCCTGACTCTGGGACAGTTTGGGGACAGGGAGACTGGGTCTGAATCTGGGACAGTTTGGGGACAGGGAGACTGGGCCTGACCCTGGAACAGTTTGGGGACAGGGAGACTGGGTCTGACTCTGGGACAGTTTGGGGACAGGGAGACTGGGCCTGACCCTGGGACAGTTTGGGGACAGTGAGACTGGGCCTGACCCTGGGACAGTTTGGGGACAGGGAGACTGGGCCTGACTCTGGGACAGTTTGGGGACAGGGAGACTGGGCCTGACTCTGGGACAGTTTGGAGACACGGAGACTGGGTCTGAATCTGGGACAGTTTGGGGACAGGGAGACTGGGCCTGACCCTGGGACAGTTTGGCGACAGGGAGACTGGGCCTGACCCTGGGACAGTTTGGGGACAGGGAGACTGGGCCTGACCCTGGGACAGTTTGGGGACAGGGAGACTGGGCCTGACTCTGGGACAGTTTGGAGACACGGAGACTGGGTCTGAATCTGGGACAGTTTGGGGACAGGGAGACTGGGCCTGACTCTGGGACAGTTTGGGGACAGGGAGACTGGGCCTGACTCTGGGACAGTTTGGGGACAGGGAGACTGGGCCTGACCCTGGGACAGTTTGGGGACAGGGAGACTGGGCCTGACCCTGGGACAGTTTGGGGACAGGGAGACTGGGCCTGACCCTGGGACAGTTTGGGGACAGGGAGACTGGGCCTGACCCTGGAACAGTTTGGGGACAGGGAGACTGGGCCTGACTCTGGGACAGTTTGGAGACACGGAGACTGGGCCTGACCCTGGGACAGTTTGGGGACAGGGAGACTGGGTCTGAATCTGGGACAGTTTGGGGACAGGGAGACTGGGTCTGACTCTGGAACAGTTTGGGGACAGGGAGACTGGGCCTGACTCTGGGACAGTTTGGGGACAGGGAGACTGGGTCTGACTCTGGAACAGTTTGGGGACAGGGAGACTGGGCCTGACTCTGGGACAGTTTGGGGACAGGGAGACTGGGTCTGACTCTGGGACAGTTTGGAGACACGGAGACTGGGCCTGACTCTGGGACAGTTTGAGGACAGGGAGACTGGGCCTGACTCTGGGACAGTTTGGGGACAAGGAGACTGGGCCTGACCCTGGGACAGTTTGAGGACAGGGAGACAGGGCCTGACTCTGGGACAGTTTGGGGACAGGGAGACTGGGCCTGACTCTGGGACAGTTTGGGGACAGGGAGACTGGGCCTGACCCTGGGACAGTTTGAGGACAGGGAGACTGGGTCTGAATCTGGGACAGTTTGGGGACAGGGAGACAGGGCCTGACTCTGGGACAGTTTGAGGACAGGGAGACTGGGTCTGAATCTGGGACAGTTTGGGGACAGGGAGACTGGGCCTGACTCTGGGACAGTTTGGGGACAGGGAGACTGGGCCTGACTCTGGGACAGTTTGGGGACAGGGAGACTGGGCCTGACTCTGGGACAGTTTGGGGACAGGGAGACTGGGTCTGACTCTGGGACAGTTTGGGGACAGGGAGACTGGGTCTGACTCTGGGACAGTTTGGGGACAGGGAGACTGGGCCTGACTCTGGGACAGTTTGGGGACAGGGTGACTGGGCCTGACCCTGGGACAGTTTGGGGACAGGGAGACTGGGCCTGACTCTGGGACAGTTTGGGGACAGGGAGACTGGGCCTGACTCTGGGACAGTTTGGGGACAGGGAGACTGGGCCTGACTCTGGGACAGTTTGGGGACAGGGAGACTGGGCCTGACTCTGGGACAGTTTGGGGACAGGGAGACTGGGCCTGACTCTGGGACAGTTTGGGGACATTGAGACTGGGTCTGACTCTGGGACAGTTTGGGGACAGGGAGACTGGGCCTGACTCTGGGACAGTTTGTGGACAGGGAGACTGGGTCTGACTCTGGGACAGTTTGTGGACAGGGAGAATGGGCCTGACTCTGGGACAGTTTGGGGACAGGGAGACTGGGCCTGACTCTGGGACAGTTTGGGGACAGGGAGACTGGGCCTGACTCTGGGACAGTTTGGGGACAGGGAGACTGGGCCTGACTCTGGGACAGTTTGGGGACAGGGAGACTGGGCCTGACTCTGGGACAGTTTGGGGACAGGGAGACTGGGCCTGACTCTGGGACAGTTTGGGGACAGGGAGACTGGGCCTGACTCTGGGACAGTTTGGGGACAGGGAGACTGGGCCTGATTCTGGGACAGTTTGGGGACAGGGAGACTGGGCCTGACTCTGGGACAGTTTGGGGACAGGGAGACTGGGCCTGACTCTGGGACAGTTTGGGGACAGGGAGACTGGGCCTGACCCTGGAACAGTTTGGGGACAGGGAGACTGGGCCTGACTCTGGGACAGTTTGGGGACAGGGAGACTGGGCCTGACTCTGGGACAGTTTGGGGACAGTGAGACTGGGCCTGACCCTGGGACTGTTTGGGGACAGGGAGGCTGGGCCTGACTCTGGGACAGTTTGGGGACAGGGAGAATGGGTCTGACTCTGGGACAGTTTGGGGACAGGGAGACTGGGTCTGACCCTGGGACAGTTTGGGGACAGTGAGACTGGGCCTGACCCTGGGACTGTTTGGGGACAGGGAGGCTGGGCCTGACTCTGGGACAGTTTGGGGACAGGGAGACTGGGCCTGACTCTGGGACAGTTTGGGGACAGGGAGACTGGGTCTGACCCTGGGACAGTTTGGGGACAGGGAGACTGGGCCTGACTCTGGGACAGTTTGGGGACAGGGAGACTGGGTCTGACTCTGGGACAGTTTGGGGACAGGGAGGCTGGGCCTGACTCTGGGACAGTTTGGGGACAGGGAGACTGGGTCTGACTCTGGGACAGTTTGGGGACAGGGAGACTGGGCCTGACTCTGGGACAGTTTGGGGACAGGGAGACTGGGTCTGAATCTGGGACAGTTTGGGGACAGGGAGACTGGGCCTGACTCTGGGACAGTTTGGGGACAGGGAGACTGGGCCTGACTCTGGGACAGTTTGGGGACAGGGAGCCTGGGCCTGACAATATGACAGTTTGGGGACAGGGAGACTGGGCCTGACTCTGGGACAGTTTGGGGACACGGAGACAGGGCCTGACCCTGGGACAGTTTGGGGACAGGGAGACTGGGCCTGACTCTGGGACAGTTTGAGGACAGGGAGACTGGGCCTGACTCTGGGACAGTTTGGGGACAGGGAGACTGGGCCTGACTCTGGGACAGTTTGGGGACAGGGAGACTGGGCCTGACTCTGGGACAGTTTGGGGACAGGGAGACTGGGCCTGACCCTGGGACAGTTTGGGGACAGGGAGAATGGGCCTGACTCTGGGACAGTTTGGGGACAGGGAGACTGGGCCTGACTCTGGGACAGTTTGGAGACAGGGAGACTGGGCCTGACTCTGGGACAGTTTGAGGACAGGGAGACTGGGCCTGACTCTGGGACAGTTTGGGGACAGGGAGACTGGGCCTGACTCTGGGACAGTTTGAGGACAGGGAGACTGGGCCTGACCCTGGAACAGTTTGGGGACAGGGAGACTGGGCCTGACTCTGGGACAGTTTGGGGACAGGGAGACAGGGCCTGACTCTGGGACAGTTTGGGGACAGGGAGAATGGGCCTGACTCTGGGACAGTTTGGGGACAGGGAGACTGGGTCTGAATCTGGGACAGTTTGGGGACAGGGAGACTGGGCCTGACCCTGGGACAGTTTGAGGACAGGGAGACTGGGCCTGACTCTGGGACAGTTTGGGGACAGGGAGACTGGGCCTGACTCTGGGACAGTTTGGGGACAGGGAGACTGGGCCTGACCCTGGGACAGTTTGGGGACAGGGAGACTGGGCCTGACCCTGGGACAGTTTGGGGACAGGGAGACTGGGTCTGACTCTGGGACAGTTTGGGGACAGGGAGACTGGGCCTGACTCTGGGACAGTTTGTGGACAGGGAGACTGGGCCTGACTCTGGGACAGTTTGGGGACAGGGAGACTGGGTCTGACTCTGGGACAGTTTGGGGACAGGGAGACTGGGCCTGACTCTGGGACAGTTTGGGGACAGGGAGACTGGGCCTGACTCTGGGACAGTTTGGGGACAGGGAGACTGGGCCTGACTCTGGGACAGTTTGGGGACAGGGAGACTGGGCCTGACTCTGGGACAGTTTGGGGACAGGGAGACTGGGCCTGACTCTGGGACAGTTTGGGGACAGGGAGACTGGGCCTGACTCTGGGACAGTTTGGGGACAGGGAGACTGGGCCTGACTCTGGGACAGTTTGGGGACAGGGAGACTGGGCCTGACTCTGGGACAGTTTGGGGACAGGGAGACTGGGTCTGAATCTGGGACAGTTTGGGGACAGGGAGACTGGGCCTGACTCTGGGACAGTTTGGGGACAGGGAGACTGGGTCTGACTCTGGGACAGTTTGGGGACAGGGAGACTGGGCCTGACCCTGGGACAGTTTGGGGACAGGGAGACTGGGCCTGACTCTGGGACAGTTTGGGGACAGGGAGACTGGGCCTGACTCTGGGACAGTTTGGGGACAGGGAGACTGGGCCTGACTCTGGGACAGTTTGGGGACAGGGAGACTGGGCCTGACCCTGGGACAGTTTGGGGACAGGGAGACTGGGCCTGACTCTGGGACAGTTTGGGGACAGGGAGACTGGGCCTGACTCTGGGACAGTTTGGGGACAGTGAGACTGGGCCTGACTCTGGGACAGTTTGGGGACAGGGAGACTGGGTCTGACTCTGGGACAGTTTGGGGACAGGGAGACTGGGCCTGACTCTGGGACAGTTTGGGGACAGTGAGACTGGGCCTGACTCTGGGACAGTTTGGGGACAGGGAGACTGGGCCTGACTCTGGGACAGTTTGGGGACAGGGAGACTGGGCCTGACCCTGGGACAGTTTGGGGACAGGGAGACTGGGCCTGACTCTGGGACAGTTTGGGGACAGGGAGACTGGGTCTGACTCTGGGACAGTTTGGGGACAGGGAGACTGGGTCTGACTCTGGGACAGTTTGGGGACAGGGAGACTGGGCCTGACTCTGGGACAGTTTGGGGACAGGGAGACTGGGCCTGACTCTGGGACAGTTTGGGGACAGGGAGACTGGGCCTGACTCTGGGACAGTTTGGGGACAGGGAGACTGGGCCTGACTCTGGGACAGTTTGGGGACAGGGAGACTGGGCCTGACTCTGGGACAGTTTGGGGACAGGGAGACAGGGCCTGACTCTGGGACAGTTTGGGGACAGGGAGACTGGGCCTGACTCTGGGACAGTTTGGAGACACGGAGACAGGGCCTGACTCTGGGACAGTTTGGGGACAGGGAGACTGGGCCTGACTCTAAGACAGTTTGGGGACAGGGAGACTGGGCCTGACCCTGGGACAGTTTGGGGACAGGGAGACTGGGTCTGACTCTGGGACAGTTTGGGGACAGGGAGACTGGGCCTGACCCTGCGACAGTTTGGGGACAGGGAGACTGGGCCTGAATCTGGGACAGTTTGGGGACAGGGAGACTGGGCCTGACTCTGGGACAGTTTGGGGACAGGGAGACTGGGCCTGACTCTGGGACAGTTTGGGGTCAGGGAGACTGGGCCTGACTCTGGGACAGTTTGGGGACAGGGAGAATGGGCCTGACTCTGGGACAGTTTGGGGTCAGGGAGACTGGGCCTGACTCTAAGACAGTTTGGGGACAGGGAGACTGGGCCTGACCCTGGGACAGTTTGGGGACAGGGAGACTGGGCCTGACTCGGGGACAGTTTGGGGACAGGGAGACTGGGCCTAACCCTGGGACAGTTTGAGGACAGGGAGACTGGGCCTGACTCTGGGACAGTTTGGGGACAGGGAGACTGGGCCTGACTCTGGGACAGTTTGGGGTCAGGGAGACTGGGCCTGACTCTGGGACAGTTTGGGGTCAGGGAGACTGGGCCTGACTCTGGGACAGTTTGGGGACAGGGAGACTGGGCCTGTCTCTGGGACAGTTTGGGGTCAGGGAGACTGGGCCTGACTCTGGGACAGTTTGGGGACAGGGAGACAGGGCCTGACTCTGGGACAGTTTGGGGTCAGGGAGACTGGGCCTGACTCTAAGACAGTTTGGGGACAGGGAGACTGGGCCTGACCCTGGGACAGTTTGGGGACAGGGAGACTGGGCCTGACTCTGGGACAGTTTGGGGACAGGGAGACTGGGCCTGACCATGGGACAGTTTGGGGACAGGGAGACTGGGCCTGACTCTGGGACAGTTTGGGGACAGGGAGACTGGGACTGACTCTGGGACAGTTTGGGGACAGGGAGACTGGGCCTGACTCTGGGACAGTTTGGGGACAGGGAGACTGGGCCTGACTCTGGGACAGTTTGGGGACAGGGAGACTGGGCCTGACTCTGGGACAGTTTGGGGACAGGGAGACTGGGCCTGACTCTGCGACAGTTTGGGGACAGGGAGGCTGGGCCTGACACTGGGACAGTTTGGGGACAGGGAGACTGGGCCTGACTCTGGGACAGTTTGGGGACAGGGAGACTGGGCCTGACCCTGGGACAGTTTGGGGACAGGGAGACTGGGCCTGACCCTGGGACAGTTTGGGGACAGGGAGACTGGGTCTGAATCTGGGACAGTTTGGGGACAGGGAGACTGGGTCTGAATCTGGGACAGTTTGGGGACAGGGAGACTGCGCCTGACTCTGGGACAGTTTGGGGACAGGGAGACTGGGTCTGACTCTGGGACAGTTTGGAGACAGGAAGACTGGGCCTGACTCTGGGACAGTTTGGGGACAGGGAGACTGGGTCTGACTCTGGGACAGTTTGGAGACACGGAGACTGGGCCTGACTCTGGGACAGTTTGGGGAAAGGGAGACTGGGCCTGACTCTGGGACAGTTTGGGGACAGGGAGACTGGGTCTGACTCTGGGACAGTTTGGGGACAGGGAGACTGGGTCTGACTCTGGGACAGTTTGGGGACAGGGAGACTGGGACTGACTCTGGGACAGTTTGGGGACAGGGAGACTGGGCCTGACTCTGGGACAGTTTGGGGACAGGGAGACTGGGCCTGACTCTGGGACAGTTTGGGGACAGGGAGACTGGGCCTGACCCTGGGACAGTTTGGGGACAGGGAGACTGGGTCTGACTCTGGGACAGTTTGGGGACACGGAGACTGGGCCTGACTCTGGGACAGTTTGGGGACAGGGAGACTGGGCCTGACTCTGGGACAGTTTGAGGACAGGGAGACTGGGCCTGACTCTGGGACAGTTTGGGGACAGGGAGACTGGGCCTGACTCTGGGACAGTTTGGGGACAGGGAGACTGGGCCTGACTCTGGGACAGTTTGGGGACATTGAGACTGGGCCTGACTCTGGGACAGTTTGGGGACAGGGAGACTGGGCCTGACTCTGGGACAGTTTGGGGTCAGGGAGAATGGGCCTGACTCTGGGACAGTTTGGGGACAGGGAGAATGGGCCTGACTCTGGGACAGTTTGGGGACAGGGAGACTGGGCCTGACTCTGGGACAGTTTGGGGACAGGGAGACAGGGCCTGACTCTGGGACAGTTTGGGGACAGGGAGACAGGGCCTGACTCTGGGACAGTTTGGGGACAGGGAGAATGGGCCTGACTCTGGGACAGTTTGGGGACAGGGAGACTGGGCCTGACTCTGGGACAGTTTGGGGACAGGGAGACTGGGTCTGACCCTGGGACAGTTTGGAGACACGGAGACAGGGCCTGACTCTGGGACAGTTTGGGGACAGGGAGAATGGGCCTGACTCTGGGACAGTTTGGGGACATTGAGACTGGGTCTGACTCTGGGACAGTTTGGGGACAGGGAGACTGGGCCTGACCCTGGGACAGTTTGGGGACAGGGAGACTGGGCCTGACTCTGGGACAGTTTGGAGACACGGAGACTGGGCCTGACTCTGGGACAGTTTGGGGACAGGGAGACTGGGCCTGACCCTGGGACAGTTTGGGGACAGGGAGACTGGGCCTGACTCTGGGACAGTTTGGAGACACGGAGACTGGGCCTGACTCTGGGACAGTTTGGGGACAGGGAGACTGGGCCTGACTCTGGGACAGTTTGGGGACAGGGAGACTGGGCCTGACTCTGGGACAGTTTGGGGACAGGGAGACTGGGCCTGACCCTGGGACAGTTTGGGGACAGGGAGACTGGGCCTGACCCTGGGACAGTTTGGGGACAGGGAGACTGGGCCTGACTCTGGGACAGTTTGGAGACACGGAGACTGGGCCTGACTCTGGGACAGTTTGGGGACAGGGAGACTGGGCCTGACTCTGGGACAGTTTGGGGACAGGGAGACTGGGCCTGACTCTGGGACAGTTTGAGGACAGGGAGACTGGGCCTGACTCTGGGACAGTTTGGGGACAGGGAGACTGGGCCTGACCCTGGGACAGTTTGGGGACAGGGAGACTGGGCCTTACCCTGGGACAGTTTGGGGACAGGGAGACTGGGCCTGACCCTGGGACAGTTTGGGGACATTGAGACGGGGCCTGACTCTGGGACAGTTTGAGGACAGGGAGACTGGGCCTGACTCTGGGACAGTTTGGGGACAGGGAGACTGGGCCTGACTCTGGGACAGTTTGGGGACAGGGAGACTGGGCCTGACTCTGGGACAGTTTGGGGACAGGGAGACTGGGCCTGACTCTGGGACAGTTTGAGGACAGGGAGACTGGGCCTGACTCTGGGACAGTTTGGGGACAGGGAGACTGGGTCTGACTCTGGGACAGTTTGGGGACAGGGAGACTGGGCCTGACTCTGGGACAGTTTGAGGACAGGGAGACTGGGTCTGACTCTGGGACAGTTTGGGGACAGGGAGACTGGGCCTGACTCTGGGACAGTTTGGGGACAGGGAGACTGGGCCTGACTCTGGGACAGTTTGAGGACAGGGAGACTGGGTCTGACTCGGGGACAGTTTGGGGACAGGGAGACTGGGCCTGACTCTGGGACAGTTTGGGGACAGGGAGACTGGGCCTGACCCTGGGACAGTTTGGGGACAGGGAGACTGGGCCTGACCCTGGGACAGTTTGGGGACAGGGAGACTGGGCCTGACTCTGGGACAGTTTGGGGACAGGGAGACTGGGCCTGACAATGTGACAGTTTGGGGACAGGGAGACTGGGCCTGACTCTAGGACAGTTTGGGGACAGGGAGACTGGGCCTGACCCTGGGACAGTTTGGGGACAGGGAGACTGGGCCTGACTCTGGGACAGTTTGGGGACAGGGAGACTGGGCCTGACTCTGGGACAGTTTGGGGACAGGGAGACAGGGCCTGACTCTGGGACAGTTTGGGGACAGGGAGACAGGGCCTGACTCTGGGACAGTTTGGGGACAGGGAGACTGGGCCTGACTCTGGGACAGTTTGGGGACAGGGAGACAGGGCCTGACTCTGGGACAGTTTGGGGACAGGGAGACTGGGTCTGACTCTGGGACAGTTTGAGGACAGGGAGACTGGGCCTGACTCTGGGACAGTTTGAGGACAGGGAGACTGGGCCTGACTCTGGGACAGTTTGGGGACAGGGAGACTGGGCCTGACTCTGGGACAGTTTGGGGACAGGGAGACAGGGCCTGACTCTGGGACAGTTTGGGGACAGGGAGACTGGGCCTGACTCTGGGACAGTTTGAGGACAGGGAGACTGGGCCTGACTCTGGGACAGTTTGAGGACAGGGAGACTGGGCCTGACTCTGGGACAGTTTGGGGACAGGGAGACTGGGCCTGACCCTGCGACAGTTTGGGGACAGGGAGACTGGGCCTGACTCTGGGACAGTTTGAGGACAGGGAGACTGGGCCTGACTCTGGGACAGTTTGGGGACAGGGAGACTGGGCCTGACCCTGCGACAGTTTGGGGACAGGGAGACTGGGCCTGACTCTGGGACAGTTTGGGGACAGGGAGACTGGGCCTGACCCTGCGACAGTTTGGGGACAGGGAGACTGGGCCTGACTCTGGGACAGTTTGGGGACAGGGAGACTGGGCCTGACTCTGGGACAGTTTGGGGACAGGGAGACTGGGCCTGACTCTGGGACAGTTTGGGGACAGGGAGACTGGGCCTGCCTCTGGGACAGTTTGGGGACAGGGAGACTGGTCCTGACTCTGGGACAGTTTGGGGACAGGGAGACTGGGCCTGACTCTAAGACAGTTTGGGGACAGGGAGACTGGGCCTGACCCTGGGACAGTTTGGGGACAGGGAGACTGGGCCTGACTCTGGGACAGTTTGGGGACAGGGAGACTGGGCCTGACTCTAAGACAGTTTGGGGACAGGGAGACTGGTCCTGACTCTGGGACAGTTTGGGGACAGGGAGACTGGTCCTGACCCTGGGACAGTTTGGGGACAGGGAGACTGGGCCTGACTCTAAGACAGTTTGGGGACAGGGAGACTGGTCCTGACTCTGGGACAGTTTGGGGACAGGGAGACTGGGCCTGACCCTGGGACAGTTTGGGGACAGGGAGACTGGGCCTGACTCTGGGACAGTTTGGGGACAGGGAGACTGGGCCTGACTCTGGGACAGTTTGGGGACAGGGAGACTGGGCCTGACTCTAAGACAGTTTGGGGACAGGGAGACTGGTCCTGACTCTGGGACAGTTTGGGGACAGGGAGACTGGGCCTGACCCTGGGACAGTTTGGGGACAGGGAGACTGGGCCTGACCCTGGGACAGTTTGGGGACAGGGAGACTGGGCCTGACTCTGGGACAGTTTGGGGACAGGGAGACTGGGCCTGACTCTGGGACAGTTTGGGGACAGGGAGACTGGTCCTGACTCTAAGACAGTTTGGGGACAGGGAGACTGGTCCTGACTCTGGGACAGTTTGGGGACAGGGAGACTGGGCCTGACCCTGGGACAGTTTGGGGACAGGGAGACTGGGCCTGACCCTGGGACAGTTTGGGGACAGGGAGACTGGGCCTGACTCTGGGACAGTTTGGGGACAGGGAGACTGGGCCTGACTCTGGGACAGTTTGGGGACAGGGAGACTGGGCCTGACCATGGGACAGTTTGGGGACAGGGAGACTGGGCCCGACCCTGGGACAGTTTGGGGACAGGGAGACTGGGCCTGACTCTGGGACAGTTTGGGGACAGGGAGACTGGGCCTGACCCTGGGACAGTTTGGGGACAGGGAGACTGGGCCTGACTCTGGGACAGTTTGGGGACAGGGAGACTGGGTCTGACTCTGGGACAGTTTGGGGACAGGGAGATTGGGCCTGACTCTGGGACAGTTTGGGGACAGGGAGACTGGGCCTGACTCTGGGACAGTTTGGGGACAGGGAGACTGGGCCTGACTCTGGGACAGTTTGGGGACAGGGAGACTGGGCCTGACTCTGGGACAGTTTGGGGACATTGAGACTGGGCCTGACTCTGGGACAGTTTGGGGACAGGGAGAATGGGACTGACTCTGGGACAGTTTGGGGACAGGGAGACTGGGCCTGACTCTGGGACAGTTTGGGGACAGGGAGACTGGGTCTGACCCTGGGACAGTTTGGAGACACGGAGACAGGGCCTGACTCTGGGACAGTTTGGGGACAGGGAGACTGGGCCTGACTCTGGGACAGTTTGGGGACAGGGAGAATGGGCCTGACTCTGGGACAGTTTGGGGACATTGAGACTGGGTCTGACTCTGGGACAGTTTGGGGACAGGGAGACTGGGCCTGACTCTGGGACAGTTTGGGGACAGGGAGACTGGGCCTGACTCTGGGACAGTTTGGGGACAGGGAGACTGGGCCTGACCCTGGGACAGTTTGGGGACAGGGAGACTGGGCCTTACCCTGGGACAGTTTGGGGACAGGGAGACTGGGCCTGACCCTGGGACAGTTTGGGGACAGGGAGACTGGGCCTGACTCTGGGACAGTTTGGGGACAGGGAGACTGGGCCTGACCCTGGGACAGTTTGGGGACAGGGAGACTGGGCCTTACCCTGGGACAGTTTGGGGACAGGGAGACTGGGCCTGACCCTGGGACAGTTTGGGGACAGGGAGACTGGGCCTTACCCTGGGACAGTTTGGGGACAGGGAGACTGGGCCTTACCCTGGGACAGTTTGGGGACAGGGAGACTGGGCCTGACTCTGGGACAGTTTGGGGACATTGAGACGGGGCCTGACTCTGGGACAGTTTGAGGACAGGGAGACTGGGCCTGACTCTGGGACAGTTTGGGGACAGGGAGACTGGGCCTGACCCTGGGACAGTTTGGGGACAGGGAGACTGGGCCTGACTCTGGGACAGTTTGGGGACAGGGAGAATGGGCCTGACTCTGGGACAGTTTGGGGACAGGGAGACTGGGCCTGACTCTGGGACAGTTTGGGGACAGGGAGACTGGGTCTGACCCTGGGACAGTTTGGAGACACGGAGACAGGGCCTGACTCTGGGACAGTTTGGGGACAGGGAGAATGGGCCTGACTCTGGGACAGTTTGGGGACATTGAGACTGGGTCTGACTCTGGGACAGTTTGGGGACAGGGAGACTGGGCCTGACCCTGGGACAGTTTGGGGACAGGGAGACTGGGCCTGACTCTGGGACAGTTTGGAGACACGGAGACTGGGCCTGACTCTGGGACAGTTTGGGGACAGGGAGACTGGGCCTGACCCTGGGACAGTTTGGGGACAGGGAGACTGGGCCTGACTCTGGGACAGTTTGGAGACACGGAGACTGGGCCTGACTCTGGGACAGTTTGGGGACAGGGAGACTGGGCCTGACTCTGGGACAGTTTGGGGACAGGGAGACTGGGCCTGACTCTGGGACAGTTTGGGGACAGGGAGACTGGGCCTGACCCTGGGACAGTTTGGGGACAGGGAGACTGGGCCTGACCCTGGGACAGTTTGGGGACAGGGAGACTGGGCCTGACTCTGGGACAGTTTGGAGACACGGAGACTGGGCCTGACTCTGGGACAGTTTGGGGACAGGGAGACTGGGCCTGACTCTGGGACAGTTTGGGGACAGGGAGACTGGGCCTGACTCTGGGACAGTTTGAGGACAGGGAGACTGGGCCTGACTCTGGGACAGTTTGGGGACAGGGAGACTGGGCCTGACCCTGGGACAGTTTGGGGACAGGGAGACTGGGCCTTACCCTGGGACAGTTTGGGGACAGGGAGACTGGGCCTGACCCTGGGACAGTTTGGGGACATTGAGACGGGGCCTGACTCTGGGACAGTTTGAGGACAGGGAGACTGGGCCTGACTCTGGGACAGTTTGGGGACAGGGAGACTGGGCCTGACTCTGGGACAGTTTGGGGACAGGGAGACTGGGCCTGACTCTGGGACAGTTTGGGGACAGGGAGACTGGGCCTGACTCTGGGACAGTTTGAGGACAGGGAGACTGGGCCTGACTCTGGGACAGTTTGGGGACAGGGAGACTGGGTCTGACTCTGGGACAGTTTGGGGACAGGGAGACTGGGCCTGACTCTGGGACAGTTTGAGGACAGGGAGACTGGGTCTGACTCTGGGACAGTTTGGGGACAGGGAGACTGGGCCTGACTCTGGGACAGTTTGGGGACAGGGAGACTGGGCCTGACTCTGGGACAGTTTGAGGACAGGGAGACTGGGTCTGACTCGGGGACAGTTTGGGGACAGGGAGACTGGGCCTGACTCTGGGACAGTTTGGGGACAGGGAGACTGGGCCTGACCCTGGGACAGTTTGGGGACAGGGAGACTGGGCCTGACCCTGGGACAGTTTGGGGACAGGGAGACTGGGCCTGACTCTGGGACAGTTTGGGGACAGGGAGACTGGGCCTGACAATGTGACAGTTTGGGGACAGGGAGACTGGGCCTGACTCTAGGACAGTTTGGGGACAGGGAGACTGGGCCTGACCCTGGGACAGTTTGGGGACAGGGAGACTGGGCCTGACTCTGGGACAGTTTGGGGACAGGGAGACTGGGCCTGACTCTGGGACAGTTTGGGGACAGGGAGACAGGGCCTGACTCTGGGACAGTTTGGGGACAGGGAGACAGGGCCTGACTCTGGGACAGTTTGGGGACAGGGAGACTGGGCCTGACTCTGGGACAGTTTGGGGACAGGGAGACAGGGCCTGACTCTGGGACAGTTTGGGGACAGGGAGACTGGGTCTGACTCTGGGACAGTTTGAGGACAGGGAGACTGGGCCTGACTCTGGGACAGTTTGAGGACAGGGAGACTGGGCCTGACTCTGGGACAGTTTGGGGACAGGGAGACTGGGCCTGACTCTGGGACAGTTTGGGGACAGGGAGACAGGGCCTGACTCTGGGACAGTTTGGGGACAGGGAGACTGGGCCTGACTCTGGGACAGTTTGAGGACAGGGAGACTGGGCCTGACTCTGGGACAGTTTGAGGACAGGGAGACTGGGCCTGACTCTGGGACAGTTTGGGGACAGGGAGACTGGGCCTGACCCTGCGACAGTTTGGGGACAGGGAGACTGGGCCTGACTCTGGGACAGTTTGAGGACAGGGAGACTGGGCCTGACTCTGGGACAGTTTGGGGACAGGGAGACTGGGCCTGACCCTGCGACAGTTTGGGGACAGGGAGACTGGGCCTGACTCTGGGACAGTTTGGGGACAGGGAGACTGGGCCTGACCCTGCGACAGTTTGGGGACAGGGAGACTGGGCCTGACTCTGGGACAGTTTGGGGACAGGGAGACTGGGCCTGACTCTGGGACAGTTTGGGGACAGGGAGACTGGGCCTGACTCTGGGACAGTTTGGGGACAGGGAGACTGGGCCTGCCTCTGGGACAGTTTGGGGACAGGGAGACTGGTCCTGACTCTGGGACAGTTTGGGGACAGGGAGACTGGGCCTGACTCTAAGACAGTTTGGGGACAGGGAGACTGGGCCTGACCCTGGGACAGTTTGGGGACAGGGAGACTGGGCCTGACTCTGGGACAGTTTGGGGACAGGGAGACTGGGCCTGACTCTAAGACAGTTTGGGGACAGGGAGACTGGTCCTGACTCTGGGACAGTTTGGGGACAGGGAGACTGGTCCTGACCCTGGGACAGTTTGGGGACAGGGAGACTGGGCCTGACTCTAAGACAGTTTGGGGACAGGGAGACTGGTCCTGACTCTGGGACAGTTTGGGGACAGGGAGACTGGGCCTGACCCTGGGACAGTTTGGGGACAGGGAGACTGGGCCTGACTCTGGGACAGTTTGGGGACAGGGAGACTGGGCCTGACTCTGGGACAGTTTGGGGACAGGGAGACTGGGCCTGACTCTAAGACAGTTTGGGGACAGGGAGACTGGTCCTGACTCTGGGACAGTTTGGGGACAGGGAGACTGGGCCTGACCCTGGGACAGTTTGGGGACAGGGAGACTGGGCCTGACCCTGGGACAGTTTGGGGACAGGGAGACTGGGCCTGACTCTGGGACAGTTTGGGGACAGGGAGACTGGGCCTGACTCTGGGACAGTTTGGGGACAGGGAGACTGGTCCTGACTCTAAGACAGTTTGGGGACAGGGAGACTGGTCCTGACTCTGGGACAGTTTGGGGACAGGGAGACTGGGCCTGACCCTGGGACAGTTTGGGGACAGGGAGACTGGGCCTGACCCTGGGACAGTTTGGGGACAGGGAGACTGGGCCTGACTCTGGGACAGTTTGGGGACAGGGAGACTGGGCCTGACTCTGGGACAGTTTGGGGACAGGGAGACTGGGCCTGACCATGGGACAGTTTGGGGACAGGGAGACTGGGCCCGACCCTGGGACAGTTTGGGGACAGGGAGACTGGGCCTGACTCTGGGACAGTTTGGGGACAGGGAGACTGGGCCTGACCCTGGGACAGTTTGGGGACAGGGAGACTGGGCCTGACTCTGGGACAGTTTGGGGACAGGGAGACTGGGTCTGACTCTGGGACAGTTTGGGGACAGGGAGATTGGGCCTGACTCTGGGACAGTTTGGGGACAGGGAGACTGGGCCTGACTCTGGGACAGTTTGGGGACAGGGAGACTGGGCCTGACTCTGGGACAGTTTGGGGACAGGGAGACTGGGCCTGACTCTGGGACAGTTTGGGGACATTGAGACTGGGCCTGACTCTGGGACAGTTTGGGGACAGGGAGAATGGGACTGACTCTGGGACAGTTTGGGGACAGGGAGACTGGGCCTGACTCTGGGACAGTTTGGGGACAGGGAGACTGGGTCTGACCCTGGGACAGTTTGGAGACACGGAGACAGGGCCTGACTCTGGGACAGTTTGGGGACAGGGAGACTGGGCCTGACTCTGGGACAGTTTGGGGACAGGGAGAATGGGCCTGACTCTGGGACAGTTTGGGGACATTGAGACTGGGTCTGACTCTGGGACAGTTTGGGGACAGGGAGACTGGGCCTGACTCTGGGACAGTTTGGGGACAGGGAGACTGGGCCTGACTCTGGGACAGTTTGGGGACAGGGAGACTGGGCCTGACCCTGGGACAGTTTGGGGACAGGGAGACTGGGCCTTACCCTGGGACAGTTTGGGGACAGGGAGACTGGGCCTGACCCTGGGACAGTTTGGGGACAGGGAGACTGGGCCTGACTCTGGGACAGTTTGGGGACAGGGAGACTGGGCCTGACCCTGGGACAGTTTGGGGACAGGGAGACTGGGCCTTACCCTGGGACAGTTTGGGGACAGGGAGACTGGGCCTGACCCTGGGACAGTTTGGGGACAGGGAGACTGGGCCTTACCCTGGGACAGTTTGGGGACAGGGAGACTGGGCCTTACCCTGGGACAGTTTGGGGACAGGGAGACTGGGCCTGACTCTGGGACAGTTTGGGGACATTGAGACGGGGCCTGACTCTGGGACAGTTTGAGGACAGGGAGACTGGGCCTGACTCTGGGACAGTTTGGGGACAGGGAGACTGGGCCTGACCCTGGGACAGTTTGGGGACAGGGAGACTGGGCCTGACTCTGGGACAGTTTGGGGACAGGGAGACTGGGCCTGACTCTGGGACAGTTTGGGGACAGGGAGACTGGGCCTGACTCTGGGACAGTTTGAGGACAGGGAGACTGGGTCTGACTCTGGGACAGTTTGGGGACAGGGAGACTGTGCCTGACTCTGGGACAGTTTGGGGACAGGGAGACTGGGCCTGACTCTGTGACAGTTTGGGGACAGGGAGACTGGGCCTGACTCTGGGACAGTTTGGGGACAGGGAGACTGGGCCTGACTCTGGGACAGTTTGGGGACAGGGAGACTGGGCCTGACTCTGAGACAGTTTGGGGACAGGGAGACTGGGTCTGACTCTGGGACAGTTTGGGGACAGGGAGACTGGGCCTGACTCTGGGACAGTTTGGGGACAGGGAGACTGGGCCTGACTCTGTGACAGTTTGGGGACAGGGAGACTGGGCCTGACTCTGGGACAGTTTGGGGACAGGGAGACTGGGCCTGACTCTGGGACAGTTTGGGGACAGGGAGACTGGGCCTGACTCTGGGACAGTTTGGGGACAGGGAGACTGGGCCTGACTCTGGGACAGTTTGGGGACAGGGAGACTGGGCCTGACTCTGGGACAGTTTGGGGACAGGGAGACTGGGCCTGACTCTGGGACAGTTTGGGGACAGGGAGACAGGGCCTGACTCTGGGACAGTTTGGGGACAGGGAGACTGGGCCTGACTCTGGGACAGTTTGGGGACAGGGAGACTGGGCCTGACTCTAAGACAGTTTGGGGACAGGGAGACTGGGCCTGACTCTGGGACAGTTTGGGGACAGGGAGACTGGGCCTGACTCTGGGACAGTTTGGGACAGGGAGACTGGGCCTGACTCTGGGACAGTTTGGGGACAGGGAGACTGGGCCTGACTCTGGGACAGTTTGGGGACAGGGAGACTGGGCCTGACTCTGGGACAGTTTGGGGACAGGGAGACTGGGCCTGACCATGGGACAGTTTGGGGACAGGGAGACTGGGCCCGACCCTGGGACAGTTTGGGGACAGGGAGACTGGGCCTGACTCTGGGACAGTTTGGGGACAGGGAGACTGGGCCTGACCCTGGGACAGTTTGGGGACAGGGAGACTGGGTCTGACTCTGGGACAGTTTGGGGACAGGGAGACAGGGTCTGACTCTGGGACAGTTTGGGGACAGGGAGACTGGGCCTGACTCTGGGACAGTTTGGGGACAGGGAGACTGGGCCTGACCCTGGGACAGTTTGGGGACAGGGAGACTGGGCCTTACCCTGGGACAGTTTGGGGACAGGGAGACTGGGCCTGACCCTGGGACAGTTTGAGGACAGGGAGACTGGGCCTGACTCTGGGACAGTTTGGGGACAGGGAGACTGGGCCTGACTCTGGGACAGTTTGAGGACAGGGAGACTGGGCCTGACTCTGGGACAGTTTGGGGACAGGGAGACTGGGCCTGACTCTGGGACAGTTTGAGGACAGGGAGACTGGGTCTGACTCTGGGACAGTTTGGGGACAGGGAGACTGGGCCTGACTCTGGGACAGTTTGGGGACAGGGAGACTGGGCCTGACTCTGGGACAGTTTGAGGACAGGGAGACTGGGCCTGACTCTGGGACAGTTTGGGGACAGGGAGAATGGGTCTGACTCTGGGACAGTTTGGGGACAGGGAGACTGGGCCTGACTCTGGGACAGTTTGAGGACAGGGAGACTGGGCCTGACTCTGGGACAGTTTGGGGACATTGAGACGGGGCCTGACTCTGGGACAGTTTGAGGACAGGGAGACTGGGCCTGACTCTGGGACAGTTTGGGGACAGGGAGACTGGGCCTGACTCTGGGACAGTTTGAGGACAGGGAGACTGGGTCTGACTCTGGGACAGTTTGGGGACAGGGAGACTGGGCCTGACTCTGGGACAGTTTGGGGACAGGGAGACTGGGCCTGACTCTGGGACAGTTTGAGGACAGGGAGACTGGGTCTGACTCTGGGACAGTTTGGGGACAGGGAGACTGGGCCTGACTCTGGGACAGTTTGGGGACAGGGAGACTGGGCCTGACCCTGGGACAGTTTGGGGACATTGAGACGGGGCCTGACTCTGGGACAGTTTGAGGACAGGGAGACTGGGTCTGACTCTGGGACAGTTTGGGGACAGGGAGACTGGGCCTTACCCTGGGACAGTTTGGGGACAGGGAGACAGGGCCTGACTCTGGGACAGTTTGGGGACAGGGAGACTGGGCCTGACTCTGGGACAGTTTGGGGACAGGGAGACTGGGCCTGACTCTAAGACAGTTTGGGGACAGGGAGACTGGGCCTGACTCTGGGACAGTTTGGGGACAGGGAGACTGGGCCTGACTCTGGGACAGTTTGGGGACAGGGAGACTGGGCCTGACTCTGGGACAGTTTGAGGACAGGGAGACTGGGTCTGACTCTGGGACAGTTTGGGGACAGGGAGACTGGGCCTGACTCTGGGACAGTTTGGGGACAGGGAGACTGGGCCTGACTCTGTGACAGTTTGGGGACAGGGAGACTGGGCCTGACTCTGGGACAGTTTGGGGACAGGGAGACTGGGCCTGACTCTGGGACAGTTTGGGGACAGGGAGACTGGGCCTGACTCTGGGACAGTTTGGGGACAGGGAGACTGGGCCTGACTCTGGGACAGTTTGGGGACAGGGAGACTGGGCCTGACTCTGGGACAGTTTGGGGACAGGGAGACTGGGCCTGACTCTGGGACAGTTTGGGGACAGGGAGACAGGGCCTGACTCTGGGACAGTTTGGGGACAGGGAGACTGGGCCTGACTCTGGGACAGTTTGGGGACAGGGAGACTGGGCCTGACTCTAAGACAGTTTGGGGACAGGGAGACTGGGCCTGACTCTGGGACAGTTTGGGGACAGGGAGACTGGGCCTGACTCTGGGACAGTTTGGGGACAGGGAGACTGGGCCTGACTCTGGGTCAGTTTGGGGACAGGGAGACTGGGCCTGACTCTGGGACAGTTTGGGGACAGGGAGACTGGGCCTGACCATGGGACAGTTTGGGGACAGGGAGACTGGGCCCGACCCTGGGACAGTTTGGGGACAGGGAGACTGGGCCTGACTCTGGGACAGTTTGGGGACAGGGAGACTGGGCCTGACCCTGGGACAGTTTGGTGACAGGGAGACTGGGTCTGACTCTGGGACAGTTTGGGGACAGGGAGACAGGGTCTGACTCTGGGACAGTTTGGGGACAGGGAGACTGGGCCTGACTCTGGGACAGTTTGGGGACAGGGAGACTGGGCCTGACCCTGGGACAGTTTGGGGACAGGGAGACTGGGCCTTACCCTGGGACAGTTTGGGGACAGGGAGACTGGGCCTGACCCTGGGACAGTTTGGGGACATTGAGACGGGGCCTGACTCTGGGACAGTTTGAGGACAGGGAGACTGGGCCTGACTCTGGGACAGTTTGGGGACAGGGAGACTGGGCCTGACTCTGGGACAGTTTGAGGACAGGGAGACTGGGTCTGACTCTGGGACAGTTTGGGGACAGGGAGACTGGGCCTGACTCTGGGACAGTTTGGGGACAGGGAGACTGGGCCTGACTCTGGGACAGTTTGAGGACAGGGAGACTGGGTCTGACTCTGGGACAGTTTGGGGACAGGGAGACTGGGCCTGACTCTGGGACAGTTTGGGGACAGGGAGACTGGGCCTGACCCTGGGACAGTTTGGGGACATTGAGACGGGGCCTGACTCTGGGACAGTTTGAGGACAGGGAGACTGGGTCTGACTCTGGGACAGTTTGGGGACAGGGAGACTGGGCCTTACCCTGGGACAGTTTGGGGACAGGGAGACTGGGCCTGACCCTGGGACAGTTTGGGGACATTGAGACGGGGCCTGACTCTGGGACAGTTTGAGGACAGGGAGACTGGGCCTGACTCTGGGACAGTTTGGGGACAGGGAGACTGGGCCTGACTCTGGGACAGTTTGAGGACAGGGAGACTGGGTCTGACTCTGGGACAGTTTGGGGACAGGGAGACTGGGTCTGACTCTGGGACAGTTTGGGGACAGGGAGACTGGGTCTGACTCTGGGACAGTTTGGGGACAGGGAGACTGGGCCTGACTCTGGGACAGTTTGGGGACAGGGAGACTGGGCCTGACTCTGGGACAGTTTGAGGACAGGGAGACTGGGTCTGACTCTGGGACAGTTTGGGGACAGGGAGACTGGGCCTGACTCTGGGACAGTTTGAGGACAGGGAGACTGGGTCTGACTCTGGGACAGTTTGGGGACAGGGAGACTGGGCCTGACCCTGGGACAGTTTGGGGACAGGGAGACTGGGCCTGACTCTGGGACAGTTTGTGGACAGGGAGACTGGGCCTGACTCTGGGACAGTTTGGGGACAGGGAGACTGGGCCTGACTCTGGGACAGTTTGGGGACAGGGAGACTGGGTCTGACTCTGGGACAGTTTGGGGACAGGGAGACTGGGTCTGACTCTGGGACAGTTTGGGGACAGGGAGACTGGGCCTGACTCTGGGACAGTTTGGGGACAGGGAGACTGGGCCTGACTCTGGGACAGTTTGGGGACAGGGAGACTGGGCCTGACTCTGGGACAGTTTGGGGACAGGGAGACTGGGCCTGACCATGGGACAGTTTGGGGACAGGGAGACTGGGCCCGACCCTGGGACAGTTTGGGGACAGGGAGACTGGGCCTGACTCTGGGACAGTTTGGGGACAGGGAGACTGGGCCTGACCCTGGGACAGTTTGGGGACAGGGAGACTGGGCCTGACTCTGGGACAGTTTGGGGACAGGGAGACTGGGCCTGACTCTGGGACAGTTTGAGGACAGGGAGACTGGGTCTGACTCTGGGACAGTTTGGGGACAGGGAGACTGGGCCTGACTCTGGGACAGTTTGGGGACAGGGAGACTGGGCCTGACCCTGGGACAGTTTGGGGACATTGAGACGGGGCCTGACTCTGGGACAGTTTGAGGACAGGGAGACTGGGTCTGACTCTGGGACAGTTTGGGGACAGGGAGACTGGGCCTTACCCTGGGACAGTTTGGGGACAGGGAGACTGGGCCTGACCCTGGGACAGTTTGGGGACATTGAGACGGGGCCTGACTCTGGGACAGTTTGAGGACAGGGAGACTGGGCCTGACTCTGGGACAGTTTGGGGACAGGGAGACTGGGCCTGACTCTGGGACAGTTTGAGGACAGGGAGACTGGGTCTGACTCTGGGACAGTTTGGGGACAGGGAGACTGGGCCTGACTCTGGGACAGTTTGGGGACAGGGAGACTGGGCCTGACTCTGGGACAGTTTGAGGACAGGGAGACTGGGTCTGACTCTGGGACAGTTTGGGGACAGGGAGACTGGGCCTGACCCTGGGACAGTTTGGGGACAGGGAGACTGGGCCTGACTCTGGGACAGTTTGTGGACAGGGAGACTGGGCCTGACTCTGGGACAGTTTGGGGACAGGGAGACTGGGCCTGACTCTGGGACAGTTTGGGGACAGGGAGACTGGGTCTGACTCTGGGACAGTTTGGGGACAGGGAGACTGGGTCTGACTCTGGGACAGTTTGGGGACAGGGAGACTGGGCCTGACTCTGGGACAGTTTGGGGACAGGGAGACTGGGCCTGACTCTGGGACAGTTTGGGGACAGGGAGACTGGGCCTGACTCTGGGACAGTTTGGGGACAGGGAGACTGGGCCTGACCATGGGACAGTTTGGGGACAGGGAGACTGGGCCCGACCCTGGGACAGTTTGGGGACAGGGAGACTGGGCCTGACTCTGGGACAGTTTGGGGACAGGGAGACTGGGCCTGACCCTGGGACAGTTTGGGGACAGGGAGACTGGGCCTGACTCTGGGACAGTTTGGGGACAGGGAGACTGGGTCTGACTCTGGGACAGTTTGAGGACAGGGAGACTGGGCCTGACTCTGGGACAATTTTTGGGACAGGTAGACTGGGTCTGACTCAGGGACAGTTTGGGGACAGGGAGACTGGGCCTGACTCTGGGACAGTTTGGGGACAGGGAGACTGGGCCTGACTCTGGGACAGTTTGGGGACAGGGAGACTGGGCCTGACTCTGGGACAGTTTGGGGACAGGGAGACTGGGCCTGACTCTGGGACAGTTTGGGGACAGGGAGACTGGGTCTGACTCTGGGACAGTTTGGGGACAGGGAGACTGGGTCTGACTCTGGGACAGTTTGGGGACAGGGAGACTGGGTCTGACTCTGGGACAGTTTGGGGACAGGGAGACTGGGTCTGACTCTGGAAAGTTTGGGGACAGGGAGACTGGGCCTGACTCTGGGACAGTTTGAGGACAGGGAGACTGGGTCTGACTCTGGGACAGTTTGAGGACAGGGAGACTGGGCCTGACTCTGGGACAATTTTTGGGACAGGGAGACTGGGTCTGACTCTGGGACAGTTTGGGGACAGGGAGACTGGGCCTGACTCTGGGACAGTTTGGGGACAGGGAGACTGGGCCTGACTCTGGGACAGTTTGGGGACAGGGAGACTGGGCCTGACTCTGGGACAGTTTGGGGACAGGGAGACTGGGCCTGACTCTGGGACAGTTTGGGGACAGGGAGACTGGGTCTGACTCTGGGACAGTTTGGGGACAGGGAGACTGGGTCTGACTCTGGGACAGTTTGGGGACAGGGAGACTGGGTCTGACTCTGGGACAGTTTGGGGACAGGGAGACTGGGTCTGACTCTGGGACAGTTTGGGGACAGGGAGACTGGGCCTGACTCTGGGACAGTTTGAGGACAGGGAGACTGGGTCTGACTCTGGGACAGTTTGGGGACAGGGAGACTGGGCCTGACCCTGGGACAGTTTGGGGACAGGGAGACTGGGCCTGACTCTGGGACAGTTTGTGGACAGGGAGACTGGGCCTGACTCTGGGACAGTTTGGGGACAGGGAGACTGGGCCTGACTCTGGGACAGTTTGGGGACAGGGAGACTGGGTCTGACTCTGGGACAGTTTGGGGACAGGGAGACTGGGTCTGACTCTGGGACAGTTTGGGGACAGGGAGACTGGGCCTGACTCTGGGACAGTTTGGGGACAGGGAGACTGGGCCTGACTCTGGGACAGTTTGGGGACAGGGAGACTGGGCCTGACTCTGGGACAGTTTGGGGACAGGGAGACTGGGCCTGACCATGGGACAGTTTGGGGACAGGGAGACTGGGCCCGACCCTGGGACAGTTTGGGGACAGGGAGACTGGGCCTGACTCTGGGACAGTTTGGGGACAGGGAGACTGGGCCTGACCCTGGGACAGTTTGGGGACAGGGAGACTGGGCCTGACTCTGGGACAGTTTGGGGACAGGGAGACTGGGTCTGACTCTGGGACAGTTTGAGGACAGGGAGACTGGGCCTGACTCTGGGACAATTTTTGGGACAGGGAGACTGGGTCTGACTCTGGGACAGTTTGGGGACAGGGAGACTGGGCCTGACTCTGGGACAGTTTGGGGACAGGGAGACTGGGCCTGACTCTGGGACAGTTTGGGGACAGGGAGACTGGGCCTGACTCTGGGACAGTTTGGGGACAGGGAGACTGGGCCTGACTCTGGGACAGTTTGGGGACAGGGAGACTGGGCCTGACTCTGGGACAGTTTGGGGACAGGGAG
Source organism: Heptranchias perlo (assembly GCF_035084215.1). Taxonomy (NCBI): domain Eukaryota; kingdom Metazoa; phylum Chordata; class Chondrichthyes; order Hexanchiformes; family Hexanchidae; genus Heptranchias; species Heptranchias perlo. The sequence continues at coordinate 49,690,226 of NC_090343.1, read as the reverse complement.
ACTGGGTCTGACTCTGGGACAGTTTGGGGACAGGGAGACTGGGTCTGACTCTGGGACAGTTTGGGGATAGGGAGACTGGGTCTGACTCTGGGACAGTTTGGGGACAGGGAGACTGGGTCTGACTCTGGGACAGTTTGGAGACACGGAGACTGGGTCTGACTCTGGGACAGTTTGAGGACAGGGAGACTGGGCCTGACCCTGGGACAGTTTGGGGACAGGGAGACTGGGCCTGACTCTGGGACAGTTTGGGGACAGGGAGAATGGGCCTGACTCATGGACAGTTTGGGGACAGGGAGAATGGGTCTGACTCTGGGACAGTTTGGGGACAGGGAGACTGGGTCTGACTCTGGGACAGTTTGGGGACAGGGAGACTGGGCCTGACTCTGGGACAGTTTGGAGACACGGAGACTGGGTCTGACTCTGGGACAGTTTGAGGACAGGGAGACTGGGCCTGACCCTGGGACAGTTTGGGGACAGGGAGACTGGGTCTGACTCTGGGACAGTTTGGGGACAGGGAGACTGGGTCTGACTCTGTGACAGTTTGGGGACAGGGAGACTGGGTCTGACTCTGGGACAGTTTGGGGCAGGGAGACTGGGTCTGACTCTGGGACAGTTTGGGGACAGGGAGACTGGTTCTGACTCTGGGACAGTTTGGGGACAGGGAGACTGGGTCTGACTCTGGGACAGTTTGAGGACAGGGAGACTGGGCCTGACCCTGGGACAGTTTGGGGACAGGGAGACTGGGTCTGACTCTGGGACAGTTTGGGGACAGGGAGACTGGGCCTGACTCTGGGACAGTTTGGGGACAGGGAGACTGGGCCTGACTCTGGGACAGTTTGGGGACAGGGAGACTGGGTCTGACTCTGGGACAGTTTGGGGACAGGGAGACTGGGTCTGACTCTGGGACAGTTTGGGGACAGGGAGACTGGGTCTGACTCTGGGACAGTTTGGGGACAGGGAGACTGGGCCTGACACTGGGACAGTTTGGGGACAGGGAGACTGGGCCTGACTCTGGGACAGTTTGGGGACAGGGAGACTGGGTCTGACTCTAGGACAGTTTGGGGACAGGGAGACTGAGTCTGACTCTGGGACAGTTTGGGGACAGGGAGACTGGGCCTGACTCTGGGACAGTTTGGGGACAGGGAGACTGGGCCTGACTCTGGGACAGTTTGGGGACAGGGAGACTGGGCCTGACTCTGGGACAATTTTTGGGACAGGAAGACTGGGTCTGACTCTGGGACAGTTTGGGGACAGGGAGACTGGGTCTGACTCTGGGACAATTTTTGGGACAGGGCGACTGGGTCTGACTCTGGGACAGTTTGGGGACAGGGAGACTGGGCCTGACCCTGGGACAGTTTGGGGACAGGGAGACTGGGTCTGACTCTGGGACAATTTTTGGGACAGGGCGACTGGGTCTGACTCTGGGACAGTTTGGGGACAGGGAGTCTGGGCCTGACTCTGGGACAGTTTGGGGACAGGGAGACTGGGCCTGACTCTGGGACAATTTTTGGGACAGGGAGACTGGGTCTGACTCTGGGACAGTTTGGGGACAGGGAGACTGGGCCTGACTCTGGGACAATTTTTGGGACAGGGAGACTGGGTCTGACTCTGGGACAGTTTGGGGACAGGGAGACTGGGCCTGACCCTGGGACAATTTTTGGGACAGGGAGACTGGTTCTGACTCTGGGACAGTTTGGGGACAGGGAGACTGGGCCTGACCCTGGGACAATTTTTGGGACAGGGAGACTGGGCCTGACCCTGGGACAATTTTTGGGACAGGGAGACTGGGCCTGACCCTGGGATGGTTGGAAAGCGAAACATGGAAACGAGTCGGTGCATCAGGCTGGCGATTCGATCGTTGAATCTTTCACCATGTTTGACTGACACATGGGTTTGCAAAGTAGAAAACAGTCCAAATTGAAACATTTTAATTATTTATCATGAAAAATGATTCATGCTTCAGTCATGAAGGTTGTTGAGATAATCAGCTTGATGTGAAGTTGAAATATGATCGCTGTGATGTTGATGGAGCGACATGTTTAAGTATCAGGTGGTGTGGGTGAATAAAGCCCCAGGGCAAATTGCACAGATTCAAATATCTTCAAAATTTCTCACTCCCGTACTTGAAAGAAATTGTTATAAAATCAAAGGCGTGTTTTATAAATTAAAATGCTGACACGATATACCTCAAAGAGAGGCAGTAAGTATAGTTTTGTTTTAATGGACAGTTTGATGAGGGCCGCAGGCAGAAAAGGGGTTGGATTTTGCAATAAATCCGATGATCTTCCTGGTGCAGTGTGAAGACTCTACTTCCTCCGTGTAATAATATCTGCCAGTTCATTATTAAAATAGAAAAAGTTATCTGAAATAAAGTCGCAGTATGTTGGCTCAAAGTGAGTCCCGGCCACAAAAGCCAACCATTAAAAGCGTCCCCTTTAATCTGAAACTCTTTCAACAGCCGATGAGAAAGTCCAGGAGTAGGTGACTGATCAGACGCTCGGGCTTGACACAAGGAATTTTTGTAGAGGTGATCAATTCCAAATGATTGGTTGAAGATGAACAGGGAATCGCCTAGACCCTCTCCCTCCCACCATCACCACCCCCCCACCCCGAGACTCTGAGGCTTCTCCGCTGACACACTGTTGGTCAGGAGGGACTTGTCTTGAGTTCATTGGTCTCAGTCTGGCCGACATCACAGACTCTGCCATTGGCCTCAGCTACCATTGGATGATGGAGGGGGGAAATGCCAGCCGGCGTTCCTGTTGCTGGTCGCTGCCCACTTTGTTCAGGTGCCCTTGCAGACTGTACTGCACCTGACTTGGGGGCGCTCATTGCCAACATTAGGTGCCCCCTTCCCCAGCGCCAAAGACCATCAGCTTCTCGAGCACAAGTTCCCCCAAACTGATTTTAGGAAACAGTTACAATAAACATGTCATCAGAATATTCTTTCCCAGCAGTCTATCGCTGGTTGGTCTCCACATCTGCTGCAGGTTCGGAGAGACCCTATTGGCCCAGACGCCAGATATTGCAGGCTTCCTCTTCACCTTTGACCCTCTGCTGCTCGGTGTATCGGTGGACATCTGCTCATGTCCACTGTGCCATGTTGGCTGAGCTGGAATTCAACATTGTTCCCTCCTGATAGGAAAGAAAGAAAGAACTTGCATTTGTACAGTGCTTTTCATGACCTCAGGGCGCAGTAGGTACTGTTGTGAAGTAGGAAATGTAGCAACCAATTTGCACACAGAAAGATCCCACAAACAGCAATGAGATAAATGACCAGATAATCAGTTTAAGCGATGTTGGCTGAGGGATAAACATTGGCCAGGACACGGGGGAAAACTCCCCTGCTCTTTTTCAAAATAGTGCTATGAGATCCTTCATCTCCACCCGAGACGGTAGACTGGACCTCGGTTGAACATCTCATGACATCTTTGACAGTGCAGCACTCCCTCAGTACTACACTGGAATATCAGTCAGGAATATGTGTTCAAGTCTCTGGAGTGGGAATTGAACTGACAATCTCTGACCTAAGGAGGTGAGAGTGTTGCTCACTGAGCCACAGCAGACTCAAGTAATAGTCTGTTACACTTTGCTCTTTTCTCTCTCACAGCAGTTTCATTGAAGTTCCTGCACGTGAACCTTCTCCACTCTGATCTTGAAGTTTTGTCTCTGCAGATAATAAGTGGTTTTCAGAGTTGTGCACCCAATGGGAACCATTCCACCTCTATGCAATCTGTTTAGTGCTTTTAATGTAGTACCACTCTCTTTTAATGTAGTACCACTCTCTTTTAATGTAGTACCACTCTCTTTTAGTGTAGTACCGCTCTCTTTTAGTGTAGTACCACTCTCTTTTAATGTAGTACCACTCTCTTTTAGTGTAGTACCACTCTCTTTTAATGTAGTACCACTCTCTTTTAATGTAGTACCACTCTCTTTTAGTGTAGGACCACTCTCTTTTAGTGTAGTACCACTCTCTTTTAATGTAGTACCACTCTCTTTTAGTGTAGTACCGCTCTCTTTTAGTGGAGTACCACTCTCTTTTAATGTAGTACCACTCTCTTTTAGTGTAGTACCACTCTCTTTTAATGTAGTACCACTCTCTTTTAATGTAGTACCACTCTCTTTTAGTGTAGTACCACTCTCTTTTAGTGGAGTACCACTCTCTTTTAATGTAGTACCACTCTCTTTTAATGTAGTACCACTCTCTTTTAGTGGAGTACCACTCTCTTTTAGTGTAGTACCACTCTCTTTTAATGTAGTACCACTCTCTTTTAATGTAGTACCACTCTCTTTTAGTGTAGTACCACTCTCTTTTAGTGTAGTACCACTCTCTTTTAGTGTAGTACCACTCTCTTTTAGTGTAGTACCACTCTCTTTTAGTGTAGTACCACTCTCTTTTAGTGGAGTACCACTCTCTTTTAATGTAGTACCACTCTCTTTTAATGTAGTACCACTCTCTTTTAGTGGAGTACCACTCTCTTTTAATGTAGTACCACTCTCTTTTAGTGTAGTACCACTCTCTTTTAATGTAGTACCACTCTCTTTTAGTGTAGTACCACTCTCTTTTAATGTAGTACCACTCTCTTTTAATGTAGTACCACTCTCTTTTAGTGTAGTACCACTCTCTTTTAGTGGAGTACCACTCTCTTTTAGTGTAGTACCACTCTCTTTTAATGTAGTACCACTCTCTTTTAGTGTAGTACCACTCTCTTTTAGTGGAGTACCACTCTCTTTTAGTGTAGTACCACTCTCTTTTAGTGTAGTACCACTCTCTTTTAGTGGAGTACCACTCTCTTTTAATGTAGTACCACTCTCTTTTAATGTAGTACCACTCTCTTTTAATGTAGTACCACTCTCTTTTAGTGGAGTACCACTCTCTTTTAGTGTAGTACCACTCTCTTTTAGTGGAGTACCACTCTCTTTTAATGTAGTACCACTCTCTTTTAGTGTAGTACCACTCTCTTTTAATGTAGTACCACTCTCTTTTAGTGTAGTACCACTCTCTTTTAATGTAGTACCACTCTCTTTTAGTGTAGTACCACTCTCTTTTAGTGTAGTACCACTCTCTTTAAGTGTAGTACCACTCTCTTTTAATGTAGTACCACTCTCTTTTAATGTAGTACCACTCTCTTTTAGTGTAGTACCACTCTCTTTTAGTGTAGTACCACTCTCTTTTAGTGTAGTACCACTCTCTTTTAATGTAGTACCACTCTCTTTTAATGTAGTACCACTCTCTTTTAGTGGAGTACCACTCTCTTTTAGTGTAGTACCACTCTCTTTTAGTGGAGTACCACTCTCTTTTAGTGGAGTACCACTCTCTTTTAGTGTAGTACCACTCTCTTTTAATGTAGTACCACTCTCTTTTAGTGGAGTACCACTCTCTTTTAGTGTAGTACCACTCTCTTTTAGTGGAGTACCACTCTCTTTTAATGTAGTACCACTCTCTTTTAGTGTAGTACCACTCTCTTTTAATGTAGTACCACTCTCTTTTAATGTAGTACCACTCTCTTTTAATGTAGTACCACTCTCTTTTAGTGGAGTACCACTCTCTTTTAGTGTAGTACCACTCTCTTTTAGTGGAGTACCACTCTCTTTTAATGTAGTACCACTCTCTTTTAGTGCAGTACCACTCTCTTTTAATGTAGTACCACTCTCTTTTAATGTAGTACAACTCTCTTTTAATGTAGTACCACTCTCTTTTAGTGTAGTACCACTCTCTTTTAGTGGAGTACCACTCTCTTTTAATGTAGTACCACTCTCTTTTAGTGTAGTACCACTCTCTTTTAATGTAGAACCACTCTCTTTTAATGTAGTACCACTCTCTTTTAGTGTAGTACCACTCTCTTTTAGTGTAGTACCACTCTCTTTTAATGTAGTACCACTCTCTTTTAGTGTAGTACCACTCTCTTTTAGTGGAGTACCACTCTCTTTTAGTGTAGTACCACTCTCTTTTAGTGGAGTACCACTCTCTTTTAGTGTAGTACCACTCTGTTTTAGTGTAGTACCACTCTCTTTTAGTGGAGTACCACTCTCTTTTAGTGTAGTACCACTCTCTTTTAGTGTAGTACCACTCTCTTTTAGTGGAGTACCACTCTCTTTTAGTGTAGTACCACTCTCTTTTAGTGTAGTACCACTCTCTTTTAATGTAGTACCACTCTCTTTTAGTGTAGTACCACTCTCTTTTAGTGTAGTACCACTCTCTTTTAATGCAGTACCACTCTCTTTTAATGTAGTACCACTCTCTTTTAGTGTAGTACCACTCTCTTTTAGTGTAGTACCACTCTCTTTTAATGTAGTACCACTCTCTTTTAGTGTAGTACCACTCTCTTTTAGTGTAGTACCACTCTCTTTTAGTGTAGTACCACTCTCTTTTAGTGTAGTACCACTCTCTTTTAATGTAGTACCACTCTCTTTTAATGTAGTACCACTCTCTTTTAGTGTAGTACCACTCTCTTTTAGTGTAGTACCACTCTCTTTTAGTGTAGTACCACTCTCTTTTAATGTAGTACCACTCTCTTTTAGTGTAGTACCACTCTCTTTTAATGTAGTACCACTCTCTTTTAATGTAGTACCACTCTCTTTTAGTGTAGTACCACTCTCTTTTAGTGTAGTACCACTCTCTTTTAATGTAGTACCACTCTCTTTTAATGTAGTACCACTCTCTTTTAATGTAGTACCACTCTCTTTTAATGTAGTACCACTCTCTTTTAGTGTAGTACCACTCTCTTTTAGTGTAGTACCACTCTCTTTAAGTGTAGTACCACTCTCTTTTAGTGTAGTACCACTCTCTTTTAATGTAGTACCACTCTCTTTTAATGTAGTACCACTCTCTTTTAGTGTAGTACCACTCTCTTTTAGTGTAGTACCACTCTCTTTTAATGTAGTACCACTCTCTTTTAATGTAGTACCACTCTCTTTTAGTGGAGTACCACTCTCTTTTAGTGGAGTACCACTCTCTTTTAGTGTAGTACCACTCTCTTTTAGTGGAGTACCACTCTCTTTTAGTGGAGTACCACTCTCTTTTAATGTAGTACCACTCTCTTTTAATGTAGTACCACTCTCTTTTAGTGGAGTACCACTCTCTTTTAGTGGAGTACCACTCTCTTTTAGTGTAGTACCACTCTCTTTTAATGTAGTACCACTCTCTTTTAGTGGAGTACCACTCTCTTTTAGTGGAGTACCACTCTCTTTTAGTGGAGTACCACTCTCTTTTAGTGTAGTACCACTCTCTTTTAATGTAGTACCACTCTCTTTTAATGTAGTACCACTCTCTTTTAATGTAGTACCACTCTCTTTTAGTGTAGTACCACTCTCTTTTAGTGGAGTACCACTCTCTTTTAGTGTAGTACCACTCTCTTTTAGTGGAGTACCACTCTCTTTTAGTGGAGTACCACTCTCTTTTAGTGTAGTACCACTCTCTTTTAATGTAGTACCACTCTCTTTTAATGTAGTACCACTCTCTTTTAGTGGAGTACCACTCTCTTTTAGTGTAGTACCACTCTCTTTTAGTGGAGTACCACTCTCTTTTAATGTAGTACCACTCTCTTTTAGTGTAGTACCACTCTCTTTTAATGTAGTACCACTCTCTTTTAATGTAGTACCACTCTCTTTTAATGTAGTACCACTCTCTTTTAATGTAGTACCACTCTCTTTTAGTGGAGTACCACTCTCTTTTAGTGTAGTACCACTCTCTTTTAGTGGAGTACCACTCTCTTTTAATGTAGTACCACTCTCTTTTAGTGTAGTACCACTCTCTTTTAATGTAGTACCACTCTCTTTTAATGTAGTACAACTCTCTTTTAATGTAGTACCACTCTCTTTTAGTGTAGTACCACTCTCTTTTAGTGGAGTACCACTCTCTTTTAATGTAGTACCACTCTCTTTTAGTGTAGTACCACTCTCTTTTAATGTAGTACCACTCTCTTTTAATGTAGTACCACTCTCTTTTAGTGTAGTACCACTCTCTTTTAGTGTAGTACCACTCTCTTTTAATGTAGTACCACTCTCTTTTAGTGTAGTACCACTCTCTTTTAGTGGAGTACCACTCTCTTTTAGTGTAGTACCACTCTCTTTTAGTGGAGTACCACTCTCTTTTAGTGTAGTACCACTCTGTTTTAGTGTAGTACCACTCTCTTTTAGTGGAGTACCACTCTCTTTTAGTGTAGTACCACTCTCTTTTAGTGTAGTACCACTCTCTTTTAGTGGAGTACCACTCTCTTTTAGTGTAGTACCACTCTCTTTTAATGTAGTACCACTCTCTTTTAGTGTAGTACCACTCTCTTTTAGTGTAGTACCACTCTCTTTTAATGCAGTACCACTCTCTTTTAATGTAGTACCACTCTCTTTTAGTGTAGTACCACTCTCTTTTAGTGTAGTACCACTCTCTTTTAATGTAGTACCACTCTCTTTTAGTGTAGTACCACTCTCTTTTAGTGTAGTACCACTCTCTTTTAGTGTAGTACCACTCTCTTTTAGTGTAGTACCACTCTCTTTTAATGTAGTACCACTCTCTTTTAATGTAGTACCACTCTCTTTTAGTGTAGTACCACTCTCTTTTAGTGTAGTACCACTCTCTTTTAGTGTAGTACCACTCTCTTTTAATGTAGTACCACTCTCTTTTAGTGTAGTACCACTCTCTTTTAATGTAGTACCACTCTCTTTTAATGTAGTACCACTCTCTTTTAGTGTAGTACCACTCTCTTTTAGTGTAGTACCACTCTCTTTTAATGTAGTACCACTCTCTTTTAATGTAGTACCACTCTCTTTTAATGTAGTACCACTCTCTTTTAATGTAGTACCACTCTCTTTTAGTGTAGTACCACTCTCTTTTAGTGTAGTACCACTCTCTTTTAGTGTAGTACCACTCTCTTTTAGTGTAGTACCACTCTCTTTTAATGTAGTACCACTCTCTTTTAATGTAGTACCACTCTCTTTTAATGTAGTACCACTCTCTTTTAGTGTAGTACCACTCTCTTTTAATGTAGTACCACTCTCTTTTAATGTAGTACCACTCTCTTTTAATGTAGTACCACTCTCTTTTAGTGTAGTACCACTCTCTTTTAATGTAGTACCACTCTCTTTTAGTGTAGTACCACTCTCTTTTAATGTAGTACCACTCTTTGCGAACACACTCACTGCTGATTGCTTCATATTAAACCCAGACCAGATTTGACAAAGTAAAGAAACTAAGATATTTATTTACCATCAAACAGAAATATGATAAAAACAAATAGTGAAGTGGACAATATATATCATAATGTGAAAAATGCCTGGAATGGGTTAAATACCTTATGTAAGAATTGCCCTTGGACACGGGCAGAACATCCATGAATGTAAAAATCTCTCAGTATCGAGGTCTCGTGCCATACCTTATCCTTCATGACAGAATGCACTATGAGTTCTCTGTTGGAATCAGACACGAGAATTTCTGGAAGACTCCATTGCTCCTTCGTTGTCCTGGACTCAATTCATCTGCTGATCTCAACAATATTAAAATTCACAAATTGGACGGGAGACTAAATTCACACCATCCCAACTTGCACTATCATTTATCTCCATGGACATTCGTTCAATATATTTGTTTCCAGAAAAATACAACAGATCAACAGTCCTTTATTCAAGTTACAGGGAAATACTTGTCATTTATCTTAGTTATCAGCAATTTAAATCAGCAAGCTGCTCTGCCTTGGCTCGTGGAGGCCCCTTTGATCTCTTGGTCATCTGCCATTGTGTGATCTCTAATTAAGCAGGAAATGGGTGAATTCCACGCAGTTGTGGTTTTTCCTCCCCTCCTACGGGGGAGCCCCTATTCTACACTTGGCAGAACATCTTTATAACTCAGACCGAGCTCACTGTGTGGGAAATCACTTCACTTCAAAAGCGGCAGCTTTGCGATATATTTCAATCTGAAAAATCAGCCCAGATCTCAGCGCTCCTTCAGTTCTGGCCTCTTGTGTAACCCAATTTTAATCGCTCCATCATTGGCAGCTGAGCCTTCAGCTGCCATTGCCCTAAGCTCTGGAATTCCCAACCCAAACCGCTCTGCCTCTCTACCTCTCTCTCCTCCTTTAAGACGCTCCTTAAAACCTACCCCTTTGACCAAGCTTTTGGTCACCTGTCCGAATATCTCCTTATGTGGCTCGATGCAGCCTGTCGGGGCCTGAAGGTAAAAGGGGTCATGACCCTGTTCCGCAGGGGCACAGCACCTCGACACAAAACTGCCGACAGTTCAGAAGCTCAAAGAAAATGTCTCAAAAATAACAGATTTCAACAAACAAGAGCTCTCTACTGATAATGAACGCAGACACTGATGGGAACTTAGCAACACCACATTGGATCAGGCAACAGAAAGCATGGTGACATGACCAGTCTCCATTAAAGCCTGACTTGGGGCTTCCCCCTCCTCTCAATGTAACACTGCCCTCTACTGAGAGGATGATGAACAACAAGGGGGAGGGGCTGCGGCCCACAACAGGAAATATTACATTTTTTGATAAATTGTGTTAATCGGCCGCAGTACTGATCCAAGATTAGCTGAAGATAATTCATTAAAGTGGAGTTTCTTAAATTTTATTGTTGTCAATTTTGTTCTCAAAGAGGGAAGTAGAACAGTGACAGTATCAATCACTCCCAGGGCAGGTACAGGGTGAGATAGAGAGTAAAGCTCCCTCTACACTGTCCCATCAAACACTCCCAGGGCAGGTACAGCACGGGTTAGATAGAGAGTAAAGCTCCCTCTACACTGTCCCATCAAACACTCCCAGGGCAGGTACAGGGTTAGATAGAGAGTAAAGCTCCCTCTACACTGTCCCATCAAACACTCCCAGGGCAGGTACAGGGTTAGATAGAGAGTGACGCTCCCTCTACACTGTCCCATCAAACACTCCCAGGGCAGGTACAGGGTGAGATAGAGAGTAAAGCTCCCTCTACACTGTCCCATCAAACACTCCCAGGGCAGGTACAGCACGGGTTAGATACAGAGTAAAGCTCCCTCTACACTGTCCCATCAAACACTCCCAGGGCAGGTACAGCACGGGTTAGATACAGAGGAAAGCTCCCTCTACACTGTTCCAACAAAGACTCCCAGGGCAGGTACAGCACGGGTTACAGAGTATAGGCCATTCCCTGGGTATCAGTCTTGGCTCGGTGATAACGCTCTTACCTTTGAGTTTATGAAGATTGTGGGTTCTGGCCCCACTCCAGGGATTTAAGCACATAATCCAGGCTGTCACGACAGGGCTGCTACACTGTTAGAGGTGCTGTTCTTTTGATGAGATGTTAAATCAACGCCCTGTATAATGTAAAAGATTCTATGGAACCATTTTGAAGAAGAGCAGTGGAGTTCTCCAGTCAATATTTATCCCTCAACCAACATCAATCAAACAAGCTATCTGGCCATTATCACATTGCTATTTATGGGAGCTTGTTGTGCACAGATTGGCTGCTCTGTTTCCTACATTACAACAGCGACTACATTTCAAAAAGTACTTCATTGGCTGTGAAGCACTTTAGGACGTCCTGAGGATGTGAAAGGCGCTATATAAATACAAGTTATTGCTTTCTTTTTTCTGTACAGGAAAAGATGAGATCAAATCTTAATGAAAGGAAGTCTTGATATGAGGGAATACATGACTGGCCTCTAGATAGGAAGATGAAGTATCAAAAAATGTATTAAATGGATAGACCTGACTCCTCCCAGAGTGAGACTGCATTATTCTATATTTGGCCCAGACACCGAGCACACAGCTCCCATCTCCCTCTCGATCAGCCAGAGTAAAAGATACAAAAGCTGAGCCTATTGTGCCCTCACATAAGAACGTAAGAAATAGGAGCAGGAGTAGGCCAATCGGCCCCTCGAGCCTGCTCCGCCATTTAATAAGATCATGGCTGATCTGATCCTAACCTCAAATCTAAATTCATGTCCAATTTCCTGCCCGCTCCCCGTAACCCCTAATTCCCTTTACTTCTAGGAAACTGTCTATTTCTGTTTTAAATTTATTTAATGATGCAGCTTCCACAGCTTCCTGGGGCAGCAAATTCCACAGACCTACTACCCTCTGAGTGAAGAAGTTTCTCCTCATCTCAGTTTTGAAAGAGCAGCCCCTTATTCTAAGATTATGCCCCCGAGTTCTAGTTTCACCCATCCTTGGGAACATCCTTACCGCATCCACCCGATCAAGCCCCTTCACAATCTTATATGTTTCAATAAGATCGCCTCTCATTCTTCTGAACTCCAATGAGTAGAGTCCCAATCTACTCAACCTCTCCTCATATGTCTGCCCCCTCATCCCCGGGATTAACCGAGTGAACCTTCTTTGTACTGCCTCGAGAGCAAGTATGTCTTTTCTTAAGTATGGACACCAAAACTGTATGCAGTATTCCAGGTGCGGTCTCACAAATACTTTATATAACTGCAGCAATACCTCCCTGTTTTTATATTCTATCCCCCTAGCAATAAAAGCCAACATTCCGTTGGCCTTCTTGATCACCTGCTGCACCTGCATACTAACTTTTTGATTTTCTTGCACTAAGACCCCCAGATCCCTTTGCACTGCACTACTTTCCAGTTTCTCGCCATTAAGATAATAACTTGCTCTATGATTTTTCCTGCCAAAGTGCATAACCTCACATTTTCCAATATTGTATTGCATCTGCCAAATCTCCGCCCACTCACCCAGCCTGTCTATATCTCCTTGTAGGTTTTTTATGTCCTCCTCACTCTCTACTTTCCCTCCTATCTTTGTATCATCTGCAAACTTTGATATGTTACACTCGGTCCCCTCCTCCAAATCGTTAATATAGATTGTAAAGAGTTGGGGACCCAGCACCGACCCCTGCGGAACACCACTGGCTACTGGTTGCCAGTCCGAGAATGAACCATTTATCCCAACTCTCTGCTTCCTGTTAGATAACCAATCCTCCACCCATGCTAGAATATTACCCCCAATCCAGTGATTCTTTATCTTGGGCAATAATCTTTTATGTGGCACCTTGTCGAATGCCTTCTGGACGTCTAAATACACTACGTCCACTGGTTCCCCTTTATCCACCCTGTACGTTATGTCCTCAAAGAACTCAAGCAAATTTGTCAGACATGACTTCCCCTTCGTAAAGCCATGCTGACTTTGTCTTATTAAATTATGTTTATCCAAATGTTCTGCTATTGTCTCCTTAATAATAGACTCCAAAATTTTACCCACCACAGATGTTGGGCTAACTGGTCTATAATTTCCAGCCTTCTGCCTACTACCCTTTTTAAATAAGGGTGTTACATTAGCAGTTTTCCAATCTGCCGGGACCTTTGCTGAGTCCAGAGAATTTTGGAAAATTATAACCAAAGCATCCACAATCCCTACTGCCACTTCCCTCAAGACCCTAGGATGTAAGCCATCAGGTCCAGGGGATTTATCCTCCTTGAGTCCCATTCATTTACTGAGTACCAATTCCTTAGTGATTTTAATCACGATCCTGCACACTACCTGGGAGGGAGGGAGGGACATCAGTCGATCCCCGATCTCACCGGGTTTTAAACAGTGACTCATGTGGATTCCAAGAAGCTGTGCTCCACCTGTAATTAATTATGAAAAAAAAAAAAAATTTAATTAGTCTATTGAATTTCTGATGCACATAAGTGTCAGTGACTCTCCCTCCAACAATGCCCCATATGTGTATGATGTTCCCTTAGGCTGAACTGGTTTGTGAAGGAAAAAAGGTGTGGGGACTGAGATAGAATGATCTTATTGTGCCCTTAACAAAACCCAATTGTACCCTGACAAGAGGGGAGCCTGCTCCAAAGCAAACCAGAGCTAGAAAGAAGCAGACTTGTGATTTTGGGGGCCCGGTGAGGTGAGTTCTGGGATTCCTAATGTCCCAAAGTGCTTCACAGAAGTCGAATCAGACAGAAATCAACAATGCGCTAAAGACAGAGATAACAGGAGGGGGTGATCAAAAGCTTGGTCAAAGAGGTGTGTTTGAAGGAGGTCTGAAAGGGGGAGAGGGAGACGGAGAAAATGACAGTAGTAATCTGAGGACGAACACATCGTCATTCCACCCGTGGCTCCTGGCTTCCGATTCAGATGGAGCGATGGTCTTGTTTCTGATGGAGTGATGGTCTTGTTTCTGATGGAGTGATGGTCTTGTTTCTGATGGAGTGATGGTCTTGTTTCTGATGGAGCGATGGTATTGATTCTGATGGAGTGATGGTATTGATTCTGATGGAGTGATGGTCTTGTTTCTGATGGAGTGATGGTCTTGTTTCTGATGGAGTGATGGTCTTGTTTCTGATGGAGTGATGGTCTTGTTTCTGATGGAGTGATGGTCTTGTTTCTGATAGAGTGATGGTCTTGTTTCTGATGGAGCGATGGTATTGATTCTGATGGAGTGATGGTATTGATTCTGATGGAGTGATGGACTTGTTTCTGATGGAGTGATGGTCTTGTTTCTGATGGAGTGATGGTCTTGTTTCTGATGGAGTGATGGTCTTGTTTCTGATGGAGTGATGGTCTTGTTTCTGATGGAGTGATGGTCTTGTTTCTGATGTGGTGATGGTCTTGTTTCTGATGGAGTGATGGTTTTGTTTCTGATGGAGTGATGGTCTTGTTTCTGATGGAGCGATGGTATTGATTCTGATGGAGTGATGGTATTGATTCTGATGGAGCGATGGTCTTGTTTCTGATGGAGTGATGGTCTTGTTTCTGATGGAGTGATGGTTTTGTTTCTGATGGAGTGATGATCTTGTTTCTGATGGAGCGATGGTCTTGTTTCTGATGGAGCGATGTTCTTGTTTCTGAGGGAGTGATGGTCTAGTTTCTGATGGAGCGATGGTATTGATTCTGATGGAGTGATGGTTTTGTTTCTCATGGAGTGATGGTTTGGTTTCTGATGGAGCGATGGTATTGATTCTGATGGAGTGATGGTTTTGTTTCTGATGGAGTGATGGTTTTCTTTCTGATGGAGCGATGGTTTTGATTCTGATGGAGCGATGGTCTTGTTTCTGATGGAGCGATGGTATTGATTCTGATGGAGTGATGGTTTTGTTTCTGATGGAGTGATGGTTTTGTTTCTGATGGAGCGATGGTATTGATTCTGATGGAGTGATGGTTTTGTTTCTGATGGAGTGATGGTTTTGTTTCTGATGGAGCGATGGTTTTGATTCTGATGGAGCGATGGTCTTGTTTCTGATGGAGTGATGGTTTTGTTTCTGATGGAGTGATGGTTTTGATTCTGATGGAGCGATGGTGTTGATTCTGATGGAGTGATGGTTTTGATTCTGATGGAGTGATGGTGTTGATTCTGATGGAGTGATGGTCTTGTTTCTGATGGAGCGATGGTATTGATTCTGATGGAGCGATGGTCTTGTTTCTGATGGAGCGATGGTATTGATCCTGATGGAGCGATGGTGTTGATTCTGATGGAGTGCTTGTCTTGTTTCTGATGGAGCGATGGTTTTGTTTTAGTACGGAGCGATGGTATTGATCCTGATGGAGTGATGGTACTGATTCTGATGGAGCGATGGTATTGATTCTGATGGAGTGATGGTATTGATCCTGATGGAGTGATGGTATTGATTCTGATGGAGCGATGGTATTGTTTCTGATGGAGCGATGGTATTGATCCTGATGGAGTGATGGTATTGATTCTGATGGAGCGATGGTATTGATTCTGATGGAGCGATGGTCTTGTTTTTGATGGAGCGATGGTCTTGTTTCTGATGGAGCGATGGTATTGATTCTGAAGGAGCGATGGTTTTGTTTCTGATGGAGCGATGGTATTCATTCTGATGGAGCGATGGTCTTGTTTCTGATGGAGCGATGGTTTTGTTTCTGATGGAGCATGGTCTTGTTCCTGATGGAGTGATGGTGTTGATTCTGATGGAGTGATGGTGTTGATTCTGATGGAGTGATGGTCTTGTTTCTGATGGAGTGATGGTCTTGTTTCTGATGGAGCGATGGTTTTGTTTCTGATGGAGTGATCGTCTTGTTGCTGATGGAGTGATGGTCTTGTTGCTGATGGAGCGATGGTCTTGTTTCTGATGGAGCGATGGTGTTGTTTCTGATGGAGCGATGGTCTTGTTGCTGATGGAGCGATGGTCTTGTTCCTGATGGAGCGATGGTTTTGTTTCTGATGGAGCGATTGTCTTGTTTCTGATGGAGCGATGGTGTTGATTCTGATGGAGCGATGTTGTTGATTCTGATGGAGTGATGGTGTTGATTCTGATGGAGCGATGGTCTTGTTCCTGATGGAGCGATGGTCTTGTTTCTGATGGAGCGATGGTCTTGTTTCTGATGGAGCGACGGTCTTGTTTCTGATGGAGTGATGGTCTTGTTTCTGATGGAGCGTTGGTCTTGTTTCTGATGGAGCGATGGTTTTGTTTTTGATGGAGCGTTGGTCTTGTTTCTGATGGAGCAATGGTTTTGTTTCTGATGGAGCGATGGTCTTGTTTCTGATGGAGAGATGGTCTTGTTTCTGATGGAGCGATGGTCTTGTTTCTGATGGAGCGATGATTTTGTTTCTGATGGAGAGATGGTTTTGTTCCTGATGGAGTGATGGTCTTCTTTCTGATGGAGTGATGGTCGTGTTTCTGATGGAGCGATGGTCTTGTTTCTCATGGAGCGATGGTCTTGTTTCTGATGGAGTGATGGTCTTGTTTCTGATGGAGCGATGGTCTTGTTTCTCATGGAGCGATGGTCTTGTTTCTGATGGAGCGTTGGTCTTGTTTCTGATGGAGCGATGGTTTTGTTTTTGATGGAGCGTTGGTCTTGTTTCTGATGGAGCAATGGTTTTGTTTCTGATGGAGCGATGGTCTTGTTTCTGATGGAGAGATGGTCTTGTTTCTGATGGAGCGATGGTCTTGTTTCTGATGGAGCGATGATTTTGTTTCTGATGGAGAGATGGTTTTGTTCCTGATGGAGTGATGGTCTTCTTTCTGATGGAGTGATGGTCGTGTTTCTGATGGAGCGATGGTCTTGTTTCTCATGGAGCGATGGTCTTGTTTCTGATGGAGTGATGGTCTTGTTTCTGATGGAGCGATGGTCTTGTTTCTCATGGAGCGATGGTCTTGTTTCTGATGGAGTGATGGTGTTGATTCTGATGGAGCGATGGTCTTGTTCCTGATGGAGTGATGGTCTTGTTACTGATGGAGCGATGGTCTTGTTTCTGATGGAGTGATGGTCTTGTTTCTGATGGAGCGATGGTCTTGTTTCTGATGGAGCGATGGTTTTGTTTCTGTTGGAGAGATGGTTTTGTTTCTGATGGAGAGATGGTTTTGTTCCTGATGGAGTGATGGTCTTCTTTCTGATGGAGTGATGGTCTTGTTTCTGATGGAGCGAAGGTCTTGTTTCTGATGGAGTGATGGTGTTGATTCTGATGGAGCGATGGTGTTGATTCTGATGGAGTGATGGTCTTGTTTCTGATGGAGCGATGGTCTTGTTTCTCATGGAGCGATGGTGTTGATTCTGATGGAGCGATGGTGTTGATTCTGATGGAGCGATGGTCTTGTTTCTGATGGAGCGATGGTCTTGTTTCTGATGGAGCGTTGGTCTTGTTTCTGATGGAGCGATGGTTTTGTTTTTGATGGAGCGTTGGTCTTGTTTCTGATGGAGCAATGGTTTTGTTTCTGATGGAGCGATGGTCTTGTTTCTGATGGAGAGATGGTCTTGTTTCTGATGGAGCGATGGTCTTGTTTCTGATGGAGCGATGATTTTGTTTCTGATGGAGAGATGGTTTTGTTTCTGATGGAGAGATGGTTTTGTTCCTGATGGAGTGATGGTCTTCTTTCTGATGGAGTGATGGTCGTGTTTCTGATGGAGCGATGGTCTTGTTTCTCATGGAGCGATGGTCTTGTTTCTGATGGAGTGATGGTCTTGTTTCTGATGGAGCGATGGTCTTGTTTCTCATGGAGCGATGGTCTTGTTTCTGATGGAGTGATGGTGTTGATTCTGATGGAGCGATGGTCTTGTTCCTGATGGAGTGATGGTCTTGTTACTGATGGAGCGATGGTCTTGTTTCTGATGGAGTGATGGTCTTGTTTCTGATGGAGCGATGGTCTTGTTTCTGATGGAGCGATGGTTTTGTTTCTGTTGGAGAGATGGTTTTGTTTCTGATGGAGAGATGGTTTTGTTCCTGATGGAGTGATGGTCTTCTTTCTGATGGAGTGATGGTCTTGTTTCTGATGGAGCGAAGGTCTTGTTTCTGATGGAGTGATGGTGTTGATTCTGATGGAGCGATGGTGTTGATTCTGATGGAGTGATGGTCTTGTTTCTGATGGAGCGATGGTCTTGTTTCTCATGGAGCGATGGTGTTGATTCTGATGGAGCAATGGTGTTGATTCTGATGGAGCGATGGTCTTGTTTCTGATGGAGCGATGGTCTTGTTTCTGATGGAGCGATGGTGTTGATTCTGATGGAGCGATGGTCTTGTTTCAGATGGAGCGATGGTCTTGTTTCTCATGGCGTGATGGTGTTGATTCTGATGGAGCGATGGTCTTGTTTCTGATGGAGCGATGGTCTTGTTTCTGTTGGAGCGATGGTCTTGTTCCTGATGGAGTGATGGTCTTGTTTCTGTTGGAGCGATGGTCTTGTTCCTGATGGAGCGATGGTGTTGATTCTGATGGAGTGATGGTCTTCATTCTGATGGAGTGATCGTCTTTTTTCTGATGGAGCGATGGTCTTGTTTCTGATGGAGCGATGGCCTTATTTCTGATGGAGTGATGGTCTTGTTTCTTTTGGAGCGATGGTCTTCTTCCTGATGGAGCGATGGTGTTGATTCTGATGGAGTGATGGTCTTGATTCTGATGGAGTGATCGTCTTTTTTCTGATGGAGCGATGGTCTTGTTTCTGATGGAGCGATGGTCTTGTTTCTGATGGAGTGATGGTCTTGTTTCTGATGGAGTGATGGTCTTGTTTCTGATGGAGTGATGGTGTTGTTTCTGATGGAGTGATGGTGTTGATTCTGATGGAGTGATGGTCTTGATTCTGATGGAGCGATGGTGTTAATTCTGATGGAGCGATGGTCTTGTTTCTGATGGAGTGATGGTCTTGTTCCTGATGGAGCGATGGTCTTGTTTCTGATGGAGTGATGGTGTTGTTTCTGATGGAGCGATGGTCTTGTTTCTCATGGCGCGATGGTCTTGTTTCTGATGGAGTGATGGACTTGTTCCTGATGGAGCGATGGTGTTGATTCTGATGGAGCGATGATCTTGTTCCTGATGGAGCGATGGACTTGTTTCTGATGGAGCGATGGTGTTGATTCTGATGGAGCGATTGTGTTGATTCTGATGGAGTGATGGTGTTGATTCTGATGGAGCGATGGTCTTGTTCCTGATGGAGCGATGGTCTTGTTTCTGATGGAGCGATGGTCTTGTTTCTGATGGAGCGATGGTCTTGTTTCTGATGGAGTGATGGTCTTGTTTCTGATGGAGCGTTGGTCTTGTTACTGATGGAGCAATGGTTTTGTTTCTGATTGAGCGATGGTCTTGTTTCTGATGGAGAGATGGTCTTGTTTCTGATGGAGCGATGGTCTTGTTTCTGATGGAGCGATGATTTTGTTTCTGATGGAGAGATGGTTTTGTTTCTGATGGAGAGATGGTTTTGTTCCTGATGGAGTGATGGTCTTCTTTCTGATGGAGTGATGGTCTTGTTTCTGATGGAGCGATGGTCTTGTTTCTCATGGAGCGATGGTCTTGTTTCTGATGGAGTGATGGTCTTGTTCCTGATGGAGCGATGGTCTTGATTCTGATGGAGTGATGGTCTTGTTTCTGATGGAGCGATGGTCTTGTTTCTCATGGAGCGATGGTCTTGTTTCTGATGGAGTGATGGTGTTGATTCTGATGGAGCGATGGTCTTGTTCCTGATGGAGCGATGGTCTTGTTTCTGATGGAGCGATGGTCTTGTTTCTGATGGAGTGATGGTCTTGTTCCTGATGGAGCGATGGTCTTGTTTCTGATGGAGTGATGTTCTCGTTCCTGATGGAGCGATGGTCTTGTTTCTGATGGAGTGATGGTCTTGTTTCTGATGGAGCGATGGTCTTGTTTCTGATGGAGCGATGGTTTTGTTTCTGTTGGAGAGATGGTTTTGTTTCTGATGGAAAGATGGTTTTGTTCCTGATGGAGTGATGGTCTTCTTTCTGATGGAGTGATGGTCTTGTTTCTGATGGAGCGATGGTCTTGTTTCTGATGGAGTGATGGTGTTGATTCTGATGGAGCGATGGTGTTGATTCTGATGGAGTGCTGGTCTTGTTTCTGATGGAGCGATGGTCTTTTTTCTCATGGAGCGATGGTGTTGATTCTGATGGAGCGATGGTCTTGTTTCTGATGGAGTGATGGTGTTGTTTCTGATGGAGCGATTGTCTTGTTTCTGATGGAGTGATGGTGTTGATTCTGATGGAGCGATGGTGTTGATTCTGATGGAACGATGGTCTTGTTTCTGATGGAGCGATGGTGTTGATTCTGATGGAGCGATGGTCTTGTTTCTGATGGAGTGATGGTCTTGTTTCTGATGGCCGATGGTCTTGTTTCTGTTGGAGCGATGGTGTTGATTCTGATGGAGCGATGGTCTTGTTTCTGATGGAGCGATGGTCTTGTTTCTGTTGGAGCGATGGTCTTGTTCCTGATGGAGTGATGGTCTTGTTTCTGATGGAGCGATGGTCTTGTTTCTGATGGAGTGATGGTGTTGATTCTGATGGAGCGATGGTCTTGTTTCTGATGGAGTGATGGTCTTGTTTCTGATGGAGCGATGGTCTTGTTTCTGTTGGAGCGATGGTCTTGTTCCTGATGGAGTGATGGTCTTGTTTCTGTTGGAGCGATGGTCTTGTTCCTGATGGAGCGATGGTGTTGATTCTGATGGAGTGATGGTCTTCATTCTGATGGAGTGATCGTCTTTTTTCTGATGGAGCGATGGTCTTGTTTCTAATGGAGCGATGGCCTTATTTCTGATGGAGTGATGGTCTTGTTTCTGTTGTAGCTATGGTCTTGTTCCTGATGGAGCAATGGTGTTGATTCTAATGGAGTGATGGTCTTGATTCTGATGGAGTGATCGTCTTTTTTCTGATGGAGCGATGGTCTTGTTTCTGATGGAGCGATGGTCTTGTTTCTGATGGAGTAATGGTCTTGTTTCTGATGGAGTGATGGTCTTGTTTCTGATGGAGTGATGGTGTTGTTTCTGGTGGAGTGATGGTGTTGATTCTGATGGAGTGATGGTCTTGATTCTGATGGAGCGATGGTGTTAATTCTGATGGAGCGATGGTCTTGTTTCTGATGGTGTGATGGTCTTGTTCCTGATGGAGCGATGGTCTTGTTTCTGATGGATTGATGGTGTTGTTTCTGATGGAGCGTTGGTCTTGTTTCTGATGGAGTGATGGTCTTGTTTCTCATGGCGCGATGGTCTTGTTTCTGATGGAGTGATGGTCTTGTTCCTGATGGAGCGATGGTCTTGTTTCTGATGGAGTGATGGTCTTGTTTCTCATGGCGCGATGGTCTTGTTTCTGATGGAGTGATGGTCTTGTTCCTGATGGAGCGATGGTGTTGATTCTGATGGAGCGATGGTCTTGTTCCTGATGGAGCGATGGTCTTGTTTCTGATGGAGCGATGGTCTTGTTTCTGATGGAGCGATGGTCTTGTTTCTGTTGGAGCGATGGTGTTGATTCTGATGGAGCGATGGTCTTGTTTCTGATGGAGCGATGGTCTTGTTTCTGTTGGAGCGATGGTCTTGTTCCTGATGGAGCGATGGTGTTGATTCTGATGGAGTGATGGTCTTGATTCTGATGGAGTGATCGTCTTTTTTCTGATGGAGCGATGGTCTTGTTTCTGATGGAGCGATGGTCTTGATTCTGATGGAGCGATGGTCTTGTTTCTGATGGAGCGATGGTCTTGTTTCTGATGGAGTGATGGTCTTGTTTCTGTTGGAACGATGGTGTTGATTCTGATGGAGCGATGGTCTTTATTCTGATGGAGCGATGGTCTTGTTTCTGATGGAGCGATGGTCTTGTTTCTGATGGAGCGATGGTCTTGTTTCTGTTGGAGCGATGGTGTTGATTCTGATGGAGCGATGGTCTTGTTTCTGATGGAGCGACGGTCTTGTTTCTGTTGGAGCGATGGTCTTGTTCCTGATGGATCGATGGTGTTGATTCTGATGGAGTGATGGTCTTGATTCTGATGGAGTGATCGTCTTTTTTCTGATGGAGCGATGGTCTTGTTTCTGATGGAGCGATGGTCTTGTTTCTGATGGAGCGATGGTCTTGTTTCTGATGGAGCGATGATCTTGTTTCTGATGGAGTGATGGTCTTGTTTCTGATGGAGTGATGAACTTGTTTCTGATGGAGTGATGGTCTTGTTTCTGATCTAGCGATGGTGTTGATTCTGATGGAGCGATGGTCTTGATTCTGATGGAGCGATGCTCTTGTTTCTGATGGAGCGATGGTCTTGTTTCTGATGGAGCGATGGTCTTGTTTCTGACGGAGCGATGGTCTTGTTTCTGATGGAGCGATGGTCTTGTTTCTGATGGAGCGATGGTCTTGTTTCTCATGGAGCGATGGTCTTGTTTCTGATGGAGTGATGGTCTTGTTCCTAATGGAGCGATGGTCTTGTTTCTGATGGAGTGATGGTCTTGTTTCTGTTGGAGCGATGGTCTTGTTTCTCATGGAGCGATGGTCTTGTTTCTGATGGAGTGATGGTGTTGATTCTGATGGAGCGATGGTCTTGTTACAGATGGAGCGATGGTCTTGTTTCTGATGGAGTGATGGTCTTGTTTCTGATGGAGTGATGGTCTTGTTCCTGATGGAGCGATGGTCTTGTTTCTGATGGAGTGATGTTCTCGTTCCTGATGGAGCGATGGTCTTGTTTCTGATGGAGTGATGGTCTTGTTTCTGATGGAGCGATGGTCTTGTTTCTGATGGAGCGATGGTTTTGTTTCTGATGGAAAGATGGTTTTGTTCCTGATGGAGTGATGGTCTTTTTTCTGATGGAGTGATGGTCTTGTTTCTGATGGAGCGATGGTCTTGTTTCTCATGGAGCGATGGTGTTGATTCTGATGGAGCGATGGTCTTGTTTCTGATGGAGTGATGGTGTTGTTTCTGATGGAGCGATGGTCTTGTTTCTGATGGAGTGATGGTGTTGATTATGATGGAGCGATGGTGTTGATTCTGATGGAACGATGGTCTTGTTTCCGATGGAGCGATGGTCTTGTTTCTGATGGAGCGATGGTGTTGATTCTGATGGAGCGATGGTCTTGTTTCTGATGGAGCGATGGTCTTGTTTCTGATGGAGTGATGGTGTTGATTCTGATGGAGCGATGGTCTTGTTTCTGATGGAGTGATGGTCTTGTTTCTGATGGAGCGATGGTCTTGTTTCTGTTGGAGCGATGGTCTTGTTTCTGTTGGAGCGATGGTCTTGTTCCTGATGGAGTGATGGTCTTGTTTCTGTTGGAGCGATGGACTTGTTCCTGATGGAGCGATGGTGTTGATTCTGATGGAGTGATGGTCTTCATTCTGATGGAGTGATCGTCTTTTTTCTGATGGAGCGATGGTCTTGTTTCTGATGGAGCGATGGCCTTATTTCTGATGGAGTGATGGTCTTGTTTCTGTTGGAGCGATGGTCTTCTTCCTGATGGAGCGATGGTGTTGATTCTGATGGAGTGATGGTCTTGATTCTGATGGAGTGATCGTCTTTTTTCTGATGGAGCGATGGTCTTGTTTCTGATGGAGCGATGGTCTTGTTTCTGATGGAGTGATGGTCTTGTTTCTGATGGAGTGATGGTCTTGTTTCTGATGGAGTGATGGTGTTGTTTCTGATGGAGTGATGGTGTTGATTCTGATGGAGTGATGTTCTTGATTCTGATGGAGCGATGGTGTTAATTCTGATGGAGCGATGGTCTTGTTTCTGATGGAGTGATGGTCTTGTTCCTGATGGAGCGATGGTCTTGTTTCTGATGGAGTGATGGTGTTGTTTCTGATGGAGCGATGGTCTTGTTTCTCATGGCGCGATGGTCTTGTTTCTGATGGAATGATGGACTTGTTCCTGATGGAGCGATGGTGTTGATTCTGATGGAGCGATGATCTTGTTCCTGATGGAGCGATGGACTTGTTTCTGATGGAGCGATGGTGTTGATTCTGATGGAGCGATTGTGTTGATTCTGATGGAGTGATGGTGTTGATTCTGATGGAGCGATGGACTTGTTCCTGATGGAGCGATGGTCTTGTTTCTGATGGAGCGATGGTCTTGTTTCTGATGGAGCGATGGTCTTGTTTCTGATGGAGTGATGGTCTTGTTTCTGATGGAGCGTTGGTCTTGTTACTGATGGAGCAATGGTTTTGTTTCTGATTGAGCGATGGTCTCGTTTCTGATGGAGAGATGGTCTTGTTTCTGATGGAGCGATGGTCTTGTTTCTGATGGAGCGATGATTTTGTTTCTGATGGAGAGATGGTTTTGTTTCTGATGGAGAGATGGTTTTGTTCCTGATGGAGTGATGGTCTTCTTTCTGATGGAGTGATGGTCTTGTTTCTGATGGAGCGATGGTCTTGTTTCTCATGGAGCGATGGTCTTGTTTCTGATGGAGTGATGGTCTTGTTCCTGATGGAGCGATGGTCTTGTTTCTCATGGAGCGATGGTCTTGTTTCTGATGGAGTGATGGTGTTGATTCTGATGGAGCGATGGTCTTGTTTCTCATGGAGCGATGGTCTTGTTTCTGATGGAGTGATGGTGTTGATTCTGATGGAGTGATGGTCTTGTTCCTGATGGAGCGATGGTCTTGTTTCTCATGGAGCGATGGTCTTGTTTCTGATGGAGTGATGGTCTTGTTTCTGATGGAGAGATGGTCTTGATTCTGATGGAGTGATGGTCTTGTTTCTGATGGAGCGATGGTCTTGTTTCTCATGGAGCGATGGTCTTGTTTCTGATGGAGTGATGGTGTTGATTCTGATGGAGCGATGGTCTTGTTCCTGATGGAGCGATGGTCTTGTTTCTGATGGAGCGATGGTCTTGTTTCTGATGGAGTGATGGTCTTGTTCCTGATGGAGCGATGGTCTTGTTTCTGATGGAGTGATGTTCTCGTTCCTGATGGAGCGATGGTCTTGTTTCTGATGGAGTGATGGTCTTGTTTCTAATGGAGCGATGGTCTTGTTTCTGATGGAGCGATGGTTTTGTTTCTGTTGGAGAGATGGTTTTGTTTCTGATGGAAAGATGGTTTTGTTCCTGATGGAGTGATGGTCTTCTTTCTGATGGAGTGATGGTCTTGTTTCTGATGGAGCGATGGTCTTGTTTCTGATGGAGTGATGGTGTTGATTCTGTGGAGCGATGGTGTTGATTCTGATGGAGTGCTGGTCTTGTTTCTGATGGAGCGATGGTCTTGTTTCTCATGGAGCGATGGTGTTGATTCTGATGGAGCGATGGTCTTGTTTCTGATGGAGTGATGGTGTTGTTTCTGATGGAGCGATGGTCTTGTTTCTGATGGAGTGATGGTGTTGATTCTGATGGAGCGATGGTGTTGATTCTGATGGAACGATGGCCTTGTTTCTGATGGAATGATGGTGTTGATTCTGATGGAGCGATGGTCTTGTTTCTGATGGAGTGATGGTCTTGTTTCTGATGGAGCGATGGTCTTGTTTCTGTTGGAGCGATGGTGTTGATTCTGATGGAGCGATGGTCTTGTTTCTGATGGAGCGATGGTCTTGTTTCTGTTGGAGCGATGGTCTTGTTCCTGATGGAGTGATGGTCTTGTTTCTGATGGAGCGATGGTCTTGTTTCTGATGGAGTGATGGTGTTGATTCTGATGGAGCGATGGTCTTGTTTCTGATGGAGTGATGGTCTTGTTTCTGATGGAGCGATGGTCTTGTTTCTGTTGGAGCGATGGTGTTGATTCTGATGGAGTGATGGTCTTGTTTCTGATGGAGCGATGGTCTTGTTTCTGTTGGAGCGATGGTCTTGTTCCTGATGGAGTGATGGTCTTGTTTCTGTTGGAGCGATGGTCTTGTTCCTGATGGAGCGATGGTGTTGATTCTGATGGAGTGATGGTCTTCATTCTGATGGAGTGATCGTCTTTTTTCTGATGGAGCGATGGTCTTGTTTCTGATGGAGCGATGGTCTTGTTTCTGATGGAGCGATGGTGTTGATTCTGATGGAGTGATGGTCTTGTTTCTGATGGAGTGATGGTGTTGTTTCTGATGGAGTGATGGTGTTGATTCTGATGGAGTGATGGTCTTGATTCTGATGGAGCGATGGTGTTAATTCTGATGGAGCGATGGTCTTGTTTCTGATGGTGTGATGGTCTTGTTCCTGATGGAGCGATGGTCTTGTTTCTGATGGAGTGATGGTCTTGTTTCTCATGGCGCGATGGTCTTGTTTCTGATGGAGTGATGGTCTTGTTCCTGATGGAGCGATGGTGTTGATTCTGATGGAGCGATGGTCTTGTTTCTGATGGAGCGATGGTCTTGTTTCTGATGGAGCGATGGTGTTGATTCTGTTGTAGCGATGGTCTTGTTTCTGATGGAGCGAAGGTCTTGATTCTGATGGAGCGATGGTCTTGTTTCTGATGGAGTGATGGTCTTGTTCCTGATGGAGCGATGGTCTTGTTTCTGATGGAGTGATGGTCTTGTTTCTCATGGCGCGATGGTCTTGTTTCTGATGGAGTGATGGTCTTGTTCCTGATGGAGCGATGGTGTTGATTCTGATGGAGCGATGGTCTTGTTCCTGATGGAGCGATGGTCTTGTTTCTGATGGAGCGATGGTCTTGTTTCTGATGGAGCGATGGTCTTGTTTCTGTTGGAGCGATGGTGTTGATTCTGATGGAGCGATGGTCTTGTTTCTGATGGAGCGATGGTCTTGTTTCTGTTGGAGCGATGGTCTTGTTCCTGATGGAGCGATGGTGTTGATTCTGATGGAGTGATGGTCTTGATTCTGATGGAGTGATCGTCTTTTTTCTGATGGAGCGATGGTCTTGTTTCTGATGGAGCGATGGTCTTGATTCTGATGGAGCGATGGTCTTGTTTCTGATGGAGCGATGGTCTTGTTTCTGATGGAGTGATGGTCTTGTTTCTGATGGAGTGATGGTCTTGTTTCTGATGGAGTGATGGTCTTGTTTCTGATCTAGCGATGGTGTTGCTTCTGATGGAGCGATGGTCTTGATTCTGATGGAGCGATGGTCTTGTTTCTGATGGAGCGATGGTCTTGTTTCTGATGGAGCGATGGTCTTGTTTCTGATGGAGCGATTGTCTTGTTTCTGATGGAGCGATGGTCTTCTTTCTGATGGAGCGATGGTCTTGTTTCTGATGGAGCGATGGTTTTGTTTCTGATGGAGCGATGATGTTGATTCTGATGGAGCGATGGCCTTGTTTCTGATGGAGCGATGGTGTTGATTCTGATGGAGCGATGGTCTTGTTTCTGATGGAGCGATGGTCTTGTTTCTGATGGAGCGATGGTGTTGATTCTGATGTAGCGATGGTCTTGTTTCTGATGGAGCGTAGGTCTTGATTCTGATGGAGCGATGGTGTTGATTCTGATGGAGCGATGGTCTTTATTCTGATGGAGCGATGGTCTTGTTTCGGATGGAGCGATGGTCTTGTTTCTGATGGAGCGATGGTCTTGTTTCTGTTGGAGCGATGGTGTTGATTCTGATGGAGCGATCGTCTTGTTTCTGATGGAGCGACGGTCTTGTTTCTGTTGGAGCGATGGTCTTGTTCCTGATGGATCGATGGTGTTGATTCTGATGGAGTGATGGTCTTGATTCTGATGGAGTGATCGTCTTTTTTCTGATGGAGCGATGGTCTTGTTTCTGATGGAGCGATGGTCTTGTTTCTGATGGAGCGATGGTCTTGTTTCTGATGGAGCGATGATCTTGTTTCTGATGGAGTGATGGTCTTGTTTCTGATGGAGTGATGAACTTGTTTCTGATGGAGTGATGGTCTTGTTTCTGATCTAGCGATGGTGTTGATTCTGATGGAGCGATGGTCTTGATTCTGATGGAGCGATGCTCTTGTTTCTGATGGAGCGATGGTCTTGTTTCTGATGGAGCGATGGTCTTGTTTCTGACGGAGCGATGGTCTTGTTTCTGATGGAGCGATGGTCTTGTTTCTGATGGAGCGATGGTCTTGTTTCTCATGGAGCGATGGTCTTGTTTCTGATGGAGTGATGGTCTTGTTCCTAATGGAGCGATGGTCTTGTTTCTGATGGAGTGATGGTCTTGTTTCTGTTGGAGCGATGGTCTTGTTTCTCATGGAGCGATGGTCTTGTTTCTGATGGAGTGATGGTGTTGATTCTGATGGAGCGATGGTCTTGTTCCTGATGGAGCGATGGTCTTGTTTCTGATTGAGCGATGGTCTTGTTTCTGATGGAGTGATGGTCTTGTTCCTGATGGAGCGATGGTCTTGTTTCTGATGGAGTGATGTTCTCGTTCCTGATGGAGCGATGGTCTTGTTTCTGATGGAGTGATGGTCTTGTTTCTGATGGAGCGATGGTCTTGTTTCTGATGGAGCGATGGTTTTGTTTCTGTTGGAGAGATGGTTTTGTTTCTGATGGAGCGATGGTCTTGTTTCTGATGGAGTGATGGTCTTCTTTCTGATGGAGTGATGGTCTTGTTTCTGATGGAGCGATGGTCTTGTTTCTGATGGAGCGATGGTCTTGTTTCTGATGGAGCGATGGTCTTGTTTCTGATGGAGCGATGATCTTGTTTCTGATGGAGTGATGGTCTTGTTTCTGATGGAGTGATGAACTTGTTTCTGATGGAGTGATGGTCTTGTTTCTGATCTAGCGATGGTGTTGATTCTGATGGAGCGATGGTCTTGATTCTGATGGAGCGATGCTCTTGTTTCTGATGGAGCGATGGTCTTGTTTCTGATGGAGCGATGGTCTTGTTTCTGACGGAGCGATGGTCTTGTTTCTGATGGAGCGATGGTCTTGTTTCTGATGGAGCGATGGTCTTGTTTCTCATGGAGCGATGGTCTTGTTTCTGATGGAGTGATGGTCTTGTTCCTAATGGAGCGATGGTCTTGTTTCTGATGGAGTGATGGTCTTGTTTCTGTTGGAGCGATGGTCTTGTTTCTCATGGAGCGATGGTCTTGTTTCTGATGGAGTGATGGTGTTGATTCTGATGGAGCGATGGTCTTGTTCCTGATGGAGCGATGGTTTTGTTTCTGATGGAGCGATGGTCTTGTTTCTGATGGAGTGATGGTCTTGTTCCTGATGGAGCGATGGTCTTGTTTCTGATGGAGTGATGTTCTCGTTCCTGATGGAGCGATGGTCTTGTTTCTGATGGTGTGATGGTCTTGTTTCTGATGGAGCGATGGTCTTGTTTCTGATGGAGCGATGGTTTTGTTTCTGTTGGAGAGATGGTTTTGTTTCTGATGGAAAGATGGTTTTGTTCCTGATGGAGTGATGGTCTTCTTTCTGATGGAGTGATGGTCTTGTTTCTGATGGAGTGATGGTGTTGATTCTGATGGAGCGATGGTGTTGATTCTGATGGAGTGCTGGTCTTGTTTCTGATGGAGCGATGGTCTTGTTTCTCATGGAGCGATGGTGTTGATTCTGATGGAGCGATGGTCTTGTTTCTGATGGAGTGATGGTGTTGTTTCTGATGGAGCGATGGTCTTGTTTCTGATGGAGTGATGGTGTTGATTCTGATGGAGCGATGGTGTTGATTCTGATGGAACGATGGTCTTGTTTCCGATGGAGCGATGGTCTTGTTTCTGATGGAGCGATGGTGTTGATTCTGATGGAGCGATGGTCTTGTTTCTGATGGAGCGATGGTCTTGTTTCTGATGGAGTGATGGTGTTGATTCTGATGGAGCGATGGTCTTGTTTCTGATGGAGTGATGGTCTTGTTTCTGATGGAGCGATGGTCTTGTTTCTGTTGGAGCGATGGTGTTGATTCTGATGGAGCGATGGTCTTGTTTCTGATCGAACGATGGTCTTGTTTCTGTTGGAGCGATGGTCTTGTTCCTGATGGAGTGATGGTCTTGTTTCTGTTGGAGCGATGGACTTGTTCCTGATGGAGCGATGGTGTTGATTCTGATGGAGTGATGGTCTTCATTCTGATGGAGTGATCGTCTTTTTTCTGATGGAGCGATGGTCTTGTTTCTGATGGAGCGATGGCCTTATTTCTGATGGAGTGATGGTCTTGTTTCTGTTGGAGCGATGGTCTTGTTCCTGATGGAGCAATGGTGTTGATTCTGATGGAGTGATCGTCTTTTTTCTGATGGAGCGATGGTCTTGTTTCTGATGGAGCGATGGTCTTGTTTCTGATGGAGTGATGGTCTTGTTTCTGATGGAGTGATGGTCTTGTTTCTGATGGAGTGATGGTGTTGTTTCTGATGGAGTGATAGTGTTGATTCTGATGGAGTGATGGTCTTGATTCTGATGGAGCGATGGTGTTAATTCTGATGGAGCGATGGTCTTGTTTCTGATGGAGTGATGGTCTTGTTCCTGATGGAGCGATGGTGTTGTTTCTGATGGAGTGATGGTGTTGTTTCTGATGGAGCGATGGTCTTGTTTCTCATGGCGCGATGGTCTTGTTTCTGATGGAGCGATGGTCTTGTTTCTGATGGAGCGATGGTCTTGTTTCTGATGGAGTGATGGTGTTGTTTCTGATGGAGCGATGGTCTTGTTTCTCATGGCGCGATGGTCTTGTTTCTGATGGAGTGATGGTCTTGTTCCTGATGGAGCGATGGTGTTGATTCTGATGGAGCGATGGTCTTGATCCTGATGGAGCGATGGTCTTGTTTCTGATCGAGCGATGGTCTTGTTTCTGATGGAGCGATGGTCTTGTTTCTGTTGGAGCGATGGTGTTGATTCTGATGGAGCGATGGTCTTGTTTCTGATGGAGCGATGGTCTTGTTTCTGATGGAGCGATGGTCTTGTTTCTGATGGAGCGATGGTCTTGTTCCTGATGGAGCGATGGTGTTGATTCTGATGGAGTGATGGTCTTGATTCTGATGGAACGATGGTCTTGTTTCTGATGGAGCGATGGTCTTGTTTCTGATGGAGCGATGGTGTTTATTCTGATGGAGCGATGGTCTTCTTTCTGATGGAGCGATGGTCTTGTTTCTGATGGAGTGATGGTGTTGATTCTGATGGAGCGATGGTCTTGTTTCTGATGGAGTGATGGTCTTGTTTCTGATGGAGCGATGGTCTTGTTTCTGTTGGAGCGATGGTGTTGATTCTGATGGAGCGATGGTCTTGTTTCTGATCGAGCGATGGTCTTGTTTCTGTTGGAGCGATGGTCTTGTTCCTGATGGAGTGATGGTCTTGTTTCTGTTGGAGCGATGGACTTGTTCCTGATGGAGCGATGGTGTTGATTCTGATGGAGTGATGGTCTTCATTCTGATGGAGTGATCGTCTTTTTTCTGATGGAGCGATGGTCTTGTTTCTGATGGAGCGATGGCCTTATTTCTGATGGAGTGATGGTCTTGTTTCTGTTGGAGCGATGGTCTTGTTCCTGATGGAGCAATGGTGTTGATTCTGATGGAGTGATGGTCTTGATTCTGATGGAGTGATCGTCTTTTTTCTGATGGAGCGATGGTCTTGTTTCTGATGGAGCGATGTTCTTGTTTCTGATGGAGTGATGGTCTTGTTTCTGATGGAGTGATGGTCTTGTTTCTGATGGAGTGATGGTGTTGTTTCTGATGGAGTGATGGTGTTGATTCTGATGGAGTGATGGTCTTGATTCTGATGGAGCGATGGTGTTAATTCTGATGGAGCGATGGTCTTGTTTCTGATGGAGTGATGGTCTTGTTCCTGATGGAGCGATGGTCTTGTTTCTGATGGAGTGATGGTGTTGTTTCTGATGGAGCGATGGTCTTGTTTCTCATGGCGCGATGGTCTTGTTTCTGATGGAGTGATGGTCTTGTTCCTGATGGAGCGATGGTGTTGATTCTGATGGAGCGATGGTCTTGTTCCTGATGGAGCGATGGTCTTGTTTCTGATCGAGCGATGGTCTTGTTTCTGATGGAGCGATGGTCTTGTTTCTGTTGGAGCGATGGTGTTGATTCTGATGGAGCGATGGTCTTGTTTCTGATGGAGCGATGGTATTGTTTCTGATGGAGCGATGGTCTTGTTTCTGTTGGAGCGATGGTCTTGTTCCTGATGGAGCGATGGTGTTGATTCTGATGGAGTGATGGTCTTGATTCTGATGGAGTGATCATCTTTTTTCTGATGGAGCGATGGTCTTGTTTCTGATGGAGCGATGGTCTTGATTCTGATGGAGCGATGGTCTTGTTTCTGATGGAGCGATGCTCTTGTTTCTGATGGAGTGATGGTCTTGTTTCTGATGGAGCGATGGTCTTGTTTCTGATGGAGCGATGGTCTTGTTTCTGATGGAGCGATGGTCTTGTTTCTGATGGAGCGATGGTCTTGTTTCTGATGGAGCGATGGTCTTCTTTCTGATGGAGCGATGGTCTTGTTTCTGATGGAGCGATGGTTTTGTTTCTGATGGAGCGATGATGTTGATTCTGATGGAGCGATGGCCTTGTTTCTGATAGAGCGATGGTCTTGTTTCTGATGGAGCGATGGTGTTGATTCTGATGGAGCGATGGTCTTGTTTCTGATGGAGCGATGGTGTTGATTCTGATGGAGCGATGGTGTTGATTCTGATGGAGCGATGGTCTTGTTTCTGATGGAGCGATGGTCTTGATTCTGATGGAGCGATGGTCTTGTTTCTGATGGAGCGATGGTCTTGTTTCTGTTGGAGCGATGGTGTTGATTCTGATGGAGCAATGGTCTTTATTCTGATGGAGCGATGGTCTTGTTGCTGATGGAGCGATGGTCTTGTTTCTGATGGAGCGATGGTGTTAATTCTGATGGAGCGATGGTCTTGTTTCTGATGGAGTGATGGTCTTGTTCCTGATGGAGCGATGGTCTTGTTTCTGATGGAGTGATGGTGTTGTTTCTGATGGAGCGATGGTCTTGATTCTGATGGAGCGATGGTGTTAATTCTGATGGAGCGATGGTCTTGTTTCTGATGGAGTGATGGTCTTGTTCCTGATGGAGCGATGTTCTTGTTTCTGATGGAGTGATGGTGTTGTTTCTGATGGAGCGATGGTCTTGTTTCTCATGGCGCGATGGTCTTGTTTCTGATGGAGTGATGGTCTTGTTCCTGATGGAGCGATGGTGTTGATTCTGATGGAGCGATGGTCTTGTTCCTGATGGAGCGATGGTCTTGTTTCTGATCGAGCGATGGTCTTGTTTCTGATGGAGCGATGGTCTTGTTTCTGTTGGAGCGATGGTGTTGATTCTGATGGAGCGATGGTCTTGTTTCTGATGGAGCGATGGTCTTGTTTCTGATGGAGCGATGGTCTTGTTTCTGTTGGAGCGATGGTCTTGTTCCTGATGGAGCGATGGTGTTTATTCTGATGGAGTGATGGTCTTGATTCTGATGGAGTGATCATCTTTTTTCTGATGGAGCGATGGTCTTGTTTCTGATGGAGCGATGGTCTTGATTCTGATGGAGCGATGGTCTTGTTTCTGATGGAGCGATGGTCTTGTTTCTGATGGAGTGATGGTCTTGTTTCTGATGGAGTGATGGTCTTGTTTCTGATGGAGTGATGGCCTTGTTACTGATCTAGCGATGGTGTTGCTTCTGATGGAGCGATGGTCTTGATTCTGATGGAGCGATGGTCTTGTTTCTGATGGAGCGATGGTCTTGTTTCTGATGGAGCGATGGTCTTGTTTCTGATGGAGCGATGGTCTTGTTTCTGATGGAGCGATGGTCTTCTTTCTGATGGAGCGATGGTCTTGTTTCTGATGGAGCGATGGTTTTGTTTCTGATGGAGCGATGATGTTGTTTCTGATGGAGCGATGGCCTTGTTTCTGATAGAGCGATGGTCTTGTTTCTGATGGAGCGATGGTGTTGATTCTGATGGAGCGATGGTCTTCTTTCTGATGGAGCGATGGTGTTGATTCTGATGGAGCGATGGTGTTGATTCTGATGGAGCGATGGTCTTGTTTCTGATGGAGCGATGGTCTTGATTCTGATGGAGCGATGGTCTTGTTTCTGATGGAGCGATGGTCTTGTTTCTGTTGGAGCGATGGTGTTGATTCTGATGGAGCAATGGTCTTTATTCTGATGGAGCGATGGTCTTGTTTCTGATGGAGCGATGGTCTTGT
Organism: Heptranchias perlo; assembly: GCF_035084215.1. Taxonomy (NCBI): domain Eukaryota; kingdom Metazoa; phylum Chordata; class Chondrichthyes; order Hexanchiformes; family Hexanchidae; genus Heptranchias; species Heptranchias perlo. The sequence continues at coordinate 49,656,148 of NC_090343.1, read as the reverse complement.
TTCTGATGGAGCGATGGTCTTGTTTCTGTTGGAGCGATGGTGTTGATTCTGATGGAGCGATGGTCTTGTTTCTGATGGAGCGACGGTCTTGTTTCTGTTGGAGCGATGGTCTTGTTCCTGATGGAGCGATGGTGTTGTTTCTGATGGAGTGATGGTCTTGATTCTGATGGAGTGATCGTCTTTTTTCTGATGGAGCGATGGTCTTGTTTCTGATGGAGCGATGGTCTTGTTTCTGATGGAGCGATGGTCTTGTTTCTGATGGAGCGATGATCTTGTTTCTGATGGAGTGATGGTCTTGTTTCTGATGGAGTGATGAACTTGTTTCTGATGGAGTGATGGTCTTGTTTCTGATCTAGCGATGGTGTTGATTCTGATGGAGCGATAGTCTTGATTCTGATGGAGCGATGCTCTTGTTTCTGATGGAGCGATGGTCTTTTTTCTGATGGAGCGATGGTCTTGTTTCTGACGGAGCGATGGTCTTGTTTCTGATGGAGCGATGGTCTTGTTTCTGATGGAGCGATGGTCTTGTTTCTGATGGAGCGATGGTCTTGTTTCTGATGGAGCGATGGTCTTGTTTCTGATGGAGTGATGGTCTTGTTTCTGATGGAGTGATGGTCTTGTTTCTGATCTAGCGATGGTGTTGATTCTGATGGAGTGATAGTCTTGTTTCTGATGGAGTGATGGTCTTGCTTCTGATCTCGCGATGGTGTAGATTCTGATGGAGCGATGGTCTTGATTCTGATGGAGCGATGGTCTTGTTTCTGATGGAGCGATGGTCTTGTTTCTGATGGAGCGATGGTCTTGTTTCTGATGGAGTGATGGTCTTGTTTCTGATGGAGTGATGGTCTTGTTTCTGATCTAGCGATGGTGTTGATTCTGATGGAGTGATAGTCTTGTTTCTGATGGAGTGATGGTCTTGCTTCTGATCGAGCGATGGTGTTGATTCTGATGGAGCGATGGTCTTGATTCTGATGGAGCGATGGTCTTTTTTCTGATGGAGCGATGGTCTTATTTCTGATGGAGCGATGGTCTTGTTTCTGATGGAGCGATGGTCTTGTTTCTGATGTAGCGATGGTTTTGTTTCTGATGGAGCTATGGTGTTGATTCTGATGGAGCGATGGTCTTGATTCTGATGGAGAGATGGTCTTGTTTCTGATGGAGCAATGGTCTTGTTTCTGATGGAGCGATGGTCTTGTTTCTGTTGGAGCGATGGTGTTGATTCTGATGGAGCGATGGTCTTGTTTCTGATGGAGCGATGGTCTTGTTTCTGTTGGAGCGATGGTCTTGTTCCTGATGGAGTGATGGTGTTGATTCTGATGGAGTGATGGTCTTGATTCGAATGGAGTGATCGTCTTTTTTCTGATGGAGCGATGGTCTTGTTTCTGATGGAGCGATGGTCTTGTTTCTGATGGAGTGATGGTCTTGTTTCTGATGGAGCGATGGTCTTGTTTCTGATGGAGTGATGGTCTTGTTTCTGATGCAGTGATGGTCTTGTTTCTGATGGAGTGATGGTCTTGTTTCTGATCTAGCGATGGTGTTGATTCTGAAGGAGCGATGGTCTTGATTCTGATGGAGCGATGGTCTTGTTTCTGATGGAGCGATGGTCTAGTTTCTGATGGAGCGATGGTCTTGTTTCAGACGGAGCGATGGTCTTGTTTCTGACGGAGCGATGGTCTTGTTTCTGATGGAGCGATGGTCTTGTTTCTGATGGAGCGATGGTCTTGTTTCTGATGGATCGATGGTCTTGTTTCTGATGGAGCGATGGTTTTGTTTCTGATGGAGCGATGATGTTGATTCTGATGGAGCGATGGCCTTGTTTCTGATGGAGCGATGGTCTTGTTTCTGATGGAGCGATGGTGTTGATTCTGATGGAGCGATGGTCTTGTTTCTGATGGTGCGATTGTCTTGATTGTGATGGAGCGATGGTCTTGTTTCTGATGGAGCAATGGTCTTGTTTCTGATGGAGCGATGGTTTTGTTTCTGATGGAGCGATGGTGTTGATTCTGATGGAGCGATGGCCTTGTTCCTGATGGAGCGATGGTCTTGTTTCTGATGGCGTGATGGTCTTGTTCCTGATGGAGCGATGGTGTTGATTCTGATGGAGCGATGGTCTTGTTGCTGATAGAGCGATGGTCTTGTTTCTGATGGAGCGATGGTCTTGTTCCTGATGGAGCGATGGTGTTGATTCTGATGGAGCGATGGCCTTGTTTCTGATGGAGCGATGGTCTTGTTTCTGATGGCGTGATGGTCTTGTTCCTGATGGAGCGATGGTGTTGATTCTGATGGAGTGATGGTCTTGTTCCTGATGGAGCGATGGTTTTGTTCCTGATGGAGCGATGGTGTTGTTCCTGATGGAGCGATGGTGTTGTTCCTGATGGAGCGATGGTTTTGTTCCTGATGGAGCGATGGTCTTGTTTCTGATGGAGCGATGGTGTTGATTCTGATGGAGTGATGGTGTTGATTCTGATGGAGCGATGACCTTGTTCCTGATGGAGCGATGGTCTTGTTTCTGATGGCGTGATGGTGTTGATTCTGATGGAGCGATGGTGTTGATTCTGATGGAGTGATGGTCTAGTTTCTGATGGAGTGATGGTTTTGTTTCTGATGGAGCGATGGTGTTGATTCTGATGGAGCGATGGCCTTGTTCCTGATGGAGCGATGGTCTTGTTTCTGATGGCGTGATGGTCTTGTTCCTGATGGAGCGATGGTGTTGATTCTGATGGAGTGATGGTCTTGTTCCTGATGCAGCGATGGTCTTGTTCCTGATGGAGCGATGGTCTTGTTTCTGATGGAGTGATGGTTTTGTTTCTGATGGAGAGATGGTTTTGTTTCTGATGGAGAGATGGTTTTGTTCCTGATGGAGTGATGGTCTTCTTTCTGATGGAGTGATGGTCTTGTTTCTGATGGAGCGATGGTCTTGTTTCTGATGGAGCGATGGTCTTGTTTCTGATGGAGTGATGGTCTTGTTTCTGATGGAGTGATGGTCTTGTTCCTGATGGAGCGATGCTCTTGTTTCTGATGGAGTGATGGTGTTGTTTCTGATGGAGCGATGGTCTTGTTTCTCATGGAGCGATGGTCTTGTTTCTGATGGAGTGATGTTCTTATTCCTGATGGAGCGATGGTCTTGTTTCTGATGGAGCGATGGTCTTGTTTCTGATGGAGCGATGGTCTTGTTCCTAATGGAGCGATGGTCTTGTTTCTGATGGAGCGATGGTCTTGTTCCTGATGGAGCGATGGTCTTGTTTCTGATGGAGCGATGGTCTTGTTCCTGATGGAGCGATGGTCTTGTTTCTGATGGAGCGATGGTCTTGTTCCTGATGGAGCGATGGTCTTGTTTCTGATGGAGCGATCGTCTTGTTTCTGATGGATCGATGGTTTTGTTTCTGATGGAGAGATGGTTTTGTTTCTGATGGAGAGATTGTTTTTTTCCTGATGGAGTGATGGTCTTCTTTCTGATGGAGTGATGGTGTTGATTCTGATGGAGCGATGGTGTTGATTCTGATGGAGTGATGATCTTGTTTCTGATGGAGCGATGGTCTTGTTTCTCATGGAGCGATGGTGTTGATTCTGATGGAGCGATGGTCTTGTTTCTGATGGAGCGATGGTCTTGTTTCTGATGGAGTGATGGTTTTGTTCCTGATGGAGCGATGGTCTTGTTTCTGATGGAGTGATGGTGTTGTTTCTGATGGAGCGATCGTCTTGTTTCTCATGGAGCGATGGTCTTGTTTCTGATGGAGTGATGGTCTTGTTCCTGATGGAGCGATGGTGTTGATTCTGATGGAGCGATGGTCTTGTCCCTGATGGAGCGATGGTCTTGTTTCTGATGGAGCGATGGTCTTGTTTCTGATGGAGTGATGGTCTTGTTCCTGATGGAGCGATGGTGTTGTTTCTGATGGAGCGATGTTCTTGTTTCTGATGGAGTGATGGTCTCGTTCCTGATGGAGCGATGGTGTTGTTTCTGATGGAGCGATGGTCTTGTTTCTGATGGAGCGATGGTTTTGTTTCTGATGGAGAGATGGTTTTGTTTCTAATGGAGAGATTATTTTGTTCCTGATGGAGTGATGGTCTTCTTTCTGATGGAGTGATGGTGTTGATTCTGATGGAGCGATGGCGTTGATTCTGATGGAGTGATGATCTTGTTTCTGATGGAGCGATGGTCTTGTTTCTCATGGAGCGATGGTGTTGATTCTGATGGAGCGATGGTCTTGTTTCTGATGGAGTGATGGTGTTGTTTCTGATGGAGCGATGGTCTTGTTCCTGATGGAGTGATGGTCTTGTTTCTGATGGAGCGATGGTCTTGTTTCTGATGGAGCGATGGTCTTGCTTCTGTTGGAGCGATGTTCTTGTTTCTGATGGAGCGATGGTCTTGTTCCTGATGGAGCGATGGTGTTGATTCTGATGGAGCGATGGTCTTGTTTCTGTTGGAGCGATGGTATTGTTCCTGATGGAGTGATGGTCTTGTTTCTGTTGGAGCGATGGTCCTGTTCCTGATGGAGCGATGGTGTTGATTCTGATGGAGCGATGGTCTTGTTTCTGATGGAGCGATGGTCTTTTTTCTGATGGAGCGATGGTCTTGTTTCTGTTGGAGCGATGGTCTTGTTCCTGATGGAGTGATGGTCTTGTTTCTGTTGGAGCGATGGTCTTGTTCCTGATGGAGCGATGGTGTTGATTCTCATGGAGTGATTGTCTTGATTCTGATGGAGTGATCGTCTTTTTTCTGATGGAACGATGGTCTTGTTTCTGATGGAGCGATGGTGTTGATTCTGATGGAGCGATGGTCTTGTTTCTGATGGAGCGATGGTCTTGTTTCTGTTGGAGCGCTGGTCTTGTTCCTGATGGAGTGATGGTCTTGATTCTGATGGACTGATCGTCTTTTTTCTGATGGAGCGATGGTCTTGTTTCTGATGGAGCGATGGTCTTGTTTCTGTTGGAGCGATGGTCTTGATTCTGATGGAGTGATGGTCTTGTTTCTGATGGAGTGATGATTTTGTTTCTGATGGAGCGATGATGTTGATTCTGATGGAGCGATGGTCTTGTTTCTGATGGAGTGATGGTCTTCTTTCTGATGGAGCGATGGTTTTGTTTCGGATGGAGCAATTGTGTTGATTCTGATGGAGCGTTGGTCTTGTTTCTGATGGAGCGATGGTTTTGTTTCTGATGGAGCGATGGTTTTGTTTCGGATGGAGTGATGATGTTGATTCTGATGGAGCGATGGTCTTGTTTCTGATGGAGCGATGGTTTTGTTTCTGATGGAGCGATGGTGTTGATTCTGATGGAGCGATGGTCTTGTTTCTGATGGAGTGATGGTCTTGATTCTGATGTAGCGATGGTCTTGTTTCTGATGGAGCGATGGTCTTGTTTCTGATGGAGCGATGGTGTTGATTCTGATGGAGCGATGGTCTTGTTTCTGATGGAGCGATGGTCTTGATTCTGATGGAGCGATGGTCTTGTTTCTGATGGAGCGATGGTCTTGTTTCTGATGGAGCGATGGTCTTGTTTCTGATGGAGCGATGGTCTTGTTTCTGATGGAGCGATGGTCTTGTTTCTGATGGAGCGATGGTCTTGTTTCTGATGGAGCGACGGTCTTGATTCTGATGGAGCGATGGTCTTGATTCTGATGGAGCGATGGTTTTGTTTCTGATGGAGCGATGGTGTTGATACTGATGGAGCGATGGTCTTGTTTCTGATGGAGCGATGGTCTTGATTCTGCTGGACCGATGGTCTTGTTTCTGATGGAGCGATGGTGTTGATTCTGATGGAGCGATGGTGTTGATTCTGATGGAGTGATGGTCTTGATTCTGATGGAGCGATGGCCTTGATTCTGATGGAGCGATGGCCTTGATTCTGATGGAGCGATGGCCTTATTTCTGATGGAGCGATGGTCTTGATTCTGATGGAGCGATGGTCTTGTTTCTGATGGAGCGATGGTCTTGATTCTGATGGAGCGATGGTCTTGATTCTGATGGAGCGATGGTCTTGATTCTGATGGAGCGATGGCCTTGATTCTGATGGAGCGATGGCCTTATTTCTGATGGAGCGATGGTCTTGATTCTGATGGAGCGATGGTCTTGATTCTGATGGAGCGATGGTCTTGTTTCTGATGGAGCAATGGTCTTATTTCTGATGGAGCGATGGTGTTGATTCTGATGGAGCGATGGTGTTGATTCTGATGGAGCGATGGCCTTATTTCTGATGGAGCGATGGTCTTGATTCTGATGGAGCGATGGTCTTGATTCTGATGGAGCGATGGTCTTGTTTCTGATGGAGCAATGGTCTTATTTCTGATGGAGCGATGGTGTTGATTCTGATGGAGCGATGGTCTTGTTTCTGATCGCAGTCATCTTCCTACAGTGGAAATGAAAATCAGGCAGTTTCTCTTATCAGCAACTGTCAGTTTCATGCCCGGGGCAGCAAGTTGAAAATCTATCCGTTAACATTCAGCAAAATGTAGAGTTTAATTTTTTTTTTGAAATTGCCCTACTGCCTATGTATGACAATAAAAATCCTGTGTCAAACGCAGCAGTGACCATGAGATCCCCCCCACCTTCTCGCCTGCAGGCAGTTGTGTGGAAAGCAGACTGATTACTTTGCATAACCCACAAAACTGGCACCGTTTCTGACTAAATTAGTTATGAAACCTCCAGGCAAACTGGAGGTACTTCTGTTTATTATAATCGGATACCCAAAGGTGCAAGGCTTGAAGTATCAATTACACAATAACATTTGCTACTGAATTCTTTTTACACACCGAGCTCCAAAAGCTCTCTACTGATGTGTTTAATCACGAGCTTGACACTAATCTGAGAGTCAGAAAATGGGTTTGCCACATTTGACATCAAATAAATAATATTTCTCAATTGCTCCCCTGTGCTAGTGTTACATCAGATATCGAGTAAACCTTCATTCAATTAAGGAAACAAAGAAAATAGAGTTTACCACTAAGGACCAGATCTTTGAGAAGATTGACTTAGTCTTTGGCCTGGGTGCCTGATTACAAGAGGCCTCGTGGTTTCAAATTATAGACTTAGGAACATAAGAATTGTTAGACGAGAAAACACCAAGGTCCATCTCGTTTGCCTTCTACCAGCCACGTGACACAATGATAATGGAGTTGTTGATTAATCATAGCAATCACTCTCTCTCAATGAGTCTACAACAGACCCAGACACGAGGCGAGGAAAACCCTCAGTGGTGGAGAGCTTTGGGAACTATAGATCCAAAGCCACCTGTTCCTCCCAAGCCTGTTACACTCGCTACCTGTCATGTCTCAAATCATAAACTGTGCCCAAAATATTATTTTCTGAAATAAATCGATTTAATTTGCATTTGAATGAATCAATACAAACTACTTCCATTGTCTCCCTAGAGAGTCTGTTCCATAGATGACCACTCGCTCACTGAAATATTGTTTATTTACCCCTCTTCAAGCACAGGCCTCTGGTTCTACTGTTCTGGGCAAGGTGAAATAGCTTGTCATGGTCTAGTCCATTTAGAATTCATATCAGCTCTCAACCTTCTCAGTGAGAACATGCCCAATTTACATAATTGCACCTCATAATCCAATCCCTTCATCCCTTCAATCATTCTGGTTGTTCCCTTCGGTATCATTTCAATAGCTGTAGGCATTATGGACAGACAACAAAGCAACATGATGCTTATGAGCATAAAAAAGTTTTGCTTGTAAAAAGATAATTCACATCCTTGCATATACTCCTTCTCCATTAACTCAGGTGTTCCCTGGACTCAGTCCTCTCCACCACTCTGTTTCTTCTCCATATCAGTAGCCTCCTCTAACTCGCTGACTGACCCTGCCCACTCTGTTGCTGTTGACTCCACTCTACATTTCACTTCCTTCAGACAACTCCCGCAGCCTCTGGTCTTCTCACAGTGGCAGAGGATGAATCACTGCCCCTTAATCTCCTTCGTGCCCTTCAATGGAGCAATGAAAATCTTTGGTTCTTTCAATTTTCAGAGAGTTACGGGACAGATTTTAAACTTGCCGGCTGCGCACAAAACTATCGCTATGGACTGGCCATCTGTTATCGAAACCGTTCGATTTTCATTTCCATTGGAATCATTGGAGAGTAAAATTGTGCGGTTTCTATAATGAGAGGCTGATCCACATCGTTAGTTTTACACTCAGCAGACAAGTTGAAAATCTACCCGATGGTTCCTCCATGTCTCTAACCCACAGCCCTCACCTCTCACCTTTACACAGGAACATAGAAAATAGGAGCAGGAGTAGGCCATTCGGCCCTTCGAGCCTGCTCCGCCATTCAATATGATCATGGCTGATCCTCTATCTCGATACCATATTCCCACTCTCTCCCCATACCCCTTGATGCCTTTTGTGTCTAGAAACCTATCTATCTCCTTCTTAAATATATTCAGTGACTTGGCCTCCACAGCCTTCTGTGGTAGAGAATTCCACAGGTTCACCACCCTCTGAGTGAAGAAATTTCTCCTCATCTCAGTCCTAAATGTCCTACCCTGTATCCTGAGACTGTGACCCCTCGTTCTGGACCCCCCAGCCAGGGGAAACATCCCCCCTGCATCCAGTCTGTCTAGCCCTGTCAGAATTTTATATGTTTCAATGAGATCCCCTCTCGTTCTTCTAAACTCGAGTGAATACAGGCCGAGTCGACCCAATCTCTCCTCATACGACAGTCCTGCCATCCCAGGAATCAGTCTGGTGAACCTTCGCTGCACTCCCTCTATGGCAAGTATATCCTTTCTTAGGTAAGGAGACCAAAACTGCACACAATACTCCAGGTGTGGTCTCACCTAGGCCCTGTATAACTGCAGTAAGATATCCTTGCTCCTGTGCTCAAATCCTCTTGTAATGAAGGCCAACATACCATTTGCCTTCCTAACTGCTTGCTGCACCTGCATGTTTGCTTTCAGTGACTGGTGTACAAGGACACCCAGGTCCCTTTGTACATCAACATTCCCCAATCTATCACCATTTAAATAATATTCTGCCTTTCTGTTTTTCCTTCCAAAGTGGATAACTTTACATTTATCCACATTATACTGCATCTGCCATGTATTTGCCCACTCACTCAACTTGTCTAAATTGCCTTGAAGCCTTTTTGCATCCTCCTCACAACTCACGATCCCACCTAGTTTTGTGTCGTCAGCAAACTTGGAAATATTACATTTGATTCCCTCATCCAAATCATTGATATATATTGTGAATAGCTGGGGCCCAAGCACTGATCCCTGTGGTACCCCACTAGTCACTGCCTGCCACCCCGAGAAAGACCCGTTTATTCCTACTCTCTGTTTCCTGTCTGTTAACCAATTTTCAACCCATGCCAGTATATTACCACCAATCCCATGTGCTTTAATTTTGCACACTAACCTCTTATGTGGGACTTTATCAAAGACCTTCTGAAAATCCAAATACACCACATCCACTGGTTCTCCCTTATCTATTCTACCAGTTACATCCTCAAAAAACTCCACTAGGTTTGTCAAATATGATTTCCCTTTCATAAATCCATGTTGACTTTGTCTAATCCTGTTGATATTTTCTAAGTGTCCTGTTATCACATCCTTTATAATAGACTCTAGCATTTTCCCTACTATTGATGTTAGGCTAACCGGTCTGTAGTTCCCTGTTTTCTCTCTCCCTCCTTTTTTAAATAGTGGGGTTACATTTTCCACCCTCCAAACTGCAGGAACTGTTCCATAATCGATAGAATTTTGGAAGATGACAACTAATGCATCCACTATTTCCATGGCTACCTCTTTTAGTACTCTTTAATGGCTCCATCCTTAGTCTTTCTTCATCTCATTATCTATCCTGATCACAAATGGAACTCTTAGCATCTCTCCCAAGGCTGCCTCCAAACTGCTACTTTCCTCTTTCTTGCCTAATAATTTCACTTTGAATGGGGGAAGGTTGGGTGATGTGGGGAGCAGAGAGATGTGGGGGTTCAGGTTCACAAGACATTAAAAGCAGCACTTTAAATGGATAAGGCCATGAGAAAACTAATAAAATGTTGGGGTTCATGGCAAGAGGTAGAGAATATGAAAGTCGAGATGTAATGGGTGAATCTATATAAACCTTATTAAGGCCACAGTAAGAGTATTGTGTGCAGTATTGGGATCCACACTATCGGAAGAATATTGAGGCACTAGAGAGGGAACAGGTGCAGGTTCACTAGGATGCTGCAATGAGACAAATGACCAAATAATCTGGGAGAACTCCCCTGCTGTTCTTCGAATAGTGTCACAGAATCTTTTACATCCACCTGAGAGGGCAGACGGGGCCTCAGTTTAATGTCTCAATGTACCTGTACTGGCTTTTGGTTAGTTTGGTCTGTGCTGGCTCCTAGATACTAGTTAGTGAATACTCAGGTCTCCCCAACTCCCACATTGTTCTTTTGCAGTCTTCACCTTTCCAAGCGTGAAAATTCAGACAATTCTTTCGACGTTACTTTAATTACAAATAACTTGAAAATGAATGTACCGGATTAATGTCACTCAAGTGAGCAGTGGATTATATAAAAGGATATGACGTGTGAGTGCTGGGAGGCGACAGTGAAAGGTAGCACTCACGGCATCAATGAAAACCTGCAGTCTAGCCCTTCCTACTGAAACAGGCTTTTATCAGGAGTTACATTCCTTTGTTTAAGGGGCTGCATTAGAAAGCAGAACCCAGGCCGAAAGCCAATACCACACAGAGGACTATTAGTGAGAAGGGGCTAAATGTTTGGATTGGGCAGAAGATTGAACAGTTCTTACAAATACTTTGTGTATTGCGTTACAGCTTGGAGCAGAGTTTGAAATCTGAAAAGGTATCACTTGAGTGACTTCACATTCCATTTTATAAATTCATGTTATCTTCAGTCACACTGTGCTGAATTTTTTATGATGTGGAGATGCCGGTGATGGACTGGGGTTGACAATTGTAAACAATTTTACAACACCAAGTTATAGTCCAGCAATTTTATTTTAAATTCACAAGCTTTCGGAGGCTTCCTCCTTCGTCAGGTGAACGATGTGAAATGAAATCCTCGAAATGAAATCGCATTTATAATTCACAGAACAATGCTTGGTGAGTACAGACAGTTTTTTCAACTGCCCGTTGCCAAGGCAATCAGTGTGCAGACAGACAGGTGTTACCTGCCAGGTCTCAGAATATACAAATCACCAAAAAAAACAACAAACAAAAAAAAAACAGAGATAGAAGGCCGCCTTGGTGAACATACTCCAAGGCGGCCTTCGAGACACACGACAACGCAAAATCGTCGAGCAGAAATTGATAGCCAAGTTCCGCACCCATGAGGACGGCCTCAACCGGGATCTTGGGTTCATGTCACGCTACACGTTACCCCACCAGCGAACAAATGTTATCTGTTTTTAATATAACGGGTCAGTTGCTGTCTTTTCTATGTTTCTACCTCTCTATCTCTGTTTTTTTTTGTTTGTTGTTTTTTTTTTGGTGATTTGTATATTCTGAGACCTGGCAGGTAACACCTGTCTGTCTGCACACTGATTGCCTTGGCAACGGGCAGTTGAAAAAACTGTCTGTAATCACCAAGCATTGTTCTGTGAATTATAAATGCGATTTCATTTCGAGGATTTCATTTCACATCGTTCACCTGACGAAGGGGGAAGCCTCCGAAAGCTTGTGAATTTAAAATAAAATTGCTGGACTATAACTTGGTGTTGTAAAATTGTTTACAACTGAATTTTTTAGAAGCAGGAAAATGCCACTGGGCCAACAAATCTGTTCTAACCCACTGACACACAACCTGCCACAGTTATTTCTCCCTCCACAATCCATCCCTTTAACCCATCGATGCTCAGTGTCCTTGTCTGGGAAGTTATTGCACAGGTTTAGTACCCATTGTTTGTACAATTTCTACCTGACTTCCCTTCCTACACCTGACTCCCAACTCTTCATGTTTATCTGCGTCCCACTGGTATTATAACCTTTGAATCAGAGTTGGCAGTGGGCCTCGATCAGCTGTGTATCTTCCCTCTCCTGTAGTTAAACTTCAATTAGATCTTCCAAGGAAACAAGCTGCAATTCCCCAAAACTTTCCTCAGGAATTAAATTCTTCCCCCTGAATGAGTCCGTCTTGCCCCAATTGTACACTCTTAACAACAGAAATATACCACCTGCCAACAGGACCATCACTGTACACAGTGCTCCAGACAGACTGAACATCACTGCACACAGTGCTCCAGACAGTCTGAACATCACTGTACACAGTGCTCCCGATAGACTGAACATCACTGTACACAGTGCTCCCGATAGACTGAACATCAATGTAGACAGTGCTCCAGACAGACTGAACATCAATGTACACAGTGCTCCAGGCAGACTGAACATCACTGTACACAGTGCTCCAGACAGACTGAACATCACTGTACACATTGCTCCAGACAGACTGACCTTCACTGTACACAGTGCTCCCGATAGACTGACCATCACTGCACACAGTGCTCCAGACAGACTGACCTTCACTGTACACAGTGCTCCCGATAGACTGACCATCACTGCACACAGTGCTCCAGACAGACTGACCTTCACTGTACACAGTGCTCCCGATAGACTGAACATCACTGTACACAGTGCTCCAGACAGACTGACCATCACTGTACACAGTGCTCCAGACAGACTGAACATCACTGTACACAGTGCTCCAGACAGACTGAACATCACTGTACACCAAGCCGCCGATAGACTGACCATCACTGTACACAGTGCTCCCGATAGACTGACCATCACTGTACACAGTGCACCCGATAGACTGACCATCACTGTACACCAAGCCCCCGATAGACTGACCATCACTGTACACAGTGCACCCGATAGACTGACCATCACTGTACACCAAGCCCCCGATAGACAGACCATCACTGTACACAGTGCACCCGATAGACTGACCATCGCTGTATAGAGTGCTCCCGATAGACTGACCATCACTGTACACAGTGCACCCGATAGACTGACCATCGCTGTATAGAGTGCTCCCGATAGACTGACCATCACTGTACACAGTGCTCCCGATAGACTGACCATCACTGTACACAGTGCTCCCGATAGACTGACCATCACTGTACACAGTGCTCCCGATAGACTGACCATCACTGTACACAGTGCACCCGATAGACTGACCATCGCTGTATAGAGTGCTCCCGATAGACTGACCATGAACATGCACAGTGTTCCATACAGACTGACCATCGTTGTAAACCGTCTTCCAGGTAGACTGACCATCACCTTACAGAGTTTTTCAGATTAGACTGACCATCTATCAGTCTATCTCGAGCACTGTGTACAGTGATGGTCGGTCTATCTCGAGCACTGTGTACAGTGATAGTCGGTCTATCTCGAGCACTGTGTACAGTGATGGTCGGTCTATCTCGAGCACTGTGTACAGTGATAGTCGGTCTATCTCGAGCACTGTGTACAGTGATGGTCGGTCTATCTCGAGCACTGTGTACAGTGATAGTCGGTCTACCTCGAGCACTGTGTACAGTGATGGTCAGTCTATCTCGAGCACTATGTACAGTGATAGTCGGTCTATCTCGAGCACTGTGTACAGTGATGGTCGGTCTATCTCGAGCACTATGTACAGTGATAGTCGGTCTATCTCGAGCACGATGTACAGTGACAGTCGGTCTATCTCGAGCACTATGTACAGTGATAGTCGGTCTATCTCGAGCACTATGTACAGTGATGGTCGGTCTATCTCGAGCACTATGTACAGTGATAGTCGGTCTATCTCGAGCACTATGTACAGTGATAGTCGGTCTATCTCGAGCACTATGTACAGTGATAGTCGGTCTATCTCGAGCACTATGTACAGTGATGGTCGGTCTATCTTGAGCACTATGTACAGTGATGGTCAGTCTATCTCGAGCACTATGTACAGTGATAGTCGGTCTATCTCGAGCACTATGTACAGTGATGGTCGGTCTATCTCGAGCACTATGTACAGTGATGGTCGGTCTATCTCGAGCACTGTGTACAGTGATAGTCGGTCTATCTCGAGCACTGTGTACAGTGATAGTCGGTCTATCTCGAGCACTATGTACAGTGATGGTCGGTCTATCGCGAGCACAGTGTACAGTGATGGCTTGTCCATCTAAAACACTGTATAGAATAATGTTCAGTCTCCCTGGATCGCTGTTTACGGTGATGGTCAATCTACTGGTGCACAGTATACAGTAATGGTCAGTCCATCTGGAGCACTATTTACATTGAGGGTCATTCTATTTGAAGCACTGTTTACGGTGATGGTGAGTCTAATTGGAGCAATGTGTACAGTAATGGCTTGTCCATCTGGAACCTGTGTCATATAATGGTCAGTCTATCTGGAGAATTGTGTCTGGTGATGGTCAATCTACCTGGAACACTGTGCACAGTGATGGTCAGTCTTTCTGGAGCACTGTGTACAGTGATGGTCAGTCAATCTGGAGCACTGTGTACAGTGATGGTCAGTCTGTCTGGAGCACCGTGTACAGTGATGGTCAGTCTATCTGGAGCACTGTGTACAGTGATGGTCAGTCTATCTGGAGCACTGTGTACAGTGATGGTCAGTCAATCTGGAGCACTGTGTACAGAGATGGCCAGTCTGTCTGGAGCACTGTGTACAGTGATGGTCAGTCTATCTAGAGCACTGTGTATAGAGATGGTCAGCCTATCCAGAGCACTGTGTATGGTGGTGGTCAGTCTATCTGGAGCACAGTGGCAGTGATGGTCAGTCTATCTGGAGCACAGTGGCCAGTGATGTTCAGTCTATCTGGAGCACAGTGGCAGTGATGGTCAGTCTATCTGGAGCACAGTGGCCAGTGATGTTCAGTCTATCTGGAGCACAGTGGCCAGTGATGGTCAGTCTATCTGGAGCACAGTGGCCAGTGATGCTCACAGTGTACAGCAATGGTCGGTCTATCTAGAACACTGTGTACGGTGATGGTCGGTCTAAATGGAACACTGTCCACAGTGATGGTCAGTGTATCTAGAGCTCTGTGTGCAGTAATGGTCAGTCAATCTGGTGCACTGTTTACAGTGATGATAATTTTATCTGGAGCTCTGAGTACAGTGATGGACAGTCTATCTGGAGCTCTGTGTACGATGATGGTCAGTCCATCTGGAGCACTCTGTATTATGATGGTCAGTCCATCTGGAGCACAGTGTATGTAGATGGTCAGTCTATCTGGAACACTGTTTACAATAATGGTCAATCTATCTGGAGAACTGTGTACTGCGATGGTCAGCCTATCTGGAACATTGTGTATGGTGATGGTCAGTCTAACTGGAGCACTGTATACGGTTTTGAGAAACCCTCGGAGGAAGAGGAAAGGGCGAAGAGTTGGAATGAGACAGGGAAGAAATCATTCTCGGGTGTCACTATCGAGAATGCAGGTTGAGGTTGCTAAGCTTGCTGCTTGTGTGCTGAGTTGAATGAAGAGATACAAGTAATATGCAGACACTCTGCTTGGGGACACCACCAGCCTCTCCTAGCCCAATGCTCAGATGATCTTCAGTTCTTCCTGCTCCCGGGCCCCTCTCCCGGGCCCCTCTCTCGGCCCCCTCTCCTGGGCCCTTCTCCCAGCCCCTCTCCCGGGCCCCTCTCCTGGCCCCTCTCCCGGCCCCCTCTCCTGGGCCCTTCTCCCAGCCCCTCTCCCGGGCCCCTCTCCTGGCCCCCTCTCCCGGGCCCCTCTCCTGGCCCCTCTCCTGGCCCCCTCTCCCGGGCCCCTCTCCCGGCCCCCTCTCCTGGGCCCTTCTCCCAGCCCCTCTCCTGGCCCCCTCTGCTGGCTCCTATCCCCGGCCCCCCTTTCTGGCCCCCTCTCCTGGCCCACTCTTCTGACCCCTCTCCTGGCCCCTCTCCCAGGCCCCTCTCCCTGGCTCCCTCTCTCGGCCCCCTCTCCTGGGCCCCTCTGCCGGCCCCCTCTCCCGGGCCTCTCTCCTGGCCCCCCTCCTGGGCCCTTCTCCCAGCCCCTCTCCCGGGCCCCTCTCCTGGCCCCCTCTGCCGGCTCCTATCCCCAGCCCCCCTTTCTGGCCCCCTCTCCCAGCCCTTATCCTGGCCCCCTCTTCTGGCCCCTCTCCCGGCCCCCTCATCTGGCCCCCTCTCCTGGGCCCCTCTCCTGGCCTCTATCCCGGCCCCTCTCCTGGGCCCCTCTCCTGGCCCCTCTCCTGGCCCCTATCCCGGCCCCTCTCCTGGGCCCTTCTCCCGGACCATTCTCCTGGGCCCCTCTCCTGGGCCCTTCTCCCGGACCATTGTCCTGGACCCCTCTCCTGGCCCCTATCCCGGCCCCTCTCCTGGGCCCCTCTCCCGGACCATTTTCCTGGCCCCCTCTCCTGGCCCCCTCTCCTGGCCCCCTCTCCTGGGCCCCTCTCCCGGACCATTCTCCTGGGCCCCTCTCCTGATCCCTATCCCGGCCCCCTCTCCTGGCCCCCTCTCCTGGGCCCCTCTCCCGGACCATTCTCCTGGGCCCCTCTCCTGGCCCCTATCCCGGCCCCCTCTCCTGGCCCCTATCCCAGCCCCCTCTCCTGGCCCCTCTCCTGGGCCCCTCTCCCGGACCATTCTCCTGGGCCCCTCTCCTGGCCCCTATCCCGGCCCCCTCTCCTGGCCCCTATCCCGGCCCCCTCTCCTGGCCCCTATCCCGGCCCCCTCTCCTGGCCCCTATCCCGGCTCCCTCTCCCAGGCATCTGGGACGTGTGTGAACGAGGCAAGCAATTGTCTATCCCCTTAACCAATCAGATTGAAGCAGCACAGAGACTGACCCAGGAAGTGTAAGTTAGAGTGGGTGAATTCAATGTCAAATCAGGTACAGAAAGTGAAATAAAGAGAGGGAATGAAAGATTGAATTAAAAGACAAAGATAAAAGATAGAAAGAAAAAGTAAAAAAATTAAATTAATTTTTTTTAAATGTCCAACAGCAATTAAAACGAGAAGGAATGAGACTCCACACTTTTAAAAGTAAATTTTCAGTGCCAGAGGGTTTGTTTGGCAGTGATTAAAAGTTTGCTTAGACTTATAAAAATTGCTGTACCTTTATCTGGTGAAATTACTTTGTTTCCACCAGGGGAGGAGAGGAACGCCTCAGTGTTGCAGGCATTTTAACGGTGAGTCAGCTGTGAGATCGCCTTCCCTCGAAGCTTCTGGAGGAGCAGGGCATCTGGTCGAGCTATTGCCGGATTTCTGCGTTTAACTGCGCATGTGTGATCGGCAGAAGTTGCTGTCTGATTTGCACTGAAATAACGGTGAGTGCTGATAGGCTCGCCTTTACTTTTGGAGCAAAATCCGGCTCATTGTCTTAAGACCAATGAATGCCGGCGGGAAGGTGCATGCCCACATCCCAATCCATCTCTTCCCCGTCGCTCCCTGGGATTGCCTGGCGGAAGGTGGGGTTAGGCCTGGGAGGCCCCAAAGTCTCTCGATGGAGGGAGAAGGACTAGAAGCCAAAGAAAGATAGATAGAAGGAAAGAAATTGCATTTATATAGCGCCTTTCACAACCTCAGAACGTCCCAAAGCTTTACAGCCAATGAAGTGTTTCTGAAGTGCAGTCAATGTAATCGTGTATGAAACGTGGCAGCCAATTGGTGCATAGGAAGATCCCACAAACAGCAATGTGATAATGACCAGATAATCTGTTTTTAGTGCTGTTGGTTGAAGGATAAATATTTGCCAGGATACTGGGGAGAATCTGCCTGCTCTTCTTCGAATAGTGCTGTGTGATCTTTGACATCCCATGAGAGGACAGGCGGGGCCTCGGTTTAACGTCTCATCCAAAAGACAGCACCTCTGACAGTGCAGCACTCTCTCAGTACTGCACTGGAGTGTCAGCCTGGATTATGTGTTCAAATCTCTGGAGTAGGACTTGAACCCATGACCTTTTGACCCAGCGGTGTTTATTTTCACAAAGTTTATTTTCAGTCCTACAGTGTGGACCTTGTTCCTTCACCTTACTATCTTAGTTTGAAATGTTTGGTGTTACCTGTATATTGCCTGAAAGTCCGATCCTTATATTGTGGGAGGAGTGAGGGAATGGGTGCTTCTTGGCAAATTCTGCACACGTCAGATGCTTTGAAATTAAATACTTTTCATTTCAGATTCCCAATATCAGCATCGGTATGAGGACAGTAAGGATTAAAATTAGAACAAGCCCCCCCGCTCACAGGCCATGACTGTGGGCCTCAGTCCCTCTCTTAGAAAGTGGCCCCCCTGCTGCACCCAGTGAGATAGTCCATTCCCTGCACCAGTCACACTGATTGTCCACTGTACCAATGTGTTTGGGATTAGGGGCAGGTCTGTCCTATGGGTCTGTCCCTACTGGGGTCTGGCAAAAACTGATTTCACCTAAAACCTTCATGGCCAAAGGAGGCTGTCGCGCCAGCGGTTTGGGCTGGATTTGAACCCAAGTCCCAGAGATGAAAGGCCAGTGTCTAACCAGGACAAAGTGCCTCGAAACCAGATGATCCTAGTATAGTGCCTGTCTCAACAATCTCATTTTATTTTGAGAGAACATTTTAAACTGGGAGTGGGGATGGTTTACATACAATCTCTGGTTGTTGCTGTTTTCATATCTTCACACTCTTCCCTTGGAGAACAATCTGATGCAGTGGAAGAAAATCTTCTCGTGGAGGCAGAGGACATGGCTGAGGTACGAAATGAATATCAGAGAAAAGGATGCTGCCATTGTAGCAGTAAAGGAGGAGGTGGTAGTGATATTGGAGAGGATAAAAATAGATAAAGAGGAGGTAATTAAAATATTGGCAGTGCTCAAATTAGAAAAGTCACCCATTCCAGATGGGATGTATTCCAGGTCACTGATGGAAGTAAGGGTGGAAATTGCGGAGACTCTGGCCACAATCTTCCAATCCTCCTTAGATATGGGAGTGGTGCCAGAGGACTGGAGAATTGGAAATATTACACCCCTGTTCAATAAAGGGGAGAGGGATAAACCCGGCAATTACAG
Organism: Heptranchias perlo; assembly: GCF_035084215.1. NCBI lineage: Eukaryota > Metazoa > Chordata > Chondrichthyes > Hexanchiformes > Hexanchidae > Heptranchias > Heptranchias perlo. The sequence continues at coordinate 49,637,199 of NC_090343.1, read as the reverse complement.
GCCAGTTAACCTAACATCAGTGGCGGTGTAACTTTTAGTCCGAGATAAAATTAATTGTCTCTTGGAAAAGTCTGGGCTAATAAATGAGTCAGCACGGATTTATTGAAGGAAAATCATGTTTGACTAAGTTGATTGAGTTATTTGATGAAGTAACGGAGAGGATTGATGAAGGTAATGCGGTTGATGATGTGTATATGGACTTTCAAAAGGCATTTGATAAAGTGTCACATAATAGATTTGTTAGCAAAATTAAAGCCCATGGGATTAAAGGGACAGTGGCAGCGTGGATATAAAATTGGCCAAGGGACAGAAAGCAGGGGATAGTGGTAAGGGGTTGTTTTTCAGACTGGCGGGAAGTTTACAGTGGTGTTCCCCAGGGGTCGGTATTAGGACCACTGCTCTTTTTGATATATATTAATGACCCGGACTTGGGTATAGAGGGCATAATTTCAAAGTTACAGATGACACGAAACTCGGAAATGTAGTAAACAATGTGAAGGATAGTAACAGACTTCAGAAGGACGTAGACAGACTTGTGAAATAGGCAAACACATGGCAGATGAAATTTAATGCAGAGATGTGTGAAGTGATGCATTTTGGTAGAAAGAATGAGGAGAGGCAATATAAACTAAATGGTACAATTTTAAAGGGGGAGCAGGAAAAGAGAGACCTGGGGGTGTATGTACACAAATCTTTGAAGGTGGCAGGACAAGTTGAGAAGGTTGTTATAAAAGCAAATGGGATCCTGGGCTTTATTAATAGAGGCACAGAGTACAAAAGCAAGGAAGTTATGCTAAACTTGTATAAAACACTAGTTAGGCCTCAGCTGGAGCATTGTGTTCAGTTCTGGGCACCACACTTTAGGAAGGATGTTATGGCCATAGGCAGAGTGCAGAGGAAATTTACTAGAATGGTACCAGGGATGAAAGACTTCAGTTATGTGGAGAGACTGGAGAAGCTGGGGTTGTTCTACTTAGAACAGAGAAGGTTAAGGGAAGATTTGATAGAGGTGTTCAAAATCTCAAAGGATTTTGATAGAGTAAATAAGGAGACACTGTTTCCAGTGGCAGATGGGTCGGTAACCAGAGGACGCAGATGTAAGGTGATCAGCAAAAGAGCCCGAGGCGACATCAGGAAGCATTATTTTACACAGCGAGTTGTTATGATCTGGAATGCACTGCCTGAAAGGGTGGTGGGAGCAGATTCAATAATAACTTTCAAAAGGGAATTGAGTAACTATTTGAAGGGAAAAAAAATTACAGGTAAAGAAGGCATATGGGATACTTGCCTTTATTAGCCGAGGCATAGAATATAAGAGCAAGGAGGTTATGATGGAGCTGTATAAAACACTGGTTAGGCCACAGCTGGAGTACTGTGTGCAGTTCTGGTCGCCACACTACAGGAAGGATGTGATCGCTTTGGAGAGGGTGCAGAGGAGATTCACCAGGATGTTACCAGGGCTGGAGCGCTTCAGCTATGAAGAGAGACTGGGAAGATTGGGTTTGTTTTCCTTGGAGCAGAGGAGGCTGAGGGGGGACATGATTGAGATGTACAAAATTATGAGGGGCACAGATAGGATGGATACTAAGGAGCTTTTTCCCTTCGTTGAGGGTTCTATAACAAGGGGACATAGATTCAAGGTAAAAGGCGGGAGGTTTAGAGGGGATTTGAGAAAGAACTTTTTCACCCAGAGGGTGGTTGGAGTCTGGAACTCACTGCCTGAAAGGGTTGTGGAGGCAGGAACCCTCACAACATTCAAGAAGCATTTGGATGAGCACTTGAAATGCCATAGCATACAAGGCTACGGACCAAATGCTGGAATATGGGATTAGAGTAGACAGGGCTGATGGCCGGCGCAGACACGATGGGCCGAAGGGCCTCTATCCGTGCTGTATAACTCTATGACTCTATGACTCTATGACTCTATGACTCTATGGCTTTGGGGAAAGAGACTAATTGGATAACTCTTTCAAAGAGCCAGCACAGGCACAATGGCCTCCTCCTGTGCTGTATCTACTATAATTACAGGCTGATGAACACTCCTTCTATGACCATAACCATTTTTATACCAGTTGATAGCATGGTTAGTCCTATATGACAAGAGGGTTTTATGGGCTCCCAGAACCCATACAATGAGGAAGGGTTCCACACCCTCTCGACACGAGTAGCCCACTTGGATGTCAACCCAGAATTCAGAGCTGGAGCTCCAGCCTCCACTCGCTGGGCCTGCCTGGCAGTCTGGTCTCTATTCAGCGGGACTGATCTGGAGCAGGGTTTTAACCCTAAACCTGCTGACTCAGAGGCAGGAATGCTACCACTGAGCCAAATGCTCACTGAGTCCCTGGTAGCTGGAGTGAAATCATTGAGGATTCCACTGCTGAAAATAACAGATAAATTGTCAGCAATTGTTCTCAATGAAAAGTGCGTTGGGAGTGTCGCCAGATTGGGAAATCTGCGTACACCATGACAGGCTTTGTTGGCAATCCTTTCACAGTGTGGACCTGCCTCTATGGAGCACTGTTCCTTCTGTACTGCTTGGCTTCGAGGAAATTTATCTGCAGAATGCGGCTGAGCAGGGTCGAATCATGGTCACTGCAGCATCAGTTTGATGCCCCCCAATGTTATAGGAGCCTCCGAGGGGGAAGTCCAGCAGCGTTTTATTTTCTTGGCTGTTCTATTTCTGGTTGCCCCTGCACCCCTCCCTCGGATTAGTTTAAATTGTTCATAGAACGGGCCTTAATGGGCCAGGTGGTATTTCTCAATCTACGTACTCTTATAGTACAACAATGTTCAGGTCTTGTGTTCAACAGTCATGTTCTTTTTTTTTGGATCAACCTCAGCCCCGCCTTCTCACAGCACCTGTCAATCCCTTGGCCGCGAGTTTTCTCGGAGCTACTCCCATTCCTTCTCCGTTGCCGTAACTCCGGCCGGACGTGTCGTGCTTTGCGTGCCGTAAGCGAGTTTTTCCGTCGCACTTCCCGGCCATTGTCTCTCGAAAGAAAGACTTGCATTTCTATAGCGCCTTTCACGACCTCAGGATGTCCCAAAGTGCTTTACAGCAAATGAGGTGTAGTCACTGTTGTAATGTAGGAAACGTGGCAGCCAACTTGCGCACAGCAAGATCCCACAAACAGCAATGAGATAAAGGAGCAGATAATCTGTTTAAGTGATGTTGGTTGAGGGATAAATATTGGCCTGGACACCGGGGAGAAACCTCCTGCTTTTCTTCGAATAGTGCTGTGGGATTTTTTACGTCCACCTGAGAGGGCAGACGGGGCCTTGGTTTAACGTCTCATCCGAATGAAGGCACCTCCGACAGTGCAGCACTCCCTTAGTACTGACCCTCCGACAGTGCAGCACTCCCTTAGTACTGACCCTCCGACAGTGCAGCACTCCCTCAGTACTGTCCCTCCGACAGTGCAGCACTCCCTCAGTACTGACCCTCCGACAGTGCAGCACTCCCTCAGTACTGACCCTCCGACAGTGCAGCACTCCCTCAGTACTGACCCTCCGACAGTGCAGCACTCCCTCAGTACTGACCCTCCGACAGTGCAGCACTCCCTCAGTACTGACCCTCCGACAGTGCAGCACTCCCTCAGTACTGACCCTCCGACAGTGCAGCACTCCCTCAGTACTGACCCTCCGACAGTGCAGCACTCCCTCAGTACTGCACTAGTGGGTAACGCGCCCAGTGAAATCGGTGGGTTTGGCACGCGATTGTAAGTAAATTGAAGCCACTTACCTTTGCTTCCGGGTTTTGCGCTGGAAAGCTGCGCAGCGGGTGGACTGCGCACCCGCATTATAGGCTGTCAGCTGGAGGAGCCCTATTTAAAGGGGCAGACCTCCACTGACTGATGCTGCAGAAAATAGGCAAAATTACAGCATGGAGCAGCCCAGGGGGAAGGCTGCTCCCAGGTTTAATGATACCTCACTCTAGGTCTCACTGGATGGGGTGAGGAGGAGGAGGAGGAGGAGGAGGGAGATCTTCCACCCGGCAGGCGGGAGGAAGCGGCCTGCCTCTGCCACCAGGAAGGCCTGGCTCAAGGTGGCAGAGGAGGTCACCTGCACCACCAACATATCGCGCATCTGCATACAGTGCAGGAGACACTGCAATGACCTAACCAGGTCAGCCGAAGTGAGTACTCTTACTCATTCCCTTCACTATGGTGACCAGGGAGCCTGGATCAGCTCAGTTGGGCCTTGAAGATCCTGAGACCCTCAGTTAGGTTACCTTAATTCTTTTCCTTTTGTGAAAGGAAGCCAGGCCAGCTTGTCCCAGCTGGTAGAACGTTTGCCTCTGCGTCAAGCCCAAATTTAGAACTGGAATGCATAATCTAAGCCCACACTGCAGTGCAGTGTTGAGGGAGTGCTGCATTGTCAGAAGTGCTATTCATGAAGTGACATGTTAAATCCAGGTCCTATGTATCTTCGGATGGACATTAATGATCGCATGACACTATTTGAAGAAGATAGGCCAACGTCCTTCCCACAATCTACCTCCCTCAAAAATAACACAGGTTGACAGGGGTAATTATCTCATTTCCTGTTTGTGGGATCTTGCTGTGTGCAAACTGGCTATTGGATTTGCCTAAATAACAAAACTTAAAGTGAGGAGGTCGGAGGGTAATTTTTAGAAGTATTTTTTCCCTTATTGGCCCTGGGTTTTATTGCCTCTCCCGGGAGATTACAAGGCTGCGGGGTGAGGGAGGAAGTGTCTAGTCGTAATGCTCCAGCCGACATGGAGTGTGGGGCAGGCTTGATGGACCAGCTGGTCTTTTCCTGCCCGTCGGTTTTGTATGTTTGTATTCATGGTGCGTGTAGCACTTTGAGCTGTTTCTGAGTGAACTGATATAAATGCAACTCTTACTTTGAACTTCTTTCTCACAACTCAAATTCCTGATTCCCCGAACCATCCTCATTTTTAAAAATTAATTCTCGGGATATTTGCCTCGCTGGCAAGGCTGACATTTATTGCCATCCCTGGTTGCCCTCGGTGATGATGGACCACCTTCTTGTAGCAATTTGATACAACTGAATGGTTTGCTAGGCCACTTAAGAGACAACCATGTTGTTGTGGGGCTGGAGTCACCAATAGACCAGACCAGGTAAGATAAGCAGGTTTCCTTCTCTAAAGGGACATTAATGAACCAGTTGGGTTTTTACGACAGCTTCATGGTCACTTTTACTGAGACCAGATATTTATCTCCAGGTTTTTCTCAATTTCTCAAACTGTCCCGGTGGGATTTGAACTCATGTTTTCTGGATTATTAGTCCAGCAACATCCCCATGACACTGCTGTACCCACACTCCCCTCCAAGGGCAATAATGTCCTCAGATCTTATGACCCTTGCCTGCCGAAAACATTGGTGCTTTCAGAAATATGGAGTGGTTTGACAGATGCGGTTTGATGTTGGGTGATTTGAGACCCCTCGATTTCCCAATTGAAGGGATTCGCAAAATTTCACATGTCCCCCCCCCCGAAGATTTATTGGAGTTATTAAAGAAACCCTGGTGTGACTGTGTTTTAAAAAATCCAGGGTCTTTCAAAATGGCTGCGGTCAGACACATGGCCAAGGGCCGGCAGATTTGAAATTGGATTCTCTCACAGCTTGGCAGGCTCCGTGTTTCAGACAGGGCTCTTTGAACAATGCAGTTGCATTCACGCCCTGAGGCAAGCCATCAACGTTGCCAGCTTACACAATCAAAATTCGAGCAGGAATAATCCCAGGACTAAAGATAGCCCATCAGGGAACATTCGGAACAATGGAAAGCAGTTATGGAACAGATCAGTACAGGTACCGGCCGTTAATGTAAATGGGCCAAGATCGGGACCCCTTTTGTCTCACGTTTTCAGCCCAAATCGGACAATGGAACAAACTGATGAGGCGCGAAATTAACCCATTACCGGGAGGTTATAACTGGGGCATCCCAGAACCTCTCTCTCTCTTTCTCTTCGCCTTGGCCCAGTGTCCTGCTTGCCTGCTAGCAACCAAGAAGGAAGGCCGTCCAGTATATATCGCAACCACATGTCGAAGGCAGCAGCAGGACACAAGGGCCAGGCCTTTTCATCTGTTTCACGGTGAGCATTATTTTTTTTTCTGGCCGTCACAAGACAACCTAGCTAGGTGTAAGGGTGGGAGTTAAAGGGGTATTGCTAAAATTGTGATTTTAGAATTTTCCCTCGATGTGTCCGTTTCTTCCACCCCGTTAAGTGTAAGACTGTATTGCATCCATAGCGATTTCTTTTATCTTCTGTATAAGACTGTTTACCTTGTAGTTTTAGTTTTCTTATTAATAAACATTGGTTTTCCTTGCACCAATCCACTGGTCTGTTCGTCTGTCCTTATTACCGCTCGATAAGTCCTGAGCTCAGAATCAGGAAGGGGAAAGCGATTCGAAACCCACAGCAGGCAGGGCAGCTCAGGAAAACATAACTAGCTGACCTATAATAAGCCCCTGAAACAAAACCCCTTACATAATCTGCATCCCTGACCCTCACAATCAGATAATAGAATCATAGAATCATAAAAAGGGTACAGCACGGAAGGAGGTCATTCGGCCCATCGAGTCCGTGCCGGCTCTCTGCAAGAGCAATCCAGCTAGTCCCACTCCCCCGCCCTATCCTCGTAGCCCTGCAAATTTTTTCCTTTCAAGTACTTATCCAGTTCCTTTTTGAAGGCCATGATTGAATCTGCCTCCACCACCCCCTCGGGCAGTGCATTCCAGATCCTAACCACTCGCTGTGTAAAAAAGTTTTTCCTCATGTCGCCTTTGGTTCTTTTGCCAATCATCTTACATCTATGTCCTCTGGTTCTTGACCCTTCCGCCAATGGGAATAGTTTCTCTCTATCTACTCTGTCTAGACCCTTCATGATTTTGAACACCTCTATCAAATCTCCTCTCAACCTTCTCTGTTCCAAGGAGAACAACCCCAGCTTCTCCAGTCTATCCATGTAACTAAAGTCCCTCATCCCTGGAATCATTCTAGTAAATCTTTTCTGCACCCTGTCTAAGGCCTTCACATCTTTCCTAAAGTGCGGTGCCCAGAACTGGACACAATAGTTGTGGACACAATAGTTCTTTCACCCCGTTAAGTGTAAGACTGTATTGCATCCATAGCGATTCCTTTTATCTTCTAATCAACAGTTGTGGCTGAACCAGTGTTTTATAAAGGCTCATCAGATTGAGGTGATTTAGATTGTACGGGAGTGACATTTCTTTGAGAAGGCAGGTAACTGCTGTTGTGACTTGTGTTGTGCTGTAGGGTATTCCCAATTCATAAAATACTGTGAAGGACACGGTGGGGGGTGGGGTGCATGACATGTTTTGCTTTTCATAACGGCACTGAAATTATCCCACTGCCTGCAGCTCCAACAATGTGTTCTGATGGAATGAAAACAATTTTGTTCCATTAGTAATTACATGTTACGGCTGCCAGTATGCATGAGAGTATTAGGAAGAGTTTCTGCATAATTCATTAACAAAAATTGATGTTCAGAGAGGGGCACTCCTTTCATTGACAGAGTGATGAACTCTTTTCCTCCCTTTGGTCTGAGGAGGCTGGCAGCTGGCATTTTTGATCCGACTGACTCAATGACGCAGTTCCCATAATCACACAGCGGACTAGAAATTCGATGGCACCACGCCCGTTCTTCTGGCACAAAACGGGCGCCTATGCATCCAATATGGCGGGCAGAGCGCGCCGGGAGTGCGACTCCCGTCATATTGGCGGAGGCGGAGAAACAGACGTTAGGCCTCAATGCAGATGCGAATAGGGGCCTAACCCCTGTTTGAGGGCCCCTTTGTAAAATCGGGCTGCCCTGAACGCAGCTTGTGCTGGGCCTGCTGAATTCAGGAAAACCAGGCCTACATGCGGCCTAACAGCTAGCCCTTAAAGGGACTGCTGCAGGTCACAGCTAACAAGGAAAGTTTGGAAAATATACTTACCTGAATGTGGAGGCAGGAGTTGTTGGAGTGCTCCTCCAAAGCCCACTGCAGTGCCCACCCCCACTCGGCCCCCTCCCTCCCGATCTGCCTCCCCTCCCGATCACCCCTCCCCTCTCCCAGGACTTATCTGAGGGTCACTACTGGTGACACAGTGACCCGAAATTTGAATGGTCTTCACTGGCGAGCTGCCTGAGGACTCCCAGCAGAAATGCACAGCTCGCCATGTGAGGTAAATGAGGCCCGAGGCCCAATATCGGGTGAGCCTTAAGTCTACCCATTCTAACAGAGGGTTCAATCCCAATTTCTAAGCCCATGTATTCATGAATAACTAATAAAGGCTTTCTAAACGCTTTCCCCAATGATGATTCTCCTTTAATTCTATGTGTGTGTGTGTGTGAGTGTGTGAGTGAGTGTGTGCATGTGTGTGTTTGTGCATTTGTGTGTGAGTGAGAGAGTGTGTGTCAGTGTGTGTGTGGGTGACTCTGTGTGTGTTTGTGATTGAGTGTGTTTGTGAGTGAATGTGTGTAAGTGAGTGCGTGAGTGTGCATGAGTGTGTATGTGAGTGAGAGTGCATGAATATGTGCGCATGTGTGAGTGTGCATGTGTAAGTGTGTGTGGTCTGTGTGCCTGTGTGAGTGTATAAATGTGCATGAGTGTGTGGAAGTGTGAGTGTGTGTTCATTTGTGAGTGAACGTCTTTGTGAGTGAGGGAGTGTGTGTAAGTGAGAGTTTGAGTGTGTGTGGTGTGTGTGCAAATGTGAGTGTGTGATTGTGTGTGTGTGTGCATGTGCGTGTTTGAGTGAAAGTATTTGAGTGATTGAGTGTGTGGGTATGCGTGAGTGTCTGTGCACATGTATGAAGTGTGAGTGTGCGTGTGTGTGTGCTTGTTTGAATGAGTGTGTTTGTGAGTGAGTGTATGAGTGTGTCTGTGTGTGTGAGAGTTTGCGTGTGTGAGTGACGCTGTGAGTGTGTATGAGTGCATGATTGTGAGTGTGAGTGCAGTGTGTTAGTGTGAGTGTGTGTGAGTGTGTGAATGTGTGTGAGTGTGTGTGTATATATGATACATTGTGTGTGTGTGGAGTGTGTTTGTAAGTGAGAGTGTAAGTGAGTGTGTGGGTGTGCGTGAGTTTGTGTGTGTGAGTGACATTGTTTGTGGTTGTGTGTGAGTGAATGAGTATGTGTGAGTGTGAATATGAGTATGTGATTGTAATGTGTGAGTTTGAGAGTGTGTGTGTGAGTGTGAGTGTGAGTGTGTTTGTGAGTGTGCCTGTGAGTGTGTATGAGAGTGTGTGTGTGAGTATAAGTGAGTGTGAGCGTTTGTTTTTGTGTGTGAGTGCTTGAGTGTCTTTGCATGTGTAAGTCTGAGTGTGTGAATGTATGAATGTATGAATGTGTGTGAGTGTGTGAGTGTGCGAGTGTGTGTGTGAGCCTGTGTGTTTGTGAGTGAGTGTATGGATGTGCATGTGTGTGTGATTATGTTTGAGAATGAGTGTGTGAATGTGAGTGTGCATGTGTGTGTGACAAAGCGCATGCATGTGTGAGTGTGTGTGAGTGTGAGTGCATGTGAGTACGGGAGTGTATGCATGCATTTGTGTGAGTGAGATTGTGTGGATCTGTGTGTGAATGTGAGTATGTTTGAGTTTGTGTATGTGAACGTGTGTGAGTGTCAATATGTGTGTGTGAGTGTGCATTGGTATCCGCGTGAGTGTGTGAGTGTGTGTGTATGAGTGTATCTGTGTGTGTGCATGAGAGTGTGTGCATATGTTTGTGTGGCGTGCGTTTGTGGGTGTTTGTGTGGTGTGTGTGAGAGTGCGCTGGGTGTATGTGAATGTGTGCGTGAGTGCATGATTGCGTGTGTGCATGTGTCTGTGCTCTGATTGTGCATGTGAGCATGTCTGTGTGAGTGTGAGTATGTGTGATTGTGATTGTTATTGTGTGTGTAGGTGTGTGTGTGTGTGTCTGTATGTGTGTGCATGTGTGAGTGTGTGCATTTGGGAGTGTAACTGTGTGTGTGAGTGTGCAATTGTGAGTGTGTGAATGTTTGTGTGTACGTGAATGCTTGTGAGTACATGAGTGTGCGTATGTGTGTGCATGCATGGGTATGTGTGAGTGTGTGTGTGTAAGTGCATATGTGGTATGTGTGCATGTGTGTGAGAATGTGTGTGTGTTTGTGCATGTGTGTGTGCATGTGACTGTGTGAGTGTTTGTCTGCTTGTGTGTGTGAGTATGTGCATGTGAGTGTGAGTTTGTGTTTGTGTGGGCAAGTGTGAGTGCTTGAGTGTCGTTGTGTGAGTGTGAGTGTGTGAATGTGTGTGAGCATGAGTGTGTGAATGTGTGTGGAGTGTATGTTTGCTTGAGTGTGTGGGTGTGTGTGTGAGTTTGAGTTTGTGTGAGTTTGAGTTTGTGCGTGTGTGAAAGTGTGTGAGTGTCAGTGTGTGTGTGAGTGCGTGTTAGTATGGGTGTGAATGTGCGAGTGTGCATGTGTATGTCTATGTGTGTGTATGTGAGTGGGTGCATGTGTGTCCGGTGTGCATGTGCGGGTGTTTGTGGTGTGTGAGAGAGTATGCTGTGTGCATGTGAGTGTGTGCATGTGTGTGTGTGTGTGTGAGTCTGTGAGTCTGTGTGTGAGTGTGAATATGTGTGCGTTTGAGTTTGTGTGTGTGTGAATGTGTGCGGGTGTGTATGAGTGTGAGGGTGTGAGTGTATGTGTATGCTTGCTTGTGTATTTGTGTGTGTGGGTGTGTGTATGAGTGTGAGTGTGTGTGAGTTTGAGTTTGTGTGCATGTGTGAAAGAGTGTGTGTGCCAGTGTGTGTGTTAGTATGTGTGTAAGTATGCAAGTGTGTGTGTGAGTGTGTCTGTGTGTGTGCACATGAGTGTGTGCATGTGTGTGTGTTGTGCATCTGTGATTGTGTGTGTTGTGTGTGAGAGTGTGCTGTGGGTATGTGAGTGTGTGCATGTGTGATTGTGTGAGTGGATGCGCACATGTGTGTGGTTGCATGAGTGCATGTGCACATGTGTATGTGAGTGTGTGAGTATATGAATGTAAGTGTGTGATGTGTGTGTGAGTGTACATGTGTGTATAAATGTGTGTATGTGTGTGTGAGTATAAGTGTATGTGGTATATGTATGCAAGAGTGTGAGAATGTGTGTAAGTGTAAGAGTGCATGTGTAAATGTGTATGTCGGGTGTGTGCCTGTGTGTGCATGTGTTTGTGCGTGAGTGAGTGTGTGAGTGTGGGAGAGTGCATATGTGAGTGTGTGTGTAGTATTTGTGCAAATGTGTGTGAATGTGTGAATGAGCGTGTACATGTATGTGAGTGTTTGATTGTTTGAGTGCTCATGTGCATGTGTGAGTATGTGAGTGTGAGTGTGTGAGGTGCTTGTGTGCGTGTGTGTGTGAGACTCTGGCTGAGGTAAAACTCCACAGTTACTAGTAGATCTCTGCAGCACTCTCCAACTTGTTATATAAGAGATAATTAGATCTTACACTGTTGAATTTTCAGGGCAATATCTTTGGGGATTAACAATGAAACACTTGCACCTGATGTAATAACACGTGTCTATTTGTTTCCTTGTGTTCTGTGGTATGAGGTGATGTTGAGGTGATGTTGAGCAAGCATTTGTCCTGTAGTTATGTTTCTGCAAGGTGTGGCAGAAACCTTTCATTCCACCCCATTTCGATGTGTTGTCAGTGCCAGGCAGGCCTGGATCAGTCATCTCTGAGGTTCATCTCTTACATCGAGGAGATGGAAAGTTTCGGGTTACAGAGTGTGCAACATCAAAAAACAGACACATCTGCATAATTCAAAGCAGCGTCATAGTGACACGCATAAGGAAATCACGCGTTCCGCACCCAGAAAGTTCTGGCAATAATGCATTGCAAACGTGTCTGGTTATAGCAAGGCGCAGCGGGAGTTTTGGTGTGCTACAACAAGGCCATTAGGTTGGGCTTCAGATAATCACTATGGACCACTGAAAACCAGCCTTCCAGATGGCCATTCCATTGCAATCAGCTCCACGTTCGCTCCAAGTCTCCAAGTCTCCCACCATCCTAACTTGGACATATAGCACTGTTTTTGGAACTCCCTACCCAACAGCACTGTGGGAGCACCTTCACCACACGGACTGCAGCGGTTCAATAAGAAGGCCCACCACCACCTTCTCAAGGGGCAACTAGGGATGGACAATAAATGCCGGCCTTGCCGGTGACGTCCACATCCCGAGAATACATAAAATAACAAGGTTGCGCAGAACACTGGCCAAGAGTGAAAGAGTCACATGTAGACTCCACAGACAGCTCCATGGAAGGCTATGTTCTGGTCATTACACTATCTGCACATTGAGGGGAATGAACCTCCTTGTCTTTGATGTGCACTATCCCGCTGATCGAGAGTTTTGGGGTTCTAGCTGTACTATATGTCTTTTGCTGTCTGGCGTTAGCTGTGGCTCAGTGGCAATAATCTCCCCTCTGGGTCAGAAGGTCATGGGTTCAACTCCCACTCCAGGGACTTAAGCACATAATCCAGGCTGACACTCCAGTGTAGTACTGAGGGAGTGCTGCACTGTCGGAGGTGCCATCCTTCAAGTAAGACATTAAACCTCAGGGAGATATAAAAGATCCCATGGCATTATTTAATAATGATGTGGAGATGCCGGTGATGGACTGGGGTTGACAAATGTAAAGAATCTTACAACACCAGGTTATAGTCCAACAGTTTTATTTGAAAATCACAAGCTTTCGGAGGCTTTCTCCTTCATCAGGTGAATGAGTGTGGGACTCCTTGAACGTTTCGCATTTATAGTCAGAGAACAATACCTGGTGATTACAGATAATCTTTCCAACTGCCCGTTGTCAAGGCAATCAAAGTGTTCAGACAGAGAGACGTTACCTACAGGACCACCGAATATACAAACGGCCAGAACAAAAGACAGAGAGAGAGAGAGGGAGAAACATCCGAAAGGAAGAGAAAGACAGAGAATGACCCGTTGTATTAAAAACAGATAACTTTAATTCGCTGGTGGGGTTACGTGTAGCGTGACATGAACCCAAGATCCCAGTTGAGGCCGTCCTCATGGGTGCGGAACTTGGCTATCAATTTCTGCTCGACGATTTTGCGTTGTCGTGTGTCTCGAAGGCCGCCTTGGAGAACGCTTACCCGGAGATCGGTGGCTGAATGTCCTTGACTGCTGAAGTGTTCCCCTACTGGGAGGGAACCCTCCTGTCTGGCGATTGTTGCGCGGTGTCCGTTCATCCGTTGTCGCAGTGTCTGCATGGTCTCGCCAATGTACCATGCTCCGGGGCATCCTTTCCTGCAACGTATGAGGTAGACAATGTTGGCCGAGTCACAGGAGTATGAACCATGCACCTGGTGGGTGGTGTCCTCTCCTGTGATGGTGGTATCTGTGTCGATGATCTGGCATGTCTTGCAGAGGTTACCGTGGCAGGGTTGTGTGGTGTCGTGGACGCTGTTCTCTTGAAAGCTGGGTAATTTGCTGCGAACGATGGTCTGTTTGAGGTTGGGTGGCTGTTTAAAGGTGAGTAGTGGAGGCGTGGGGATGGCCTTAGCGAGGTGTTTGTCGTCATCGATGACATGTTGAAGGCTGCGGAGAACATGGCGTAGTTTCTCCGCTCCGGGGAAGTACTGGACGACGAAGGGTACTCTGTTGGTTGCGTCCCGTGTTAGTCTTCTGAGGAGGTCTATGCGATTTTTCGCTGTGGCCCGTCGGAACTGTCGATCGACGAATCGAGCATCATATCCCGTTCTTACGAGGGCGTCTTTCAGCGTCTGTAGGTGTCCATCGCGTTCCTCCTCGTCTGAACAGATCCTGTGTATTCGCAGGGCCTGTCCATAGGGGAAGGCCTCTTTGACGTGGTTAGGGTGGAAGCCTTCAACATGTCATCGATGACGACGAACACCTCGCTATGGCCATCCCCACACCTCCACTACTCGCCTTCAAACAGCCACCCAACCTCAAACAGACCATCGTTTGAAGCAAATTACCCAGCTTTCAGGAGAACAGCGTCCACGACACCACACAACCCTGCCACGGCAACCTCTGCAAGACATGCCAGATCATCGACACAGATACCACCATCACACGAGAGGACACCACCCACCAGGTACATGGTTCATACTCCTGTGACTCGGCCAACGTTGTCTACCTCATACGTTGCAGGAAAGGATGCCCCGGAGCATGGTACATTGGCGAGACCATGCAGACACTGCGACAACGGATGAACGGACACCGCGCAACAATCGCCAGAAAGGAGGGTTCCCTCCCAGTCGGGGAACACTTCAGCAGTCAAGGACATTCAGCCACCGATCTTCGGGTAAGCGTTCTCCAAGGCGGCCTTCGAGACACACGACAACGCAAAATCGTCGAGCAGAAATTGATAGCCAAGTTCCGCACCCATGAGGACGGCCTCAACCGGGATCTTGGGTTCATGTCAGGCTACACGTAACCCCACCAGCGAATAAAAGTTATCTGTTTTTAATACAATGGGTCATTCTCTGTCTTTCTCTTCCGTTCGGATGTTTCTCCCTCTCTCTCTCTGTCTTTTGTTCTGGCCGTTTGTATATTCGGTGGTCCTATAGGTAACGTCTCTCTGTCTGAAGACTTTGATTGCCTTGACAACGGGCAGTTGGAAAGATTATCTGTAATCACCAGGTATTGTTCTCTGACTATAAATGTGAAACGTTTCACTCACTCACCTGACGAAGGAGATAATCTCTGAAAGCTTGTGATTTTCAAACAAAACTGTTGGACTATAACCTGGTGTTGTAAGATTCTTTACAATTATTTAATAAAAGAGCAGAGGAGTTCTCCCCGTATTCTGGCCAATATTTATCCCTCAATCAACATCACTAACACAGATTATCTGGTCAGTATTACATTGCTGTTTGTGGGATCTTGCTGTGCACTAATTGGCTGCCGCGTTTCCTACATTACAACAGTGACTACACTTCAAAAGTACTTCATTGGCTATAAAGTATTTTGGGACATCCTGAGGTTGTGAAAGGCACTATATAAATGCAAGTCTTTCTTTTTTGACATAACCCCCCCCCTCTCTCGCAAAGGCAGAACCAGGCCAGCTTTTCCAGGTGCCTGGGGGCAGCCAGGTACCAGATGTGTGCCAGCGGTGGCCCTTGCCCTACGCCTGCACAATGCTAATGAGGTGCTGCCCGCCCTTCCCCCCGATTCCACAGACTGCAGGCGGGGTCAGTACTGGAGGGCACTGTTGGGCACAATCCCAGTAACCCAAGGAACATCGGGGCAGGTGTGTGTCACATGGTTCAACGGGTCCTATTTTTATAACACAACGTGACACCTGACTGATCATTAACAACACGAGTAATGAATAAAACTGACTAAAGAAACAGAGGCCTCTTGATAGTAACTGGATCAACTTAGGCTTTCAGTTATGAATGGTGTTGATTGCCACTTTTATTGGACAATACAACTTGCATTTATATCGCGCCTTTAACATGGTTAAATGTCCCAAGACACTTCACAGGAGTGTAATCAAACAAAAATTTCATAGGGCCCAGACTGCTGAAGGCACAGACACCAATAGTGGGGCAAATGAAGTGGGGGATGCACAAGAGGCCAGAATTGGAAGAGCGCAGAGATCTCGGAGGGTTGTAGGGCAGGAGGAGGTTACAGAGATAGGGAGGGGCGAGGCCATGGAGGGATTTATACATAAGGTTCAGAATTTTAAAATCGAGGCGTTCCCAGACCAGGAGCCAATGTAGGTCAGCGAGGTCCACAAAAAGCAGGACAAATCCAATCCGGCCAATTACCGCCCCATCAGTCTACTCTCAATCATCAGCAAAGTGATGGATAGTGTCATCGACAGTGCTATCAAGCGGCACTTACTCACCAATAACTTGCTCACCGATGCTCAGTTTGGGTTCCGCCAGGATCACTCGGCTCCAGACCTCATTACAGCCTTGGTCTAAACATGGACAAAAGAGCTGAATTCCAGAGGTGAGGTGAGAGTGACTGCCCTTGACATCAAGGCAGCATTTGACTGAGTGTGGCACCAAGGAGCCCTAGTAAAATTGAAGTCAATGGGAATCAGGGGGAAAAGTCTCCAGTGGCTGGAGTCATACCGAGCACACAGGATGATGTCCAATCGTCTCAGCCCCAGGGCATTGCTGCAGGAGTTCCTCAGGGCTGTGTCCTAGGCCCAACCATCTTCAGCTACTTCATCAATGACCTTCCCTCCATCATAAGGTCAGAAATGGGGACGTTCGCTGATGATTGCACAGTGTTCAGTTCCATTCGCAACCCCTCAAATAATGAAGCAGTCCAAGCCCGCATGCAGCAAGACCTGGACAACATCCAGGCTTGGGCTGATAAGTGGCAAGTAACATTCGCGCCAGATAAGTGCCAGGCAATGACCATCTCCAACAAGAGAGAGTCTAACCACCTCCCCTTGACATTCAACAGCATCACCATCGCTGAATCCCCCACCATCAACATCTTGGTGGTCATCATTGACCAGAAGCTTAACTGGACCAGCCATATAAATACTGTGGCTACAAAAGCAGGTCAGAGGCTGGGTGTTCTGCAGCGAGTGACTCACCTCCTGACTCCCCAAAGCCTTTCCACCATCTACAAGGCACAAGTCAAGAGTGTGATGGAATACTCTCCACTTGCCTGGATGAGTGCAGCTCCAACAACACTCAAGAAGCTCGACACCATCCAGGACAAAGCAGCCCACTTGATTGGCACCCCATCCATCACCCTAAACATTCACTCCCTTCACCATCGGCACATAGTGGCTGCAGTGTGTACCAAGGCTTCTTCGACAGCACCTCCCAAACCCATGACCTCTACCACCTAGAAGGACAAGGGCAGCAGGCACATGGGAACAACACCACCTGCACGTTCCCCTCCAAGTCACACACCATCCCGACTTGGAAATATATCACTGTCCCTTCATCGTCGCTGGGTCAAAATCCTGGAACTCCCTTCCTAACAGCACTGTGGGAGAACCTTCACCACACGGACTGCAGCGGTTCAAGAAGGCGGCTCACCACCACCTTCTCAAGGGCAATTAGGGATGGACAATAAATGCCGGCCTCGCCAGTGATGCCCAATCCCATGAACGAATAAAAAAAAAGCACAGGGGTGATGGGTGAATGGGACTTGATGTGATTTAGGAACGAGCAGCAGAGTTTTGGATGAGCTCAAGTTTATGGGGGGAGCAAGGTGGGAGGCCGGCCAAGAGAGTATTGGAGTTGTTGAGTCTAGAGGCAGTAGAGGTGTGGTTGAGGGTTTCAGCAGCAGGTGGGCTGAGGCAGGGGTGGAGATGGGTGATGTTACACAGGTGGAAGTAGACGGTCTTGATGATGGAGCGGATATGTGGTCGGCAGCTCATTTCAGAGTCAGATAGGATGCCAAGGTTGCGAACGGTCTGGTTCAGCCTCAGACAGTGGCCAGGGAGAGGGATGGAGTTAGTGGCCAGGGAACGGAGTTTGTGGCGGAGACCAAAGACAATGGCTTCAGTCTTCCCAATACTTAATTGGAGGAAATTTTGTCTTATCCAGTACTGGATGTCGCACAAGCAGTGTGACAAATCAGAGACAGTGGAGGGGTCGAGGGAGGTGGTGGTGAGGTAGAGCTGGGTGTCGTCAGCGTACATGTGGAATCTGACAATGTGTTTTCAGATGATGTCGCCGAGGGGCAGCATGTACATGAGAAATAGAAGGGGGCCAAAGATAGGTCCTTGGGGGACTCCAGAGGTGACGGTGCGGGAGCGGAAAGAGAATCCATTGCAGGAGATTTTCTGGCTACGACTGGAGAGATAATAATGGAACCAGGCGAGCGCAGTCCCACCCAGCTGGACGATGGAGGAGAGGCGTTGGAGGAGGTTGGTGTGGTCAACCATGTCAAAGGCTGCAGACAGGTGGAGAAGGATGAGGAGGGAGAGTTTACCATCGTCACAGTCACATAGGATCTCATTTGTGATTTTGATAAGGGCCGTTTCAGTGCTGTGGCAGGGGCAGAAACCTGATTTGAGATGTTCAAAGATGGCATTGATGGAAAGATGGGCATGCATTTTGGAGGCGACAACACGTTCAAGGAGTTTGGAACAAAAAGGGAGTTTGGAGATATGGTGGCAGTTTGCAAGGACAAAGGGGTCAAGGGTGGGTTTTTTGAGGAGGGGGTGATGACGGCAGCTTTGAAGGGGAGGGGGACAGTACCTGAGGAGAGGGAACTGTTAACAATATCAGCTAACATGGGGGCCAGGAAGGGAAGTTGGGTGGTCAGCAATTTGGTGAGAATCGAGTCGAGTACAGGAGGTGGGTCTCATGGTCAAGTTAGAATAGAATCATAGAATCATAGAAAGGTTACAGCACAGAAGGAGGCCATTCAGCCCATCGAGCCTGTGCCGGCTCTCTGCAAGAGCAATCCAGCTAGTCCCACTCCCCCACCCTTTCCCCCGAGTTGAGCTTAGACAGGGCATGAGGGGAGATAGGAGAGAAACTAGAACAAGATGCATGTTCAGGGAGAGGGCAGGGGGAACCTTGCTGGAAGTTTGGCTCGGTGGGCTAGGGGAAGGGAAAATTGGCAGAGGCAGCTGAATGGATGGTCTCAATCTTAGTGACAAAGAAGTCCATGAGCCCCTTGCACTTGTTGGAGGTGAGGGTTGAGGGGTCAGGGAGAAGAGTTTAAGAAGACGGTTTGTAGTGGAGAAGAGAAGCCAGGGGTTAACTTTGTATTCCAGGATGACCCTGGAATAGTGAGCAGTTTTAGCAGAAGAGAGCAGGGCCCGATAGTGCTTTATGTGGTCCAGCCAGATCTGGCGATGAATGGATAAACTAATTATGCACTATATATGTTTAAGTTCACTATCCCTGGGCTTAAGTGAGCAGAGATGGGAGCCGTACCAGGGGGAACAACCAAAGTGAGAGAGAGTAATGGTTTTACTGGGGAAACAAGGGCATCAAAGGCAGAGGTGAGGGAGTAATTGAGCAGATTGACAGCTGCAGAAATATTGTAACGAACGGAGGGACAAAGGCTACACAGTTGGGAATTTGAAAGTGCCGTTGTAAGTAACTTGGGGGGAGAGCTTTTTCCAGGTGGACACAGAAAGAAGTGGGGTCGGGAGGGGGAAGGGGGATGTGGATGGAGAGGGATACACGGCAGTGATCAGAGATGGCTTTATCCGTGATTGACGCGATGGGGGCAGAGAGGCCACGTGAGATGGTAAGTTCGAAGGGTGGCAATGAATATGGGTTGGGAAGTTTATATGGAGGGAGAGGTGAAGGGAGGACAGGAGGGCAGTGAACTCAGAGGAGAGGGAGCAAGGGGAGTTGAGATGGAGGGTGAAATCACCAAGGATGAGGAGTCACTCAGTGCAGAGACTGAGGGAGAAAAGCTAGGAGGTTATCTCGGGGAGACACTCAGGGTGGGACTTGAGTTGGCAGTAGAGAATGAGAATTTGAAAGGAGAAACAAGGGACTGCAACAAGGTAGGGTGCTGACAGGAGAACAAGGTGCCAGAGAAGAGAGAAGTAGGGAGCATTGGTTTATAAAAGAACATACAGACTCAGCATCAACCACGATTTGTGGCAGAGAATTCCACATTCTAACCATCCTCCACTTCAAGGCATTTTTTCTAACTTCCCCTTTAATTGTTTTTGGAATCATATTAATTTTGAGTTCGCTCAATACTAACCAGTAGAAACAACCTATCACTATTTACTCAATGATAACCCTTCATAATCTTGAAGACCTCTACCAGGTCACTCCACAAACTCCTCAGCGCCACTGAAAAAAGCCCTAACTTTTCAAGTCTTTCTTCAAACTGTATCCCCTCATTCCTGGTACATCCCAGTGAATCTACACTGCACCTTTTCCATTGTTCCTATAATGGGGTGTCCAACTTCTACTTTAAACTAGACCTACCCCCTGACTCTCCATCCTCTAGTCCAGCAGTGATTACATTGTGACTGCTCAAGTAGGGGTCACTCATTTTCTCAATTCAACAGACACTGAGCTGTTACTTACAAGAGCAATAAAATTGAGATACCCAGAACTGTACACAATATGCCAACCCCTGCCTAAGATCTTGTACAAGTTATACATTACCTCCTTGCTTTTGTATCATGTGTTATATCTCCAGACGAACCATTTGACTTTTTTATGGCCATATCCAATTTGACCACCACCTCTAATGACCTGTCTATCTGCACATCACTGTCCCTCTCAGTCCCTCTACTGCTCTACTCCATTTAAAATCCTGCCACTTAAGATCTATTACCTTTCCCTATTCTTACTTCCAAAATGTACTTCACATTTCTCTACATTGAACTGTATCTGCCGCCTCTCTGCCCACCCAGTCTGTTTCTCCCTGCAGTCTCTCACAGTCCTTGCAAAACCTCTCCCCCACCCCCCTCAATTTGGCATCATCAGTAAACATTGACAATGTCCCTTCAACTTCTATGTCCAGATCATTTATGTGTATAGTAACAGTGGCCCAATGCAAGATCCTTTTGGAACTCCATTCATTTCTAGTTTGGGAAACTTCTTTGTACCCCTGGTCTTGGCTTTCTGCTCTTCAATCATCTCTCTATCCAAGTGACTATATTCCCTTAATTTCTTGTGCCATTGTCTTTTTCTTAAGTCTCATGTCTGTTAGTCAACCATAACTAAAATTAAACAGAGTACGGAGTCTAGATCTCCTCTTCATTGTATCCACACTCTGCACAGAGAAGGTGAGGTTGGGACTCCTGGTGGATGCTCTGTAGTGTCATGCTCTGACAAGTGAAACTTTGCGTTTGAAGCTTTACTTGCTTATTTCGTAATATGTTCTGAGTCGGTGAGACAGTTGAATCTCTTTTATTTAAGGTCTTCCGTGTACATTGAAGGGAGAATGCAAAAAAAGGAACAGCAGAGAGACAGGCTTTACTTAAAGGACGGAAATCCTGGAAGGATTGTATCGTTATTTGGGTGAGGAGGGGACTTATGGATAAAAAAGGTGCTGAATTTAGACATGGTTTATGAACAGGAGCTATTTTAAGATAATTGGCAATAGAACCAGAGGAGAGATGAGGGGAAATTTTTTTACGCAGCGAGTTGTAATGATCTGGAATGCGCTGCCTGAAAGGGGAAAGAGCAGAGGAGTGGGACTAATTAAAAAGCTCTTTCAAAGGCCCGGCACAGGTACGATGGGCTGAATGGCCTCCGTCTGTGCTGTACGATTCTATGATTCTGTGATTCTAGGAGCTCTTTGGTGATAATAGACACTATTACAAAATGTTTGGCGAAGAAAGAATGATGTAAATTAGTTTTATATTTTCTTAAGTGTTGGGGTTTTTGTCATTGCTATAAAAACCCCAGCCTGTACCCCGATGAAATAGTCTGCTTATTCCACATCAGTACATGAGGCCAGCTGAAGGGGTTCTCTCTTTGAAAGATATTAGAATTGTGTTCACTTTATTTAGAGCATTGGGCCTGAAATCCCTATGTCTGAAGAGGGCGGAGTGCATCACCCACAAAGAGGGTTGTGTAGCATCTGGTTGTGCCGGGACTCCCCTCCAATTAACTCCACCCTAAATTCCGGCTGACAGGGGGAATTGGGCCAGAGTTACGTTCAGGAGCTAGTAAATATCCAATGGCTACAATGAGGAGGCGCAGTCGATCCTAGAAGGGGATAATTCACCTCTCAAAAAAAAATAGCAACGTGCTCCCTTAGAAGCATTTTTAAAATTTGAAGGAACTTCCTCTTTAGCCCTTGCCAGGCCTCAGGCCTACCCTGGGCATGGCACAGTGTCACTCTGATTTATCTGGCTGCTGTCGGGGTATGTGTGGGCTACCCATCCCAAGTATTTAAATGACCCTCTCCCTGCGATTCGGGATGGGATCCGTGTCAGGATCCAAGTGCAAACGGGAGTTCTGTTTCACCGCACTTCTGCCGGCGTACTGAACCCCCAGAATTTCAGCCCTCATGTTTCTAGACATGCAGGAAGCACGGAAGGAAATTGTAAGGCAGGTTATTTAAAGTCTGTGCCTTTTGTTTGCTATAAAAATGCCTTTTATCTAGCAGACTGTGTTTTTGATAGTTGTAGTGTGATTTGACTTTAATTTATACAAATCCTTGTGAATTCTGTGCACAATAGAAAAAGAGAGAGGGAGAGACAGGAAAAGAGAGGGAAAGAGAGAGAGGGGCTAAAAACACAGGTAATAAAACAACTCTGCAAATGCGACAGAGTATCTACTGGATCTGGCCAAATTTTAGCAGACAACACAAGTTCCTTCTCCTCTTGTGACTTTGGCGATTTCAAGACTTTACTTAGCAGTGCCCAGGTCAAACTTGACACAAATGATGCGTAACATGGCATAGCTAAGGGTGCAGTAGCCTGGGCTCTGATAGACACAGGCATTATCTCATAACACTGGGGAGAAAAATGCTGGAAATATTCAAGAAGGGACTGTTATGTACAATGTACTGAAATCGGTACGCGCTTACAATTGCCCTCTGACTGACCTTTTCAATGTTGCCGACATTTCCCGCCAGGGGTCCAAAACTGGGAAAAAAATTATTAGTTGAACCAAAATGAATCATGTTTGGATATTAAGGGAACTCCCTGCTCTTCTTGGAACAGCCTCTTGAACAGGCAGATGGGACTTCAGTTTCACATCTCATTTGAAAGACGGTACCTAGAACAATGATGCTTTCCCATAGAATTACACTGGAGTCAGGACAAGGTCAAGACTGCAGCTTGAACTCTCAACCTTGGCCAATCAGGGATGAGAGGGCTACCAACTGAGCCAGGTTTTCTTTTGGACTTTGTGTGGAGTCCTCACACACGATTTATAATCATAATACAGTGACCCACAGTCAGTGTCCTCGTCCTTTCATCATAGTACACTGATCATGAATATCTGCCTCACCTCAAATATGGTGAAACTGGGCATGGAACGTTCTGTTAGAACTGGCATGGAAACACACAGAAAAAACAACCAGCAATACCGGGAATTGGAGCAGAGCAACAGCAACGTGAGTCACATGGGGCGCTAAATGGGGCCGTGTAGCATCCATTGTTTCGGCGCTATACGGCCTCGCCGACATCCAAGATGGCGTCTTGGATGCGCATGCATGTTTCCTGCACCAGACACCATCTTGGTGCAGGAGTTTGCACAGGAGCAGATAACGAACGCTGGAATCATTTAAAGTGGGGAGAAAATGGCTTCAATCAGTGTCCAACGCTGATTTAAAGTGATAGACACCATTTTGGGAGTTAACGCTCAACTCAATGCACTGTCTTAACCCCGACCATCTGAACGTGTCTTAGAGGTCTCCTAGACTTCAATACTAGGGGACATAGCCTAACATTTAGAGCCAGGACGTGCAGGAGTGAAGTTTGGAAATGCTTCTACACGCAAAGGGTGGGAGACGTTTGGAATGCTTTTCTGCCAATGGCAGTTGATGCAAGCTCACTTGTGAAAGTTAAATCTGAGGTTGATCGATTTCTGTGAACCAAGGGTATTAAGGGATATGGGGCTAAGACGGGTATATGGAGTTAGGTCACAGGTCCACCATGATCTCTTTGAATGGTGGAACAGGTTTGAGGGGCTAAATGCCACTGCCATTTGCTGCCTCTCGATATGCACCACCTTCTCCTTCAAAAATGCAGGACATGTGCCTGGTTGATGTGCCTGTCATGGTTGAATAGCTGCCAGTGTGTGTGGCCTGTGAGTTGTGGGTGAGCGGCTTGAAACAGTGGTAATGTGTAAGGGTGAGAGGAAGCACCTGATTGGAAGGATTGAGCACTGATGGAAAGAGTTTTTTGGTATGTGGGTGATGGGGGTGTAGTGTGTGGAGCAGTGGGTGCGACTAGTGGTGCAGTTGGTAGGAGACGGCACTTGACAGTTGACCTCACTCACCTTGACCATTCACGTCAAAGCATTGAACTTCTTCCTGCACTGTATCCATGTTCATGATGCTGTACACCTGGCATTGATTTTGTCCACCGCTGCCTCCCACTGCCATTTGGATGTATGTCTGGAGGGCCTCTTGCGCCCTCCCCCACCCCACCACCCCCCCTACGGATATAGGATGTCCCTCCTTCTGTCCACCTCTTGCACCAAGGTCTCTAGCGCATCAGCAGAGAACCTTGGTGCACGGTCTCCCGCAGGCCCGGTACAAACTCAGATCGGCAGATTGGTGAGGTCTGGCCTGCAGATTGGAGGATGTGGGATTTAGTAGTGCGCAACCTTTATTCAATGTTTTAACATAACTCATCAGTGTGTAAACATAGGGATGGGACCTGTATTTTACGTGTGCGATGTCTGATCTCTGTTCAGACTCCATGCAGACAGTAGACTGTTATTTTCATCAAATAACAGGTACCAGCTACCTTTAAGAGTTTTCTAAGAAACATCCTGCCTTTAAGAGATTGAGCACTCTCTGGTGGTGGAAAGTGCAAATTGCATTGATTCCACGTGCAAGGCCCGGAAAGGAACACTGATTGCAGGGAAGTGCTCCCTTGCGTCCTGCCTGCGCAGGGTCTGTCGGGGGCGGGTGGCAGCGCATCGCGTTAACACCACCCAAAACGGACCCCTATTGAATTTTTCCCCCAAAGATCCCTCAGCACGTCGTTACATGGCACATCCCACAGAATCCTTACTAATTAGCATTCCCAGAGACCCCTTGCGATTATTGACACATTGACACAAATAAAAAAGGGGCAGTCACACTACTAGGAGTGTACTACAGACCCCCGAATAACGAAGGGAGATAGAAGTACAAATATGTAGGCAAATTTCTGAGTGCAAAATTAAGAGGGCAATAATAGGAGGGGACTTCAACTACCCTAACATCAACTGGGATTCAAACAGTGTGAGGGGCACAGAGGGCGCAAAATTCTTGATCAGTGTCCAGGAGAACTTTTTTAGCCAGTACGTGACAAGCCCAACAAGAGGGGATGCAATTCTAGATTTAGTCCTGGGAAATGAAGATGGGCAAGTGGGTGAAGTGACAGTGGGTGACCATATTGGGGATAGTGACTGCAATTCAGTTAGTTTTAGTATTATTATGGAAAAGGACAGAGTTAAATCAGGAGTAAACGTTTTTAATTGAGGGAAGGCAAATTTTACAGAACTAAAAGGTGATTTGGCAAAAGTGGACTGGACACAACTACTTGAGGAGAAATCAGTGGCAAGCCAGTGGGAGGCACTAAAAAGTGAAATTCTACAGGTACAATGCAGTCACATCGCCTCAAAGAAAAAGGGTGGCACTGCCAAATTTAGAGCCCCCTGGTTGTCCGGAAGTATACGGGGCAAGATAAAGCAGAAAAAGAAAGCTTATGACTGTCACAGAAAACTAAATACTGCAGAAAGCCTAGAGGAGTATAGAAAGTATAGGGATGACGTAAAGAAGGAAATAAGGAAAGCAAAGAGAGGGCATGAAAAAATATTAGCTCGTAAGATTAAAGAAAACCCAAAGATGTTTTATCAGTACATTAAGAACAAGAGGATAAGGAAAAGGTGGGACCTATCAGGGATGATAAGGGTAACTTGTGTGTAGAAGCAGAGGATGTGGGTTGGGTTTTAAATGAATATTTTGTCTCCATATTCACAAAGGAAAGGGATGATCCGGACGTAGTAGTTAAAGAGGAGAGGTGTGAAATATTGGATAAGGTAAACATTACGAGAGAGGAAGTACTAGAGGGACTGGAATCCTTGAAAGTTGATAAGTCACCAGGGCCGGATGGATTGTTTCCGAGGCTATTGAAGGAAGCCAGGGAGGAAATAACGGATGCTCTGAGGATCATTTTCCAATCCTCACTAGATACAGGGGAGGTACCGGAGGACTGGAAGACTGCAAACGTAATACCATTGTTTAAAAAGGGTACGAGGGAAAGGCCGAACAATTATAGGCCGGTCAGTCTTACCTCGGTGATGGGCAAACTATTAGAATCAATACTGAGAGATAGGATAAACTGTCACTTGGAAAGGCATGGTTTAATCAGGGATAGTCAGCATGGATTTGTTCCGGGAAGGTCATGCCTTACAAATCTGATTAAATTCTTTGAGGAAGTGACCAGGAGGATTGATGAGGGTAGTGCAGTGGATGATGTCTACATGGATTTTAGTACGGCATTTGACAATGTCCCACATGGCAGACTGATCAGAAAGGTAAAAGCCCATTGGATACAGGGAAATGTGGCGAATTGGATCCAAAATTGGCTCAGTAACAGGAAACAAAGGGTAAAAGCCGATGGATGTCTTTGCGAATGGAAATCCGTTTCCAGTGGTGTGCCACAGGGCTCAGTGTTGGATCCCTTGCTGTTTGTGGTATATATTAATGATTTGGACTTGAATGGAGGAGGCATGATTGGCAAATTTGCAGACGACACAAAAATTGGCCGTGTAGTTGATAGTGAAGAGAATAGCTGTAGACTCCAAGAAGATATCAATGGGTTGGTGGAGTGGGCAGAAAAGTGGCAAATGGAGTTCAATCCGGAGAAGTGTGAGGTAATGCACTTAGGGAGGGCAAACATTAAAAGGGAATACGCAGTAAACGGGAATATATTGAGAGAGGTAGAGGAAGTGAGAGACCTTGGAATGCATGTGCACAGGTCCCTGAAGGTGGCAGTACAGGTAGATAGGGTTGTGAAGAAGGCATACGGAATGCTCTCCGTTATTAGCCAAAGTATAGAATACAAAAGTCGGGATGTAATGATGGAACTGTATAAAACACTGATAAGGCCACAGCTGGAGTATTGTGCGCAGTTTTGGTCACCACATTACAGGAAGGACATAATTGCTCTGGAGAGAGTGCAGAGAAGATTTACAAGAATGTTGCCAGGGCTTGAAAATTGTAGCTACGAGGAGAGATTGGATAGGCTGGGGTTGTTTTCCTTGGAGCAGAGGAGGCTGAGGGGTGACTTGATTGAGGTATACAAAATTATGAGGGGCCCAGATAGAGTGGATAGGAAGGACCTATTTTCCTTAGCGGAGGGGTCAATAACCAGGGGACAGAGATTTAAAGTGATTGGTAGAAGGATTAGAACGGAAATTAGGAAGATTTTTTTCACCCAGAGGATGGTGGGGGTCTGGAACTCACTACCTGAGAGGGTGGTAGAGGCAGAAACCCACAACTCATTTAAAAAATACCTGGATATGCACTGGAAAGAGCCGTGACCTGCAGGGCTACGGGCCAAATGCGGGAAAGTGGGATTAGGCTGGGTGGCTCGTTTCTCAGCCGGCATGGACATGATGGGCCAAATGGATTCCTTCTGTGCCGTGAATTTTCCATAATTCTATGACGCATTCCCAGAAACCCCTTGCGATTATTGGCACATTCCCAGAATCCCCTTGCGATTATTGGCACATTCCCAGAAACCCCTTGCGATTATTGACACATTCCCAGAAACCCCTTGCGATTATTGGCACATTCACAGAGACCCCTTGCGATTATTGGCACATTCCTAGAGACCCCTTGCGATTATTGACACATTCCCAGAGACCCCTTGCGATTATTGGCATATTCCCAGAGACCCCTTGCGATTATTGGCACATTCCCAGTGACCCCTTGCGATTATTGACACATTCCCAGAGACTCCTTGCGATTATTGGCACATTCCCATGGATCCCCTGGGATAAATGGAACATTCCCAGAGACCCCTTGCGATTAATGGCACATTCCCAGAGACCCCTTGCGATTATTGACACATTCCCAGAGACCCCTTGCGATTATTGGCATATTCCCAGGGACCCCTTGCGATTATTTACACATTCCCAGCGACCCCTTGCGATTATTGGCACATTCCTGGAGACCCCTTGCAATTATTGGCACATTCCCAGGGACACCTTGCGATTATTTGCACATTCCCAGAGACCCCTTGCGATTATTGGCACATTCCGAGAGACATCTTGCAAATATTGGCACATTCCTACAGACCCCTTGCGATTATTGACACATTCCCAGAGACCCCTTGCGACTATTGGCACATTCCAATGGACCCCTTGCGATTATTGACACATTCCCAGAGACTCCTTGCGATTATTGGCACATTCCCATGGATACCCTGGGATAAATGGCACATTCACCAGAGACCCCTTGCGATTAATGGCACATTCCCAGAGACCCCTTGAGATTATTGACACATTCCCAGGGACCTCTTGCGATTATTTGCACATTCCCAGAGACCCCTTGCGATTATTGGCACATTCCTGGAGACCCCTTGCAATTATTGGCACATTCCCAGGAACCCCTTGTGATTATTGGCACATTCCTAGAGACCCCTTGCAATTATTGACACATTCCGAGAGACCTCTTGCAAATATTGGCATATTCCTAGAGATCCCTTGGAATTATTGGCACATTCCTACAGACCCCTTGCGATTATTGACACATTCCCAGAGACCCCTGGCGATTATTGGCACATTCCCATGGACCCCTTGCGATTAATGGCACATTCTGAGAGACCCCTTGCGATTAATGGCACATTCCCAGAGACCCCTTGTGATTATTGGCACATTCCCGGAGACCCCTTGCGATTATTGGCACATTCCCAGAGACCCCTTGCGATTATTGACACATTCCCAGAGACCCCTTGCGATTATTGGCACATTCCCAGAGACCCCTTGCAATTATTGGAATATTCCCAGAGACCCCTTGCAATTATTGGCATATTCCCAGAGACCCCTTGCAATTTTGGCACATTCCCAGGAAGCTCATGTGATTATTGGCACATTCCGAGAGACCCATTGCAATTATTGGCATATTCCCAGAGACCCCTTGCAATTATTGGCACATTCCCAGGAACCCCATGTGATTATTGGCACATTCCTAGATACCACTTGCAATTATTGGCACATTCCTAGAGACCACTTGTCATTATTGGCACATTCCTAGAGGCACATTGCAATTATTGGCACAATCCCAGAGACCCCTTTCAATTATTGGCACATTCCGACAGACCCATTGCGATTATTGACACATTCCCAGAGACCCCTTGTGATTATTGGCACATTCCCAGGGACCCCTTGCGATTATTGGCACATTCCCAGAGACCCCTTGCTATTATTGGCACATTCCTGGAGACCCCTTGCGATTATTGACACATTCCCAGAGACCCCTTGCGATTATTGGCACATTCCCATGGACCCCTTGCGATTAATGGCACATTCTGAGAGACCCCTTGCGATTAATGGCACCTTCACTGAGACCTCTTGCGATTATCAACACATTCCCAGAGATCCCATGTGATTATTGGCACATTCCCGGAGACCCCTTGGGATTATTGGCACATTCCCAGAGACCCCTTGCGATTATTGGCACATTCCCAGAGACCCCTTGTGATTTTTGGCACATTCCCAGAGACCCCTTGCAATTATTAGCACATTCCCAGAGACCCCTTGCGATTATTGACACATTCCCAGAGACCCCTTGCGATTAATGGCACATTCCCAGAGACTACTTGCAATTATGGGAATATTCCCAGAGACCCCTTGCAATTAGTGGCACATTCCCAAAAGACCCCTTGCAATTATTGGCATATTCCCAGAGACCCCTTGCAATTATTGGCACATTCCCAGGAACCCCATGTGATTATTGGCACATTCCTAGATACCACTTGCAATTATTGGCACATTCATAGAGACCCCTTGCCATTATTGGCACATTCCTAGAGGCCCATTGCAATTATTGGCACAATCCCAGAGACCCCTTGCAATTATTGGCACATTCCGACAGACCCATTGCGATTATTGACACATTCCCAGAGACCCCTTGCGATTATTGGCACATTCCCAGGGACCCCTTGCGATTATTGGCACATTCCCAGAGACCCCTTGCAATTATTGGCACATTCCCAGGAACCCCTTGTGATTATTGGCACATTCCTAGAGACCCCTTGCGATTATTGACACATTCCCAGAGACTCCTTGCGATTATTGGCACATTCCCATGGATCCCCTGGGATAAATGGCACATTGCCAGAGACCCCTTGTGATTAATGGCACATTCCCAGAGACCCCTTGCGATTATTGACACATTCCCAGGGACCCTTTGCGATTATTTGCACATTCCCAGAGACCCCTTGCGATTATTGGCACATTCCTGGAGACCCCTTGCAATTATTGGCACATTCCCAGGAACCCCTTGTGATTATTGGCACATTCCTAGAGACCCCTTGCAATTATTGGCACATTCCTGGAGACCCCTTGCAATTATTGGCACATTCCCAGGAACCCCTTGTGATTATTGGCACATTCCTAGAGACCCCTTGCAAATATTGGTACATTCCGAGAGACCCCTTGCAATTATTGGCACATTCCTACAGACCCCTTGCGATGATTGACACATTCCCAGAGACCCCTTGCGATTATTGGCACATTCCCATGGACCCCTTGCGATTAAATGCACATTCTGAGAGACCCCTTGCGATTAATGGCACATTCCTTGAGACCCCTTGCGATTATCGACACATTCCCGGAGACCCCATGTGATTATTGGCACATTCCCGGAGACCCCTTGCGATTATTGACACATTCCCAGAGACCCGTTGCAATTATTGGCACATTCCTAGAGACGCCTTGCAATTATTGACACATTCCCAGAGACCCCTTGTGATTATTGGCACATTCCCAGAGACCCCTTGTGATTATTGGCACATTCCCATGGACCCCTTGCGATTAATGGCACATTCTGAGAGACCCCTTGCGATTAATGGCACATTCCCAGAGGCCCCTTGTGATTATCGACACATTCCCAGAGACCCCATGTGATTATTGGCACATTCCCAGAGACCCCTTGCGATTATTAGCACATTCCCAGAGACCCCTTGCGATTATTGACACATTCCCAGAGACCCCTTGCGATTAATGGCACATTCCCATAGACTCCTTGCAATTATAGGAATATTCCCAGAGACCCCTTGCAATCATTGGCACATTCCCAGAGACCCCTTGCGATTATTGCCACATTCCTACAGACCCCTTGCTATTATTGACATATTCCCAGAGACCCGTTGCAATTATTGGCACATTCCTAGAGACGCCTTGCAATTATTGCCACGTTCCTACAGACCCCTTGCTATTATTGACACATTCCCAGAGACCCGTTGCAATTATTGGCACATTCCTAGAGACGCCTTGCAATTATTGCCACGTTCCTACAGACCCCTTGCTATTATTGACACATTCCCAGAGACACCTTGTGATTATTGGCACATTCCCAGAGAACCCTTGTGATTATTGGCACATTCCCATGGACCCCTTGCGATTATTGACACATTCCGAGAGACCCCTTGCAATTATTGACACATTCCGAGAGACCTCTTGCAAATATTGACACATTCCCAGAGACACCTTGCAATTATTGGCACATTCCCATGGACCCCTTGCAATTAATGGCACATTCTGAGAGACCCCTTGCGATTAATGGCACATTCCCAGAGACCCCTTGCAATTATCGACACATTCCCAGAGACCCCATTTGATTATTGGCACATTCCCGGAGACCCCTTGTGATTATTGGCACATTCCCAGCGACCCCTTGCGATTATTGACACATTCCCAGAGACCCCTTGCGATTAATGGCACATTCCCAGAGACCCCTTGCAATTATTGGAATATTCCCAGAGACCCCTTGCAATTATTGGCACTTTCCCAGAGACCCCCTGCAATTATTGGCATATTCCCAGAGACCCCTTGCAATTATTGACACATTCGCAGGAAGCCCATGTGATTATTGGCACATTCCGAGAGACCCATTGCCATTATTGGCACATTCCTAGAGGCCCATTGCAATTATTGGCACATTCCCAGAGACCCCTTGCAATTATTGGCACATTCCTACAGACCCCTTGCGATTATTGACACATTCGCAGAGACTCCTTGCAATTATTGGCACATTCCCAGGAACCCCTTGCGATTATTGGCAAATTCCCAGGGACCCCTTGCAATTATTGGCACATTCCCAGAGACCCCTTGCGATTAATGGCACATTCCCAGAGACCCCTTGCGATTATTGACACATTCCCAGGGACACCTTGCGATTATTTCCACATTCCCAGAGACCCCTTGCCATTATTGGCACATTCCTGGAGACCCCTTGCAATTATTGGCGCATTCCCAGGAACCCCTTGTGATTATTGGCACATTCCTAGAGACCCCTTGTGATTATTGGCACATTCCCAGGGACCCCTTGAGATTATTGGCATATTCCCAGAGACCCCTTGAGATAATTGGCACATTCACAGAGACCCCTTGCGATTATTGACACATTCCCAGAGACCCCTTGCGATTATTGGCACATTCCCAGAGACCCCTTGCGATTATTGGCACATTCCCAGAGAGCCCATGTGATTATTGACACATTCCCAGAGACCCCTTGTGATTATTGGCACATTCCCAGAGACCCCTTGTGATTGTTGGCACATTCCCATGGACCCCTTGCGATAATTGACACATTCCCAGGGACCCCTTGAGATTATTGGAACATTCCTGGAGACCCCTTGCAATTATTGGCACATTCCGAGAGACCCCTTGTGATTATTGACACATTCCCAGAGACCCCTTGCGATTATTGGCACATTCCCAGAGAGCCCCTGCGATTATTGACACATTCCCAGAGACCCCTTGTGATTATTGGCACATTCCCAGAGACCCCTTGTGATTATTGGCACATTCCCATGGACCCCTTGCGATTAATGGCACATTCTGAGAGACCCCTTGCGATTAATGGCACATTCCCAGAGGCCCCTTGTGATTATCGACACATTCCCAGAGACCCCATGTGATTATTGGCACATTCCCAGAGACCCCTTGCGATTATTAGCACATTCCCAGAGACCCCTTGCGATTATTGACACATTCCCAGAGACCCCTTGCGATTAATGGCACATTCTCATAGACTCCTTGCAATTATAGGAATATTCCCAGAGACCCCTTGCAATCATTGGCACATTCCCAGAGACCCCTTGCAATTATTGGCATATTCCCAGAGACACTTTGCAATTATTAGCACATTCCCAGGAACCCCATGTGGTTATTGGCACATTCCTAGATACCACTTGCAATTATTGGCACATTCCAAGAGACCCCTTGCAATTATTGGCACATTCCCAGAGACCCCTTGCGATTATTGGCACATTCCCAGGGACCCCTTGCGATTATTGGCACATTCCCAGAGACCCCTTGCTATTATTGGCACATTCCTGGAGACCCCTTGCAATTATTGGCACATTCCCAGGAACCCCTTGTGATTATTGGCACATTCCTAGAGACCCCTTGCAACTATTGACACATTCCGAGTGACCTCTTGCAATTATTGGCACATTCCCAGAGACTCCTTGCGATTATTGGCACATTCCCATGGATCCCCTGGGATAAATGGCACATTGCCAGAGACCCCTTGCGATTAATGGCACATTCCCAGAGAACCCTTGCGATTATTGACACATTCCCAGGGACCCTTTGCGATTATTTGCACATTCCCAGAGACCCCTTGCGATTATTGGCACATTCCTGGAGACCCCTTGCAATTATTGGCACATTCCCAGGAACCCCTTGTGATTATTGGCACATTCCTAGAGACCCCTTGCAATTATTGGCACATTCCTGGAGACCCCTTGCAATTATTGGCACATTCCAAGGAACCCCGTGTGATTATTGGCCCATTCCTAGAGACCCCTTGCAATTATTGACACATTCCGAGAGACCTCTTGCAAATATTGGTACATTCCGAGAGACCCCTTGCAATTATTGGCACATTCCTACAGACCCCTTGCGATTATTGACACATTCCCAGAGACCCCTTGCGATTATTGGCACATTCCCATGGACCCCTTGTGATTAATGGCACATTCCCTGAGACCCCTTGTGATTATCGACACATTCCCAGAGATCCCATGTGATTATTGGCACATTCCCGGAGGCCCCTTGCGATTATTGGCACATTCCCAGAGACCCCTTGCAATTATTGGCATATTCCCAGAGACCCCTTGCAATTATTGGCACTTTCCCAGGAACCCCATGTGATTATTGGCACATTCCTAGAGACCTCTTGCAATTATTGGCACATTCCTAGAGAACCCTTGCCATTATTGGCACATTCCTAGAGGCCCATTGCAATTATTGGCACATTCCCAGAGACCCCTTGCCATTATTGGCACATTCCTAGACACCCCTTGCTATTATTCGCACATTCCCATGGACCCCTTGGAACTAATGGCACATTTTCAGAGACCCCTTGCTATTAATGGCACATTCTCAGAGACCCCTTGTGATTATTGGCACATTCCCAGAGACTCCTTGCGATTAATGGCACATTCCCATGGATCCCCTGTGATAAATGGCACATTCCCAGGAACCCCATGCGAATATTGGCACATTCCCAGAGACCCCTTGCATTTATTGGCACATTCCTGGAGACCCCTTGCAATTATTGGCACATTCCCAGGAACCCATTGTGATTATTGGCACATTCCTCGAGACCCCTTGCAATTATTGACACATTCCGAGAGACCTCTTGCAAATATTGGCACATTCCTAGAGACCCCTTGCAATTATTGGCACATTCCTACAGAGCCCTTGCGATTATTGACACATTCCCAGAGACCCCTTGTGATTATTCGCACATTCCCAGGGACCCCTTGAGATTATTGGCATATTCCCAGAGACCCCTTGCGATTATTGGCACATTCCCAGAGATCCCTTGTGATTATTGGCACATTCCCATAGACCCCTTGTGATTAATGGCACATTCCCAGAGACCCCTTGCGATTATTGACACATTCCCATGAACCACTTATGATTATTGGCACATTACTAGAGACCCCTTGCAAATATTGGCACATTCCTAGAGACCCCTTGCAATTATTGGCACATTCCTACAGACCCCTTGCGATTAATGACACATTCCCAGAGACCCCTTGCAATTATTTGCACATTCCCAGGAACCCCTTATGATTATTGGCACATTCCTAGAGACCCCTTGCAATTATTGACACATTCCGAGAGACCTCTTGCAAATATTGGCACATTCCTAGAGACCCCTTGCAATTATTGGCACATTCCTACAGACCCCTTGCGATTAATGACACATTCCCAGAGACCCCTTGCGATTATTGACACATTCGCAGAGACAACTTGTGATTAATGGCACATTCCCATGGACCCTTTGCGATTAATGGCACATTCTGAGAGACCCCTTGCGATTAATGGCACTTTCCCAGAGGCCCCTTGTGATTATCGACACATTCCCAGAGACCCCTTGCGATTATTGACACATTCCCAGAGACCCCTTGCGATTAATGGCACATTCCCAGAGACTCCTTGCAATTATAGGAATATTCCCAGAGACCCCTTGCAATTATTGGCACATTCCCAGAGACCCCTTGCAATTATTGCCATATTCCCAGAGACCCCTTGCAATTATTGGCACATTCCCAGGAACCCCATGTGATTATTGGCACATTCCTAGATACCACTTGCAATTATTGGCACATTCCTAGAGACCCCTTGCCATTATTGGCGCATTCCCAGAGACCCCTTGCAATTATTGGCACATTCCTACAGACCCATTGCGATTAATCGCACATTCCCAGAGGCCACTTGTGATTATCGACACATTCCCAGAGGCCCCTTGTGATTATTGGCACATTCCGAGTGACCCCTTGCAATTAATCGCACATTCCCAGAGGCCCCTTCTGATTATCGATACATTCCCAGAGACCCCATGTGATTATTAGCACATTCCGAGTGACCCCTTGCAATTAATGGCACATTCTCAGAGACCCCTTGTGATTATTGGCACATTCCCAGAGACCCCTTGCGATTATTGACACATTCCCAGAGACTCCTTGCGATTAATGGCACATTCCCATGGATCCCCTGGGATAAATAGCACATTCCCAGGAACCCCATGCGATTATTGGCACATTCCCAGAGACCCCTTGCTATTATTGGCACATTCCTGGAGACCCCTTGCAATTATTGGCACATTCCCAGGAACCCATTGTGATTATTGGCACATTCCTAGATACCCCTTGCAATTATTGGCACATTCCCAGAGACAGCTTGCGATTAATGGCACATTCCCAGAGACCCCTTGCGATTAGTGACACAATCCCAGGGACACCTTGCGATTATTTCCACATTCCCAGAGACCCCTTGCGATTATTGGCACATTCCCGGAGACCCCTTGCGATTATTGG
This sequence comes from Heptranchias perlo, assembly GCF_035084215.1. Taxonomy (NCBI): domain Eukaryota; kingdom Metazoa; phylum Chordata; class Chondrichthyes; order Hexanchiformes; family Hexanchidae; genus Heptranchias; species Heptranchias perlo. Next base: position 49,601,067 of record NC_090343.1, on the reverse strand, counting down.
CGCATTCCCAGAGACCCCTTGCGATTATTGGCACATTCCCAGAGAGCCCATGTGATTATTGACACATTCCCAGAGACCCCTTGTGATTATTGGCACATTCCCAGAGACCCCTTGTGATTATTGGCACATTCCCATGGACCCCTTGCGATTATTGACACATTCCCAGGGACCCCTTGCGATTCTTGGCACATTCCTGGAGAACCCTTGCAAATATTGGCACATTCCTAGAGACCCCTTGCAATTATTGGCACATTCCTACAGAGCCCATGTGATGATTGACACATTCCCAGAGACCCATTGTGATTATTGGCGCATTCCCAGGGACCCCTTGCGATTATTGGCACATTCCCAGAGACCGCTTGTGATTATTGACACATTCCCAGAGACCCCTTGCAATTATTGGCACATTCCTACAGAGCCCATGTGATGATTGACACATTCCCAGAGACCCATTGTGATTATTGGCGCATTCCCAGGGACCCATTGTGATTATTGGCACATTCCCAGAGACCGCTTGCGATTATTGACACATTCCCAGATACCCCTTGTGATTATTGGCACATTCCCAAAGACCCCTTGTGATTATTGGCACATTCCCATGGACCCCATGCGATTAATGGCACATTATGAGAGACCCCTTGCGATGAATGGCACATTCCCAGAGACCCCTTGCGATTATCGACACATTCCCAGAGACCCCATGTGATTATTGGCACATTCCGAGAGACCCCTTGCGATTATTGGCACATTCCCAGAGACAACGTGCGATTATTGGCACATTCCCAGAGACCCCTTGCAATTATTGGCACATTCCCAGGAACCCCATGTGATTATTGGCACATTCCTAGAGACCACTTGCAATTATTGGCACATTCCTCGAGACTCCTTGCAATTATTGGCACATTCCTCGAGACTCCTTGCCATTATTAGCACATTCTCTAGAGGCCCATTGCAATTATTGGCACATTCCCAGAGACCCCTTGCAATTATTGGCACATTCCTGCAGATCCCTTGCGATTATTGACACATTCCCAGAGACCCCTTGCGATTATTGGCACATTGCCAGGGACCCCTTGCGATTATTGGCACATTCCCAGGGACCCCTTGCAATTATTGGCACATTGCCAGGGACCCCTTGCGATTATTGGCAAATTCCCCGAGACCCCTTGCGATTATTGACACATTCCCAGAGACCACTTGTGATTATTGGCACATTCCCAGAGACCCCTTGCTATTATTGGCACATTGCCATGGACCCCTTGGAACTAATGGCACATTCTCAGAGACCCCTTGCGATTAATGGCACATTCTCAGAGACCCCTTGCGATCAATGCCACATTCCCAGACACCCCTTGTGATTAATGGCACATTCCCAGAGACCCCTTGCGATTATTGACACATTCCCAGGAACCCCTTATGATTATTGGCACATTCCTGGAGACCCCTTGCAATTATTGGCACATTCCCAGGAACCCCTTATGATTATTGGCACATTCCTAGAGACCCCTTGCAATTATTGACACATTCCGAGAGACCTCTTGCAAATATTGGCACATTCCTAGAGACCCCTTGCAATTATTGGTACATTCCTACAGACCCCTTGCGATTATTGACACATTCCCAGGGACCCCTTGCGATTATTGGCACATTCCCAGGAACCCCATGTGATTATTGGCACATTCCTAGAGACCCCTTGCAATTATTGGCACATTCCTAGAGACCCCTTGCCATTATTGGCACATTCCTAGAGGCCCATTGCAATTATTGGCACATTCCCAGAGACCCCTTGCAATTATTGGCACATTCCCAGGGACCCCTTGCGATTATTGACACATTCCCAGAGACCCCTTGCGATTATTGGCACATTCCCAGAGACCCCTTAGAATTAATGGCACATTCTCAGAGTGCCCTTGCGATTATTGGCACATTCCCAGAGACCCCTTGTGATTATTGGCACATTCCCATGGACCCCTTGGAATTAATGGCACATTCTCAGAGACCCCTTGCGATTAATGGTACATTCTCAGAGACCCCTTGCGATTAATGGTACATTCCCAGAGACCCCTTGTGATTATTGACACATTCTCACGGACCCCTTGCGATTATTGGCACATTCCCAGAGACCCCTTGTGATTATTGACACATTCCCAGAGACCCCTTGCAAATATTGGCACATTCCCAGGGACCCCTTGCAATTATTGACACATTCCCAGAGACCCCTTGTGATTATTGGTGCATTCCCAGGGACCCCTTGTGATTCAAACTGGAGGCCTGTGACCAGCGGTGTGCCTCCGGGATCGGTGCTGGGTCCGCTGTTATTTGTTATTTATATTAATGATTTGGATGAGAATTTAGGAGGCATGGTTAGTAAGTTTGCAGATGACACCAAGATTGGTGGCATTGTGGACAGTGAAGAAGGTTATCTAGGATTGCAACGGGATCTTGATCAATTGGGCCAGTGGGCCGATGAATGGCAGATGGAGTTTAATTTAGATAAATGTGAGGTGATGCATTTTGGTAGATCGAATCGGGCCAGGACCTACTCCGTTAATGGTAGGGCGTTGGGGAGAGTTATAGAACAAAGAGATCTAGGAGTACAGGTTCATAGCTCCTTGAAAGTGGAGTCACAGGTGGATAGGGTGGTGAAGAAGGCATTCAGCATGCTTGGTTTCATTGGTCAGAACATTGAATGCAGGAGTTGGGATGTCTTGTTGAAGTTGTACAGGGCATTGGTGAGGCCACACTTGGAGTACTGTGTACAGTTCTGGTCACCCTATTATAGAAAGGATATTATTAAACTAGAAAGAGTGCAGAAAAGATTTACTAGGATGCTACCGGGACTTGATGGTTTGACTTACAGGGAGAGGTTAGACAGACTGGGACTTTATTCCCTGGAGAGTAGGAGGTTAAGGGGTGATCTTATAGAAGTCTATAAAATAATGAGGGGCATAGATAAGGTCGATAGTCAAAATCTTTTCCCAAAGGTAGGGGAGTCTATAACGAGGGGATATAGATTTAAGGTGAGAGGGGAGAGATACAAAAGGGTCCAGAGGGGCAATTTTTTCACTCAAAGGGTGGTGAGTGTCTGGAACGAGCTGCCAGAGGCAGTAGTAGAGGCGGGTACAATTTTGTCTTTTAAAAAGCATTTGGACAGTTACATGGGTAAGATGGGTATAGAGGGATATGGGCCAAGTGCAGGCAATTGGGACTAGCTTAGTGGTATAAACTGGGCGACATGGACATGTTGGGCCGAAGGGCCTGTTTCCATGTTGTAACTTCTATGATTCTATGATTCTATGATTATTGGTACATTCCCAGAGTCCCCTAACTTCTGAGCTACAGTGGGGGGGGGGGGTAATTTTCACTTTGCGCGTGGGCAGAGAACTGGTGGTTGTTGATTGGTTGCTCATTATATACCCTGCCCAATATTACTTTGTATTTGAGTCAATGGTCGGATGGCCTAGAACAGGTGGCTGATTCTCAAACGTACATTAACCGCCTGCTCCCACAGTCAGCGTTCCTCCTAGCCTTAGCTGCCGGGAGGTGATGTCATACGCACAGAAGGATCTTTACTCGCAGCAGCAAAAGGCGGAACGTGCCCGTAAATCAGTAAACACAGAAATCCAATGACTGGAGACTCTGTGGGATTCCCTCGTTGATTCACAGGGTCTGGAGAGCCCAGTTTAACAACCTTTGTGACCCAAGACCGTGTCTGTGCCTCTTTCTTTAGTCTGCATGACCTCTCATTAGTCGCACCCACCCGCTATTAGTTTCCCAGTTGATGCCAGGAGCTGAATGCCAGAACGTTGTGTCTTTGATCTCTTGTGGACCCAGTCCCCGTCTAACGGTTGTTTATTGGAGGGCCTCTCTCTCTTGCCATGAATCTGTCCTGGAGACTGATGGGTCATTTACATTTCACATCTGGTTGAAGCCATGTCAGTGATGACTTGAAGAAGCCCCTGACCCTGAGTACTTCATAAATGTTGACTGGTCTCTATCACATTCAGTGGGTGGACCTTGGCGTACAGACCACGAATGTGGACAGTGTAGTCGTCCAGCTAAGTTCCTCCCACCACCAGCTCACCCAGTTCTGGCACATCAACTGCTCGTTTTTGGTCTAAAGTTAGTAAACTGTTGTTTCTGATCCCACAAGGGCTCCACAGTGAGTGCCCAAAGTGGCCGCAGACATACCAGACTCATTAGTGATGTCTGAATTAGGCCTTGATCTGCTGTAACTCAGCACTCCCTTAAAATTGGGCAAAAAAACAAACCTTTGCAGCAAGGATGACTTGTCCTCATTGGAACTTTGGGTTCTGAGTCGGGCCTGTGAAGAATTCAGGCTCAAACTCAAAGGTGGGTTCAATCAGAATCTTCTTGATGTATCTGGTACTTTGCATATTGTTAACTGAACACTGGATGGCCCCCTGATGGGAGTAAGCACATTGTAGCAATTACATTCCAAGGTCTTCTCTTGTATTGCTTTGTCAGTGTTTGACGGAATGTTCTAGACGGTCTGGAAATAAAAGCAGCTAGTTATTACTGCAATTTGAATGTTTATTGGGACATAACACATCGCTCCTGCTAATGAACAAAAGGCACCAGGGAAGAGCATTGTTAAAGATTGGACCCCATGAATATCACTCAACCTGCCACTTTCCAACCCATTAAATTGTTGACATTACCAGTACTATGAGTCACATTTAAATTTGGTTTTATTGTTTCTAACAGGCTTGAATGTTTTTTTTAATGGAGAGTATTAGCACCAATGAGTTGGAGGTGGAGCGAGACTTACTACGGGACTTACAGCAAGCAGAGTCTATTTTACAGAGTCTCTACACACTACAACAAGCAGAGTCTATTTTACAGAGTCTCTACACACTACAACAAACAGAGTCGATTTTACAGAGTCTCTACACACTACAACAAACAGAGTCTATTTTACAGAGTCTCTACACACTACAACAAACAGAGTCTATTTTACAGAGTCTCTACACACTACAACAAACAGAGTCTATTTTACAGAGTCTCTACACACTACAACAAACAGAGTCTATTTTACAGAGTCTCTACACACTACAACAAACAGAGTCGATTTTACAGAGTCTCTACACACTACAACAAACAGAGTCTATTTTACAGAGTCTCTACACATTACAGCAAACAGAGTCTATTTTACAGAGTCTCTACACATTACAGCAAACAGAGTCTATTTTACAGAGTCTCTATGCACTACAACAAACAGAGTCTATTTTACAGAGTCTCTACACATTACAGCAAACAGAGTCTATTTTACAGAGTCTCTACACATTACAGCAAACAGAGTCTATTTTACAGAGTCTCTATGCACTACAACAAACAGAGTCTATTTTACAGAGTCTCTATGCACTACAACAAACAGAGTCTATTTTACAGAGTCTCTACACATTACAGCAAACAGAGTCTATTTTACAGAGTCTCTATGCACTACAACAAACAGAGTCTATTTTACAGAGTCTCTATGCACTACAGCAAACAGAGTCTATTTTACAGAGTCTCTGCGCAATACAGCAGAATCAAACTCTTGACTGAAACTACAGCAAACAGGATTATTTCTTCAGGAAAATGCAGTGAGTGGAGGATAGTTACATAATACAAATTATGTGCATAAAATCAATTCCAGTCACTTACAGCAGTACAATCTCCAGATGAGATTGACAGGGAATTAACCAATCATCTCCATTCTGACCAGGAGTAGTAGTATCACAATATGTAACCTTTCTTCAATGACATAATTTGCAATATACGAGAGTTTAAACTTTAGTGAAGCACGATATCACATGCAGGTTATATTCCCAACAGCGACCAGCGGTCTTGCTGAGAGTTCTGAAGGAAGGACCTGAGGTTCACAGGCATGATAGGCTAAATGGACTCCTTCTGTGCTGCATCATACTTGAAGACTGGTGAGGGGAAACCATGATGAACTGGCCATGTATTGCTGGAGTGCACAAAGACATACAACTAATGAAAAGCAGCAAAAGTGTCAGGTTGTGAGGGATGGAGAGCTGCACAGTCATGGTGGCCTCTCCATGGCACGGAGGAGAAAGAGTCTGTTCCTGCTGTCAGTTATGGCTCAGTGGGCAGAAGGTGGTGGGCTCAAGCCCCACTCCAGAGACTTGATCACAAAATCTAGGCTGACACTCCCAGTGCAGTACTGAGGGAGTGCTGCACTGTTGGAGGTACCATCTGAAGCCGCTTGCCCTCTCAGGTGGATGTAGAAGATGCCAGAGCACTGTTCAAAGACGAGCAGGGAAGGTCTCCCTGGTATCCTAACCAATATTTATCCCTCAACCAACGTCACTAAAACAGATGATCTGGTCATTTATTTCATTGCTGTGTGTGGGACCTTGCTGTGCGCAAATTGGCTGATGTGTTTCCTACATTATAACAGTACTTAATTGGCTGTAAAGCACTTTGGGATGTCCTGAGGTCATGAAAGGTGCTGTATAAATGCAAGTTCTTTCTTCATTTTACAATAAACAGAAAGAACAATTCACAATAAATACCCGCAGGGCCTCTTTTTCCTCTCTGTGGCATAACAGCTCCCGTCCCCGGAGGCTACTAACACTCCACAAATGGAACTGTTTACTGTTACTGGGAAGGTTTTTCGGGAATCATCTCCGGAGGGACCTCTTCCCACAAGGAATCTAGTCGGTCATTGGCATGTATCTGGAGTGAAGCGACAGAGCTGTCTGGAAATGATGGAGGAAACCGCAGCAGTGTTTTATAATAGTGTCGATGATTTATAATGCACAGAGGCTTATTACATAATTGTCTACTTCCCGTATTATTTGCAGATCTGTTGTTAAACTGCTAGCCAAACTGTAACAGGAAGCCAGCCCAGCAGGCTGACCGATGGTGGCTCAGATTTAGAACAGGAAATTCTGGGAAGACTCAGGCCCGCGATTCCGCAGCTGGCACATACCCGTGAGCACAGCCCCTCACCTGGGACCCCTCGATTAGGGTTGGAGTCTCCCGGAATTAAAGATTAATCTCCAGGACACTGCTGCGAGCAAAACCCAGGAGAAAACTATATAGGGCCATTAAAATAGTTGTGTTTTTATTTTCATTTTCTTTGAACACTTCTGTTTACATGTTATAAAAATATCGGACATGGGAAAAAAGGCTGTTTGACTGACAGTGACGAATCATCCAATATGGTAATGAAGAGTCTGTTCACTTTCCAATTGGCCATAGGATGTATTTAATCTTCCAAGCAGTACATGCCAATGCTTCATTAGCTTTTGCAATAGCCTCACGCTACTGGTTGTGAACCATCAGCGATTCATGTACTATAACACCAAGGTCTTTCTCCTGCTCAGCCGCCTTAAGCTTGCAACCCTGCTTGGTGAACACGTGGTTGGCATTGGCCTTACTCACGTGCGTAACACTACAGTTCTCGATATTAAATGATATTTGCCAAACACTGGCCCATTCCCCATCGCAGCTACACCTACCTGTAACCTATTTTTCTCATCTAAGGTCCTAAAACCCACACAAATCTTTGTATCATCTACAAACTTGTGGACAGATCCCCCAATGCCTTCGCTGATATAGATGGTGAAGAGCAGTGACCCTAACACCGATTGCTGCAGGACTCCATTAGTAACTGGTTCCCCTGCAGAACCACTGCCATTAATAACTACCGTCTGCCGATGAGAATGCCACCAGTTTCTTATCCAACCCAAGACCCGTCCTCCAATCCTTCAGGATTCTATGTTATTAAGTAGCCTATTGTGTGGCACCTTGTCACAGGCTTTATGCAAATCAAGGTATACCTTCATCCACCAAAATAGTAACACGCAATAAATTCAACCAGGTTGGTGACCCATGGCCTTCTTTTCCAGAAGCCATATTGAGAATCTCTGATAACTGAAGGGATCTTACAAAGTGTCTCTAACAATTTGTCTAAACCAATGTCAACCGAATGAACTATAGCCCGAACCCTAAGCCCAACCCCTAAACACTAACCCCAGCCCTAAACCCTGCGTGATCAATATTGCGTTATCAAAGTAGGGCCATCTGTAGTGTCATTGTGACAGAGTTGATGATGCGGGTTGGCCGCGTTGTCAGTAGTAACTGTTTTAGATATTGGCACCACATGGGCTTCCCTCCAGTCCATGGGCACAGTCCCAGCGAGCTGTTAAATATATGAGTAAGGGGCTTGCAGAGCACTAGCCCCATTCTTCTGGAACCCTTGTGTTAATGCCGTCAGGGCCAGCAGCCTTTGACACTTTCAACTTTAACATCGATGTATTATTGGTAACTCAGCATCGCCTTCTGCAGTGTAGACTGACACAAAGTAGCCATTTAAAGCCTCTTGGAGTCCACCCAAACCTGCCTCGAGAAATCCCTCAATGGCCCTATACGGTGCTTAATGGCCCTTTGACATATTTAAAATGGGTATCTGCAAATCTCTCAGCTGTCCTACCCTCAATATTAGATAGATCACCATTTCTTAAATTCATTCTCGGGATGTGGGCATCGCTGGCAAGGCCGGCATTTATTGCCCGTCCCTAATCCCTGAGGTTCGATACATACTGAGTAACTTGCTAGGCCACTTCAGAGGGCAGTTAAGAGTCAACCATGTTGGTGTATAGCCTGACCCTAAAGGACATTAGTGAACCTGTTGGTTCACTTTCACTGATATGAACTTTTTATTTACAGATTTATTCTTAAACCGAATTCAAATTCTCAAACAGCGATGGTTGGCTTTGAACTTGGGGCCTCAATTTTACCCCTCCTCCGACAGGCAGGCGCGGGGCGGGCGAAGGGTTAAAATCCTGAAATTGGAAACCCTGCCCCCGACCCGCCACAGTAATATTACCGCCAGTGATTCAGGCCCTGTGATGTCATTGTGATAAATCACCACCGATTCAGGCTCCCGCTAAAAGCAGGCAGCGGCCTACTTAACATTCAAACACTGCGACCTGATGATATCATCGGCATCGCAGCGCAAGCTTAACATCAACGCAGGGGGAGTCCCACACTGCCCGGCAACAGTAACACAGTGCGAGGAGACGGCTGGCCAGAAGAGGTCAAGGTAAGTGTACAAAACTTCCTTCTGTTAGAATGCCTTGTGGGCCAGGAGTGCTGCCCATCAGGCCCCATAGAAAGTCCTTGGGCCTCCCCACGATCTTCTAGTAATCCCCAGCCCCGGCATCCTGCCAATTGCAGCACAGAAGGGGAATCTCCAGCCGTCTCTGATTGCCCCAATCACTTAAAGAGATTCCCCAGGCCTCTCCCCGATCACTCAAAGAGATTCCCCAGGCCTCTCCCCAATCCCCCCGATCACTCAAAGAGATTCCCCAGGCCTCTCCCTGATCCTCCTGATCACTTAAAGAGATTCCCCAGGTCTCTCCCCAATCCCCCCGATCACTCAAAGAGATTCCCCAGGCCTCTCCCCGATCCCCCCCGATCACTCAAAGAGATTCCCCAGGCCTCTCCCCGATCCACCAGTCACTCAAGGAGATTCCCCAGGCCTCTCCCCGATCCACCAATCACTCAAAGAGATTCCCCAGGCCTCTCCCCGATCCACCAATCACTCAAGGAGATTCCCCAGGCCTCTCCCCGATCCTCCTGATCATTCAAAGAGATTCCCCAGGCCTCTCCCCGATCCACCAATCACTCAAAGAGATTCCCCAGGCCTCTCCCCGATCCACCAATCACTCAAAGAGATTCCCCAGGCCTCTCTTCAATCCTCCTGATCATTCAAAGAGATTCCCCAGGCCTCTCCCCGATCCCCCCCGATCACTCAAAGAGATTCCCCAGGCCTCTCCCCGATCCACCAATCACTCAAGGAGATTCCCCAGGCCTCTCCCCGATCCTCCTGATCACTCAAAGAGATTCCCCAGGCCTCTCTTCAATCCTCCTGATCACTCAAGGAGATTCCCCAGGCCTCTCCCTGATCCTCCTGATCACTCAAAGAGATTCCCCAGGCCTCTCCCCGATCCACCAATCACTCAAAGAGATTCCCCAGGCCTCTCCCCGATCCACCAATCACTCAAAGAGATTCCCCAGGCCTCTCCCCGATCCTCCCGATGGCAATAAATGAATAGTCAGTTTGGAACCAGAAACAAGCTCAAATCCAGTGTGTTGGTATTCCCATCTTCCGGAATGACCAGAAGTGAAGTAAGTGTGCAGGGTGCACTGGGCAATGAGGGCCTGTGGGAGTCCTGAGGATACAGGGTCTCTGGGGGGCAGGAACCTGAGAGGTAGCAGCTTTTGGATTGTACGGGACGTGAGGTCCATTTACAGGGACTGTTGAAAGGAGCGGCTTATTAAAATTCCTTAAACCTCCGACCACACTTCCACAGAATTCTCTGATTCCCCATCACACCATCTAACCTCCCTTGAAAGGTTCCATGGGTGATGCCTATCTCACCCGACTGGGGCCCATTCCTGGTATTCATCACTCTGTGTGAAGACGACACCAGTCCAGGACCTGTCTTTTCCCAGTGTGTACGTGAATCCCCTCATCGTGCAGTCATGGTTTAACTTGACTAGTGACTCAGCATTAAACTTTTCTGTTCCACTTAGTATCTTACATACTTCTAGAAGGTGTGCTCTCATCGACCATCTTTCAAGGCTGATCAGTCCAACCTTAGAAGCATACCGCAGCAGTTTACATGTGTAGAGTTACATCGGGTCTACAGCACAGCAACAGGCCATTCGGCCCAACAGGTCCGTGCCGGTGTTTATGCTCCACACGAGCCTCCTCCCTCTCTACTTCATCTAACCCTATCAGCATATCCTTCTATTCCTTGCTCCCTCATGTGTTTATCCAGCTTCCCCTTAAATGCATCGATGCCAGTCGCCTCAACTACTCCTCATAGTGGATTCACTCAGAGGGTTGTGAATCTTTGGAATTTTCTACCCCAGAGGGCTGAGTCATTGAGTATATTCAAGGCTGGGATAGATTGATTTTTGGATTCTAGGGGAAATCAAGGGATATGGGGATCGGGCAGGAAAGTAGAGTTGAGGTTGAAGATCAGCCATGATCTTATTGAATGGCGGAGCAGGCTCGAGGGGCCGTATGGCCCACTCCTGCTCCTATTTCTTATGTTTTTTGTGGAGTATTGCCATTTGGCCCATTGGCTCTTTGCTAGAGCACATCCCATAATTCTCTGGCCCTGCTTCCAGGGGTTCAAAGTTTCACCTGTGCCACAGTCACCTGTACTGGGGAAAAATGTTCCTTTTGGACACAGTGGCGGTAGAACTTCAGCAGAGCAGGACTTGCACCCCCGCCCCGGCCCTGCTCCCGTGACTCTACCATGACTCCACCCCCATGACCCACACCCATGATCCTGCCCCAGGGCTCCACCCCCATGACCCCGCCCCCACCATGGCCCACCCCATAACCCCACCCTATGACCCCACCCACATGGCCCCGCCCCCATGGATCCGCCCCCATGGCCTGCCCCTGTCCCAGTTTGTCACGGGAAGAGACATTTGAATGGTTTAGGTGGGCTCTGGTAGCGTTTCTTCCACTGCCGGCTCGCCCGCCTCCGGTGGCGGGGGAAGGGAATGGCTGTGGCACTTGCAGCGGCAGAATTGTACGGAATGTTTTATAAAGTGTAATTCTTCCCCCCTGTGACCGATTACACTGGGCAAGGCGGCCCTTTCATTTCTTTGACCCTCTTCGGTCTCCTAGCAATCACAGATGTCGGGATGGAGTCCCTCGCGTCTGCTGTCGTTAAGCACAAATTAGGATAAATCTGTTATATGATTGTATTCCCAATCTTTAGGGTCTAGTTGCCGCACGCCCACACATGATTGGATGGCACATTGCACGTCCGGGATCATGACTGATGGGAAACCCCGGAGCTGAAGCCGGGAGACAGGGAACCAGTAAAACGGTTCCCGCAGTTATAGAATCACAGAATCATTCAACACCGGAGGAGGCCATTTGGCCCATCGTGACTGTGCTGGCCCTTTGAAAGAGCTATCCATTTAGTCCCACTCCCCTGTCCTTTCCCCATAGCCCTGTAAGTTTTCCTTTTCAAGTATTTATCCAATTCCTTTTTGAAATTTATTATTGAATCTGCTTCCACCGCCCTTTCAGGCAGCGCATTCCAGATCACAACAACTCGCTGCGTAAAAAAAATTCTCCTCATGTCGCCTCTGGTTCTTTTGCCAATTATCTTAAATCTGTGTTCCTCCTGTCACTGGAAACAGTTTCTCGTTATTTACTCTGTCAAAACCCTTCATGATTTTGAACACCTCTATCAAATCTCCCCTTAACCTTCTCTGCTCTAAGGAGAACAACCCCAGATTCTCCAGTCTCTCCACATAACTGAAGTCCCTCATCCCTGGAACCATTCCAGTAAATCTTTTCTATACCCTCTCTAAGGCCTTGACATCAGTCCTAAAGTGCGGTGCCCAGAATTGAACACAATACTCCAGCTGGGGCCTAATCAGTGTTTTATAAAGGTTCAGCATAACTTCCTTGCTTTTGTACTCTATGCCTCTATTTAGAAAGCCCAGGTAACTGTGGCTGCAGTGTGCACCATCCACAGGATGCTCTGCAGCAACTCCCCAAGGCTTCTTCGACAGCACCTCCCAAACCCGCGACCTCTACCACCTAGAAGGACAAGGGCAGCAGGCACATGGGAACAACACCACCTGCACGTTCCCCTCCAAGTCACACACCATCCCGACTTGGAAATATATCGCCGTTCCTTCATCGTCGCTGGGTCAAAATCCTGGAACTTTCTTCCTAACAGCACTGTGGGAGAACCGTCACCACACGGACTGCAGCGGTTCAAGAAGGCGGCTCACCACCATCTTCTCGAGGGCAATTAGGGATGGGGAATAAATGCTGGCCTCGTCAGCGATGCCCACATCCCGTGAACAAATTTTTTAAAATGAAGAGAAAATCCATCCCTTTAATGTTCTGACCAGTCCAAGAAAAATTCATTCTCGGAATCGTGGAAGTGCACGTTGTAGGATGGGGAAGCATGAGATAGAAGCAGAGAAGAGTTTGCAGATGTTCGAGGTTGGTGAGTGTGTTGGGGGTGATGTGAACTCTCTCTCTCTCTCTCCTGTTGCTGCAGTGATGTATTCCCACCACTAGAAGTCCTCAGCGAGCTGTGGAATTGCAAGCAGGTCCCATCAGTCATGTGGCAACATTTCAATCAGAATGTGAGAAAGCTTTGAAAATATCCAGCGTAATCCATTATCAGACCCTTACCCACTCTGTCTATCCCTATCCCCTCAGTCTAGTCCATTATCAGACCCTTACCCACTCTGTCTATCCCTATCCCCTCAGTCTAGTCCATTATCAGACCCTTACCCACTCTGTCTATCCCTATCCCCTCAGTCTAGTCCATTATCAGACCCTTACCCACTCTGTCTATCCCTATCCCCTCAGTCTAGTCCATTATCAGACCCTTACCCACTCTGTCTATCCCTATCCCCTCAGTCTAGTCCATTATCAGACCCTTACCCACTCTGTCTATCCCTATCCCCTCAGTCTAGTCCATTATCAGACCCTTACCCACTCTGTCTATCCCTATCCCCTCAGTCTAGTCCATTATCAGACCCTTACCCACTCTGTCTATCCCTATCCCCTCAGTCTAGTCCATTATCAGACCCTTACCCACTCTGTCTATCCCTATCCCCTCAGTCTAGTCCATTATCAGACCCTTACCCACTCTGTCTATCCCTATCCCCTCAGTCTAGTCCATTATCAGACCCTTACCCACTCTGTCTATCCCTATCCCCTCAGTCTAGTCCATTATCAGACCCTTACCCACTCTGTCTATCCCTATCCCCTCAGTCTCGTCTTCACGATTCAGTGGGGATCCACAGCCACAAGGACTGATTTATTGGAAGAACGTAACGTTGAGATCCTGCTGTGGGGGAGGGGGGGTGATGTCATCGTCTCCCGCTGTAATCCTGCTGTGGGGGGGGGGATGATGTCATCGTCTCCCGCTGTAATCCTGCTGTGGGGGGGGGGATGATGTCATCGTCTCCCGCTGTAATCCTGCTGTGGGGGGGGGGGATGATGTCATCGTCTCCCGCTGTAATCCTGCTGTGGGGGAGGGGGATGATGTCATCGTCTCCCGCTGTAATCCTGCTGTGGGGGGGGGATGATGTCATCGTCTCCCGCTGTAATCCTGCTGTGGGGGGGGGGGGATGATGTCATCGTCTCCCGCTGTAATCCTGCTGTGGGGGGGGGGATGATGTCATCGTCTCCCGCTGTAATCCTGCTGTGGGGGGGGGGGATGATGTCATCGTCTCCCGCTGTAATCCTGCTGTGGGGGGGGGATGATGTCATCGTCTCCCGCTGTAATCCTGCTGTGGGGGGGGGGGGATGATGTCATCGTCTCCCGCTGTAATCCTGCTGTGGGGGGGGGGATGATGTCATCGTCTCCCGCTGTAATCCTGCTGTGGGGGGGGGGGATGATGTCATCGTCTCCCGCTGTAATCCTGCTGTGGGGGGGGGATGATGTCATCGTCTCCCGCTGTAATCCTGCTGTGGGGGGGGGGGGATGATGTCATCGTCTCCCGCTGTAATCCTGCTGTGGGGGAGGGGGGTGATGTCATCGTCTCCCGCTGTAATCCTGCTGTGGGGGAGGGGGATGATGTCATCGTCTCCCGCTGTAATCCTGCTGTGGGGGGGGGGATGATGTCATCGTCTCCCGCTGTAATCCTGCTGTGGGGGGGGGGGATGATGTCATTGTCTCCCGCTGTAATCCTGCTGTGGGGGAGGGGGATGATGTCATCGTCTCCCGCTGTAATCCTGCTGTGGGGGGGGGGGATGATGTCATCGTCTCCCGCTGTAATCCTGCTGTGGGGGAGGAGGGGATGATGTCATCGTCTCCCGCTGTAATCCTGCTGTGGGGGAGGGGGATGATGTCATCGTCTCCCGCTGTAATCCTGCTGTGGGGGAGGAGGGGATGATGTCATCGTCTCCCGCTGTAATCCTGCTGTGGGGGGGGGGGATGATGTCATCGTCTCCCGCTGTAATCCTGCTGTGGGGGGGGGGATGATGTCATCGTCTCCCGCTGTAATCCTGCTGTGGGGGGGGGGATGATGTCATCGTCTCCCGCTGTAATCCTGCTGTGGGGGGGGGGATGATGTCATCGTCTCCCGCTGTAATCCTGCTGTGGGGGAGGAGGGGATGATGTCATCGTCTCCCGCTGTAATCCTGCTGTGGGGGGGGGGATGATGTCATCGTCTCCCGCTGTAATCCTGCTGTGGGGGGGGTGATGTCATCGTCTCCCGCTGTAATCCTGCTGTGGGGGGGGGGGATGATGTCATCGTCTCCCGCTGTAATCCTGCTGTGGGGGGGGGGATGATGTCATCGTCTCCCGCTGTAATCCTGCCGTGGAGGGGGGGTGATGTCATCGTCTCCCGCTGTAATCCTGCGGACTACCAGTACAATCGGAGATGACATATAATCGGGAGAATTTCTGGGCCCTTCCATTCTTACAGGGTCTTGTACATCCTCAGGATGTCCCAAGCACTTCACAGCCAAGTATAGTCAATGATAATTTATAGGCAAACACGGCAGACATGTTGCACACAGCAAGATCCCAGAGTCAGCGATAAGGACTGGCCGGTTAATCTGGTGGCGTGTGTTGTCGGGCAGGATACTGGGTGTGCCCTGCTCTTTGCAAAGTGCGATGGAATGTTTGACACCACGCAGCAGGCTGACAGCGCCTTGGTTTAACGTCCAAAGGACGGTACCTCTGGCACTGCAGCACTCCCTCAGTACTGCCTCAATGTGTCAAGACTTTCTCACTCAGAGGAGAGTGTGCTTTCAACTGGGCCAAGCGGAAACTGAGACAGATGCTCATCGAGGGGCTGTTTATACAGTTTGCCTATTCAAGTGGAGTCAGCATCCTCGGGTGGCTGAGATTGTATGTCCACTGTCCGGGGTGGGACTAATGCAGAGTCTGTATGTCCACTGCCCGGGGTGTGACTAAGCTCAGAGTCTGTGTGACCAATGGCGAGGGTGAAACTAAGACAGGAAGGTAGTATGCACAATCCGAGATGGACTATCATTTGAGGTAAGATTGGCCTCAATGACTCCAGAATAATGGGGAGATGGCAGCTGGGCAGGTCCGTGATGCTCCCCATGACTGCATAGCTTGCCAACACTGACTGGGGTAGAAATTGGATCTCGTCGTGCCCGTTTATCCGGTGTAAATTTTTTTTTCAAAAAATATACTTTATTCATAAAATTTGCAGCAGTTCATACAATACAGTTGTCATATCACATTCCAAACATACACAATATCGATTATGCAATTTGCAGGTTACATCAAGTACAGTTCAATGAAATACATTGGACATCATTACAGTTCATGACACTCTAGGGTGCCTCATTGCATCACAATCAATACAGGTGATTCATTACAGATTCATTACAGATTTATTGCGGGTACATTACATCAATTTTGAATTTGACATTCTGCCCGAGGGGGTTTTTCCCTGATTGCAGCCCCTCGGTATACAATGGCGGGAAGGCTCTAAACGGTTGCCTTTCCCCACAGAGCCTTTGCGGCGGCCGCACCCATCCTCAGTGCGTCCCTCAGCACGTAGTCCTGGACCTTGGAATGTGCCAGTCTGCAACACTCGGTCGAGGACAGCTCCTTGCACTGGAAGACCAGCAAGTTTCGGGCAGACCAAAGGGCGTCTTTCACTGAGTTGATGGTCTTCCAGCAGCAGCTGATGTCCGTCTCAGTGTGCGTCCCCGGGAACAGCCCGTAGAGCACAGAATCCTGTGTTACGGAACTGCTCGGGACGAACCTGGACAGATACCACTGCATCTCTCTCCAGACCTTCCTTGCAAAGGCACATTCCATAAGGAGATGGGTGACGGTCTCGTCTCCACCGCAGCCTCCTCTGGGACAGCGCGCGGTGGCGCTGAGAGTCCGGGAGTGCATGAAGGATCTGACGGGAAGGGCCCTTCTCACCACCAGCCAAGCTATGTCTTGGTGCTTGTTTGAAAGCTCTGGCGATGAGGCGTTCTGCCAAATGACATTGACAGTCTGCTCGGGGAACCAACCGACAGGATCCACCATCTCCTTTTCCCGCAGGGTCTCGAGGACGTTACGTGCGGACCACTTGCTGATCGCCTTGTGGTCAAAGGTGTTTTTCTGCACAAACTTTTCCACGAAGGACAGGTGGGGCGGAACGGTCCAACTGGACGGAGCGTTCCGTGGCAGCGTGGCCAGGCCCATCCTTCTCAACACCGGGGACAGGTAGAACCTCAGCACGTAGTGACACTTTGTGTTTGCGTACCGAGGGTCTATGCACAGCTTGATGCAGCCGCACACAAAGGTGGCCATCAGGATGAGGGCCACGTTGGGCACGCCTTTCCCCCCTTTCTCTGGAGATTTGTACATCGTGTCCCTGCGGACACGGTCCATTTTTGATCTCCAGACAAAGCGGAAGATGGCTCGGGTGACTGTCGCGGCGCAGGAGCGAGGTATGGGCCAGACCTGCGCCACGAACAGCAACACCGAGAGCACCTCGCACCTGATGACCAGGTTCTTGCCCACGATCGAGAGGGATCGTCGATCCCACAGTCCCAGTTTCTGCTTAACCTTGGAGATACGCTCCTCCCAGTTTTTGGTGCACGCCCCGGCCCCCCCGAACCAGATCCCCAGCACCTTCAGGTAATCCGACCTGACGGTGAAAGGGACAAAGGATCGGTCGGTCCAGTTCCCAAAGAACATGGCCTCGCTCTTGCTACGATTTACCCTGGCCCCCGAGGCCAGTTCGAACTGGTCACAGATGCTCATCAATCTGCGGACCGAGAGCTGATCCGAGCAAAAGACGGCGACGTCATCCTTGTACAGGGAGGCCTTGACCTGAGTACCTCCGCTGCCTGGGATCGTCACCCCTCTTATGCCCGCATCCCTCCTGATGGACTCGGCAAAGGGTTCGATGCAACACACGAACAAGACGGAGGAGAGAGGACAACCCTGCCTGACTCCAGATTTGATCGGAAAGCTTTCTGATTCCCACCCGTTGATTGAAACTGCGCTACTGATGTTTGTGTAGAGCAGTTGGATCCAATTGCGGATTCCCTCCCCAAACCCCATTGTGGAGAGCACGTCCATCATGTACGCGTGGGATATTCTGTCAAAGGCCTTCTCCTGGTCCAGGCTGATCAGGCAGGTGTTCACCCCCCTGTCCTGTACGTAGGCAATCGTATCCCTGAGTAGCGCCAGGCTATCAGAGACCTTCCTGCCGGGTACAGCGCAGGTCTGATCGGGGTGAATCACCACCTCCAGGGCTGACTTGACCCGGTTTATCCGGTGTAAAATAGGCACAATGATGGCCAATTTCAGCCACCTACACCCCAGATGCCTGAAAGAAGTTGGACCCGATATTGGACCAAGCCATTTTACAGGCGTAGTGGGCGACCGCCTTAAAAAGGCATTAGGTCCCTTACACATGTCAATGAGGGGCCTAGTGCCTGTTTTAGGCCCCACTGGGAAACTGGGCTGCAATGAGCGAGACATGGGAGGTGAGATTGGAGATGGGAAATAGGAGATGGGAGATGGGAGGTGGGAGATGGGAGATGGAAGAAGAGAGGTGGGAGATGGAAGCCGGGAGATGGGAGATGGGAGATAGGAGATGGGAGCCGGGAGATGGGGGATGGGAGATGGGAGATGGGATCCGGGAGATGTGAGCCGGGAGATGGGAGATGGAAGCCGGGAGACGGGAGCCGGGAGGTGGGGATGGGATCCGGGAGATGGGAGATGGAAGTTGGAAGATGGGAGATGGAAGGTGGGAGATGGGAGATGGAAGGTGGGAGATGGGAAATTGGAGATGAAAGGTGGGAGATGGGAGATGGAAGGTGGGAGATGGGAGATGGAAGGTGGGAGATGGGAAATTGGAGATGGAAGGTGGGAGATGGGAGATGGGAGGTGGAAGGTGGGAGATGGGAGATGGAAGGTGGGAGATGGAAGGTGGGAGATGGGAGATGGGAGATGGAAGGTGAGAGATGGGAGATGGAAGGTGAGAGATGGGAGATGGGAGATGGAAGTTGGAAGTTGGAAGATGAGAGATGGGAGATGGAAGGTGGGAGATGGGAGCCGGGAGATGGGAGATGGGAGGTGGAAGGTGGGAAATGGGAGATGGGAGATGGAAGGTGGGAGATGGGAGATGGGAGGTGGAAGGTGGGAGATGGGAGGTGGAAGGTGGGAGATGGGAGATGGAAGGTGGGAGATGGAAGGTAGGAGATGGGAGATGGAAGGTGGGAGATTGGAGATGGGAGATGGGAGATGGAAGGTGGGAGATGGGAAATTGGAGATGGAAGGTGGGAGATGGGAGATGGAAGGTGGGAGATGGGAGATGGAAGGTGGGAGATGGGAAATTGGAGATGGAAGCTGGGAGATGGGAGATGGGAGCCGGGAGATGGGAGATTGAAATTGGGAGATGGAAGGTGGGAGATGGGAGATGGAAGGTGGGAGATGGGAAATTGGAGATGGAAGGTGGGAGATGGGAGATGGGAGCCGGGAGATGGGAGATTGAAATTGGGAGATGGAAGGTGGGAGATGGGAGGTGGAAGGTGGGAAATGGGAGATGGGAGATGGAAGGTGGGAGATGGGAGGTGGAAGGTGGGAGATGGAAGGTGGGAGATGGGAGATGGAAGGTGTGAGATGGGAGATGGAAGGTGGGAGATGGGAGATTGGAGATGGGAGATGGAAGATGGGAGATGGGAGATGGAAGGTGGGAGATGGGAAATTGGAGATGGAAGGTGGTAGATGGGAGATGGAAGGTGGGAGATGGGAGATGGAAGGTGGGAGATGGGAAATTGGAGATGGAAGCTGGGAGATGGGAGCCGGGAGATTGAAATTGGGAGATGGAAGGTGGGAGATGGGAGATGGAAGGTGGGAGAAGGAAGATGGGAGATGGAGGGTGGGAGCCGAGAGATGGGAATTTGAAGGTGGGAGATGGGAAATGGGAGCTGGGAGCCGGGAGATTGGAGCCGGGAGATGGGCGATGGGAGTTGGGAAATGGGAGATTGACGATGGGAGATTGGTGATGGGAGATTGACGATGGGAGATTGGTCCTTCTCCATTCTGGATTCATCAACAGCCACTCGCAAAAGGTAATTTTGGAAAAGAAGAAGAGGAAGAGAATTCTCCCCAGTGTCCTGGGCCAATATTTATCCCTCAATCAACATCACTAAAACAGATAATCTGGTCATTAACACATTGCTGTTTGTGGGATCTTGCACAAATTGGCTGCCTCTTTTCCTACATTACAACAGTGACTACACTTGAAAAAGTACTTCATTAGCTGTAAAGCGCTT
This sequence comes from Heptranchias perlo, assembly GCF_035084215.1. Taxonomy (NCBI): domain Eukaryota; kingdom Metazoa; phylum Chordata; class Chondrichthyes; order Hexanchiformes; family Hexanchidae; genus Heptranchias; species Heptranchias perlo. The sequence continues at coordinate 49,580,747 of NC_090343.1, read as the reverse complement.
TGGGACGTCCTGAGGTCGAACTGTACAAATGTCTGTCTGTCTTTTTTATTTTACAAACATTATCAAAAAGCGTTGCCGTGGAGCCAGGAGGAGTAGGAATGCTTCCCCCGACTCCCCCGTACTCGGAAACGGACCCTCTCTTTGCCAGTCTGTCCCCTCCCCGGGACTAACCTTCGGGCCACTGCCATTCACCTTTATAAAACGGGTGAGTGGCCTGTGGAGGGGTGACAGCAGCTCCACACAGATAACCTTAACGAGGCCCGAGTACCAATTTCGGGCCGTCCGAGGCCTTCCCAGTTCGGGCACACACTGGCGGCAAACCCTTGGTTAAGTGCTGGAAAACGGGCCGTAACCCCACTCTCTGCTTCACTTGGGGGGAAAAGATGGTTGAATTTATTTTTCTAAGTGTGCTAACTGTTCAGTAGAGGGCAATGTTTACTCAGCTACTGATCTAACCCTGTGTGGGCTCCTCCCTCAATCCTATCCTTGCAGTGAAAGACACTCTGTACTATGTGAGAGGGAGAGGACAAGGACACTGAACCAGCAAAGCTGTAACTAACTTCATTATTTACCCATATTTATGGAGACTGTGCAGTGAAAGATCTAGAGCAAACGTTCGTTTACAAAATGCCAGTGATCATGAATGTTTCTGTTCAAGCAGCAAGTCCTGTTGGGTGTTTCCGATCATGTGAGGGTCGTTCAGCCTTGCTGGTCACAACTGAACTCATTTATTTAGGGTCGAAGGTCTGGGCTTACCCTTAGGAATCACACTGAAGGATGAGGAATAATGCAATCAACACAGGTTTCAGATTTTGAATAGTAAAAGTATGTTTAATATCTACAGCAAATCTCAATATGGCAAAACCGATGCTAACGTTTCTATATGACTACAAACAAATAGATTATTTCCCTTTGGACTTCTTAAACTAAGCCCCTCCGTGTTCCCTTACTCACGGTTGTAAACTCCCAACACTACACTGCTGAGATTTGGTCGGGACATGCAGAGGGAACTCTCCACACAGCTGTGAGTTGAGTATTCTACAGGCTGTGGTTGAAATGCTCACCCTGCTGACTTTGGCTGCCGGCTCATGTCTTCTGCGATCGAAGTCCTTGGGGCTGTACCCGTTCCTTGGGGCAAGTGACTTCCTTCGGCCCTGGTTGTAGAGAGAGTGGCCTGCTCTGATCTTCTGATGTTGTAGAGCTGTGTCCCTGGTGTCCGTTTGACATTCACTGTTCGACCCCCTCCTTCCTGAGACTGCAACAGTTATACTGTTTTCTGGCTGATCTGGTCAGACGGTGCAAAATACTACGATTGGTCCCTGGAGAGAAAGCTTTGTTTGAATGTGTATTATTTTCCCGCCTCTCATCTCGCTGGTTTGGGGGGACAATGGGAACTGCTGATCTTGTGCACTATATGAGGTGTGAACTGTTTTCAGATGGGTTCTGTTGTCCCGACCGACTGACTTAATTATATCAACCGATGGATTTCATTATCTCCTTAGCCAACTTGGAGCCGGTGATGATGTGAGGCAATGTCTCTATTGGGTGGGGTGGGTTTTAGTTCAAAATCTTGTCTGGGAACTGTGTTTTAAACAGGGTCCTTTTCACAGCCATTTTCCCAAAACTGGGGTTTTCCCCTGGCGAATAAAATCTTGGATAAAAATGATAATCCTACAGTCGCCCCTACGAGGGTCTTCTGTCTACCGAGACTGAGACCCCTTCCTTTGTCGTCTTCTTGCCGTGTGTGAGCACCCCTCATGTCCAGATCAAACCGTATCCTCCCCCAATAAACTAAAACTCCGGGGAAACCCTCCCTCCCGCTTTAAACAAACTCACTATTACTAAAACAGAAAGGAAAACTCTATACATACAAACAAGGCAGTACATTCCTCTTGCCAAAACATACAGCCTTGGGAAAAACTCTCCTCTCTTATGCAACACAGAAAACGTCACTTTACAGTATACAGAAAAGAGAAAATGTTAGTACGTACAAGTTCTGGTTTTATACAATCTGCAAAAACAGCTCTTCCCTCCCGACCCAAAGCCTTAAAATCAGGATTTTCTCTCCGTGACAGCAATCCATTGGCGGAGGGCTTTCTTCATTTCCTGCAGGCGATAAAAACCAAGTAACACGCGACTCTAGATCACCAGGAGGTCAATCGGATCCATGGTGTGATCTCCACATTTAAACCGAAATCCCACCACGGAGGGGACGTTACTTCTTTTATTTCTTCCCCCGTCTCCCTGTTGCGTTGCTCTAATGTGTAAAAATGTTTTTGGGACAACTCCACTTGTTTTCGGAGTTTTGTGAGTTGTCCGGGCAGGGGTGGGATCTCATACCCCAACGTGGTGATGTAACTCTGGAGATTGTCTCTGGAGTTGTTAATGTTGAGGTGAACTGTGGTCTCGATTATGGGGAGAATTCTCACATTCACCACCTGAACCTGTGTGGGTTTAAAACAGAAGGGCCGCTCGGTCACAGGACATCAGGTGTTGTTGTGAACCCTGTACTGGTCGACCCCAGTCATCACGCAGTACGTTCCCTTGCCGGAATATGCTAGCTGATGTGATACGTTGGGCCTGGGCCAATCACCTCCATGATGCAATTCACTGGCTCTGCACCTTTGGATTTAAACCCATACACAGGCCTATCGAAAGTGTCCATGTGCTGGGGACACAAACTACACGCACTCCCCTCACCTGGCAGCCTTTGAGGTCACTGCCGGTCTTGGTGTGCTCCCACTTAACCACGTACGGTGGGACCTCACGATGGCGCACGTATACCCCACCTCGGATAACTCCGATCTTCCCCACCTATACCCCACCTCGGATAACTCCGATCTTCCCCACCTATACCCCGCCTCGGATAACTCCGATCTTCCCCACCAATACCCCACCTCGGATAACTCCGATCTTCCCCACCAATACCCCACCTCGGATAACTCCGATCTTCCCCACCAATACCCCACCTCGGATAACTCCGATCTTCCCCACCTCGGATAACTCCGATCTTCCCCACCTATACCCCACCTCGGATAACTCCGATCTTCCCCACCTATACCCCGCCTCGGATAACTCCGATCTTCCCCACCAATACCCCACCTCGGATAACTCCGATCTTCCCCACCAATACCCCACCTCGGATAACTCCGATCTTCCCCACCAATACCCCACCTCGGATAACTCCGATCTTCCCCACCAATACCCCACCTCGGATAACTCCGATCTTCCCCACCTCGGATAACTCCGATCTTCCCCACCAATACCCCACCTCGGATAACTCCGATCTTCCCCACCTCGGATAACTCCGATCTTCCCCACCTATACCCCACCTCGGATAACTCCGATCTTCCCCACCTATACCCCACCTCGGATAACTCCGATCTTCTCCATGCGGTACACCGGCCCAGACCTATGGGCCTTGCTCAGTACCGGCATCTGCAACACTATGCCCATAATGGTGTGGTTTGACTGATCACAGTCCATGGGAACCGGGGAGGCTTGTGAAGCCAGCCGGAGCTGAGACGGGCTCAAACAGTGCTGTAAGGACTGAGCGCAGTGAGGTGCCTGTTGGTAACCCAAGAAGGAACACGACCTTCCCTCAGGTCCTCCAGATTACTGCGTCCTTCAGTCCGTCACCCCTGTACCCCCTTTGGTCACAGTGGGTCCGTGTCCTCCAGTGCACCCGTACACAATGGATGCTTCAGTGTCTCCCCTTCTTGTCCTGTCGGTCTGTACGACCATCAAAAATACCAATCCCCACAGGGAGGTCTGCATCCTTCATTCTTCTGATGTTTCCCTGCTTGAAAACAACTCAGACAGAACGCCTGATCCTCTGTGAGAGGTTTGATCCTCCACAGGTCCAACGGCCTAGATGGTTTCCAGCCGGGGCCTCTAGCGGTTCAGCACTGGATCGTCGGGAGGTGACCACAGCACTCTTGGCCTTGGGGTCCTGTTGCTTCTCCCTACAGCCCCGGATACTGGGTCCTCCTCGTCATCGTCACAGATGAACGGCGACAGGCCCATATCCACCAGACTCCTGACTGGGCCTGGGCTCCTTTTGTTCTTTATCTTCCCTTTCTCATGAGAAAACAGTTTACACTGGTTGATGTGAAACCATTCTGTCCTCCTGGGAAGTTTCACTGCATAAACCATGGGGCTCGCCTTGTCAGCGATGTTGTACGGCCCCATGTAGGAACATAGGAACAGGAGTAGGCCATTCAGCCCCTCGTGCCTGCTCTGCCATTTGATAAGATCATGGCTGATCCGTGATCTAACTCCATAAACTGCCTTTGGCCCATATCCCTTAATACCTTTGGTTGCCAAAAAGCTATCTATCTCAGATTTAAATTTAGCAATTGAGCTAGTATCAATTGCCGTTTGCGGAAGAGAGTTCCAAACTTCTACCACCCTTTGTGTGTAGAAATGTTTTCTAATCTCGCTCCTGAAAGGTCTGGCTCTAATTTTTAGACTGTGCCCCCTACTCCTAAAATCCCCAACCAGCGGAAATAGTTTCTCCCTATCCACCCTATCTGTTCCCCTTAATATCTTATAAACTTCGATCAGATCACCCCTTAACCTTCGAAACTCTTGAGACTACAACCCCAATTTGTGTAATCTCTCCTCGTAACTTAACCTTTGAAGTCCGGGTATCATTCTAGTAAACCTACTCTGCACTCCCTCCAAGGCCAATATGTCCTTCCGAAGGTGCGGTGCCCAGAACTGCTCACAGTACTCCAGGTGCGGTCTAACCAGGGTTTTATATAGCTGCAGCATAACTTCTGCCCCCTTGTACTCTAGTCCTCGAGATATAAAGGCCAGCATTCCATTAGCCTTCTTGATTATTTTCTGCACCTGTTCATGACACTTCAATGATCTATGTACCTGAACCCCTAAGTCCCTTTGGACATCCACTGTTTTTAACTTTTTACCATTTAGAAAGTACCCTGTTCTATCCTTTTTTGATCCAAAGTGGATGACCTCACATTTGTCTACATTGAATTCCATTTGCCACAGTTTTGCCCATTCACCTAATCTATCAATATTGCTTTGTAATTTTATGTTTTCATCTACACTGCTTACAATGCCACCAATCTTTGTGTCATCGGCAAACTTAGATATGAGACTTTCTATGCCTTCATCTAAGTCGTTAATAAATATTGTGAATAATTGAGGCCCCAAGACAGATCCCTGCGGGACTCCACTAGTCACATCCTGCCAATGTGAGTACCTTCCCATTATCCCTACTCTCTGTCGCCTTTCGCTCAGCCAACTTCCTAACCAAGTCCGTACTTTTCCCTCGATTCCATGGGCTTCTATCTTAGCTAACAGTCTCTTATGTGGGACCTTATCAAATGCCTTCTGGAAGTCCATATAAATAACATCCATTGACATTCCCCTGTCCACTACTTTAGTCACCTCTTCAAAAAATTCAATCAGGTTTGTCAGGCACGACCTACCTTTCACAAATCCATGCTGGCTCTCTCTGATTAACTGAAAATTCTCGAGGTGTTCAGTCACCCTATCCTTAATTATAGACTCCAGCATTTTCCCCACAACAGATGTTAGGCTAACTGGTCTATAATTCCCCGGTTTCCCTCTCTCTCCTTTCTTCAAAAGCGGAGTGACATGTGCAATTTTCCAATCTAGAGGGGCGTTCGTAGGTTCGAACGCCCCTACGCGGGGGTAACTCCGCACCATCACTGTTTCTCCTATCTTCCGTTCCTGGCAGCGCTGTGGTTCCTGCAGCAACTGGTTCTGGCGGTGCTGCTTCCCCAGATTGCTGGCAGCCTGCCAGTGAATGTTCCGGAGTATCTCGCACAGATTCTGCACGAAACGATCCCAGGTGCCATCCCTCACCTGTAGCTCTGATCGCCCTGGAGCTAGCACGTGTGTGGGAGATTTCATTACTCTCCCTGTCGTGAGCTCATGCGGGGAGCACCCTGTGCTTTTAGAAGGACTGGCTTGAACTCCCATTAGAATCAACGGAAGGACTTCATCCCACCGCTGAGGGAACGACCCTATCTCCCTCCTCAGCCTTTCTTTTAAAGTTCGGTTCATGCGCTCCACAATCCCTGAAGACTGGGGATTGTGAGACACATGTCACCTTCTGTGTATTCCCAAGAGCCCGAGGGTACCCCTCATGACCTGGCCCGTGAAATGACTCCCCCGGTCGGACTCCACCATGTGTGGCAATCCCCACCGGGAGAACACGTCCCTCACCAGCAACCTCGTGGTTGCTAGTGAGGAGGCTGATCTACAAGGAAAGGCCTCAACCCACTTGGAGGACCAAGCAGCACTTGTTCCCATCCTTTGTCCTCAGTAACAGTCCGATAAAGTCGATCTGCAAAGACCGCCACGGCCCCTCTACCCCTCTCGTGTGTCCTAAGGGTGCCTTTCTTTTCTGGGGATCGGGGTTGTTCGCCGCGCACACCAAACAGTTCACGCAGAACTCCCGAACTTCTTCCCTGAGCTGGGGCCACCACCCTACCTCCTCTACCCTCTTCCAAGTAGTTTCTGGCCCTGGGTGCCCTGCTCCCCAGACCCGCGTGGGCCAACCGGTGCTGTTCGGGAACCACTCACCGATCCCCCTTAAAGAGCATCCCCTCTTTCACAACCACGTCCGCTGTCCCGAGCGGACCCTCAACCTTTTCTCCCCAAACCAGCTTTCCTCGGACCGTTCTGATAGCCGGGCCCTCTGCCTGGACCTTGGTTCGGTCTGGGGCTAACACTCCCCCCCAGGTCCCTCCTTTGTCCCGGATCGCTGCGACCGGTCCTGCCTGACAGGGATCCCAGAATTCTCCCTCTCTCACTCTCTGATTTTCCAGCTCGTCGGCCTTAAAGTTTCCCTGCCCCCTCGGCTCTGACCTGGAGCGGGCTTTCACTTTGTGGATGTAAAAGCCTCTCCACTGCCTACGGCTGCAAGGATCGTTTTCAACAAAGGAGCTGTTGTAAGGGGTTTCCTGTCCACCGCTTTAAATCGCCAGATACCCGGGACACGAGTTGTAGGTGAACATCGAGTCCGAACAAATGGTGTAAGGTGTGGGGAATTCCTCGGGGTGCGTGACCAGATACGCCACTGCTGAGAGTTCTGCGTTTTGGGCACTCTTGGTGTCGGGGGGTTTAATGGCCTTGGCCACCTTGGCCTTGGTCATAAATCCCACATCCCGTGAGTCGCGTCCCATTTACCACAGAACTTGAACCATCAACAGAGATGTCCCTGCCGGTGGGACGGACTCCGGCCTTGAACCCGACATCGTGGTCCCAAACCCCTTCAACCGTGCACCTCTGAGCCTCCCCTGACTATGGGAGGTTCATGGTGAGTCTGGGCTCCGTGAGCCCCTGCACTTTCAAATTCAGCTGAGACAGTGGTAAAGCCCAGTACACAATGCGAGCTCTGCTCACCGTGCCGTCCTTTATCGTACCGTCCAGCAGCATTTGAGTGGGGGGATGGTGAGTTAACAACGTGATGGGCGAGCACCCCGTGAAAAGCTGAGAGTGTTTAATGGCCCAATGCGTGGCTAAAAGATGCTTTTCACAATAGGAGTACCCTCGCTCCACATCTGTGAGGACCCTTGAGGAGTACACCACGGGCCTTAGCTTGCCGTGCCGCTCCTGGAGCAACACTGCACCTAAGCTAACCCCACTAGCGGTGACTTCCAAGAAGAAATCCTCACCCCCATTAATTGCCCCTAGTGCTGGTGCCGTTTGAAGGTCCTCCTTGAGGCACACAAACGCTGCCTGGCAGTTCTCATCCCACTCCCATCCGATTCCCTTTCGGAGGAGCCGGAGCAGAGGGGCTGCTGTGGCGGCGTAGCCCTCAATGAAGTCGCGGCAGTACCCTGTGAGCCCCGGGAAAGACCTTACCCCAGTAACGTCTGTTGGCACTGGCAACTCCATTACTGCCTTCCTCCTCGCCTCGTCTATGCAGTGCTCTCCTGCCCAGATGGTCAAACCCAGAAATTTTTACTTCGGGCTGACCAATCTGGGCTTTCTTGGTATTCACCTTGAATCCCACCTCCTTCAGTAGCCCGAGCGACTCTGCTAACAATGGGCCATGTTCCTCCTCCCCCTCTGAGAAGAGCAACAAATGGTCCATTGGACTAGCTGGAGTGGCCGGCTGAATACTCTGAGTGCATCAGCCATGCTCTGGTGGGAGATAGATGGGCTGTTGTGAAAGCCCTGGGGAAGACAAGTCCAAGTAACTTTTGACCTTTAAAAGTGAAAGTGAACTTATACTGGGCCTCCCGTTTTAAGGGGATTGACCAGAACCCATTTGAAATATCCAGCACTGATAACATGGTTGCAGTGGCTGGAATGGGCCCTATGAGATTGGCTACTGCTGCCACAATAGGCGGGCATGTTGGAATGTTTTCATTAAGTACTCGATGGTCCACGGTAACTCTCCACGAATTGTCCGGTTTCCTGACTGGCCAAAGTGGTGAGTTCACGTGTGTCACGACCGCCCTCAATACCCCTCGCTGTACGAGGGATCCCAGTGCCGTCCCGAGGTCAGCCTCGGCCTCCTTGGGAAAACTGTACTGCTGTTGTGGCCGTGACATCGGGTCTCCTAGGACTCGAACCTCCACCCCGGTCACCCTACCACAGTTGTGTTTGTGGGTGGCAAACGCTGCGAGATTGGCTCGCCCGTAGGCCTGGTACAGTGCTGGGGTGTTCCCAACTAATGCTTCCAAGTCGTAACCTCCCTTTGGACTCATCGTACAGATGTTTCCCCTCTTATCCCTATCCTTAGGGATAACTATCACTTCCTCCACTTCCTCGGATCCCCCTGCTCCCCATAAGCAGTGGTTCCTGAGATCCACAATTACCCGGTTTGCTAACACAAAGTCAGCACTGAGGACTCTGGATCCCGTTTACTCCCACTTCACCAGCACACATTTCCACCTGGTGTGAAGCCCCCCTAATGTCATGACGAGGGGCTTTGAAATCGCCCCAGCCTGTTCTGTCCTGTTGGGGAAGGTTTAAACTAGAGTGGCAGGGGGTTGGGAACCTGAGCAGGGAGACAGAGGAAAGCGTGTCAGGAAGGGACAGAAGGTATGGAGTAAAAGGTAAAGTGTTAAAAAAGGAAAAAGCAGGAACTAAGTGTCACAAAACATATTTGAAAGTTCTTTATCTGAATGCACGTAGCATTCGTAACAAAATGGACGAGTTAACGGCACAAATAACTACGTATGGGTATGATCTTGTGGCCATTACAGAAACATGGCTGCAGGGTGACAACGACTGGGAATTAAATATACCAGGTTATTTAACAATCAGGAAGGACAGGCAGGAAGGAAGGGGAGGTGGGGTGGCTATGTTAATAAAGGAAGGATTCACTGTAATACAGAGAAATTATATTGGGACAAAGGATCAGGATAATGAAACAGTTTGGGTAGAGATAAGGAATAATAAGGGGAAAAAACCACAAGTGGGCGTAGTATATAGGCCTCCTAATAGTTGCAACTCTGCTGGAAGAAGTATTAATCAGGAAATATTCGGGGCATGTAACAAGGGATTATGGGGGATTTTAACTATCATATTAACTGGACAAATCAAATTGGGCAGGGCAGCCTTGAGGAAGAGTTTATTGAGTGCATTAGGGATGGATTTCTTGAGCAGTATGTAACTGATCCTATAAGGGGGCAAGCAACCTTGGACCTGGTCCTGTGTAATGAGCCAGGATTAATTAATAATGTCCTAGTTAAGGATCCCCTTGGAATGAGTGACCATAACATGGTTACATTCCATATCCAATTAGAGGGTGAGAAGGTTGGTTCTCAAACAAGCGTACTGAACTTGAATAAAGGAGACTATGATGGTATGAGAGCGGAATTGATTAAAGTGGACTGGGAAAATAGATTAAAGGGTAAGGCGGTACATGAGCAGTGGTGTTCATTCAAGGAGTTATTTTACAACTTTCAAAAAAATTATATTCCACAGAGGAAAAAAAGGTGCAAAAGAAATGACAGCCATCCGTGGCTAAGTAAAGAAATTAAGGATAGTATCCGACTAAAAACAAGGACATATAAGGTAGCCAAACTTAGTGGGAGGATAGAAGATTGGGAAGTCTTCAAAAGACAGCAAAAAGTAACGAAAGAATTGATTAAGAAAGGGAAGATAGATTATGAAAATAAATTAGCAAAAAATATAAAAACAGATAGCAAGAGTTTCTGCAGTTATATAAAAAGAAAACGGGTGGCTAATGCAAACGTCGGTCCCTTGGAGGATGAGACCGGGAAATTAATGGTGGGAAACATGGAGATGGCAAAAATGCTGAACAAATATTTTGTTTCAGTCTTTACAGTAGAGGACACTAAGAATATCCCAACACTGGACAAACAGGGGGTTCTAGGGGGGGAGGAGCTAAATACGATTAAAATCACTAAGGAATTGGTACTCACTAAATTAATGGGACTCAAGGCGGATAAATCCCCTGGACCTGATGGCTTACATCCTAGGGTCTTGAGGGAAGTGGCAGTAGGGATTGTGGATGCTTTGGTAATAATTTTCCAAAATTCTCTGGACTCGGCAAAGGTCCCGGCAGATTGGAAAACTGCTAATGTAACACCCTTATTTAAAAAGGGTAGTAGGCAGAAGGCTGGAAATTATAGACCAGTTAGCCTAACATCTGTGGGGGGTAAAATTTTGGAGTCTATTATTAAGGAGGCAGTAGCGGAACATTTGGATAAACATAATTTAATAGGACAAAGTCAGCATGGCTTTACGAAGGGGAAGTCATGTCTGACAAATTTGCTTGAGTTCTTTGAGGACATAACATTCAGGGTGGATAAAGGGGAACCAGTGGACATAGTGTATTTAGACTTCCAGAAGGCATTCGACAAGGTGCCACATAAAAGATTATTGCTCAAGATAAAGAATCACTGGATTGGGGGTAATATTCTGGCATGGGTGGAGGATTGGTTATCTAACAGGAAGCAGAGAGTTGGGATAAATGGTTCTTTCTCGGACTGGCAACCAGTAGCCAGTGGCGTTCCGCAGGGGTCGATGCTGGGTCCCCAACTCTTTACAATCTATATTAACGATTTGGAGGAGGGGTCCGAGTGTAACATATCAAAGTTTGCAGATGATACAAAGATGGGAGGGAAAGTAGAGAGTGAGGAGGACATAAAAAACCTACAAGGCTGGGTGAGTGGGCGGAGATTTGGCAGATGCAATACAACGTTGGAAAATGTGAGGTTATGCACTTTGGCAGGAAAAATCAGAGAGCAAGTTATTATCTTAATGGCGAGAAACTGGAAAGTACTGCAGTACAAAGGGATCTGGGGGTCCTAGAGCAAGAAAATCAAAAAGTTAGTATGCAGGTGCAGCAGGTGATCAAGAAGGCCAACGGAATGTTGGCCTTTATTGCTAGGGGGATAGAATATAAAAACAGGGAGGTATTGCTGCAGTTATATAAGGTATTGGTGAGACCGCACCTGGAATACTGCATACAGTTTTGGTCTCCATACTTAAGAAAAGACATACTTGCTCTCGAGGCAGTACAAAGAAGGTTCACTCGGTTAATCCCGGGGATGAGGGGGCGGACATATGAGGAGAGGTTGAGTAGATTGGGACTCTACTCATTGGAGTTCAGAAGAATGAGAGGCGATCTTATTGAAACATATAAGATTGTGAAGGGGCTTGATCGGGTGGATGCGGTAAGGATGTTCCCAAGGATGGGTGAAACTAGAGCTTGGGGGCATAATCTTAGAATAAGAGGCTGCTCTTTCAAAACTGAGATGAGGAGAAACTTCTTCACTCAGAGGGTAGTAGGTCTGTGGAATTTGCTGCCCCAGGAAGCTGTAAGTAAAGGGAATTAGGTGTTACGGGGAGCGGGCAGGAAATTGGACATGAATTTAGATTTGAGGTTAGGATTAGATCAGCCATGATCTTATTGAATGGTGGAGCAGGCTCGAGGGGCCGATTGGCCTACTCCTGCTCCTATCTCTTACGTTCTTATGTTCATTCCTAGTGAACCCCACCAGACTGAAGGGGACCCCGCTAGACCAGGGTGAAGTGCTCAGGCTATTTGTATGGACGACCGTGCTAGGAGCCCCGGTATCCACCAAATATTCCCCCTTAACCTTCTCCACCCCGATCTTCACCCAGGGTCTGCCCCACTCGTCCGAGGTGAGCAGACACAGGTACTCAGGCTGGGCGTGCTCTGGTCAGGGTTGTGGGGGGGTATACGGGAGCTGTGTGAACTGTACTGGACACTGCAGCGTCCAGCTTTCCCCTGCTCCTGGTAAAAGCCTCCTCCAACGCACTCATGGAGTGTATGAACTCGGAGTCCTCTGCTTCCTTTGCCCGGGGCTACTGCCCTGGAGTAGATCTCTGGACTGGCTTCTCCCCTTTGGGGCAGTCCTTCCTCCAGTGGCCTGCCTTCCCACACCCGTAGCAAGTCCCTGGCTTGCTGGTGTCACCCCCTTCCTGACGCCATTCTTTCTTAGGATCACCGGCTCGAGCCTCATGGAACTTGCCCTTTGGTTTGACCTCCCCTCCGGACTCGGGTTTAAAAGCCAGGCTGAGTTTCCTCAGCACGCCTGCCTCCGTATTCGCGAGGTCTTCGGGGTCAAACCAATGCTCAGCCCTGCTCCTGACCCCGGGCAAGCTGTTTGCCACGAGGAGCCTGAGCCAGTGATTCCTGGGAGCCCCTATCGACTGCCCGGACGACCACCCCCACAGCTGCCTTTGCATAGACCGGCCACGGCCGATCCACAAACACATCTGGGGACTGTAAGAATGGACTCCCCTGGTCATGCCCCATGGCTACCAGGATCTCATCCTTCAGGGCCTCTGTGGTGCCTCCCCCCATCTTGGTAGCTGCGGGGAGACTCTGATACAGCCTCCCGTCTAGGGAGAACAGCATCAGCCTGTTCATCTCACCCTCGCTACATCCGTTGATCCCCCCAATCTGCTCCATTTCCATGAAGTGAACTGAGGGGTCCCCGTCCCGTCTTAACTTGGACATTCCTGCAAGCATGGCTTGCAGCTGAAGGTTGGTGTAAGGCACCATATAGTCGCTCTGCAACGGCCCTTGGTCCCCGTTTGCCTCTGGCGGACCAAACTTTTGCTGTCGCAGAGGACACATGGGATTCCCTAGCATCTGTTGCTCTTCCTGGGATCCCATAACCTGAGCCCTACTGGTGGACTCTGCGGTAACCCTACTGGTGGGCTCACCATCCTGGACCCTACTGGTGGGACCTACACTCTGAATTCTACTGGCGGATTCTACAGTAACACTATGGGCGGGCTCACCCTGACCTTCCTCGTCCCTGACCAGCTCGGCTGCTCCTGGACCTATCAGACTAACCATCCCTCTGGTCTTCAACAAGGCTTTGGTCAGCTTTCGGATCTCCTCCCTACAAGGCCCGTGATCCGTATCCTCGTACCCCCTCTCCTGCACAACCTTGTACACTACCCTCATGTCACTGAGGCACCCCTCGGCTGTACCAGCCCTGGGCCTGTAGCCTTTGGTTGTCCTCTCGGAGACCCTGAACTTGCACTTGAGCTTCCTCTCGAGCCCCGCACTCCTTCCTTACAGAGTGGAGATCCTCCAGTAATCTACTCCCAGCCATCCCTCTAACCTCGCACTCTTCCTTGGGGGCCTGCTGCTCTATCTCAAGCCCACCCACTTGCTCCCTGAGCTTCTGGATTTGCTTTTGCAGACAGAGCAGCCACACGGCCTTTTCCTTGGACGATTTGTGACTCTTGCTCCCTGTCCATTCCGCTGCTCTCTGCTGAGGGCAGTCAGAATGGATCATGTCCAGAATCCACGGCTGGCCCACATTAATTTTCACATACATGTATGAAGAAATTTCCTCCATACCCAAACATTCACCTGAAACCATATTCATATATTTCAGTGAGTTCACTGTCAAACCTCCTACCTGGCTCGCCAGATCTGTAGGGTGGTTCCGATCATGTGAGGGTCGTTCAGCCTTGCTGGTCACAACTGAACTCATTTATTTAGGGTCGAAGGTCTGGGCTTACCCTCAGGAATCACACTGAAGGATGAGGAATAATGCAATCAACACAGGTTTCAGATTTTGAACAGTAAAAGTATGTTTAATATCTACAGCAAATCTCAATATGGCAAAACCGATGCTAACGTTCCTATATGACTACAAACAAATAGATTACTTCCCTTTGGACTTCTTAAACTAAGCCCCTCCGTGTTCCCTTACTCACTGCTGTAAACTCCCAACACTACACTGCTGAGATTTGGTCGGGACATGCAGAGGGAACTCTCCACACAGCTGTGAGTTGAGCATTCTACAGGATGTGGTTGATATTCTCACCCTGCTGACTTTGGCTGCCGGGTCGTGTCTTCTGCGATCGAAGTCCTTGGGGCTGTACCCGTTCCTTGGGGCAAGTGACTTCCTTCGGCCCTGGTTGTAGAGAGAGCGGCCTGCTCTGATCTTCTGATGTTGTAGAGCTGTGTCCCTGGTGTCCGTTTGACATTCACTGTTCGACCCCCTCCTTCCTGAGACTGCAACAGTTATACTGTTTTCTGGCTGATCTGGTCAGACGGTGCAAAATACTACGATTGGTCCCTGGAGAGAAAGCTTTGTTTGAATGTGTATTATTTTCCCACCTCTCATCTCGCTGGTTTGGTGGGACAATGGGAACTGCTGATCTTGTGCACTATATGAGGTGTGAACTGTTTTCAGATGGGTTCTGTTGTCCCGACCAACTGACTTAATTATATCGACCGGTGGATTTCATTGTCTCCTCAGCCAACTTGGAGCCGGTGATGATGTGAGGCAATGTCTCTATTTTCACATCGTTCACCTGAGGAAGGAGGAAGCCTCCGAAAGCTTGTGAATTTAAAATAAAATTGCTGGACTATAACTTGGTGTTGTAAAATTGTTTACAAATGTCTCTATTGGGTGGGGTGGGTTTTAGTTCAAAAGCTGGTCCTTTCTGGTCTGGGAACTGTGTTTTAAACAGGGTCCTTTTCACAGCAATTTTCCCAAAACTGGGGTTTTCCCCTGGCGAATAAAATCTTGGATTAAAAAGGGTAATCCTACAAAGGTCTGCAAGCTATGGTTGCTGCTCAGACTGCTGCTATCGTACTTCTGGGGACCACTGTGGAACGGGGCTTCGGGGGCATCACAGCACGCCAGCAATCCGTTCTCCAGCTGATCACCAGGAGTGCTGAGGCACTGCCCCAGGAGTGGCGCCATGACAGTCGGCATTCCTGCTCCCACCACTGCCACTCCGCCAGTGCCCTTGTTGTTGCCTATCGGCCAGCCAGGCCAGGCTGCTGCAGCCCATGCTGAGATGGTGCAGTCTGAAGCAGGCCCTCCCGGCCCAGAGCTGCTCGAGGTCGTCCTCCACGGCCATCTGCACATTCCTCCATTGAAGGCCAGCAGCCTCCCACCACCCATGCTCCAGCCACTGGGGAAGCACCTCATAGGAGCACTAGGATAGGTAAAGGCACACGGACAACAGGCAATGAGGGAATGCACAAGGGTGAATAGTTCTGCTCTGTTTCCATAATTTCATTTATTCATTGATAAATGAGACTTTGAATTTTCATTTGGTGGTGGTTTTTAATTATGCAATGAGCTGAGAGGGACACCAACGTGTAATCAGATGGAGGGTGATTTGATTGTCTTGTGGGGGCAGAAAGGTGGGGAGTGTAGGACTGTTGGTGAGTTGGGGGATGTAATTGATATTATTGATAGCGGCACGGATCAGGCGAGCCGCAGAGCCCTTGCAGATAGGTATGTGGTCCCTGTTGCACCTCTTACATATTCCTCCATTTCCTCTTCCGGCTCCACCCCCTCCTCCTCCTCCTCCTCAGCCTTTTCCTCCTCAGCCTCCTCCTCTGCCTCTGGCTCAGGGTCTTCTCCAATCATTGGTGGCAAAGGCTGGTCCCTCATGATGGCGAGGTTGTGTAGCATGCAGCAGACCACCATGAGTCTGCCCACCCACTCAGGGGAGTACTGCAGGGCTCCTCCAGACTGGTCCAGTCAGCGGAAGCATTGTTTGAGGCGGCCTATGGTGTGCTCCATGATATTGCGTGTGGCAGCATGGCTCTCATTATAGGCCTGCTGTGCACGAGTGTGTGGGTTCTTGACCGGTGTCATGAGCCACGGTGTGAGAGGATAGCCCTTGTCGGCCAGCAGCCAGCCTTTGACTTGCTGAGTCGGGTGAAAGATATCTGGCACGTTGCACTGCCGCATGACAAAGGCATCGTGACTACTCCCAGGGTAGCGGGCATCGACCTCCATGATTCGATGTGTGTAGTCTGTGGAATTTGCTGCCCCAGGAAGCTGTGGAAGCTACATCATTAGATAAATTTAAAACAGAAATAGACAGTTTTCTAGAAGTAAAGGGAATTAGGGGTTATGGGGAGCGGGCAGGAAATTGGACATGAAGCTGAGTTCGGATCGGTCAATGCCCTGTGGGTGGCGCAGAGGGCCCAGGGGCTGTGTGGCCGGGTCCTGCTCCTACTTCTTGTGTTCTTTAGATTTGTGGTTGGGATCAGATCAGCCATGATCTTATTGAATGGTGGAGCAGGCTCGAGGGGCCGATTGGCCTACTCCTGCTCCAATTTCTTATGTTCTTATGTTCTTATGGTCGCACACCAGCTGCACGTTGAGGGAGTGGAAGCCCTGTCGGTGGACGAAGACGGCCGAGTTGATATGCGGGGCGTGCAGGGCAATGTGCGTGCAGTCAATGGCACCCTGCACCATGGGAAAGCCAGCAATGTGAGCGAACCCCCTTGCTCGCTCGTTCTGCTTGTCTCTGTCAAGAGGGAAGGTGATGAACCTGTTACATAAGAACATAAGAACATAAGAAATAGGAGCAGGAGTAGGCCAATCGGCCCCTCGAGCCTGCTCCGCCATTCAATAAGATCATGGCTGATCTGATCCTAATCTCAAATCTAAATTCATGTCCAATTTCCTGCCCGCTCCCCGTAACCCCTAATTCCCTTTACCTCTAGGAAACTGTCTATTTCTGTTTTAAATTTATTTAATGATGTAGCTTCCACAGCTTCCTGGGGCAGCAAATTCCACAGACCTACTACCCTCTGAGTGAAGAAGTTTCTCCTCATCTCAGTTTTGAAAGAGCAGCCCCTTATTCTAAGATTATGCCCCCTAGTTCTAGTTTCACCCATCCTTGGGAACATCCTTACCGCATCCACCCGATCAAGCCCCTTCACAATCTTATATGTTTCAATAAGATCGCCTCTCATTCTTCTGAACTCCAATGAGTAGAGTCCCAATCTACTCAACCTCTCCTCATATGTCCGCCCCCTCATCCCCGGGATTAACCGAGTGAACCTTCTTTGTACTGCCTCGAGAGCAAGTATGTCTTTTCTTAAGTATGGACTCCAAAACTGTATGCAGTATTCCAGGTGCGGTCTCACCAATACCTCCCTGTTTTTAT
Source organism: Heptranchias perlo (assembly GCF_035084215.1). NCBI lineage: Eukaryota > Metazoa > Chordata > Chondrichthyes > Hexanchiformes > Hexanchidae > Heptranchias > Heptranchias perlo. The sequence goes on along the minus strand of NC_090343.1, from coordinate 49,563,341 downwards.
ATTCTATCCCCCTAGCAATAAAAGCCAACATTCCGTTGGCCTTCTTGATCACCTGCTGCACCTGCATACTAACTTTTTGATTTTCTTGCACTAAGACCCCCAGATCCCTTTGTACTGCAGTACTTTCCAGTTTCTCGCCTTTAAGATAATAACTTGCTCTATGATTTTTCCTGCCAAAGTGCATAACCTCACATTTTCCAATATTGTATTACATCTGCCAAATCTCCGCCATCATGTTCCTCATCTGGTACAGTGCGTCTGTGACCTCCCTTATGCAGCAGTGCACTGCATACTGTGAGATGTTGCACATGTCGCCAGCAGAGGCCTGAAATGCTCCTGAGCCGTAGAAATTCAGCACCACGGTGACCTTCACAGCCCCAGGCAATGCTGTCCTCGCCCTGCTCTGAGGCTGCAGTTGTGGCCGCACCAGTTGACAGATCTCGGTCACGGCTTCCTTGGTGAACCTCAGAAGTCGGATTCAATCCTCCTCAGTCATGTTGAGGTAAGAGAATTGGACCTGGAAGGCCCTCATTGGATACGGCCTCCAGTTCACTACCCTGCCCCTCCTCGTCCTCCCTCTCCTCACAGCTTGACCTGCTGGGCGTGGCCTCTCTGCATGCTCCCAGTCGTGCTCAATGGCCAGTGGGAGCTCTAGGAGACCACCCATGGTTGCCAGGAATGTTGTTCAACCAGGGTTGTAACTTTCCGAACCGTAAGGCAGTACCTGTCTAACCACTCTCAAATGTAGTCTAGGAACTCTCAGTAAGAATAGGAAGCTTCTAAAAACACTTCCTATTCCACCAGCAGCCAGAAGTAATAGTCCAACAACTAACCTGTAAATCCTGCATGGTCCCTTTAAATAGCACTATTGGGGGTCCTCCAGGCACTCTAGTGCAGGTGTGCGTGGTTAAGAGTGCATTGTTAAGAGTTGAACGTTGAGGTCCAAAATGGTGTTTACCACTTTAAATCAGCATTGCACACTGATTGCACACATTTTCTCTTTACTTTACATGCTTCTGGTGTCCGGCGCACGTCACGCTGGAAATGTGCATGCGCAGCCAAGACGCCATCTTGGATGCTCGAGAGGCCATGTAGTGCTGAAACAATGGGTGCTACATGGTCCAATTTAGCGTCCATAGAATCATAGAATGATACAGAACGGAAGGAGGCCATTTGGCCCATTGTGCCTGTGCCAGCTCTTTGAAACAGCTATCCAATTAGTCCCACTCCCCTGCCCTTTCCACATAGCTCTGCAAATTTTCCCCTTCAGATATTTGTCAAATTCCCTTTTTAAAAGTTACTATTGAATTTGCATCCTCCATCCTTTCAGGTAGTGCATTTCAGGCTGCGTAAATAATTTCTCTTCATGGTTCTTTTGCCAATTATCTTAAATCTGTGTCCTCTGGTTACCGACCCTTCTGCCACTGGAAACAGTTTCTCCTTATTTACTCTATTCATGATTTTGAACACCTTTATCAACTCTCCCCTTAACCTGCTCTGCTCTAGGGGGAACAACCCCTGCTTCTCCAGTCTATCCACGTAACTGAAGTCCCTCATCCCTGGCACCATTCTAGTAAATCTCTTCTGCACCCTCTCTAAGGCCTTGACATCCTTCCTAAAGTGTGGTGCCCAGAATTGGACACAATACTCCAGCTGCAGCAGGTGCAGGCCTCTCCTCTAGCCTAACCTCTAAAGTACGTGCTGCGCCAGCTTGTGAGCTGGTGCTTGTGAGGGACACCCGATATCTTTGGGTCTTAAATTCCGCACATTTGTACTTGCAATTGGGATCCTCCCATGGATTAAGACCCTGATTTGCATATTTAAAGAGCAAGTCACCTGAAACAGGTGGGTGTGCTGCTCGCCCATTTGCAGGCCTGCCTGAAAATTGTATCATGGCCCCCCCATTTATTTTTGCAGGCCACCCGTTTTTCAGGTGAGATACGGGTGAGAAATTAAGCAGTGTGTATCCTTTTCTTCACCGTCATTTATTTGTGATTGTGGCGCAGATAAAGTGCACGATCTGGTGAAATGGGCCGGGTCTGAAGAGTCGTGGGGCCTCCTGGATCAATGGCTGGACCATGGCCTCGATGGGAACAGTTGGGATTGAGCTCACAGGGTCCGATGTTACCATGGTTTCCACAATCTCGACCCCTACTTGGGATCCCAGGATTTGGGAGATTAAATCCCGAAATCCCAATACGGCAAAGACAGAGATGGGGAAAGGGCGAGTGTGGGGGCTCGGAGGGAATGGGATACTGAATCATAGAATCATAGAATGAAACAGCACAGAAGGAGGCCATTCGGTCCATCGTGCCTGTGCTGGCACGCTCCTGCCCATATTGAATGTTGACTTGTATCTGATCCAGTTGGTGATCTTTTTATAGTCAAATAGTTTTACCCTGAACAAAGGAATGAATTAAAAATAAACTCACTCTGAGATTCTCAGAATACCAATAGGAAAACCATGAGTAATTCTCTTGGCAAAGTAGATGCTATAATGTTGATTGAATTTGATTTTAACCAAAAAAATGATTAAAATTTCTGAGGCCCGGGTTTAGAAACAGTCTTTGTAATGGTGAGGTTGCTGCACACCTGGACAATATGTGCTTATGGACACTTCTGCAAGAATGGGGGATAACTCCAAACTCACACTATTCAGCAACTTGACTCCCCTCCAAATACTTAACTTTAGTTTCACATCACACGTTGTTTTAAAATGCCTTAGAACTTTATCATTCTTCAGTTGAGCTGGATGCAATCTACAATGAGGTGGCTGGCATGTAAGAACATAAGAAATAGGAGCAGGAGTGGGCCATACGGCCCCTCGAGCCTGCTCCGCCATTCAATAAGATCATGGCTGATTTTAGACCTCAACTCCAATTTCCTGCCCAATCCCCATATCCCTTGATTCCCTTCATGTCCCTGAGTGCAACATGTATGTTCAAAACCTTCATTCAGTTCCAACAAATTTCAAAGGACATAACTTACTGAAAAAACAGGTTTGTAAAATACTTTCATAGTGAATAATCTGAAACGCTTTACATGATGAATAACTTTTTTGACGTGCAATGAATATTGATAGGAATGGTTGTTAGTAAAATGTTGCTTCATTAGTTTTTATGTAGCAAAGAATTCGAAGGGTTTCTTCACCGGTTGTCTTCTGAACACACGGGTGTTAGCTCTGGCCAGCAAAAACATACAAAGGAATATTTTAGAGTAGCTATCTCTTTGAGAATATTATGTCATCCCATCCCCACGAACGACAACTTGCATTTATATAGTGCTTTTAATGTAGGAAAAGGTCTCTCGAAGCTCAGTTCCGGGCTTGGGAGCTGAGCAGACTATCTAGGGCTTGGTGGGAGTCAGGGACCAGAGCCTGGCAGCAGTTGTGGGGAGATCGGGAGGTTCTCTCCCAGACCCATGCTGTGTTGGCCGAGCAGGAGAGTTGGTGAAATAATGTAAGGAATCTTACAACACCAGGTTATAGTCCAACAGTTTTATTTGAAAATCACAAACTTTCGGAGGCTTTCTCCTTCATCGCCTGACGAAGGAGATAATCTCCGAAAGCTTGTGATTTTCAAATAAAACTGTTGGACTATAACCTGGTGTTGTAAGATTCCTTACAGTTGTACACCCCAGTCCATCACCGGCATCTCCACATCTTGGTGAAATAAGGCAGCAGAGATGAAAAAAAAAGAGAGAAAGAGAGAAAGAACAAATGATCTTACATTTATAAAGCACCTTCACATCCTCAGGACATCCAAAGCGCTTTACAGCCAATGAAGTACTTTTGAATTGTAGCACTATTATATTGTAGGAAATGTGGCAGCCAATTTGCGCACAGCAAGATCCCACAAACAGCAATGAGATAATAACCAGTGCCATGGGATCTTTTACATACACCTGAGAGGGCAGACGGGGCCTCAGTTTAACGTCTCACCTGAATGACGGCACCTCCGACAGTGCAGCACTCCCTCAGTGCACAACCTCCTGACTTTATCTATTGCAGCATCACAGTGAGACTAGAACGTGAGTGCCAATCGATTCTGTATCGACAGCCAAGGACTGTGCAGCCCTGACCCATCATCTGCACACGAGCACTTCCCAGCGTGAATCACTGAACAGCAACCAGCAGTAGGGCCCCTGGGTGATGCCCTCCCTGGCCCAGGGGCACTTGGCCAAAGGTAGGACCCGTGCTGCCAGCTTGGCAGAGACCAGTTAACTCAGCACAAATCGCAGCTTAATCCTGAGAGTTCCCTGCTCTGTGATGCTCAATCCTGTACTGGGAAGTGCACTTGCAAATGAAGCCATGTGGGAGAGTGACACAAAAAAGGACTCCTTAACAATGATCAACCTGCACTTTCACTTCTACCTCTCCAATTCAGCAAGTTGACGAAAGAGCTTGCGACAGACTCTAGTCAATGTAATATATTGACTATTCTCCATCCATCTCCCATTGGCCACTGTCTGAGGCTGAACCAAACCGTTCACAACCTTGGCATCCTATTTGACCCTGAGCTGAGCTTCTGACCCCATATCCGCTCCATCACCAAGACCATCTACTTCCACCTCTGTAATATCGCCCGTCTCTGCCCCTGACTCAGCTCATCTGCTGTTCAAACCCTCATCCATACCTTTGTTACCTCTAAACTTAACTATTCCAATGCCGGCCTCCCATCTTCCACCCTCCGTAAACTAGAGCTCACCTGAAACCCCGCTGCCTGTATCCTAACTCGCACCAAGTCCTGTTCTCCCATCACCCCTGTGCTCGCTGACCTACATCGGCTCCCGATCCTTGTTTTAAAATTCTCATCTTTGTTTTCAAATCTCTCCATGGCCCTCGCCCCTCCCTATCTCTGTAACCTCCTCCAACCCTACAACCCTCCAAGATCTCTGCACTCCTCCAATCCTTGCCTCTTGCCCATTCCTGATTTTAATCGCTCCACCATTGGCTCTGGAATTCCCTCCCTAAACCTCTCCACCTCTCCACCTCTCTCCTTTAGGTCACTCCTTAAAACCTACCTCTTTGACCAAGCTTTTGATCACCTGTCCTAATATTTCCTTATGTGGCTCGGTGACAAATTTTGTTTGGTAATCGCTCCTGTGAAGCATCGTTACTACGTTAAAGGCACTATATAAATGCAAGTTGTTTTTGTTGTTGTTGAATTGTCATGCATTTCCTCCATTACAACACTTCAAAAGCACTTCATTGGCCGTAAAGCATTCTGGGGCCATCCTCAGGATGAGAAAGGCGCTATATAAATGTAAGTTCTTTCTTTCCTTTTATCATTCACTGAAAGGGCAGTAATTCGGAGAATTCAAACCAGCCTGCTGAAATCTTCAGTTCACTGAAATAGGTGCCTGTCAAAGAGATATATATTTTGTTCCCTCTCTCACTGGGTAGCTCGCTGCTCTAATAAACTTTGAGAAAATATCAACGTGCTAATTAATTTTTTGATCTCAGCCTCCTCCTCCAACAACTGAGTTTTTTTTGTCAACACCTAGCTCCCCAGGCCTCCCTGTTAAAGAGTGAAGATTGGCAGGTGCTATATCAGGCCATAGCCCTCGGGTCAACTCATTCACAATATCTGTCATCACTTCCCGTCAGCGGCCTTGCTGCAGAGTTGTGATTTAATATCTGCCTCACCGGCCACAGACAAATGCTTAATTTGTTTCTAACCAATGGGGCTGATTCACTGGTTCATGAACTCTTGTCTTTGACTGACACTTTGATGTCAGACTGTTCGCTTTGAGCATCTGAGAGAGAGGGAGGGTGGGAGGGGGAGGGAGGGCCCTTGCATCGTTCGATCAGCCTGTGGCGTGTTGGAGCAGTGTAGCTGACAGGGCTGAGTTGTAACGTCGGTGCCTAATCAACGTGGGGGCCGTGCGGTGTGACAGTTTTGACGAGTGCTTCGGAACGAGAGCAGCCAGATGCAGTTGGTTACGGGGTCTAATCAAATGAAGCGAGGGTGAGGTGATAATCAAGTGATGAAATGTGTACAAGCACCTCAAATGATGGGAGAGTGGAGAGGGATCTGATTTCTCCAGTCCTGCATGGGGAAGCCAAGCATTCTGAGCAATGTAGGCTTGCTGGCAGAGCGTTTAAAGAGATACTTAAAGGGGAAGGACATTTAAAGGATCAGGATACTTTACTGAATGCCTCCTTCAGTAAATAGTTCATTTGGGTGACTGATTTCAGACAAACTTTGACATTAGGACAAAGAGTCATCGATTCAAACCAGCAAACTCCAAATTTAATTTTGGTGAAGTGTACACCAAACATAGGAACACAGGACTTGTTGGACGAATGAAGACTGAGATCCATCGAGTTCACCTTTTACCATCCTGGGATGTTACAATGATAATGGAGTTATTGACCAATCATGGCAATCAATCTCTATCAATGAGTCTCCAACAGACCCAGACATGAGATGAGGAAACCCCCAGATGTGAGGAGCTTTGGGAACCATAGGTCTAAAGTCACCTGTTTCTCCCGAGCCCGTTCCACTCACCGCGTGTCATAAATTACTCACATACTGACTCCCAAAATGTTACTTTCTGAAAGAAATCTATCTAATTTGCATTTGAATGAATCAAACTATCTGCTTCCACCATCTCTCTAGAGAGTCTGTTCCATAGACTGACCACTCACTCACTGAAATAATGTTCCCACTGATTAGTTTTGAAATTACCCCCTTCAAGGGCAGGCCGTGTCCTCTGGTTCTACTGTTCTGGACAAAGTGAACTCGCTTGCCATGGTCGACATTATCGAGTCCCTTTAGAATCCTATAAACAGCAATCATATCACCTCTCAACTTTTATCTTCCAGTGAGAACACACCTGGAAAAAACAAAAATGTTGTCTTATTTTTTGTCTTTTCTGCTGTTGTGTACGTTCTGCTTTCATTTTAACGTCAGATTCAGGGCTGATGTCAGGAAGTTCTGCTTCATACAGACAGTGATAACACACGGCATTGAGCAGTGAAGGCAAAAACACTGGAATCGTTTAAGAACCGCCTGAATGCTGTGCTGAGGAAACGTGGCTTTTGCCTGGAGCGATGAGGTAAGATGGGCTGAATGGTTTTCCTCATCTACATACGAACACAAGCATGAATATACAAAGTAAGAGCAGGAGTAGGCCATTCGGCCCCTCGAGCCTGCTCTACCATTTGATAAGATCATGGCTGATCTGATTGTGACCTCAACTCTACTTTCCTGTCTACCTACTATAACCTTGACTCCCTTGTTAATCAGGAATCCATCTAACTCAACCTTAAAAATATTCAATGACCCTGCCTCCACCGCTCTCTGGGGAAGGGAGTTTCACAGACTCACGACCCTCTGAGAGAAAACATTTCTCCTCATCTCCATCTTAAATGGGAGACCCCTTATTTTTAAACTGTGGCCCCTAGTTCTAGTCTCTCCCACAAGGGGAAACATCCTCTCAGCATCTACCCCTTCTAGTCCCCTCAGGATCTTATATGTTTCAGTAAGATCACCTCTCATTCTTCTAAACTCCAGTGTATACAGGCCCAACTTGTCCAACCTTTCCTCATAAAATAACCCCCTCATCCCAGGAATCAGTCGAGTGAACCTTCTCTGAACCGCCTCCAAAGCAATTATGTCCTTTCTTAAATAAGGAGACCAAAACTGCACACAGTATTCTAGATGTGGTCTCACCAATGCCCTGTACAACTGTAGCAAAACATCCCTACTTTTAAATTCCATTCCCCCTGCAATAAATGACAACATTCCATTTGCCTTCCTAATCACTTGCTGTACCTGCACACTAACTTTTTGTGATTCATATACTGGGACATCCAGATCCCTCTGTACCTCAGAGTTCTGCAATCTCTCTCCATTTAAATAATATATTGCTTTTCTATTCTTCCTACCAAAATGGACAAGTTCACATTTTCCCTCATTATACTGTCTGCCAAATTTTTGCCCACTCACTTAACCTATCTATATCTCTTTGCAGACTCCTTATGTCCTCTTCACAAATTTACTTTCCAACCTACCTTTGTGTCATCAGCAAATTTAGCAACAATACATTCGGTCCCTTCATCCAAGTCATTGATATAGATTGTAAATAGTTGAGGCCCAAGCACTGATCCCTGTGGCACTCCACTCGTTACATCTTGCCAACCTGAAAATGACCCATTTATGCCATTTCTCTGTTTCCTGTTAGCTAACCAATTCTTTATCCATGATAATATGTTACCCCCTACGCCATGAGCTCTTATTTTGTGTAGAAGCCTTGTCAAAAGCCTTCTGGAAATCCAAGTACACCACATCCACAGGATCCCCTTTATCCACGTTGCTTGTTACTTCTCAAAGAACTCTAATAAATTAGTCAAACACGATTTCCCTTTCACAGAGCCATGTTGACTCTGCCTGATTGCATTGAGATTTTCTAAGTGCCCTGCTATAACCTCCTTAATAATAGATTCTAGCATTTTCCCTATGACAGATGTTAAGCTAACTGGCCTGTAGTTTCCTGCTTATCTCTATCTGATAATCCTTCAGGTGTAAAAGGAGATGCCTGAGCTTTTATTGGCAGTTCTCCATTGCCTCTACTTGCTCTCTTTCATGCGTTAGAACAGTTTAGAAACAGCCATCTTGTGCAGAACCTCGTGTAGTGGGGTTCTGCCCAAAGACAACATGAACGGAGACAATGGATTGCGGGTGGATTTTCCTTTCAGGAGGAGGGGCTTCACAGGAAGAGGAGCTTCATAGGGGAGGGGCTTCACAGGAGGTGGGGCTCTACAGGAGGAGGGCCTTCACAGGAGGAGGGGCTCTACAGGAGGAGGGCCTTCACAGGAGGAGGGGCTCTACAGGAGGAGGGCCTTCACAGGAGGAGGGCCTTCACAGGAGGAGGGGCTCTACAGGAGGAGGGGCTCTACAGGAGGAGGGGCTCTACAGGAGGAGGGCCTTCACAGGAGGTGGGGCTCTACAGGAGGAGGGCCTTCACAGGAGGAGGGGCCTCACAGGAGGAGGGCCTTCACAGGAGGAGGGCCTTCACAGGAGGAGGGCCTTCACAGGAGGTGGGGCTCTACAGGAGGAGGGCCTTCACAGGAGGAGGGGCCTCACAGGAGGAGGGCCTTCACAGGAGGTGGGGCTCGACAGGAGGAGGGCCTTCACAGGAGGTGGGGCTCTGCAGGAGGAGGGCCTTCACAGGAGGAGGGGCCTCACAGGAGGAGGGGCTTTACAGAAGAGGCGCTTCACAGGAGGAGGAGCTGCACAGAAGGAGAGGCTTCACAGAAGGAAGGGCCTCACAGGAGGTGGGGTTCTACAGGAGGAGGGGTTTCATGGGAGGAGGGGCTTCAGAGAAGGCAGGTAGAACAGGTCTTAAATCATCACATTCTTTTAAAACCTGGTGGGAATTGGAAGTGTGAGGGGGGAGGGAGTTTCACACACTCCAGTCTAATTATAGTAGTTAGCCCAAGCCAGCTGTTAATAGCCAACTCCTCCAATAATAAGTTTCTCTCCCACGCCGACTTTTTCAAAAGCCCTTTGCCACAGTGCCACCAGATTGGCCAGCAGGTGGCACGTGTTGTGTGTGTGCTGGCATGTCCAAGCCATCTTTGTAATGGGGTGAAGCATAGAGATTTCAGCACAGAAGGATACCAAAGGATCCATTGTGCCTGTGCCAGTATTGGCTCAACATGGGTGTGCACAACTCGAATCCCATTTCCCTGTTCTTATCTCACACTCTTTAATCTTTTTCCTCTTCAAGTCCTTGTGTAATTCTCTTTTAAATATCATGATTAATTCATTTTCATAGGAACATAGGAACTGCTCATCGGGCCTGTTCTGCCTTTCAATTAGATCATGGCTGATCTGTATCTCAACTCAATTTACCCGCCTTTGATCCATATCCCTTTATACCCTTACCTAACAAAGACCTATCAATCTCAGTTGGGGGCTGAATGTCCTTCTCCTGTTCCTACGTTCTCTGTCTGCCCTCCCAGTTGGACATAAAATATCCCACGGCACTATTCAAAGAAGAGCAGGGGAGTTCTCCCCGGTGTCCTGACCAATATTTATCCCTCAAACATAACACTAAAAAACAGATTATCTGGTCATTATCTCATTGCTGTGCAAATTGGCAGCCATGTTTCCTACACTTCAAAAGTACTCCATTGACTGTAAAGCGCACTGAGATATCCTGAGGTTGAGAAAGTCGCTATTTAAATGCAAGTTCTTTCTTTCTTAGAGGAACAGGTGAACCGAGATTTGGAGGGGCTTTGCTTTGGTGAAAAGGAACAAGGGGGTGTGTTTTGTTGATGAGGCAGGGGCCAGTGACATCATGTGATCTAATGCAGCATCTCTTTCCTCTGAATGTCCCTTTCTTTTTCCTACTAAACTGTAAATACACCACCCACTCACCCTCCTCCTCCTCCTCCTCCTCCTCCTCCCTGCATCATCAAACACACAGCCTCCCACTCTAACTCAGTCATTCCCTGGCCCTCAGAATTTGGAACTCCTTACTTTCCCCAATCTAAGCCTCCTCCTACAATCTACAAGTTTTTAAAAACCCAAGCTTGTTATCTCCTAATCATTAGCACCCAGTTTAACTCAATTCTCTCCAACTCTTTCCAATCTTGGTGGAGCGCTGCACTATAGGTCTTGACTTTTCACCCAGGTTCCTCGGTAATAGAAAGACTGATAGGCCATGCAGCAGATCGATGGATGAAGGTGAATTTTGCCAGATTTATCCCGCGAGTTCCACTCAAAAGGGGATGAATTTTCTCGAGGTTTCTCCTGCTCTGCGGGATTTCCGCCAAAGTTACAACATTGGAGTTGGAGAAGCTCTGAGGAAATTCACAACCAAAGACTCGTTGTTGGCTCCGAATACAGCTGGGTCTGACCTGCTCAGTCACGCAAGAGATGGTGGGTAAGACTGCCATCAGGACAGTCCTTTCACTGGCACAGTGCTCGACTCATCGGCAACACTCGACGGTGAGGAGAAGGATGAAAAGAGAAATGGTGGAAGCTCAACTTTGAAGTAACATCAAATATCACTTAAAAAAGCAGAGTATGGGAATGTTTAGCGACAGGAAAGGGTCATCGTTGAACATTCCCTTCACTCTCCAGAAATCCATCTCAAGCCCATGAACCACTTATTCCACAACTAGATTAATCACTAGAAGAAAAAATTCCCCGACTTCCATTCTTACTCTTAACTTCTTTATTTTTAACTTTTGGCTTCTGAGATTTATCTGGTCATTTAACTCAATGCGGTTTGTGGGATCTTGCTGTGCACACATTGTCTGTCACTTTTCCTTACATTACAACAGTGACTGCACTTCAAATGCATTTCATTGGCTGTGAAGCATTGTGGGACATGAAAGCTTCTATAGAAATATGAGTTCCTCCGTTCTTTCTTGAACCTGTCACTACAGAACTCCATTGACCTGCCATCGGGTTTGGTCCATTGATTAGAAATAGTTGGCAAAGGGGCAGAATGTCACAAGTGGGAAAGGAGTGGACAAGTGGGAGGGGACAAGTAGGAGGGGACTGATGGGAGGGAGTGGGCAGGTGGGAGAGGAGTGGGCAGGTGGGAGGGGAATAGACATGTGGGAGGGGAATAGACAGGTGGGAGGGGAGTGAGCAGGTGGGAGGGGAGTGGACAGGTGGGAGAGGAGTGGGCAGGTGGGAGGGGAATAGACAGGTGGGAGGGGAATAGACAGGTGGGAGGGGAGTGGGCAGGTGGGGGGGGAGTGGGCAGGTGGGAGGGGAGTGGACAGGGTGGGAGGGGAGCGGGCAGGTGGGAGGGGAGTGGACAGGTGGGAGGGGAGTGGACAGGTCGGAGGGGAGTAAGCAGGTGGGAGGGGAGCGGACAGGTGGGAGGGGAGCGGGCAGGTGGGAGGGGAGTGGGCAGGTGGGAGGGGAGTGGACAGGTGGGAGGGGAGTGGACAGGTGGGAGGGGAGTGGACAGGTGGGAGGGGAGCAGACAGGGTGGGAGGGGAGCAGACAGGTGGGAGGGGAGCGGGCAGGTGGGAGGGGAGCGGACAGGTGGGAGGGGAGTGGACAGGTGGGAGGGGAGTAGGCAGGTGGGAGGGGAGTGGGCAGGTGGGAGGGGAGTGGGCAGGTGGGAGGGGAGTGGACAGGTGGGAGGGGAGTGGACAGGTGGGAGGGGAGTGGACAGGTGGGAGGGGAGTAGGAAGGTGGGAGGGGAGTTTACAGGTGGGAGGGGAGTGGACAGGTGGGAGGGGAGTGGACAGGTGGGAGGGGAGTGGGCAGAGTGAGAGGGGAGTGGACAGGTGGGAGGGGAGTGGACAGGTGGGAGGGGAGTGGACAGGTGGGAGGGGAGTGGACAGGTGGGAGGGGAGTGGGCAGAGTGAGAGGGGAGTGGACAGGTGGGAGGGGAGTGGACAGGTGGGAGGGGAGTGAACAGGGTGGGAGGGGAGTGGGCAGGTGGGAGGGGAGTGGGCAGGTGGGAGGGGAGTGGGCAGGTGGGAGGGGAGTGGACAGGTGGGAGGGGAGTGGGCAGAGTTGGAGGGGAGTGGGCAGAGTGGGAAGGGAGTGGGCAGGTGGGAGGGGAATAGACAGGTGGGAGGGGAATAGACAGGTGGGAGGGGAGTGAGCAGGTGGGAGGGGAGTGGACAGGTGGGAGAGGAGTGGGCAGGTGGGAGGGGAATAGACAGGTGGGAGGGGAATAGACAGGTGGGAGGGGAGTGGGCAGGTGGGGGGGGAGTGGGCAGGTGGGAGGGGAGTGGACAGGGTGGGAGGGGAGCGGGCAGGTGGGAGGGGAGCGGACAGGTGGGAGGGGAGTGGACAGGTGGGAGGGGAGTAGGCAGGTGGGAGGGGAGTGGGCAGGTGGGAGGGGAGTGGGCAGGTGGGAGGGGAGTGGACAGGTGGGAGGGGAGTGGACAGGTGGGAGGGGAGTGGACAGGTGGGAGGGGAGTAGGAAGGTGGGAGGGGAGTTTACAGGTGGGAGGGGAGTGGACAGGTGGGAGGGGAGTGGACAGGTGGGAGGGGAGTGGGCAGAGTGAGAGGGGAGTGGACAGGTGGGAGGGGAGTGGACAGGTGGGAGGGGAGTGGACAGGTGGGAGGGGAGTGGACAGGTGGGAGGGGAGTGGGCAGAGTGAGAGGGGAGTGGACAGGTGGGAGGGGAGTGGACAGGTGGGAGGGGAGTGAACAGGGTGGGAGGGGAGTGGGCAGGTGGGAGGGGAGTGGGCAGGTGGGAGGGGAGTGGGCAGGTGGGAGGGGAGTGGGCAGGTGGGAGGGGAGTGGACAGGTGGGAGGGGAGTGGGCAGAGTTGGAGGGGAGTGGGCAGAGTGGGAAGGGAGTGGGCAGGTGGGAGGGGAATAGACAGGTGGGAGGGGAATAGACAGGTGGGAGGGGAATAGACAGGTGGGAGGGGAGTGAGCAGGTGGGAGGGGAATAGACAGGTGGGAGGGGAATGGGCAGAGTGGGAGGGGTGTGAACAGGGTGGGAGGGGAGAGGACAGGTGGGAGGGGAGTGGACAGGTGGGAGGGGAGTGAACAGGGTGGGAGGGGAATAGACAGGTGGGAGGGGAGTGGAGTGGGAGGGGAGTGGACAGGTGGGAGGGGAGTGGACAGGTGGGAGGGGAGTGGGCAGAGTTGGAGGGGAGTGGGCAGAGTGGGAAGGGAGTGGGCAGAGAGGGAGGGGAGTGGACAGGTGGGAGGGGAATAGACAGGTAGGAGGGGCGTGAACAGGGTAGCAGGGGAATAGACAGGTGGGAGGGGAGTGGGCAGAGTTGGAGGGGAGTGGGCAGAGTGGGAGGGGTGTGAACAGGGTGGGAGGGGAGAGGACAGGTGGGAGGGGAGTGGACAGGAGGGAGGGGAGTGAACAGGGTGGGAGGGGAGTGGGCAGGTGGGAGGGGAGTAGAGAGGTGGGAGGGGAGTGGACAGGTGGGAGGGGAGTGGGCAGGTGGGAGGGGAGTGGGCAGGTCGGAGGGGTGTGGGCAGGTGGGAGGGGAGTGGGCAGGTGGGAGGGGAGTGGACAGGTCAGGGGGGGTGGGCAGGTGGGAGGGGAGTGGGCAGGTGGGAGGGGAGTGGACAGGTGGGAAGGAAGTGCAGTTGTGGGAGGGGAGTGGGCAGAGTGGGAGGGGAGTGGTCAGGGTGGGAGGGGAGTGGACAGGTGGGAGGGGAGTGGTCAGGGTGGGAGGGGAGTGGACAAGTGGGAGTGGAGTGGGCAGAGTTGGAAGGGAGTGGGCAGAGGGGGAGGGGAGTGGACAGGTGGGAGGGGAATAGACAGGTGGGAGGGGAGTGGGCAGAGTGGGAGGGGTGTGAACAGGGTGGGAGGGGAGTGGGCAGAGTGGGAGGGGAGTAGAGAGGTGGGAGGGGAGTGGGCAGGTGGGAGGGGAGTAGACAGGTGGGAGGGGAGTGAACAGGGTGGGAGGGGAGTGGGCAGGTGGGAGGGGAGTAGAGAGGTGGGAGGGGAGTGGACAGGTGGGACGGGAGTGGGCAGGTGGGAGGGGAGTCGACAGGTGGGAGGGGAGTGGGCAGGTGGGAGGGGAGTGGACAGGTGGGAGGGGAGTAGACAGGTGGGAGGGGAGTGGGCAGGTCGGAGAGGAGTGGGCGGGTGGGAGAGGAATGGGCGGGTGGGAGGGGAGTGGGCAGAGTGGGAGGGGAGTGGGCAGGTGGGAGTGGAGTGGGCAGAGTGGGAGGGGAGTGAACAGGGTGGGAGGGGAGAGGACAGGTGGGAGGGGAGTGGACAGATGGGAGGGGAGAGGACAGGTGGGAGGGGAGTGGGCAGGTGGGAGGGGAATAGTCGTGTGGGAGGGGAGTGGGCAGGTGGGAGAGGAGTGGGCAGGTGGGAGGGGAGTGAGCAGGTGGGAGGGGAGTGGGCAGGTGGGAGGGGAGTGGGCAGGTGGGAGAGGAGTGGGCAGGTGGGAGGGGAGTGGGCAGGTTGGAGGGGAGTAGACATGTGGGAGGGGAGTGGACAGGTGGGAGAGGATTGGGCAGGTGGGAGGGGAGTGGGTGGGCAGGTGGGAGGGGAGTGGGCAGAGTGGGAGGTGAGTGGACAGGTGGGAGGGGAGTGGGCAGGTGGGAGGTGAGTGGGCAGGTGGGAGGGGAGTGGGCAGGTGGGAGGGGAGTGGACAGGTCGGAGGGGAATCGACATGTGGAAGGGGAGTGTGCAGGTGGGAGGGGAGTGGGCAGAGTGGGAGGGGAGTGGACAGGTGGGAGGGGAGTGGACAGGTGGGAGGGGAGTGGGCAAGTGGGAGGGGAATAGACAGGTGGGAGGGGAGTGGGCAGGTGGGAGGGGAGTGGGCAGGTGGGAGGGGAGTGGGCAGGTGGGAGGGGAGTGGGCAGAGTGGGAGGGGAGTGGGCAGGTGGGAGGGGAGTGGGCAGTTGGGAGGGGAGTGGGCAAGTGGGAGGGGAATTGACAGGTGGGAGGGGAGTGGTCAGGTGGGAGGGGAATAGACAGGTGGGAGGGGAGTGGGCAGGTGGGAGGGGAATAGACAGGTGGGAGGGGAGTGGGCAGGTGGGAGGGGAATAGACAGGTGGGAGAGGAGTGGGCAGGTGGGAGAAGAGTGGGCAGGTGGGAGGGGAATAGATAGGTGGGAGGGGAATAGACAGGTGGGAGGGGTGTGGGCAGGTGGGAGGGGAGTGGGCAAAGTGGGAGGGGAGTGGGCAGGTGGGAGGGGAGTGGGCAGGTGGGAGGGGAGTGGGCAGGTGGGAGGGGAGTGGGCAAAGTGGGAGGGGAGTGGGCAGGTGGGAGGGGAGTGGGCAGGTGGGAGGGGAGTGGGCAGAGTGGGAGGGGAATAGACAGGTGGGAGGGGAATAGACACGTGGGAGGGGAGTGGGCAGGTGGGAGGGGAGTGGACAGGTGGGAGGGGAGTAGGAAGATGGGAGGGGAGTGGGCAGGTGGGAGGGGATTGGGCAGGTGGGAGGGGAGTGGGCAGGTGGGAGGGGAGTGGGCAGGTGGGAGGGGAGTGGGCAGGTGTCAGCCTAAATGATGTGCTGAAGTCTGTGGAATGGGGCTTAAACCCATTTTTCTGACTCAGAGGCGAGAGTGTTACCAACTGAGTCATGGCTAACGCTTGGAGAAATATTCTCTTGACTGGAGTGGACCCTATGAAGCCTTGTGAGTGTAAAGCTTTTGCTCCAGTCCTCTATTAATCAAGCTTTGCCTTTGTTGCCATTGACTTGACTCAATGTGTCAATACACAGTAAAAATAGTCCTGAATTATGGGAAAACTTTTCAAACCTTAATTGTGAGGGGGTTTCACCCAACATAGAAACAACAGATTATTGTGTCAGAACTCTGACATTCTTGATCCTGTCAACCACAGGGAGGCTCAATCTGAAGGGAACACCTGCGGAGATACAGGTACAAGATGAACGTCACATCCCCAACCCATGTTGTCTTCAAACGAGGATACCTGGTGGGAGAGCACGTTCACTAAATTTGCTCTCGTAGGTCGGGGAAAGGAAATGCTGAGTCATGCTTCATTGGCACCAAGCTGGACAATGGCAAAATCCTGCCATTGGAGTTACACACACCCATTAATTCTTGATTATTCATTTGCAATTCCACAATAGTTATCTCCACTCTTCACAGATAAATCTAACCGTCCAATATTACTGCTAACCAATCGGGGTGATAATAATCACAATCTTGGTCTCTTTGGTCTTGCTCCTTCACAGCAGGCGATTTGACCACGAGGGGCACCCATCCCCCAACACACACATAAAACCTTCCGACCAGGAGTCACTAAATATAAACCAGGAGCAGGAATCCAGGCTGATTCTTTCCCCTCCTCTGCCCTGAGACACTGAGGCCAATGACAATATATCTGTCTTTCAGTAGAGATTAGCTAACTCACCTCAGGCCGGAGATCAGATCTGGGATCTTCCTGATTTATAGAGTTGAGTTTCACGTTGGGCATTCGCTCACTCATCCAGCGGACGAGCAAGGTCAAAGGGCTCAAACTTGTGACTGTCCTCATCTGTTGGCATCCCAAAGATTGGTCACCATTTTTGCTTTTTGCATCATTTGTGTCTACAGACACAAGCCTGACGCAGAGAAGGGAAAAAATCTTTTGCTGCAATTGATAAAATGGCACATGGGAGACACAAGAAAGTAAAGAGGAAAATTGTGTCCTATTCGCATACATTTCACCATTTTCTGTAAAGGCACAGGTTCCAAGGGCCCCAATTAAGACAGATTCCTGGGCCTCTCCCCTGAATAAACCCGTTATGGGTTAATTTGAACCATGTTAACTTTCTTCCCATACCTCTGGGACCAGCTGCTGAATCCAGCCAGACAGATGGGTTGAAAATATTTGCTCTGCTGGGTCCTAACTGAAATGATTTTCTGCAGTTTTAAACTTATTCCCAGTGGTCACAAGGCCACAGGAATAAACTAATTGCTCATTTTTCACAATTGGCACTAATTCAGCAATCTCACTGAGTGAGGCAGTAAGGATAGTCAGATGGGTTGGTGAAGGTGTTGGGGATTGATGCAGTGGTTTGTTTGAAAATTTAATCTTTCTGAATTATCCACCCTTCATCTTCTGCTCAGATCAGTTAATGTCTCAGTAGAACCTCTCATTCCAACTACTCTGACTCGATCATCCCACTAACTCAATCAACCCTCTAATTCAACTACTCTGACTCGATCATCCCACTAACTCAATCAACCCTCTAATTCAACCACTGTAACTAGATTGTCCCACTAACTCAATCAACCCTCTATCACAACCACTCTAACTCAGTAATCCACTAACTCAGTCACCCTCGAACACATCCACTCTAACCCGATCCTCTCACTAGCTCAGTCACCCTCTAATACCACAACCCCTAACTCAATCAACCCACTAACTTAACCACCCCCTAACTCAACCACACCTCTAACCTCTAACACCACCACCCCGTAACTCACTCATGCCGCTAACTACGTCACTCCTTAAACTCAATCACCTCTTTAATTCAACTACACTCTCAACTCGATATTTACGAACTCAGTCACTCCCTGAACACAACCTTTCCCCAACTCGATCGTTCTGTGCACTCAGTCACTGCTCTAACTCGATCGTTCTGTGCACTCAGTCACTGCTCTAACTCGATCGTTCTGTGCACTCAGTCACTGCTCTAACTCGATCGTTCCACACACTCAGTCACTGCTCTAACTCGATCGTTCTGTGCACTCACTCACTGCTCTAACTCGATCGTTCTGTGCACTCAGTCACTGCTCTAACTCGATCGTTCTGTGCACTCAGTCACTGCTCTAACTCGATCGTTCTGTGCACTCAGTCACTGCTCTAACTCGATCGTTCTGTGCACTCACTCACTGCTCTAACTCGATCGTTCTGTGCACTCAGTCACTGCTCTAACTCGATCGTTCTGTGCACTCACTCACTGCTCTAACTCGATCGTTCTGTGCACTCAGTCACTGCTCTAACTCTATCGTTCTGTGCACTCAGTCACTGCTCTAACTCAATCGTTCTGTGCACTCACTCACTGATCTAACTCAATCGTTCCACACACTCACTCACTGCTCTAACTCGATCGTTCTGTGCACTCAGTCACTGCTCTAACTCGATCGTTCTGTGCACTCACTCACTGCTCTAACTCGATCGTTCTGTGCACTCACTCACTGCTCTAACTCGATCGTTCCACACACTCACTCACTGATCTAACTCGATCGTTCTGTGCACTCAGTCACTGCTCTAACTCGATCGTTCTGTGCACTCACTCACTGATCTAACTCGATCGTTCCACACACTCACTCACTGCTCTAACTCGATCGTTCTGTGCACTCAGTCACTGCTCTAACTCGATCGTTCTGTGCACTCAGTCACTGCTCTAACTCGATCGTTCTGTGCACTCACTCACTGATCTAACTCGATCGTTCCACGCACTCACTCACTGATCTAACTCGATCGTTCTGTGCACTCACTCACTGATCTAACTCGATCGTTCCACACACTCACTCACTGATCTAACTCTATCGTTCTGTGCACTCAGTCACTGCTCTAACTCGATCGTTCTGTGCACTCACTCACTGATCTAACTCGATCGTTCCACACACTCACTCACTGCTCTAACTCGATCGTTCTGTGCACTCAGTCACTGCTCTAACTCGATCGTTCTGTGCACTCACTCACTGCTCTAACTCGATCGTTCTGTGCACTCACTCACTGCTCTAACTCGATCGTTCTGTGCACTCACTCACTGCTCTAACTCGATCGTTCTGTGCACTCAGTCACTGCTCTAACTCGATCGTTCTGTGCACTCAGTCACTGCTCTAACTCGATCGTTCTGTGCACTCAGTCACTGCTCTAACTCGATCGTTCTGTGCACTCACTCACTGCTCTAACTCGATCGTTCTGTGCACTCACTCACTGCTCTAACTCGATCGTTCTGTGCACTCACTCACTGCTCTAACTCGATCGTTCTGTGCACTCACTCACTGCTCTAACTCGATCCTTCCACACACTCAGTCACTGCTCTAACTCAATCGTTCTGTGCACTCACTCACTGCTCTAACTCGATCGTTCTGTGCACTCACTCACTGCTCTAACTCGATCGTTCCACACACTCACTCACTGCTCTAACTCGATCGTTCTGTGCACTCAGTCACTGCTCTAACTCGATCGTTCTGTGCAGTCAGTCACTGCTCTAACTCGATCCTTCCACACACTCAGTCACTGCTCTAACTCGATCGTTCTGTGCACTCAGTCACTGCTCTAACTCGATCGTTCTGTGCACTCAGTCACTGCTCTAACTCGATCGTTCCACACACTCACTCACTGCTCTGACTCGATCGTTCTGTGCACTCAGTCACTGCTCTAACTCGATCGTTCTGTGCACTCAGTCACTGCTCTAACTCGATCGTTCTGTGCACTCACTCACTGATCTAACTCGATCGTTCTGTGCACTCAGTCACTGCTCTAACTCGATCGTTCTGTGCACTCACTCACTGCTCTAACTCGATCGTTCTGTGCACTCACTCACTGATCTAACTCGATCGTTCCACGCACTCACTCACTGATCTAACTCGATCGTTCTGTGCACTCAGTCACTGCTCTAACTCGATCGTTCTGTGCACTCACTCACTGATCTAACTCGATTGTTCTGTGCACTCAGTCACTGCTCTAACTCGATCGTTCTGTGCACTCACTCACTGCTCTAACTCGATCGTTCTGTGCACTCACTCACTGATCTAACTCGATCGTTCCACGCACTCACTCACTGATCTAACTCGATCGTTCTGTGCACTCACTCACTGATCTAACTCGATCGTTCCACACACTCACTCACTGATCTAACTCGATCGTTCTGTGCACTCAGTCACTGCTCTAACTCGATCGTTCTGTGCACTCACTCACTGATCTAACTCGATCGTTCCACACACTCACTCACTGCTCTAACTCGATCGTTCTGTGCACTCAGTCACTGCTCTAACTCGATCGTTCTGTGCACTCACTCACTGATCTAACTCGATCGTTCTGTGCACTCAGTCACTGCTCTAACTCGATCGTTCTGTGCACTCACTCACTGCTCTAACTCGATCGTTCTGTGCACTCACTCACTGCTCTAACTCGATCGTTCTGTGCACTCACTCACTGCTCTAACTCGATCGTTCTGTGCACTCAGTCACTGCTCTAACTCGATCGTTCTGTGCACTCAGTCACTGCTCTAACTCGATCGTTCTGTGCACTCAGTCACTGCTCTAACTCGATCCTTCCACACACTCAGTCACTGCTCTAACTCAATCGTTCTGTGCACTCACTCACTGCTCTAACTCGATCGTTCTGTGCACTCACTCACTGCTCTAACTCGATCGTTCTGTGCACTCACTCACTGCTCTAACTCGATCGTTCTGTGCACTCACTCACTGCTCTAACTCGATCCTTCCACACACTCAGTCACTGCTCTAACTCAATCGTTCTGTGCACTCAGTCACTGCTCTAACTCGATCGTTCTGTGCACTCACTCACTGCTCTAACTCGATCGTTCCACACACTCACTCACTGCTCTAACTCGATCGTTCTGTGCACTCAGTCACTGCTCTAACTCGATCGTTCTGTGCACTCACTCACTGCTCTAACTCGATTGTTCTGTGCACTCACTCACTGCTCTAACTCGATCGTTCCACACACTCAGTCACTGCTCTAACTCGATCCTTCCACACACTCAGTCACTGCTCTAACTCGATCGTTCTGTGCACTCAGTCACTGCTCTAACTCGATCGTTCTGTGCACTCAGTCACTGCTCTAACTCGATCGTTCCACACACTCACTCACTGCTCTAACTCGATCGTTCTGTGCACTCAGTCACTGCTCTAACTCGATCGTTCTGTGCACTCAGTCACTGCTCTAACTCGATCGTTCTGTGCACTCACTCACTGATCTAACTCGATCGTTCTGTGCACTCAGTCACTGCTCTAACTCGATCGTTCTGTGCACTCACTCACTGCTCTAACTCGATCGTTCTGTGCACTCACTCACTGATCTAACTCGATCGTTCCACGCACTCACTCACTGATCTAACTCGATCGTTCTGTGCACTCACTCACTGATCTAACTCGATCGTTCCACACACTCACTCACTGATCTAACTCTATCGTTCTGTGCACTCAGTCACTGCTCTAACTCGATCGTTCTGTGCACTCACTCACTGCTCTAACTCGATCGTTCTGTGCACTCACTCACTGATCTAACTCGATCGTTCTGTGCACTCAGTCACTGCTCTAACTCGATCGTTCTGTGCACTCACTCACTGCTCTAACTCGATCGTTCTGTGCACTCACTCACTGCTCTAACTCGATCGTTCTGTGCACTCACTCACTGCTCTAACTCGATCGTTCTGTGCACTCAGTCACTGCTCTAACTCGATCGTTCTGTGCACTCAGTCACTGCTCTAACTCGATCCTTCCACACACTCAGTCACTGCTCTAACTCAATCGTTCTGTGCACTCACTCACTGCTCTAACTCGATCGTTCTGTGCACTCACTCACTGCTCTAACTCGATCGTTCTGTGCACTCACTCACTGCTCTAACTCGATCGTTCTGTGCACTCACTCACTGCTCTAACTCGATCCTTCCACACACTCAGTCACTGCTCTAACTCAATCGTTCTGTGCAGTCAGTCACTGCTCTAACTCGATCGTTCTGTGCACTCAGTCACTGCTCTAACTCGATCGTTCTGTGCACTCACTCACTGCTCTAACTCGATCGTTCTGTGCACTCAGTCACTGCTCTAACTCAATCCTTCTACGCACTCAGTCACTGCTCTAACTCGATCGTTCCACACACTCACTCACTGCTCTAACTCGATCGTTCTGTGCACTCAGTCACTGCTCTAACTCGATCCTTCCACACACTCAGTCACTGCTCTAACTCGATCCTTCCACACACTCAGTCACTGCTCTAACTCGATCCTTCCACACACTCAGTCACTGCTCTAACTCGATCATGCCACTAACTTAGTCGCTAAGGTGAAATGAATGAGGGCTGTCATAATCAGCCCCTAATTTGGGAATAAATTGGCAATCTCACTCAGATTGGTGGGTAGAGGGAGCTTTACTCTGTATCTAACCCGTGCTGTAGCTGCCCTGGGAGTGTTTGATGGGACAGTGTAGAGAGAGCTTTACTCTGTATCTAACCCGTGCTGTAGCTGCCCTGGGAGTGTTTGATGGGACAGTGTAGAGGGAGCTTTACTCTGTATCTAACCCGTGCTGTACCTGCCCTGGGAGTGTTTGATGGGACAGTGTAGAGGGAGCTTTACTCTGTTTCTAACCCGTGCTGTACCTGCCCTGGGAGTGTTTGATGGGACAGTGTAGAGGGAGCTTTACTCTGTTTCTAACCCGTGCTGTACCTGCCCTGGGAGTGTTTGATGGGACAGTGTAGAGAGAGCTTTACTCTGTATCTAACCCGTGCTGTAGCTGCCCTGCGAGTGTTTGATGGGACAGTGTAGAGAGAGCTTTACTCTGTATCTAACCCGTGCTGTAGCTGCCCTGCGAGTGTTTGATGGGACAGTGTAGAGAGAGCTTTACTCTGTATCTAACCCGTGCTGTAGCTGCCCTGCGAGTGTTTGATGGGACAGTGTTGTAAGAATTCTGGGAATTCCACCTTTTCCCTGAGTATGGAAAACTTTGGCCATTAACTAAAATCCTCAGATGGACGGATAGGTGAGAGGTCACCAGACGAATCAACAACACACACAGTGGAATGTGGGAGAATTACTGCTTCAGACATGTCTCTGTTTTAATGCAAAACCTACAGCAGGTGGTCAATGATCAGAAAGGCAGTAGGCCATTGAAAGAGGTGGGACCATGTCTTTGTTTTAAAGCAAAACCGATGAACACCTAGGACATCGGATACAAAAAGAGCCCTGTATACCAGGTGATCAACAATCGGAATGAATCGTAGAAGAACAACGGCCCATCGAGAAAAGCAATTGCAACATGATGAGAGACCATCAAAAGCCATCAAAGATTCTTAAGGACTTTGTAAGAACTGTTTAAACAGACATGAAGTGCCTCGTTTAAGTGGCTAAGACCATTGTAAGAGGAGGGGTATATAAGTGGAAACTCGAAACCCCTCTCTCTCTCTGGCTCTTGCTTGTTCTTGTGTTCTGCTTCTCTTGTTCTGCCTGTCTCTGGAAGGAGAGCAGCTTCCAGCGAAACCAACGAACCCCATGTGAGAGAACCGGTCAGCCAGACCTGCAAGTGCAAAGGATTGGTGAGCCTCGACCATACGTGTGTGTGTGTGATAGGTGTCTCCAGGGTCCCCACCAACCTCTTAGTTTAGCGGGATAAAGTACTGTAGTGGGTGTGTGTAACTCAATGTACTGTGTAGGACCATTTGTATCATTATTTTCTTCGTGTTGACGGTATAATAAATCCAACATTCCAATTCAATTCAAACACCGAGTTTGTGTGTTCTCTGTGCTATTCGACTGCTGGTGCGTTAGCATAAGTCCCGTTTTCCTGAACCCCCGATCGGTGAGGTATAAGTGTTCCTTGGCTAGACCGGGGACCAGATATCTGCACCGATCAATAGGGTGAGAACAACCCCAAAACACCCAACAATGTAGAGGGAGCTTTACTCTGTATCTAACCCGTGCTGTACATGACCTGGTAGTGTTGAATGAGACGGTGTAGAAGGAGCTGCACTCTATCTAACCCATGCTGTACATGCCCTGGAAGTGTTTGATAGGGCAATGTAGAGGGAGCTTCACTCTGTATCTAACCATGTTAAAGCTGATTAACCCACTCCATTCCTGATTTGTCTATTCCAGTCCTGATTTGCCCACTCCACTTCTGATTTGCCTGATCTAGTCCTGATTTGCCCACTTCAGTCTTGACTTGCCTTCCCCAATCCTGATTTGCCGATGCCAGTCCTGACTTGCTTACTCTAGTCCTGATTTGCCCAATGCAGTCCTGATTTGCCAACTCCAGTCCTGATTTGCCTGATCCAGATTGGAACATGGTTTAAGGCTGCAAATTAACATAGTTTAAAGTTGCACATTATGATACAGCACAGAAGGAGGCCATTCGGCCCATCGTGCCAATCCTGTCTCATTGAAATAGCTTTCCAGTTAGTCCCATTCCCCTGCTCTTTACCGATAGCCCTATAAAAAATTTTCTCTTCAAGTATTTATCCAATTCCCTTTTGAAAGTTATTATTGAATCTGCTTCCACCGCCCTTTCAGGCAGTGCATTCCAGATCATAACAACTCGCTGCGTAAAAAAATGCTTCCTGATGTCACCTCGGGCTCTTTTGCCAATCACCTTAAATCCGTGTCCTCTGGTTACTGACCCATCTGCCACTGGAAACAGTTTCTCCTTATTTACTCTGTCAAAACTGTTCATGATTTTGAACACCTCTATCAAATCTCCCCTTAACCTTCTCTGTTCTAAGGAGAACAACCCCAGATTCTCCAGTTCTGACGAAAGGTCATTTCTTTCACCACAGATGCTGTCTGACTTGCTGAGTATTTCCAGCATTTTCTGTTTTTATTTCAGCTTCTCCACATAACTGAACTCCCTCATCCCTGGTACCATTCTAGTAAATCTCTCCTGCACCCTCTCTGAGGCCTTGACATCCTTCCTAAAGTGTGGTGCCCAGAATTAAACACAATACTCTAGCTGAGGCCTAACCAGTGTTTTATGAAGGTTTAACATAACTTCCTTGCTTTTGTACTCTATGCCTCTATTAATAAAGCCCAGGATCCCATATGCTTTTTTAACAGCCTTCTCAACTTGTCCTGCCACGTTCAAAGATTTGTGTATATACACCCCAAGGTTTCTCTGTTCCTGCACCTCCTTTAAAATTGTACCATTTAGTTTGTATTGCCTCTCCTCATTCTTCCTACCAAAATGCATCACTGTACACTTCTCTGTTAAATTTCATCCCATGCGTCTGCCCATTTCACCAGTCTGTCTCTGTCCTCCTGAAATCTGTTACTATCCTCCACATTGTTTACTACATTTCCGAGTTTCGTGACATCTGCAAATGTTGAAATTATAACCCTCTATACCCAAGTCCAGGTCATTAATATATATCAAAAAGAGCAGTGGTCCTAATACTGACCCCTGGTGAACAACACTGTATACTTCCCTCCAGTCTGAAAAACAACCGTTCACCACTACTCTCTGCTTTCTGTCCCTTAGCCAATTTTGTATCCATGCTGCCACTGTCCCTTCAATCCCATGGGCTTTAATTTTGCTAACAAATGTGGTACTTTATCAAATGCCTTCAACCGCACTACCCTCATCAACCCTCTCCATTACTTCATCAAGAAACTCAAACAAGTTAGCCAAACACAATTTTCCTTTAACAAATCCCGTGCTGACTTTCATTTATTAGCCCAGACTTTTCCAAGTGCTAATTAATTTTGTCCCGGATTATTGCCTCTAAAAGTTTCCCACCACCGATGTTAGGCTGACTGGCCTGTAATTGTCAGGTTTATCCCTCCGCCTTTTTTGAACAGGCAACCCCCCCACCCCATTTCTAAGCAGGATTGGAAGATTGTGGTCAGAGCCTCCGCAATTTCCACCTTGATTTCCTTCAGTAACCTAGGATGTCTCGCATCTGGACCGGGCGACTTTTCTACTTTGAGTACTGCCAATCTTTTAAGTCCCTCCTCTTTATCTATTTTTATCCTATCCAATATCACTCCTCCTCCTCCTTTACTGCTACAATGGCAGCATCCTCTTCTCTAGCATAGACCGATGTGAAGTATTCATTTAGTGCCTCAGTCATGCCCCCTGCCTCCACAAGAAGATCTCCTTTATTTTCCCTAAGTGGTCCCACCCTTCCTTTGACTACCCTTTTACTATAATCTGGGCGCTGGCATCGCGGCGATTAACCCGCCCGGTGGTTGAGATGCAGGTTGTATGTGAGATTCGTACTACCGGATCATCTCCATGATTTCTGTGTGCAGCCAGTGCTACCTGCGCTGCTGAGTAGCTGAACGCCCCAGCAGGGGGCTCGATATGGGGCATGGCCAGCACTACTTAAAGGGGAGGTGCACTGTCAATGCAATCAGTGGAGGAAGAAAAATCTAATGGCTGGGCCTGCGATTAGAGCGTGCACGGAGGTTCTCCAATGACGCACGGGAGGCCCTCGTGGACGAGGTGGATTCACGGAGAGCTATCCAGTGTCCGCAGTGGGGGGCAGGAGACCCTCCAGACACCAGCTGCGGAGGCAGTGGGAGGAAGTGGTGCTGGTAATGAATGCTAGGAGCATAGCACTACGCATGAGGATGCAGTGCAGGAAAAAGTTCAATGATTTGACACGAGTGGTCAAGGTGAGTGAATTCAAATACCAAATGGCACATCCTACCAACTGCACCCCTGCTCCACGCGCAACATCCCCCCATCACCCGCCCACCAACAAACGCTGCCCATCCGTACACAACGCTGCACTTCGGATGCTGCATCTCACCCTCGCATAGGACCACTCTTGCGATCCACACACCCACCATTCACAGCTCACTCACACTGGCAGCTATTCAACCATGACAGGCACATCACCCACACACCTTGCAGGATACTCACTGACTCTGCCTTGCCTTGCTGGAGAAGGTGGTACATAACAGCCGGCAGACCGAAAGACTCGAGGGAGGACAGACACGCCAACACGTCCTCACACCCCTGGAGGAGACCGTACTGGGGATCATTGGGCGGGCCATCACTGCGGCCGTGGCCACTGGCGGCACCAGAGGTCCCAACGAAGGGGGTCTCTGCATACCTAATCCTCCTTCTCGTTTCCCACATCTCACTCATACCACAATCTTTTCTGATGCACTTGCTACAGATGGTATCAGCACGCACGTGTTACTTTCTCCTCTCCCCGCTCCACAACTCAACCCGTCTCCTTTTATCATTGTAGATAACTAAGAACTGGAGCCGGCACCTTCCGAGGAGGAGGAGGAGGGAGACACTGAAGCCACACCATCACTCGATCTGACACTCGAATCCACCAGCTCAGAGACTGACACTGCGCGTCCTTTAGAGGTTAGGTTAGAGGAGGGATCGGCACGTGGTGAGACACCGAACACAAGTGCACAGGAGCCGGGGCGGGGGGAACAGATACCACAGGAGCCAACTCGCCGGAGGGCGCGGTCGCTCACTAGTTCTGCTGCAGAGGAGTCAGATAAGGACTTCGATGGTCCAGGCTACAGAAGCCTAGCTGATGGGCGTACACCAGCAAATGCTTGGGGCACTGGAAAGCCTGCCAGAAAGCCTGCGCACAATGAGAAGGGGCTTGGAGGAGTCCAGCTCCAACTTGGCGCAGGGCTTTGCGCAGAGCTTGGAGCCCATCCTTTCCAACATGGAACAGGTGGTCACCTCCATCAGTGCACCTGTGGAACCCACCATGATGCAGTGTCTGATGGCCAATGTCACGGCTTTCACTGCAGCACAGACCGATGTCATCAAAGGCCTGACTGCTGCATTTGCAGCTCAGACTGAATTAGGAAGCTCAGACTGCTGCAATGGAAGCTCAGACTGCGGCTATCGTGGCTCTGAGTACCACTGTGGAACAGGGCTCCGAGGACATCACCACACTCCAGCTATCCGTTCTCCAGCTGATCACCAGGATTGCTGAGGCGCCGCCCCGGGAGAGTGGCATTGGCGCCATGGCAGTCGGACCTGCTGTCCTCTCTCAGGATGACAGCATTCCTGCTCCCACCCCTCCCACTCCGCCAGTACCCTTGTTATTGCCTGTCAGCCAGCCAGGCCAGGCTGCTGCAGCCCAGGCCGAGATGGTGCAGTGTGAAGCCAGGCCATCCCCTCCCAGAGCTGCTTAAGGTTGTCCTCCAAGGCCATCTGCACGCTCCTCAATTGAAGGCCAGCAGCCTCCCACCACTCATGCTCCAGCCGCTGGGGATGCACCTCATAGGAGCATTAGGATAGGTAAAGATACACGAACGACAGGCACTGAGGGAATGCACAAGAGTGAATAGTGCAATGTTGTATACATGATTTCATGTGTAAGTTTATAAATTTGTGTTTGAAGTCGCAGTTGATGGGTGTTTTTTATTTCTGTGTTGAGCTATAGGAGGAAGCAATGTGTAATCAATGATTTGATGGTTATATGGGAGAGGACAGGTGGGGAGTGTAGGACTGTTGGTGACTTGGGAGGTGTCGTTGAGGTTATTGATATCACTCATGAATAAGGTGAGCACACAGAGCCCTGGCAGACAGGGCCAGTGCACTTGTTGCCTCCTTGCCTCCTCCTCCTCTTCCTCCTCTTTCTCTGCCTCTGGCTCAGGGTCTCACCGGATAGGCGGTGGCAAGGGCTGTCCTCTCATAAGGGTGAGGTTGTGCAGCTTACAATGATAAATCTTGATACCTGCTCAGTGGAGTACTGCAGGGCTCCAACAGAACGGTCCAGGCAGCAGAAGCACTGTTTCATGAGGCATGTGGTGTGCTCAATTTTTCACACAAAGGGTAATGGAAATCTGGAACTCTCTGCCCCAAAAGGTGGATGCTTGAAATTTTCGAGACTGAGATCGATAGATTTTTGTTAGCTAAGGGTATCAAGGGATATGGAGCAAAGGTGGGTAAATGGAGTTGAGATAGAGGTCAGCCATGATCTAATTGAATGGCGGAACAGGCTCGAAGGGCTGAATGGCCTACTCCTGATCCAATGTTCCTATGGTTTATTGGATTGCTTAATTTATCAAGAAGTTGAACTGGGGTTGCTCAGTAAATCAAAGTTTTTAGCTAAGTTCATACCAAATACCAAAAATATTTTCCTTTCTGGTTAAGTCCTCTGCTGAAGAGGCTTCATGCCAACCTGTTAGTAGCCTTGATCACAAATTATCCTTCTAAAATTAAATTAGCCAAACAACGCAGCCTGGACATTGATGGCAGCCGATAGAATTAGGCAGCATGGAGCCCTCATGTTTTTCTTCTGAGCTCATTATCTCTGTGATTATCTGATTTGCAGCTGCTCACCGATATTGTGTGATTGAGTTAACAAGGTTAGTTTGACTCCTGCTGCTGTCACTTTACAGAAGCTCGCGAGATAACCAGTGCTCGATCACACCTCGGGTTGAACTCGAGGCCTCTGCTGGTTGCCAGGTAACTGCAGCCTGTGGCCTTGTCCCGTTCGTTGCAGCTGAGTTCGTAAAGCAGCTGAGTTTCAACACTGAGTGCAGGGATACAAGTAATAAAAAGCTCAGAGGCACTACAAACTCTTCCTAACTGGTGAAATAAACATTGCAAAAGAAAATTCTTAATAAAGTCATATGGAGTCGACACTCAGCGTGTTCAACCAATGAAGAGCAGCAATCAACAAGGTTAGTAGAATTTTGAACTGACAGTAGAGCACAAGTGAGAGGAGGTAATGATCAAAGTGTACAGTGCTCTGGTCAGACTGCTCCTTGATTACTGCGTGGAAGGAAGGTGGGTGGGTGGTAGGTAGAGGTCTTTAAGATTTGGAAAGGTAGCCTTAGAGAAAATGTTTTCACTTGTGGGGGAGCCCAAAACTAGAGGTCCAAAATATAAAATAGTCGCTAATAAATCCAATAAGGAATTCAAGAGAAACTTCTTTACCCAAAGAGTGGTTAGAATGTGGAACCACAAGGAGTAATTGAGGTGACTCACATAGATGCATTTAAGGGGAAGCTGGATAAGCACATGAGGGAGAAAGGAGTAGAAGGATATACTGATAGGGTTAGATGAAGCAGGGAGAGAGGAGGCTCCTGCGGAGAACAGACCGGTTGGGCCGAATAGCCTGTTTCTGTGCTCTAGTTTCGATGTAACTCGATGTAGGTAGGTGGGTAGGTAGGTAGGTCACGGATTCAAGTCTCACTCCGACTTGAGCACATAATCTAGGCTGACACTGCAGTGCAGTACTGAGGGAGTGCTGCACTGTTGGAAGTGCCGTCTTTCAGATGAGACATTAAACCAAGGCCCTTTCTGCTCCCTCAGGTGAACATAAAAGATCCCACGCCACTATTCGAAGAAGAGCAGGGAAGTTCTCCCCAGTGTCCTGACTAATATTTATCCCTCAACCAATATCACTAAAACAGATGATCTGGTCATAATCTCATTGTTGTTTGTGGGATCTTGCTGTGAGCAAATTGGTCGCCGCATTTCCTACATTACAACAGTGACTACACTTCAAAAAGTACTTCATTGGCTGTAAAGAGCTTTGGGACGTCCTGAGGACTCGGCCAGATGGGGGCGGGGAAGGACTGGGTAACCCCACCACACCTGATTCCTGCCTGTCAGGGGTGGGGGGGGAGTTAAAATTGACCCCTTAATATCACATTTAGTATCAAATATGTTTTTGCAGATTTTATGCTGATGAAATAGAGGCTAAACACTGGTGATCAGTACGGACCCATACATTATTGAGGGGGGAGAACACATAGAAATACATAAAAGTTACAACATGGAAACAGGCCATTTGGCCCAACATGAGCAAATAGTTCCAATCATATTTACCCTCCCTTTTCTCATTCCCTTTCAACCCCTTTTCCTTCATCCACCTCTCCAATCTCATCTTCAATGTTGACACAGTTTCTGCCTCAACCACTAACCCTGGAAATGAATTCCACAGCCTCACAACTCTCTGTGTGATGAAGTTTCTCCTGCCCTCTGTTCTAAATCTCTTACATTTAATCTTGTATCTATGGCCCCTCGCTCTAGACCCTCAATCACTGGAAACAGTCTGCTTCTATCCCCCCATCCCATCCTGTCATCATTTTAAACCCTTCTATTATATCACCCCAGTAATCTGTGCTGTTCTAATGAAAAAGACCCAATTTTTAAAGTCTTTCTTCGTAATGTATTTCCTCAAACCCAGGTAATATCCTTTAACCTCAATATCCTTCCTATAGTGTGGAGCCCAATACTGCACACAGTAACTGAGGTATTATTCAGGTTTTATATTGGCTCATCATTACCTCTTGGATGTTATACTCTATACCTCATGATAAGACATCGAATTAGAATAGCTATTTTTACAGCCTTATCAACCCTAGGTGCTGCCTTTAATATCCTCTGAACTTGTCCCCCCAATTCCCTCTGCTCCTCCACAGCACTGAATCTACTTCCATTCACGGTATAATTACTGCTCTTATTTTTTTTTAACATTTACTGACATTGAATTCCATCTGCCACTTTTTAGCCCATTTCCCCATCTTATCAATATCCCTTTGCAGCTTCCTTTGATCTTGTAAAGAATTAACTATACCTCAAATTTTGACACTATTCCCATTGGGCCTGTATCCAAATCATTGATGTACACAGTGAACAGAAGCAGTCCCAGAACATAACCCTGTGGGGCACCACTACCAACTGCACTGACAAACCCTCCTTAACTCCTACTCTCTGTTTTCTCCCTTTTTAAAATTTTAATAAACCAATTTTTAATCAAGTTTGATTTCCTCCCCCTAATTCCATACCCCTTAATTTTCTCCAATAATCTCCCTCTCGGTACCTTGGCAAAGATTTTCCTAAAGTTGATGTACGCTACATCCACTGCATTTTCCCCATCCACCGTGTCTGTTACCTCCTCAAAGAATTCTATGAGGTTTGTCAAACACGATTGTTCCTAATTTGCTCTTTATCTAGATACATGGTAATTTTATCCTTAATTACAGACTCTAAAACATTCCCTACCACAAATGTTAAGCTAATGGTCTATAATTACCTGGATTAGCTCTGTATCCCCTTTTAAAAATGGGTATTACATTGGTCACTCTCTCATCCTCCAGCACACTCAGTCGAGCCCTGAAATGCCTAAGGCTTTGCCAACTTCCTCTCTCATCTCACTCTGGATCCTATGATGTAGTCCATCGGGCTCTTTAGCTTCCTTTAGCCTAACTATCTTACCTAAAGTTTTTCTTTTATCCATCACATTATCATTCATTTCACTCTCCATGAGATTGAGAGTGGGGGGTTTACCTCCTCTCTCATATCTTTCTCCAATATCCAATTATTAATGTGGACTTATACATTACTGAGAAGGGAGCAGGACAACACATATCGTGACTTCACTCACAAAATAAGCACTTCACGAATCACTAAGCCTCTGAAGTTTACTTGTCTTGGCGATGTTGGGAGACTCCAATGAAGACATTTATTCAGTAGAGCTGCGCCCACATTCTGTGTGT
Source organism: Heptranchias perlo (assembly GCF_035084215.1). Lineage (NCBI taxonomy): Eukaryota > Metazoa > Chordata > Chondrichthyes > Hexanchiformes > Hexanchidae > Heptranchias > Heptranchias perlo. Next base: position 49,530,774 of record NC_090343.1, on the reverse strand, counting down.
TTTCATGCATCAAAGATTGACCTGATTAGAACTGTAAATGTCATTCTTAAAAATTAAGGCTTTTGATTAGCTAGTAAGAACCTTCCCAAGGCTGATTTTCAACCAATCAAAACTGAATTGTCTGGAAGTTCCTCCCACTTCCAAAATGGATGGTCAGCACCAGAAGGTGAAGAAAATGTGTGAAAATTTTGTTTAAAATTAATTAAAAGGTTTGAATCAATAGATTAGGTTAAATTAGATTTCAAAGTCAAATAAAAGTATAATTTTAAATGGGGTGCAGGAACAGAGAGACCTGGGAGTTTACGTACACATGTCTGTGAAGGTGGCACGACAAGTTGATAAGGCTGTTAAAAAAGCATTCGGGATCCTTGACTTTATAACAACAACAACATCAACTTGCATTTATAAAGTGCCTTTAACATGTTAAAACTTCACAGGGCGTTATGAAATAAAATTTGACACTGGACCATATAAGGAGATATTAGGACAGGTGACCAAAAGCTTGGTCAAAGAGATAGGTTTTAAGGAGTGTCTTAAAGGAGGAGAGAGAGAGAGGCAGAAAGGTTTAGGAAGGGAATTCCATTGCTTAGAGCCTAGGCAGCTGAAGGTATGGCCACCAATGGTGGAATGATGAAAATAGGGTAACTGCAAGAGGCCAGAATTGGAGGAGCGCAGGGATCTCGGAGGGTTGTAGGGCTGGAGGAGGTTACAGAGATAGGGAGGGGCGAGGCCACGGAAGGATCTGAACACAAGGATGAGAATTTTAAACTTGAGTCATCACCGGACCAGGAGCCAATGTAGGTCAGCGAGCACAGGGGTGATGGGCAAACAGGACTTGGTGCAAGTTAGGATCGGGGCAGCAGAGTTTTGGATGAGCTCAAGTTTATGGAAGATGGTAGATGGGTGGCCGGCCAGGAGAGCATTGGAATAGTCGAGTCAAGAGGTAACAAAGGCATGGATAAGGATTTTAGCAGCAGATGAGCTGAGGTAGGAGCAGGGATGAGCGATGTTACAGAGGTAGAAGTAGTGGTGATGGAGCAGATATGGGGTTGAAAGCTTAGCTCAGGGTCAAATAGGATGCCATGGTTTTGAATAGTCTGGCTCAGCCTCAAACTATGGCCAGGGAGAGGGATAGAGTCAGTGGCTAGGGAATGGAGTCTGTGGCGGGGACTGAAGAGAATGGTTTCAGCCTTCCCAATATTTAATTGAAGGAAATTTCTGCTCAACCAGTACTGGATGTCAGACAGGCAGCATGACAAATCAGAGGCAATGGAGGGGTTGAGAGAGGTGGTGGTGAGGTAGAGCTGTGTCGTCAGCGTACATGTGGAGCCTAGTGTCATGTTTTTGTTGTGCTTTTGGTGTGCTATAAACAAAGTCATAGAGTACAAAAGCAAAGAATTTATGCTAAACACTGGTTAGGCCCCAGCTGGAGTATTGTGTTCAATTCTGGGCACCACACTTTAGGAAGGATGTCAAGGCCTTAGAGAGGGTGGAGAGGAGATTTTCTAGAATGGTACCAGGGATGAGGGACTTCAGTTCTGTGGAGAGATTGGAGAAGCTGGGGTTGCTCTCCAAAGAGATTAAGGGGGGAATCAAGGGGAGATTTAATAGAGGTGCTGAAAGTTATGAAGGGTTTTGATAGAGTAAATAGGGAGAAACAGTTTCCACTGGCAGGAGGGTCGATAACCAAAGGACACAGATTTAAGATAATTGGCAAAAGAACCAGGAGTGAGATGAGGAGAATTTTTTTTACACAGGGAATTTTATATATACTTGAAAAGGAAAAAAAATCAGGGCTACGGGGAAAGAGTAAGGGAGTGGGATAAATGGATAGCTCTTTCTAAGAGTCAGTACAGGCACGATGAGCTGAATGGCCTCATTCTGTGCTGTATCATCCTATGATTCTATAAAGGTAACATAATAAAAAGGAGAGATGCAGAGAATGAGACAATAGGATGAGCAGAATCAAGACCGTTTAAAATGTTTGATTTTTATTCACAAATGTAATAAATCTATTTCTGGTATTTGAGTAGCTTTGTTGCTGCAATTTGAGTCTCTGTTTCAGAGTGCGGGCTCAGAGAAGCTGGCTGGCCCAGGGAGGCAGGCATTTCGCCGGATTAGCCAGCAATCCAAGGGTTAAAGCACCATCTTTCAGAACAGGTTAGCAGAGAAAACAAAGTTCTGGCAGCACTTTAGTGAATCACCAGAATGAACATGGCACATACTATAGAACGTGATTGTTATCTGCCTCTGTTGGAGACACAGAGGCCCGTTGGAGATGAGGGATTGCAAGGAATGAGACTTCTCACATTTTACCAGCAACAGTAGACTTTAAAGACGACCAAATAGATTCACTCCGTTTTTTTTAATTTAAAAGGAGGTTACATCTAGTTTTCAATAATTAATTCCCTGTGTTAATAGAGGTACACTGAGTGATTGACACAGCTCATTAACTTACTGCTTTGTTAATTATTGAAGGGGTGGGAAAAGTCAATAAAACAGGAAGGAATGCATTCCAATTCTAATTAGTTTGTTGTGTCCTTGCCGGCCTATTAGGAAGTAAATTAATAATTGCCTGGGTATTCACCACTTTGAAATTAAGGAAATGAATATATAGAGGGAATGATCTCAGATCGAATTGATTGCTCTTAAACCTGCAGCTGTCCTTGACAGTCCTCTATTCTCTGCCATTCCACTTCACATATCGGATAAAATATTTCTATTGTTCCAGCTAGGCTGCTTCACAGTCTCACTCAAGCCCTTCGATTGGATTAAGTGCAGCCCCAGTGTTTGTGATGGAGGCTGGCATGGGCCTTGTACCCAGGCTTCAGCTGCAGGACTCGAGTAAAGTTGGTCTCTCGATAAGCACAGGCCAATTTAATGCAACTCCCTTAACTTTCCTACAGACCCTGCATCTGAAGTAACAGTTACTTCCAAATTGGCCTGGAAACAATGAACACCATGAGCAATGCGCAGCCTGGAGGAGAGGAGCATTGCTCCTGGCTTGTGCAACTGGAATTCTTCAACTGATGTGTGTAATTGTGTTTCCAAAAGTAGAAAGCAATGACAGTAAATTCATTTCATGATGTGGACCAGCACTTATTGCCCATCCCTAGTTGCCCTGAGAAGTTGGTGGTGGAACTTCCTGGTTTGACACTTGAGTGGCTTGCTAGGCCACAAGGCAGTTAAGAGTCAACCACAATGATGTGGGATTGGAGTCACCTATAGGCCAGACTGGGCAGGTTTCCTTCCCTAAAGGGCATCAGTGAAGCAGTAGAGATTTTTACAATAATCTGACAGCTTCATGGTCACTTTTACAAGAGACCAGTTTTTTTATTTCCAGATTTTTTTTAAAGGGGGTTTCTATTGACACCACATGGTTTATGCTTAGTGTTTGGTTGGAAATCTTTTTTATTATTATTGGTTTGTTACCAGACTAATTCTTTTAAACCTAATTTCAAATTCTCAAACTGCTGTGGTGGGATTTGAACTCATGTTCATGACAGGATTGTTAGTCCAGGCCGACTGGATTACTGGTCCAGTAACATAACCGCTACACTACCGTACCCCACTGCAGTGCGTTGTCTACAGCAACATCGGGCTCTATTTTAGCACCCGCTATCTGGTGCGTTCCTTGGGGGGGCTCCGAAAATCAAGGAATCCCGGTGCGGGTCAGGAGCCCAGCTCCAACCCGCCCACTTCCGGGTTCCCCACAGATGCGCCGACGTGCGCGCAGCCCCCGCATGTGGGACTCCCGCAGGCAATTAAAGCCAGTGGGGTGCCACTTGAGAGTATTTACTTAGGTATTTCAGGTCATTAACTGACGTGATTAAGGGAATATGTCAGGAGGGGTGGGATTTTACAAACAACTGGGACTGTTTCCCGTACTGGGGGAAACACTCCCAGTTGAAATGGATGTGTTGCAGCCATCAGCCTGTGGCAGCTGCAAAGGTCCAATTGACAGGTGCGGGGGGAGACCCTCACTCATTGCAGGAGGCCACTCTGTCACTTGGGACAAAGTTTGGCCTCCACCGCCCTCCTCCTGACAATCAAATTCACCAACTTGCACACTTACCCCAGTGTCCAGACACATGTACCTACCTTGCGGACCCCCTCAGATGTACATCTTCCGGATGGGGGCCGCCGTAGCTGCAGTCATGACCTCCTCGGAGGGCGAACAGCATCACCAGCCTCGCCGGCCACGCCGTCCACCTCTGACACGTGGAGCTCCACAACACAGTGCTGTGACACATCCACCTGCACAGCAGGAGGGAGGGCAACCGCAGAGAGAGATGCGTCGCAGAGGGCACTACCCTCGCCACAGGGTCCACAGACCGAGGCTCAGCTTCCTGGACCTCTCTGAGCAGCAGTGCACATGGAGGCTCAGAGTCACTCGACATGTAGCCGTGGACAGCGCAGCCTCCTTCATGCCGAGCTGCTCCCGGTTGGCCCGAGCACCATCTTCTTACCTGTCGCTGTCAAAGTCACCACTGCCCTCAACAACTTCTCCTCCGCATCCTTCCAGGGTGCCACCGGGGACATCACCGACGTCTCTCAGTCGTCTGCACAAAAGAGCCCTGCAAGTACACCTACACCCACTCTGCAGTGACACAATGGGTGGCATCAGGTGTGGGTCTTCATTGTGATCCTCAGGAAAGGGCATTGTTGCACAAACCAGACAAGATTTGCAAAGACGTGGCAGTAGTGGTGACAATATAATATGTGATGTGAGTTGGTCAGAAATCAAATATAAGTAAAAACCATGACAAACCCTCAAACACCCTTGTGCATCCCCTTCATGCTCACTACACGTTTGCCTTACGCTGCCTACTGCACATATGTGATGCATGCCCTGTGGCTGCAGCACAGGTAGTGGCAGGTTGAGTGAGGCTGACTGTGAAAGAGATGCATGAGGGGGTGAGTATGAGATAGAGCCATGAGATTGTATGAGGATTGGGTTGAGTGGTAGTGGTGGGATGAGTACTGGTGAGGTGAGTAAGTGCAGGTAAGATGAGGATGAGGTTTGAGTGGGTGTGAGGGGTGATGTGACAGAGTAGTGTTGGCAGTGCAGAAGGAGATGTGGGGTGGGGGCGGTGATGTGGCAGACAGAGTGTCGGGGAATGAGTAAGTGTTCTCACTGTGGCTGACCTACTTAGGTCATTGGAGCGCCTCCTGCACTGTATGCAGGTGCGCGATATGTTGGTGGTGCAGGTGACCTCCTCTGCCACCTTGAGCCAAGCCTTCCTGGTGGCAGAGGCAGGCCGCTTCCTCCCGCCCGCCGGGGGGAAGATCTCTGTCCTCCCCCTCCTCCTCACCCCATGTATTGATACCTGGGGTGAGGCATCATTAAACTGGGAGCAGCCTTCCCCCTGGGCTGCTCCATGCTGTAATTTTTGCTATTTGATGCAGCATCTGTCAGTGGAGGACTGCCCCTTTAAATAGAGCTCGTCCAGCTGACAGATCTTACTGCGCATGCGCAGTCCGCCTGACGCGCAGCTCAGCAGTGGGGAACCCGGAAGACCAGGTAAGTGGATTCAATTAGGCTGCGATCGCGCGGGGGGCAGACTGATTTCGCTGGGCGCATTACCCACGCACCCAATAGCCCCCCCGCTGCGAACCCGCAGCCCTGGAAATATCGAGCCCATCATGTCTAACTTGTACTTACTATGTGCCCTTTCTATTTGTCAGTGGTGGCTGGAGACTTCAGCTAGTGAGCGCTACTCCCCGAAACCCCCTCCCTAAAATGAATTAAAGGTGTATTGGCCCACAGCTTCCAGAAATATGTTTAACCACTTTATTCAACTCTCAGTTCAGTTTCTGATAAATGAAGGCCTGAGAAGGAGGTCCAGGTGACCCAGGGCCATAGTTGAGATTTAATTTGGTGAAGAACCTCCTTCATCGAGCAACCAAAGGCCCCTGATCCCTAATCTGTACTATGTTGGGTTAAGCTCAGCTCAGGTGGCAACGAGGTGATAACTGGTGAGGGAGGGGGAAATAATCAACCAGAACTATTGCTGTTGATCAGCGCCCAATGATTAACGCTAGAAAATCTTTGTGTTTGGACATTGAGTGAGGACAGGATTTCTTTTTGGCTGTAACCCCTCCCATATATGAATATGACACTAAAAATCACTGCCTCCAACGACAACCAGTGCATTCATTTAGTGCCCTTAATGTGACAAACATCCTGAGGTGCTTCACAGTGGAGCGAGCAGACACCAAATCATATCAAGAGTTAGGAGAAGTGACCAAATGCATGATTGGACATGCAGTTTGTAAACGTGGGGAGGGGATTAACATGGCTAAAAGTTTTAGGGAGGGAGTCCCAAAGAATAGGGCCCATTGGCTGAAGGCTCTGTTCACCATTAGCAAAAAGAAAAGGCACATGGTAAGTACAAGTTAGACATGATGTTGCTGCATTGATGGTACACGTAGAAACATAGAAACATAGAAAATAGGAGCAAGAGTAGGCCATTCGGCCCTTTGGGCCTGCTTCGTCATTCAAAAAGATCATGGCTGATCGTCTAACTCAGTACCCTGTTCCCGCTTTTTCCCCATATCCCTTGATCCCTTTAACATTAAGAAATATATCTATCTCCTTCTTGAATACATCTAATGACTTGGCCTCCACTGCCTTCTGTGGTAGAGAATTCCACAGGTTCACCACCCTCTGAGTGAAGAAATTTCTCCTCATCTCGGTTCTAAATGGCATACCCCGTATCCTGAGACTGTGACCCCCAGTTCTGGACTCCCCAGCCATCGGGAACATCCTCCCTGTATCTAGTCTGTCTAGCCCAGTTAGAATTTTATACGTTTTGATGAGATCACCTCTCATTCTTCTAAACGCTAGTGAATTTAGGCCTAGTCGACCCAATCTCTCCTCATACATCAGTCCTGCCATCCCAGGAAACAGTCTGGTAAACCTTCGTTCCACTCCCTCCATGGCAAGGACATCCTTCCTCAGATAAGGAGACCAAAACTGCACACAATACTCCAGGTGTGGTCTCACCAAGGCCCTGTATAACTGCAGTAAGACATCCCTGCTCCTGTACTCAAATCCTCTTGCAATGAACGCCAACATACCATTCGCCTTCCTAACTGCTTGCTGCACCTGAATGCTCACTTTCAGCAACTGGTGTACAAGGACACCCAGGTCTCGTTGCACCTCCCCTTTTCCCAATCTATCACCATTCAGATAATAATCTGCCTTTCTGTTTTTACAACCAAAGCGGAAAACCTCACATTTATCCACGTTATACTGCATCTGCCATGTTCTTGCCCACTCACCCAACTTGTCTAAATCACATTGGAGCCTCTTTGCATCCTCCTCACAGCTCACATTCCACCCCAGCTTTGTGTCGTCTGCAAACTTGGAAATGTTACATTTGGTTCCCTCATCCAAATCATTGATATATATTGTGAATAGCTGGGGCCCAAGCACTGATCCCTGCGGTACCCCACTAATCACTGCCTGCCACCTGGAAAAAGACCCGTTTATTCCTTCTCTCTGTTTCCTGGCTGTCAACAATTCTCAATCCATGCCAGTATATTCCCCCCAAATCCCATGTGCTTTAATTTTGCACACTAACCTCTTATGTGGGACCTTATCAAAAGCCTTCTGAAAATCCAAATACACCACATCCACTGGTTCTCCCCGATCTATTCTACTAGTTACAGCCTCAAAAAACTCCAGTAGATTTGTTAAGCATGATTTCCCTTTCATAAACCCATGCTGACTTTGTCCAATCCCGTTAATGCCCTCCAAGTGTTCTGTTATCACATCTTTTATAATAGACTCTAGCATTTTCCCCACTACTGATGTTAGACTAACTGGTCTGTAATTCCCTGTTTTTTCTCTCCCTCCTTTTTTAAATAGTGGGGTTACATTTGCCACCCTCCCATCTGTTCCAGAGTCTATAGAATTTTGGAAGATGATCACCAAAGCATCCACTATTCCTTTAGTACTCTGGGATGTAGATTATCAGGCCCTGGGGATTTGTCAGCCTTTAGCCTTTACATGATACACTTCATACTTGTAGAAACAACTGCAGCAGTTTAATGGTCTTATACACAGTTTATTGTAAGGTACTTTACCCAATGAACATTTGGGAGCTGACTGAGTGCACGAAAATTGTAAGATGTGTAAATGAGTAGAGTTCGTCTTTAATTTATCTTAGATATAACTTTTTAACCAGCGATAATCTTCATAACTTCTCTTTTCAGACTACTGGATCAATTACACATTAAGGCATTCCAGTAGGGTACTGTAGTGTTGTGGTTATGTTGCTGCACTAGTAATCCAGAGGCCCAGACTAGTAATCCAGAGGCCCGGACTAGTAATCCAGAGGCCCGGACTAGTAATGCAGAGGCCCGGAATAGTAATGCAGAGGCCCGGACTAGTAATGCAGAGGCCCGGACTAGTAATCCAGAGGCCCAGACTAGTAATCCAGAGACCCAGAGTAGTAATCCAAAGGCCCGGACTAGTAATCCAAAGGCCCGGGCTAGTAATCCAAAGGCCCGGGCTAGTAATCCAAAGGCCCGGGCTAGTAATCCAAAGGCCCGGGCTAATAATTCTGAGAATAAAAACAAAAAATGCTGGAAATACTCAGCAGGTGAGGAGAGGGAAACAGAGATAATGGGCTCGATTTTAGCACCCGCTATCGGGTGCGTTCTCGGCGGGGGGGCCCCGAAAATCGCGAAATCCAGGAGCGGGACCGGATCGCGCCACGATCCTGCCCACTTCCGGGTTCCCCGCTGACGCGCCGGCGTGCGCGCGCAGCCCCCGCTGGTGGGAATCCTGCAGGCAATTAAAGCCAGTGGGATGCCACTTGACAATATTTAGTTAGGTATTTCAGGTCATTAACTGACCTGATTAAGGGACTATGTGGGATTTTTGATCAACATGGGACTGTTTCCCACACTGGGGTGGGGGGAGACCCTCACTCATTGCAGGAGGCCGCTCTGTCACTTGGGACAAAGTTTGGCCTCCACCACCCCCCTCCTGACGGTCAAAGTCACCAACCTGCTCACTTACCCCGGGGTCCGGAGACATGTACCTACCTTGCGGACCCCCTCACATGTACATCTTGCAGATGGGGGCCGCCGTAGCTGCAGTCATGACCTCCTCCTCGGGCGAACAATATCACCAGCCTCGCCATCCACGCTGTCCACCTCTGACACGTGGAGCTCCACAACAGAGTGCTGTGACACATCCACCTGTACAGCAGGAGGGAGGGCAACCGCAGAGAGAGTTGCGTCGCAGAGGGCACTACCCTCACCACAGGTTCCACAGACCGAGGCTCAGCCTCCTGGACCTCTCTGAGCAGCAGTGCACAAGGAGGCGCAGATTAACTCGACATGTAGCCGTGGACATCTGCAGCCTCTTTCATGCCGAGCTGCTCCCAGCTGGCCCGAGCACCATCTTCCTACCTGTCGCTGTCAAAGTCACCACTGCCCTCCCGAACTTCTCCTCCGCAGCCTTCCAGGGTGCAACCGGGGACATCGCCGACGTCTCTCAGTCGTCTGCGCAGAAGAGCCCTGCAAATACACCTACACCCACTCTGCAGTGACACAATGGGTGGCATCAGTGGTGGGTCGTCATAGTGATACCCAGGAGCGGGCATTATTGCACAAACCGGACAGGATTCGCGAAGACGTGGCAGTAGTGGTGCCAATACAATGTGTGATGTGAGTTGTTCTGAAATTCAATATAAGTAACAACCATGACAAACCCTCAAACACCCTTGTGCGTCCCCTTCATGCTCACGACATGTTTGCCTTACGCTGCCTACCGCACATATGTGATGCATGCCCTGTGGCTGCAGCACAGGTGGTGGCAGGTTGAGTGAGGCTGGCCGTGAGAGAGATGCACGAGAGGGTGAGTATGGGATAGAGCCATGAGATTGTATGAGGATTGGGTTGCGTGTTAGTGGCGGGATGAGTACTGGCGAGGTGAGTAGGTGCAGGTAAGATGAGGATGGGGTTTGAGTGGGTATGAGGGGTGATGTGACAGAGTAGTGTTGGCAGTGCAGAAGGAGATGTGGGGTGGGGGCAGTGATGTGTCAGACGGAGTGTAGGGGAAGGACTACGTGTACTCACTGTGGCTGACCTACTGAGGTCATTGGAGCGCCTCCTGCACTGTATGCAGGTGGGCGATATGTTGGTGGCGCAGGTGACCCCCTCTGCCACCTCGAGCCAGGCCTTCCTGGTGGCAGAGGCAGGCCGCTTCCTCCCGCCCGCCGGGAAGATCTCTGTCCTCCCCTTCCTCCTCGCCCCATATATTGATACCTGGGGTGAGGCATCATTAAACTGGGAGCAGCCGTCCCCCTGGGCTGCTCCATGCAGTCATCTTTGCTATTGGTTGCAGCATCTGTCGGTGGAGGACTGCCCCTTTAAATAGAGCGCCTCCAGCTGACAGATCTTACTGTGCATGCGCAGCCCGCCCGACGCACAGATCAGCAGCGGGGAACCCGGAGGAGCAGGTAAGTGGATCCAATTATTGGTTTGCCTGCTACGATCGCGCGGGAAAACCACTAATTTCACCGGGCGCGTTACCCACACGCCCAATGTTTCTGGTTGATGACCTTTCATCAGAACTGGAAGAAGTTCGAGATTTAACAGTTTTTAAGCAAGTACAGAGCTGGGGGAAGGGGGGGAGGAAAGAACAAAAGGAAGGTCTGTGATGGGTGGAGGGCAGGAGTGATTAAAAGACAGAAGAGATGATGGTGCAAGACAAGGAGGGTGGGAATGGGACAAGAAAAGAAACAAAAGATGGGTCTAGAGGAGCTGTAAATGGCAACAGCAAAACCATTACCAACACCCGCTGTCCAAAAAAATGGGTTCCTTGAAGCCTACGCATTTATACATCACAGAACAATACATGGTGTTTACAGACTGCCCCTGCAACTGCCCGTTGCCAAGGCAATCACCGTGTTCAGACAGAGAGGTGTCACCTACAGAACCCCCGAATACACATTCAACAAAAAAACAAACAGGAAAAAAAAACAGAGAGAGAGAGAGAGAGAGGCAGAAACATCCGGAAGGCAGAGAAAGCCAGCAAATGACCCATTATATTAAAAACAGATAGCTTTTGTTCGCTAGTGGGGTAACGTGTAGCGTGACATGAACCCAAGATCCCGGTGTTCAGACAGAGAGGTGACACCTCTCTGTCTGAACACGGTGATTGCCTTGGCAACGGGCAGTTGCAGGGGCAGTCTGTAAACACCATGTATTGTTCTGTGATGTATAAATGCGTAGGCTTCAAGGAGCTCCTGAACATTTACCTGAGGAAGGAGGAAGCCTCCGAAAGCTTGTAGATTTCAAATAAAAATCGTTGGACTATAACTTGGTGTTGTAAAATTGTTTACAATTGTCAACCCCAGTCCATCACCGGCATCTCCACATCATGGCTACCATCGACACCACAAACTGTTGGCTCACAGTGGAAAGGATAACCAAGAAGATCGCGCATATAGACACAGACATCAAGCTTTTACAGAGCTGCAAGAAAGCAGACAAGATCCCGAAAGGACTCCAGATCACGAACCCACTCAGGTCCACATACAACTCGGATTACGCTGGGAGACTCTGCCGCCGTACCTCTCGCACACTCCGCAACCATCTCGTACACCAACTCTACAGCAGACGCCACAACCTCGAAACCAAGATAGAGTCCATACTCTCAACCTGTACTCAGGACACAGCAGACCAGCTACAAGATACCGCCAAACAGACGAGGCAACGGAACTACGCTGCCTACATGAAAACCAAGAGCAGGAAGCTTGAGAAACTCGGCATCACCACCAGCATCGACCAAGCTTCCCCTGGTACCACGGTTGCAACCACAGGGAAGTCTATTGTCAATTTATCCGACCACACCCTTCAACCAGACGAAATCGAGGTTCTCAGCCGAGGGCTCAATTTCTGCCCCACCACCAAAATGGACCCCATCGGTCTCGCGGCGGACACAGAGGAATTCATCAGGAGAATGAGGCTCCGGGAATTCTACCACAAACCCCAAGATTTCAGCAGCGAACCCAATGAGACAATCAACGATCCGGAACAGCAGACAGAGGGATCTGCGGTACAGCAACCAAAGAAGAAAGAGTCAAATTGGACTCCCCCGGAGGGTCGCTGCCCTAAGCTTGACATGTATGCTCAAGCTGGCAGGAGATGCGTCAATGCCAGATTCATCAGCCGCACTCACAAGACAGTCCAGAATGTCACCCGAGCACAACGCAACGCCATCAACGCTCTCAAGACCAACCGCAACATCGTCATCAAACCAGCGGACAAAGGAGGAGCCATCGTCACACAGAACAGAACGGACTATTGCAAAGAAGCAAACCGACAACTGGACAACCAGGAACACGACAGACGGTTACCCACAGACCCAACCAAAGAACACACCCACCAGCTCAACAAACTGATCAAGACCTTCGATCCAGACCTTCAAAACATCCTACGCACTCTCATCCCACGTACTCCCCACGTGGGAGACTTCTACTGCCTCCCAAAGATACACAAAGCCAACACACCCGGACGTCCCATCGTATCAGGTAACGGAACCCTGTGTGAGAACCTCTCTGGATACATCGAGGGCATCCTGAAACCCATCGTACAGGGAACCCCCAGCTTCTGTCGCGACACTACAGACTTCCTACAAAAACTCAGTACCCACGGACAAATTGAACCAGGAACACTCCTCACCACGATGGACGTCTCGGCACTATACACCAGTATCCCCCACGAAGACGGCATCGCTGCGACAGCATCAATACTCAACACCAACAACAGCCAATCTCCAGACGCCATCCTACAACTCACCCGCTTCATCCTGGATCACAATGTCTTCACCTTCGATAACCAGTTCTTTACCCAAACACACGGAACAGCCATGGGGACCAAATTCGCACCCCAATACGCCAACATTTTCATGCACAAGTTCGAGCACGACTTCTTCACTGCACAGGACCTCCAACCAACGCTATACACCAGATACATCGACAACATTTTCTTTCTATGGACCCACGGCGAGGAATCACTAAAGAGACTACACGATAACATCAACAAGTTCCATCCCACCATCAAGCTCACCATGGACTACTCCTCAGAATCAGTTTCTTTCTTGGACACACGAATCTCCATCAAAGACGGGCACCTCAGCACCTCAGTCTACCGCAAGCCCACGGACAACCTCACGATGCTCCACTTTTCCAGCTTCCACCCTAACCACGTCAAAGAGGCCATCCCCTATGGACAGGCCCTGTGAATACACAGGGTCTGCTCAGACGAGGAGGAACGGGATGGACACCTACAGACTCTGAAAGACGCCCTGGTAAGAATGGGATATGACGCTCGACTCATCGATCGACAGTTCCGACGGGCCACAGCAAAAAATCGCGTAGACCTCCTCAGAAGACTAACACGGGACGCAACCAACAGAGTACCCTTCATCGTCCAGTACTTCCCCGGAGCGGAGAAACTACGCCATGTTCTCCGCAGCCTTCAACATGTCATCAATGACGACGAACACCTCGCTATGGCCATCCCCACACCTCCACTACTCGCCTTTAAACAGCCACCCAACCTCAAACAGACTATCGTTCGCAGCAAATTACCCAGCTTTCAGGAGAACAGCGTCCACGACACCACACAACCCTGCCACGGTAACCTCTGCAAGACATGCCAGATCATCGACACAGATACCACCATCACACGAGAGGACACCACCCAACAGGTGCATGGTTCATACTCCTGTGACTCGGCCAACGTTGTCTACCTCATACGCTGCAGGAAAGGATGCCCCGGAGCATGGTACATTGGCGAGACCATGCAGACACTGCGACAACGGATGAACGGACACCACGCAACAATCGCCAGACAGGAGGGTTCCCTCCCAGTCGGGGAACACTTCAGCAGTCAAGGACATTCAGCCACTGACCTTCGGGTAAGCGTTCTCCAAGGCGGCCTTCGAGACACACGACAACACAAAATCATCGAGCAGAAATTGATAGCCAAGTTCCGCACCCATGAGGACGGCCTCAACCGGGATCTTGGGTTCATGTCACGCTACACGTTACCCCACTAGCGAACAAAAGCTATCTGTTTTTAATATAATGGGTCATTTGCTGGCTTTCTCTGCCTTCCGGATGTTTCTGCCTCTCTCGCTCTCTGTTTTTTTTTCCTGTTTGTTTTTTTGTTGAATGTGTATTCGGGGGTTCTGTAGGTGACACCTCTCTGTCTGTACACGGTGACTGCCTTGGCAACGGGCAGTTGCAGGGGCAGTCTGTAAACACCATGTATTGTTCTGTGATGTATAAATGCGTAGGCTTCAAGGAACTCCTGAACATTTACCTGAGGAAGGAGGAAACCTCTGAAAGCTTGTAGATTTCAAATAAAAATCGTTGGACTATAACTTGGTGTTGTAAAATTGTTTACAATTGTCAACCCCAGTCCATCACCGGCATCTCCACATCAAAAAAATGGGAGCAGTGATTATGATCTGAAGTTATTGAAATCAGTGTTGAGTCCAAAAGGTTGTAAAGTACCTTGAAAAGATGAGGTGCTGTTCCTTGAGCTTCCATTGAGCTTCATTGGAACAGTGCAAGAGGCCGAGGACAGAGAGGTCGGGGTGTGAGTGAGACGGGGAATTAAAATGGCAAGTGACCGGCAGATCAGGGTCATGTTTGTGGTCTGAGCGGAGGTGTTCAGCAAAGCGATCACCCAATCTGTGTTTGGTCTCCCCAGTGTGGAGGAGACCGCATTGTGAGCAGTGATTACAGTATAGTAAATTGAAAGAAGTACAAGTAAATCGCTGTTTCACCTGGAAGGTGTGTTTGGGGCCCTTGATGGTGAGAAGGGAGGAGGTGAAAGGGCAGTTGTTGCATCTCCTGGGCTGGAACGGGAAGGTGCCGGGGGGAGGAGAGCGGGTGTTGGGGGTGATGGAAGAATGGACCAGAGTGTCGCAGGGGGAATGGTCCCTTCAGAATGCTGAAAGGGGAGGGGAAGATGTGTTTGGTGGTGGGATCGCGCTGGAGGCGGCAGAAATGGTGGAGGATGATCCGTTGAATGTGGAGGCTGGTGGGGTGGAAGGTGAGGACAAGGGGGACCCTATCATGGTTCTGGGAGGGAAGGAAAGGGGTGAGGGCAGAAGAACGAGAAATAGGATGGACACGGTTGAAGGCCCTGTCAGCCACAGTGGGAGGGAATCCATCGTTGAGGTAAATGGAAGACATATTGGAACCACTGATGCAGAAGGTGGCATCGTCAGAACAGATGCGACGGAGAGGGAGAAACTAGGAAAATGGAATAGAGTCCTTACAGGAAGCGGGGTGAGAGGAAGTGTAATCAAGGTGGCTGTGGGAGTCGGTGGGCTTATAATAGATATTGGTTCACAGCCTATCGCCAGAAATGGAGATAGAGGAGTCGAGGAAGGGAAGAGAAGAGTTGGAGATGGACCATGTGAAGGTGAGGGAAAGATGGAAATTGGAAGCAACGTTGATGAAATTTTTCAGTTCAGGGGGAGAGCGGGAAACAGCACCGATACAGTCATCAATGTACCGGAAAAAGAGGTAAGGGAGGGGACCTGAGTAGGACTGGAACAAGGAATGTTCCACATACCCTACGAAATCCAAAGGTCTGCAATAGTAATCCTGAGGCATGGACTAGTAATCCAGAGGCCCAGACTAGTTATCCAGAGACCCGGACTAGTAATCCAGAGGCCTGCACTAGTAATCCAGAGGCCCGGACTAGTTATCCAGAGGCCTGGACTAGTAATCCAGAGGCCTGGACTAGTAATCCAGAGGCCTGCACTAGTAATCCTGAGGCCTGGACTAGTAATCCAAAGGCCTGGACTAGTAATCCAAAGGCCTGGACTAGTAATCCTGAGGCCTGGACTAGTAATCCTGAGGCCTGGACTAGTAATCCAGAGGCCTGCACTAGTAATCCAGAGGCCTGGACTAGTAATCCAGAGGCCTGCTCTAGTAATCCAGAGAACATGAGTTCAAATCCCACTATGGTCATTTGAGAATTT
Organism: Heptranchias perlo; assembly: GCF_035084215.1. NCBI lineage: Eukaryota > Metazoa > Chordata > Chondrichthyes > Hexanchiformes > Hexanchidae > Heptranchias > Heptranchias perlo. Next base: position 49,514,741 of record NC_090343.1, on the reverse strand, counting down.
GAATTCAGTTTAAAAAAAAATCTGGAAATAAAAATTTGGTCTCAGTAAAAGTGACCATGAAGCTGTCGGATTGTCGTAAAAACCCAACTGCTTCACTGATGTCCTTTAGGGAAGGAAACTTGCCGTCCTTACCCAGTCTGGTCTGTAGGTGACTCCAGTCCCACACCATTGTGGTTGACTCTTAACTACCCTCTGAAGTTGTTCAAGTAGAAGGCCCATCATCACCTTCTGAAGCACAAGACAATAAGTGACATCCACATCCTGGAAATGAATGATAAAAAGTGAGCTCATCTGTTCACCCGTAAATCAGTGCTTCCCTGAATATTTGCCAACCTGCATTTATTTATGGTTCTCTTCATTTCTTGCAGATATCACAGTTCTTTGAGTTTTGAAACCTCCTGCTTACCTTCACGGTGAGGATATCCAATGTTGGCTTTACCCTCTGGCTAATGATGGGTTGCCCCTCCAGCTGTACCGACCAATCCTCCATTTTCTTGTGCTGTCAACTATCACCTACAGATCATCGATAACTTTGGATTCTCACCTTCTGCATTCTCCGTCCATATCATCCAGAAGTTGTGCAGTTCACAGCTGGATTGGCCCACACTTTTTTTCAATTCATTCTCAGGATGTGGGCGTCGCTGGCAAAGCCGGCATTTATTGCCCGTCCCTAGCTGCCCTTGAGAAGGTGGTGGTGGGCCTTGTTCTTGAACCGCTGCAGTCCGTGTGGTGACGGTTCTCCCACAGTGCTGTTAGGAAGGGAGTTCCAGGATTTTGACCCAGCGACGATGAAGGAACGGCTGATATATGTCCAAGTCGGGATGGTGTGTGACTTGGGTGGGGGGGAGCTTGGAGGTGACGGTGTTTACCATGCAGTGGTGCATGAATAAGGGAGTCACATATTGCTTGGATAATAAGAGTCTAAATGGGTTAGAGGAGCAAAGGGATCTGGGGGTATAAATGCACAAATCACTAAAAGTAGCGTTACAGGTTAATGAGGCCATAAAAAAGGCAAATCAAGAACTGGGGTTCATTTCTAGAGGGATAGAATTAAAAAGCAGAGAAGTTATGTTAAATTTGAATAGACCCTTGGTTAGACCACACTTGGAGTACTGTGAACAGATCTGGTCTCCATATTATAAAAAGGATATAGAGGCATTGGAGAAGGTGGAAAAAAAATCACATGGATGATATCCTTGGTTTGCATCCTAGGTTGCTGAGGGAAGTAAGGGTGGAAATTGAGGAGGTACTGGCCATAATCTTCCAAACATCCACAGATACAGGGGCAGTGCCAGAGGACTGGAGAATTGCAAATGTTACGCCCTTGTTCAAAAAAGGGTGTAGGGATAAACCCAGCAACTATAGGCCAGTCAGTTTAACCTCAGTGGTGGGGAAACTTTTGGAAACGATAATACGGGACAGAATTAACAGTCACTTGGACAAATGTGGATTGATTAGGGAAAGCCAGCACGGATTTGTTAAAGACAAATCGTGGTTAACTAACCTGACAGAGTTTTTTGATGAGGTAAAAGAGAGGGTCAATGAGAGCAATGCGGTTGATGTGGTGTATATGGACTTTCAAAAGGCAATTGATAAAGTGCCGCATGGCAGGCTTATTTTCAAGATTGCGGCTCATGGAATATCGGGGGCAGTAGCAACATGGATACAGAATTGGCTAAGGGACAGGTAGTGGTGAACGATTGTTTTTCGGACTGGAGGGAGGTGTACAGTGGTGTTCCCCAGGGGTCGGTGCTGGGACCACTGCTTTTCTTGATATATATTAATGACTTGGACTTGGGTGTACAGGGCACAATTTCCAAATTTGCAGATGACACAAAACTTGGAAGGGTAGTAAACAGTGAAGAGGATAGTGATAGACTTCAAGAGGATATAGACAGGCTGGTGCAAGGGTGGACACGTGGCAGATGAAATTTAACACAAAAAAATGCAAAGTGATACATTTCAGTAGGAAGAACAAGGAGAGGCAATATAAACTAGAGGGCACAACTCTAAAAGGAGTACAGGAACAGAGAGATCTGGGGGTATTTGTTCACAAATTGTTGAACGTGGCAGGGCAGGTTGAGAAAGCGGTTAAAACTGCTTACGAGATCTTGGGCTTTATAAATAGAGGCATAGAGTACAAAAGTATGGAAGTCATGATGAACCTTGATAAAACACTGGTTCGGCCACAACTGGAGTATTGTGTCCAGTTCTGGGCACCGCACTTTAGGAAAGATGTGAAGGCCTTAGAGAGGGTGCAGAAGAGATTTACTAGAATGATTCCAGAGATGAGGGACTTTAGTTACGTGGATAGACTGGAGAAGCTGGGGTTGTTCTCCTTGGAACAGAGACGGTTGTGAGGAGATTTGATAGAGGTATTCAAAATCATGAAGGATCTAGACAGAGTAGATAGAGAGAAACTGTTCCCATTTGTGGAAGGGTCAAGAACCAAAGGACATAGATTTAAAGTGATTGGCAAAAGAACCAAAGGTGACATGAGGAAAAACTTTTTTATACAGCGAGTGGTTAGGATCTGGAATGCACTGCCCGAGAGGGTGGTGGAAGCAGATTCAATCATGGCCTTCAAAAGGGAACTGGATAGCTACTTGAAAACGAAAAATTTGCAGGGCTTCGGGGAAAGGGCGGGGGAGTGGGACTAGCTGGATTGCTCTTACATAGAGCCGGCATGGACTTGAGGGGCCGAATGGCCTCCCTCTGTGCTGTAACCATTCTATGATTCTATGTTTATAAGAACTGAGAGGTTATACTTATCAGAGAAGACTGAACAGGCAGGGTTCTTTTCTCTAGAAAAGAGAAGGCTGAGGGGTGACCTGATTGAGGTCTTCACAATAATGAAAGGGTTTGATAGGGTAGACGTAGAGAAAATGTTTCCACTTGTGGGGGAGACCAGAACTAGAGGTTATCAATACACGATAGTCATAATAAATCCAATTGGAAATTCAGAAAAATCTTCTTTACCCAAGAGTGATAAGAATGCAGAACGCATTTGCTCCAGTGTGTTATAATTGGATAGCCCTGTGGTGAAGGATTGAATACTGGAGCCTGGTCTTTAGTTGTTTCCAAACCTTTATTCACAGAGATTCCCCTTACACACTCACCACACCCTAGATAAGCTCTCCGATAAAAAGGATACAAGAGAGTCCCCAATTGATACCCATCACCAGCCCAGAGAAAGAGGGAATCCCCCCCAGCGGCCCAGTATAAAGGGGAGAGAGAGAGAGAGAGAGAGAGCAGCCCAGAGAAAGAGGGAATCCCCCCCAGCGGCCCAGTATAAAGGAGAGAGAGAGAGAGAGAGCAGCCCAGAGAAAGAGGGAATCCCCCCCAGCGGCCCAGTATAAAGGAGAGAGAGAGAGCAGCCCAGAGAAAGAGGGAATCCCCCCCAGCGGCCTAGTATAAAGGAGAGAGAGAGAGAGAGAGCAGCCCAGAGAAAGAGGGAATCCCCCCCAGCGGCCCAGTATAAAGGGGAGAGAGAGAGAGAGAGAGCAGCCCAGAAAAAGAGGGAATCCCCCCAGCGGCCCAGTATAAAGGAGTCATAGAGTCATAGAGTTATACAGCACGGATAGAGGCCCTTCGGCCCATCGTGTCCGCGCCGGCCATCAAGCCCTGTCTACTCTAATCCCATATTCCAGCATTTGGTCCGTCGCCTTGTATGCTATGGCATTTCAAGTGCTCATCCAAATGCTTCTTGAATGTTGTGAGGGTTCCTGCCTCCACAACCCTTTCAGGCAGTGAGTTCCAGACTCCAACCACCCTCTGGGTGAAAAAGTTATTTCTCAAATCCCCTCTAAACCTCCCACCTTTTACCTTGAATCTATGCCCCCTTGTTATAGAACCCTCAACGAAGGGAAAAAGCTCCTTAGTATCCATCCTATCTGTGCCCCTCATAATTTTGTACACCTCAATCATGTCCCCCCTCAGCCTCCTCTGCTCCAAGGAAAACAAACCCAATCTTCCCAGTCTCTCTTCATAGCTGAAGCGCTCCAGCCCTGGTAACATCCTGGTGAATCTCCTCTGCACCCTCTCCAAAGCGATCACATCCTTCCTGTAGTGTGGCGACCAGAACTGCACACAGTACTCCAGCTGTGGCCTAACCAGTGTTTTATACAGCTCCATCATAAGCTCCTTGCTCTTGGAGAGAGAGAGAGAGAGAGCAGCCCAGAGAAAGAGGGAATCCCCCCAGCGGCCGGGTATAAAGGGGAGAGAGAGAGAGCGAGAGCAGCCCAGAGAAAGAGGGAATCCCCCCCCGCGGCCCCGTATAAAGGAGAGAGAGAGAGAGAGAGCAGCCCAGAAAAAGAGGGAATCCCCCCCCCGCGGCCCAGTATAAAGGAGAGAGAGAGAGAGAGAGCAGCCCAGAGAAAGAGGGAATCCCCCCCCGCGGCCCAGTATAAAGGAGAGAGAGAGAGAGAGAGAGCAGCCCAGAGAAAGAGGGAATCCCCCCAGCGGCACGGTATAAAGGAGAGAGAGAGAGAGAGAGCAGCCCAGAGAAAGAGGGAATCCCCCCCCGCGGCCCAGTATAAAGGAGAGAGAGAGAGAGCAGCCCAGAGAAAGAGGGAATCCCCCCCCGCGGCCCAGTATAAAGGAGAGAGAGAGAGAGCAGCCCAGAGAAAGAGGGAATCCCCCCCCGCGGCCCAGTATAAAGGAGAGAGAGAGAGAGCAGCCCAGAGAAAGAGGGAATCCCCCCCCGCGGCCCAGTATAAAGGAGAGAGAGAGAGAGCAGCCCAGAGAAAGAGGGAATCCCCCCCCGCGGCCCAGTATAAAGGGGAGAGAGAGAGAGCAGCCCAGAGAAAGAGGGAATCCCCCCCCCCGCGGCCCAGTATAAAGGAGAGAGAGAGAGAGAGAGCAGCCCAGAGAAAGAGGGAATCCCCCCCCGCGGCCCAGTATAAAGGAGAGAGAGAGAGCAGCCCAGAGAAAGAGGGAATCCCCCCAGCGGCCCAGTATAAAGGAGAGAGAGAGAGAGAGAGAGCAGCCCAGAGAAAGAGGGAATCCCCCCCCGCGGCCCAGTATAAAGGAGAGAGAGAGAGAGAGAGAGCAGCCCAGAGAAAGAGGGAATCCCCCCCCGCGGCCCAGTATAAAGGAGAGAGAGAGAGAGAGAGCAGCCCAGAGAAAGAGGGAATCCCCCCCCGCGGCCCAGTATAAAGGAGAGAGAGAGAGCAGCCCAGAGAAAGAGGGAATCCCCCCAGCGGCCCAGTATAAAGGAGAGAGAGAGAGAGAGAGAGCAGCCCAGAGAAAGAGGGAATCCCCCCCCGCGGCCCAGTATAAAGGAGAGAGAGAGAGAGCAGCCCAGAGAAAGAGGGAATCCCCCCCCGCGGCCCAGTATAAAGGAGAGAGAGAGAGAGAGAGCAGCCCAGAGAAAGAGGGAATCCCCCCAGCGGCCCAGTATAAAGGAGAGAGAGAGAGAGAGAGCAGCCCAGAGAAAGAGGGAATCCCCCCCGCGGCCCAGTATAAAGGAGAGAGAGAGAGAGAGAGAGAGCAGCCCAGAGAAAGAGGGAATCCCCCCCCGCGGCCCAGTATAAAGGGGAGAGAGAAATAATCAATGGGCGATGTCACAGGACAGCAGGTAGGTGATTGGTTGGTGAGTATTACAATTTTCTATTGCTCTCTCAGCGAGGGCAGTGGTTTAAACTAAGAGCTGGGAAACTATATTACTTTATTAAATTATTAACTTAAGCTAGATGAACTAATTAGTTAATAAAACTAAAAATATCGAGCGAATAAAATCTTTATCTAATTAAATATATAAAACAATGTTAGATTGAGATGGCAGGGCAGGTGATGTGTCGTAACTGCAGCATGTGGGAGTGCTTGGAGAGCAGTGAGATCCTGAGCAAGCACATCTGCAATAAGTGTCTGCAACTCGAGGAACTTCGGCTCAGAGTTGTTGAGCTGCAGTCCGAGCTGCAGACATTGTGATGCATCACTGAGCTGGAGAGTTAATGGAACACTTTGATCCAGGAGGCAGTCACATCCCTCAGGTTAGGTAGAAGTTTAGAGTTGATCAGTGGTCAGGGACAGAAGGATGTGACAGCAAGTCAGGCAGGTATGGGGACCCAGGATCCAGTGATGGAAGAGCCTCAGCCCTTGACCTTGTCCAACAGGTACGAGGTACATGCTACCTGTATGGATGAGATCAAGGGCTGCAGGGAGGATGGGCAAACTGACCACGGCACTGTGGTACAGGAGGCCATTTAAGTGGGGGGGGGGGTGAAAAGGAATGTGGTAGTGGTGGGGGATAGTATAGTCAGAGGGATAGATAACGTTCTCTGCAGCTGCGACCAGGAGCCCTGAAGGCTGTGTTGCCTGCCTGGTGCCAGGGTTAAGGACATCTCGTCATGGCTGGAAAAGAACTTGGAGCATGAGGGGGAGGATCCAGTTGTCGTGGTCCATGTAGGAACCAACGACACAGGTAGAACTAGGAATGAGGTTCAGCTGGGGGAGTTTGAGGAGCTAGGGTCGGAATTAATAAGTAGAATCTCAAAGGTAATAATCTCTGGATTACTACCTGAGCCACACACAAATTGGCACAGGGTCAAACAGATCAAAGAGTTAAATGTGTGGCTCAGAGTGGTGTGGGAGACAGGGGTTTTGATTCATGGGGCACTGGCACCAGTACTGGGGAAAGAGGGAGCTGTTCCGATGGGACGGGATCCACTTAAACCAGGCTGGGACCCGTGTCCTGGCGAATCGAATAACTACGGCTGCAGATAGGGCTTTAAATTGAAAAAGGGTGGGGAGGGTTCAGGTGAGGGGAAATTTAGAAATCTAAAGAGAAAAGTCAAGGCCATAGAGCAATGTAGAGATTCGGGTAAAGATAAACAGAGTGTGTCAGGAAGGGACAGAGAGTTTAATGGTAATAGTGCATCAGTGAATAAGGTCAAATCAGGGAAATATGGTAAAAAGTTAAAATTAAAGGCGCTTTATCTGAATGCATGAAGCATTCGTAACAAGATAGACAAATTAATGGCACAAATAGAGATAAATGGGTTTGATCTAGTAACCATCACAGAGATGTGGTTACAAAGTGACCAAGGTTGGGAACTAAATATTCCAGGGTACTTGATGTTTCGAAAAGAGAGGCAGAATGGGAAAGGAGGGGGTGTAGTCCCGATAGTAAAGGATGACATAAGGACAGTAGTGAGGAAGGATCTTGGCTCAGAAGATCAGGAAGTCGAATCAGTATAGGTAGAGATAAGAAATAACAAGGGGCAGAAAACACTGGTGGGAGTAGTTTATAGATCCCCTAATAGTAGCTACACTATTGGACAGAGTATTAATCAGGAAATAAGAGGAGCCTGTAACAAAGGTCATGCATTACTGGTGGGGGACTTTAATCTTCATATAGACTGGGCAAATTGGCAAAAGGAGTTTGGAGGACGAGTTCATGATCTTCACTCCAAAATAAGGTCAGAAATGGGGATGTTTGCTGATGATTGCTCAGTGTTCAGTTCCATTCGCAACCCCTCAGATAATGAAGCAGTTCATGCCCGCATGCAGCAAGACCTGGACCACATCCAGGCTTGGGCTGATAAGTGGCAAGTAACATTCACACCAGACAAGTGCCAGGCAATGACCATCTCCAACAAGAGAGGGTCTAACCACCTCCCCTTGACATTCAACAGCATTACCATCGCCGAATCCCCCACCATCAACATCCTGGGGGTCACCATTTACCAGAAACTTAACTGGACCAGCCACATAAATACTGTGGCTACAAGAGCAGGTCAGAGGCTGGGTATTCTGTGGCGAGTGACTCACCTCCTGACTCCCCAAAGCCTTTCCACTATCTGCAAGGCACAGGTGAGGAGTGTGATGGAATACTCTCCACTTGCCTGGATGAGTGCAGCTCCAACAACACTCAAGAAGCTCGACACCATCTAAGATAAAGCAGCCCGCTTGATTGGCACCCCATCCACCACCATAAACATTCACTCCCTTCACCACCGGCGCACTGTGGCTTCAGTGTGTATCATCTACAGGATGCACTGCAGCAACTTGCCAAGGCTTCTTCGACAGCACCTCCCAAACCCGCGACCTCTACCGTCTAGAAGGACAAAGGCAGCAGAGACATGGGAACAACACCACCTGCACGTTCCCCTCCAAGTCACACACCATCCCGACTTGGAAATATATTGCTGTTCCTTCATCGTTGCTGGGTCAAAATCCTGGAACTCCCTACCTAACAGCACTTTGGGAGAACCTTCACCACAAGGACTGCAGCGGTTCAAGAAGGCGGCTCACCACCACTTTCTCTAGGGAAATTAGGAATGGGCAATAAAATGCTGGTCTTGCTAGCGACTCCCACATCCCATGAACGAATTTTAAAAAAATGCATTTGAGGCCGTTTCCTAGGACAATACGTCGGGGAACCAACTAGGGAACAGGCTAGTTGAGATCTTGTTTTGTGTAATTAGACAGGGTTAATTAGTAATCTCACAGTAAAGGATCCTCTGGGGCAGAGTGATCATAATATGATAGAATTTCACACTGAGTTCGAGAGTGATGTGGTAAAGTCCAACATTAGGGTCTTAAACTTAAACAAAGCCAATTATGTAGATATGAGGGGCGAGTTGGCTAAGGTAGATTGGGAAATTAGATTCAAAGATCAGATGGTAGATAAGCAATGGCAAACATTTAAAGAAATAATTCATAATTCTCAATGAATATACATTCCCTTGTGTAATAAAAACTCCATGGGAAAAGTGATCCAACCATGGCTAACTAAAGGAGTTACGAAGAGTATTTGATTAAAAGAGGCTTATAATGTTGCCAAGAAGAGTAGTAAGCCTGAGGATAGGAAGAGTTTTAGAAACCAGCAAAAGATGACCAAAAAATTGATAAAGAGGGAGAAAGTAGAATATGAAAGTAAACTAGCAAGAAATATAAAAACAGATTGCAAGAGATTTTACAAGTATGTAAAAAGGAAGAGAGTAGTGAAAGTAAACATTGGTCCCTTCGAGGCTGAGACAGGAGAAATTATAATGAGGAATAAGGAAATGGCAGAGACTTTAAACAAAAATTTTGAAACTGTCTTCACAGTAGAAGATACAAAAAGCGTACCAGAAATAGTGGGGAACCAAGCGGCTAATGAGAGTGAGGAACTTAAAGTAATTAATATCAGGAGAGAAAAAGTACTGGAGAAACTGGCAGGCTGTAACTAGTGGAGTGCCGCAAGGATCAGTGCTTGGGCCTCAGCTATTTACAGACTATATTAATGACTTAGATGAAGAGACTGAGTGTAATGTATCCAAGTTTGCTGACAATACAAAGCCAGGTGGGAAGGTATACTTTGCGGAGTACACAAAGAATCTGTAAAGGGATATAGACAGGTTAAGTGAGTGGGTAAAAAGGTGGCAAATAAGAACATAAGAACATAAGAAATAGGAGCAGGAGTAGGCCAATCGGCCCCTCGAGCCTGCTCCGCCATTCAATAAGATCATGGCTGATCTGGTCATAACCTCAAATTTAAAATCATGTCCAATTTCCTGCCCGCTCCCCGTAACCCCTAATTCCCTTTACTTCTAGGAAACTGTCTATTTCTGTTTTAAATTTATTTAATGATGTAGCTTCCACAGCTTCCTGGGGCAGCAAATTCCACAGACCTACCACCCTCTGAGTGAAGAAGTTTCTCCTCATCTCAGTTTTGAAAGAGCAGCCCCTTATTCTAAGATTATGCCCCCTCGTTCTAGTTTCACCCATCCTTGGGAACATCCTTACCGCATCCACCCGATCAAGCCCCTTCACAATCTTATATGTTTCAATAAGATCGCCTCTCATTCTTCTGAACTCCAATGAGTAGAGTCCCAATCTACTCAACCTCTCCTCATATGTCTGCCCCCTCATCCCCGGGATTAACCGAGTGAACTTTCTTTGTACTGCCTCGAGAGCAAGTATGTCTTTTCTTAAGTATGGACACCAAAACTGTATTCAGTATTCCAGGTGCGGTCTCACTAATACCTTATATAACTGCAGCAATACCTCCCTGTTTTTATATTCTATCCCCCTAGCAATAAAAGCCAACATTCCGTTGGCCTTCTTGATCACCAAATGGGGTATAATGTGGGGAAATGTGAGGTTATTCACTTTGGTAGGAAGAATAGAAAAACAGAATATTTTTAAATGGTGAGAAACTATTAAATGTTGGTGTTCAGAGGGATTTGGGTGTCCTCATACACGAAACACAGAAAGTTAACATGCAGGTACAACAAGCAATTAGGAAGGGAAATGGTATGATGGCCTTTATTGCAAGGGGGTTGGAGAACAAGAGTAAGGAAGCCTTACTACAGCTGTCCAGGGCTTTGGTGAGACCTCACCTGGAGTACTGCATACAGTTTTAGTCTCCTTATCTAAGGAAGGATATACTTGCCTTGGAGGCGGTGCATCGAAGGTTCACTAGATTAATTCCTGGGATGAGAGGGTTGTCCTATGAGGAGAGATTGAGTAGAATGGGCCAATACTCTTTGGAGTTTAGAAGAATGAGAGGTGATCTCATTGAAATATACAAGATTCTGAGAGAGCTTGACAGGATAGATGCTGAGAGGCTGTTTCACCTGGCTGGAGAGTCTTGAACTAGGGGGCATAGTCTCAGGATAAGGGGTCGGCCATTTAAGACTGAGATGAGGAGAAATTTCTTCACTCAGAGGGCTGTGAATCTTTGGAATTCTCTACCCCAGAGGGCTGTGGATGCTCAGTCATTGAGTATATTCAAGGCTGAGATTGATAGATTTTTGGACTCTAAGGGAATCAAGGGATATGGCGATTGGGCGGGAAAGTGGAGTTGAGGTCGAAGAGCAGCCATGATCTTATTGAATGGCGGAGCAGGCTCGAGGGGCCATATAGCCTACTCCTGCTTCTATTTCTTATGTTGTTATGTTCTTAACGCACTACCACAAGGAGTAGTTGAGGCAAATAGCATGGATGCATTTAGGCGAAGCTAGATAAGCACATGAGGGGGAAAAGAATAGAAGGATATGCTCATACAGTGAGACGAAGCAGGGAGGGAGGAGGCTCCTGTGGAACATAAACGCCGGCATAGACCAGTTGGGCCGAATGGCCTGTTTCTGTGCAGTAGACTCGATGTAACTCGATGTAACCTGTTGCCCTTGTTCTTGTAGGTGATGCAGGTCGTGGATTTGGGAGGTGCTATCAATGAAGCCTGTAGATAGGACACACTGCAGCAACTGTGCACTGGTAATGGATGGAATGGATGTTTAATCACAGAATCACTGAATCATAGAATGATACAGCACAGAAGGAGGCCATTCGGCCCATTGTGCCTGCGCCATCTCTTTGAAAGAGGTATCCAATTATTCCCACTCCCCTGCCTTTTCCCCATTAACCTGCAAATTTTTCCCCTTCAAGTATTTGTCAAATTCCCTTTTGATAGTTGCGACTGAATCTGCTTCCACCACCCTTTCAGGCAGAGCATTCCAGATCATAGCATCTCGCTGTGTAAAAATGTTTATCCTCGTGTCTGCTCTGGTTCTGACAGGTGGTTCTTAAGTTGGTGAGTGGGCTGCTGATGGATTGATTTGCCCTGGATGGTGTTGAGCTTCTTGAGTGTTTTAGCAGCTGCACCTATCCAGGCAATATATTGTGATATGTGATATATATTAATGGATTTGGACTTAAATATAGAGGACATGATTAAGAAGTTTGCCGATGATACAAAAATTGGCCGTGTAGTTGATAGTGAGGAGAAAAGCTGTAGACTGCAGGAAGATATCAATGGACTGGTCAGGTGTGCAGAAAAGTGGCAAATGGAATTCAATCCAGAGAAGTGTGAGGTAATGCATTTGGGGAGGGCAAACAAGGCAAGGGAGTACACAATAAATGGGAGGATACTGAGAGGTGTAGAGGATGTGAGGGACCTTGGAGTGCATGTCCACAGATCCCTGAAGGTAGCAGGACAGGTAGATAAGGTGGTTAAAAAGGCATATGGAATAATTTCCTTTATTAGCTGGAGCATAGAATATAAGAGCAGGGAGGTTATGCTGGAACTGTATAAAACGACTGGTTAGGCCACAGCTTAGGAAGGATGTAATTGCACTGGAGAGGGTACAGAGGAGATTTATGAGGGTGTTACCAGGACTGGAGAATTTTAGCTATAAGGAAAGATTGGATAGGCTGGGGTTGTTCTCTTTGGAACAGAGGAGGCTGAGGGGTGATTTAATTGAGGTGTACAAAATTATGAGAGGCCTAGATAGAGTGGATAGGAAGGACCTACTTCCCTTAGCAGAGAGGTCAATAACCAGGGGGCATGGATTTATAGTGATTGGTAGAAGGATTAGAGGAGACCTAAGGAAATTTTTTTTCACCCAGAGGGTGGTGGGGGTCTGGAACTCACTGCCTGAGAGGGTGGTAGAGGCAGAAACCCTCAACTCATTTAAAAAGTACCTGGATGTGCACCTGAAGTGCCGTGATCTACAAGGCTTCGGACCAAGAGCTGGAAAGTGGGATTAGGCTGGGTGGCTCATTTTCGGCCGGCGCGGACACGATGGGCCAAATGGCCTCCTTCTGTGGCGTAAATTTTCTATGATTCGAAATGGAGAGTATTCCATCACACTCCTGACTTGTGCCATGTAGAGGGGGTGGAGATGCTGTAGGGAATCAAGAGGTGAGTCACTTGCTGCAGAATATCCAGCCTCTGACCTGCTCTTGTAGCCACGGCATTTATGTGGCTGGTCCAGTTGAGTTTCTGGTCAATGGCAACCACAAGGATGTTGATGGTGGGGGATTCGGTGATGGTGATGCCGTTGAATGTCAAGGGGAGGTGGTTAGACTCTCTTTTGTTGGAGATGGTCATTGCCTGGCACTTGTCTGGTGCGAATGTTGTCTGGCACGAATGTTACTTGCCACTTACCAGCCCAAGCCTGGATGTTGTCCAGGTCTTGCTGCATGCGGGCACGGGCTGCTTCATTATCTGAGAAATTGCGAATGGAACTGAACACTGTGCAATCATCAGCGAACATCTCCATTTCTGACCTTATTATGGAGTGAAGGCCATTGGAGAAGCAGCTGAAGATGATTGGGCCTAGGACACTGCCCTGAGGAACTCCTGCAGCAATGCCCTGGGGCTGAGATGATTGGTCTCCAACAACCAATACCATCTTCCTTTGTGCCAGGTACGATTCCAGCCACTAGAGAGTTTTCCCCCTGATTCCCATTGACCAGTTTTACTGGAACTCTTTGATGCCATACTCGGTCAAATGCTGCCTTAATGTCAAGGGCAGTCACTCTCACCTCACCTCTGGAATTCAGCTCTTTTGTCCATGTTTGGACCAAGGCTGTAATGAAGTCTGAAGCCGAGTGGTCCTGGTGGAACCCAAACTGAGCATCGGTGAGCAGGTCATTGGTGAGTAAATGTCGCTGGATAGCACTGTTGACGACACCTTCCATCACTTTGCTGATGATTGAGAGTAGACTGATGGGGCGGGTAATTGGCCAGATTGGATTTGTCCTGCTTTTTGTGGATGGGACATTCCTGGGCAATTTTCCACATTGTCGGGTAGATGCCAGTGTTGTAGCTGTACTGGAACAGCTTGGCTGGAGGCGCGGCTAGTTCTGGAGCACAAGTCTTCAGCACTACAGCCGGGATGTTGTCGGGGCCCATAGCCTTTGCTGTATCCAGTGCACTCAGCTGTTTCTTGATATCACGTGGAGTGAATCGAATTGGCTGAAGACTGGCTTCTGTGATGGTGGGGATCTCGGGAGGAGGCCGAAATGGATCACCCACTTCTGGCTGAAGATGGTTGCGAACATTTCACCCTTGTTTTTTGCACTGATGTGCTGGACTGTGCCATCATTGGGGATGGGGATGTACACAGAGCCTCTTCCTCCTGTTAGTTGTTTAATTGTCCACCACTTTTCGCAAGCAGATGTGGCAGGACTGCAGAATTTTGATCGGATTCATTGGTTGTGGGATCACTCAGCTCTGTCTATAGAATGTTGCTTCCGCTGTTTAGCATCGCATGCAGTCCTGTGTTGTAGCTTCACCAGGTTGGTGCCTCATTTGCAGGTACACCTTGTGCTGTTCCTGGCATGCTGTTCTACACTTCTCCAGTGTTGGTATGTGGGCAACACTGGCAAGGCTGTATTGCATTGGCCATTCCCCGTTGCCTTGAATCAACCACATAGTGTGGGACTGGAGTCATATATAGGCCAGACCAGGTTGGGCTAGCAGCTTCCCTTCATTGAAGGCCATTAGTGAACCAGTTGGGTTGATACAACAATGTGGCCGATTTCATGGTTATTTTCTGCTGCCCACAAATGACCAGATTTATTTGTTAAACCTTTCTCGGATTGTAGAAATGAAAATCAGGATAGATGTATAATGGGCAGGAGATCAGATATCGCCCGTTTTACACTCAGAACACAGGAACATAGGAACAGGAGTAGGCCATTCAGCCCTTTAAGCCTGTTCCACCATTCAATTAGATCATGGCTGATCAGTATCTTAACTCCATCTACCCGTCTTGGTTCCATAACCCTTAATACCTTTATCTAACAAAAATCTATCAATCTCAGTTTTGAAATTTTCAATTGACCCCCAGCCTCAACAGCTTTTTGGGGGAGAGTTCCAGATTTCCACCACCCTTTGTGTGAAGAAGTGCTTCCTGACATCACCCCTGAAGGGCCTAGCTCTAATTTTAAGGTTATGCCCCCTTGTTCCCTCACCAGAGGAAATAGTTTCTTTCTTTCTACCCTTTCAAATCCTTCAATGATCATAAACAGCTCAATTAGATCACCCCTTAACCTTCTATACTCATGGAATCATAGAATCATAGAAAGGTTACAGCACGGAATGAAGCCATTAGGCCCATTGATTCCGCGCCAGCTATATGCAAGAGCAATCCAGCTAGTCCTACTCCCCCGCCCTTTCCCCGTAGCCCTGTAAATTTTTCCAGTTCCTTTTTGAAGGCCATGATTGAATCTGCCTCCACCACCCCCTCGGGCAGTGCATTCCAGATCCTAACCACTCGCTGTATAAAAAAGCTTTTCCTCATGTCACCTTTGGTTCTTTTGCCAATCACCTTAAATCTTTGTCCTCTGGTTCTTGATCCTTCCGCCAATGGGAACAGTTTCTCTCTATCTACTCTGTCTAGACCCTTCATGATTTTGAATACCTCTATCAAATCTCCTCGCAACCTTCTCTGTTCCAAGGAGAACAACCCCTGCTTCTCCAGTCCCTCAAAGGAATACAAGCCTAGTCTATGCAATTTGTCCTCAGAATGTTACCGTTTTAGCCCAGGTATTATTCTGGTGAATCTGCGCTGCACCCACTCCAAGGCCAATATATTCTTCCTGAGGTGCAGTGCCCAGAACTGAATGTAGTATTTTCAAATGAGATCTAACCAGAACTATCACCAAAAGTTAAAATTATGCCCATTGAATCTAATTTCACATCTTGCCAGGGTGGGATTTAGAACTCACAACCTCTGAGTTGCTAGTCCAGGAGCATAACCATGAGGCTGCCATATTAATACCAGTTTGTGGTATTATTCCAAGTCCTTTAGGATTATCCTGTCTATTCTGTGTTAGTTTTTGAGCACTGTAATGGACCTGAGCTTTCAGAAAATGCAGATTAAAGTACTGAATAAAATCACAATCAGTAATCAGTAACATCACAATGGAGCCTGTTAAATCACAATCAGGCCTCAGTAAAATCACAATAGGCCGACAGTGGAAATAGCAACCCACATTGCTCAGGTCTCTCAATGCAATTGAGTGCCATCAATGCCAATTTCTATATGCATCAAGGTTAGGGCTGTTAGTGCTATCGGATGGAACAGCATGGATTAGATACAAAGTAAAGCTCCCTCTACACTGTCCCATCAAACGCTCCCAGGGCAGGTATAGCACCGGTTAGATACAGAGTTAAGCTCCCTATCAACCGAATTGCGAGTTGTAGTTAATACCGAGGAGGACTGTGACAAAATACAGGAAGACATTAATAAACTTGCAGAACGGGCATGTAATTGGCAACTGAATTTCAATATACATAAGTGTGAGGTGGTACATTTTGGTAAGAAGAATAAGGAGGCCACGTATGCCTTGGAAAATCAGAGGCTAACTGGGTTAGAGGAGCAGAGCGATCTGGGGTTCAGATACACTAATCCCTAAATGTAGTGACGTAAGTTAATAAGACCATAAAAAAAGGCAAACCAAGCACTGGGGTTCATTTCTAGGGGGATAGAATTGAAAAGCAGAGAAGTTATGTTAAACTTGTATAGAACCTTGGTCAGACCACACTTGGAGTATTGTGAACAGTTCTGGTCTTCATATTATAAAAAGGATATAGAGGCACTGGAGAAGGTGCAAAAAAGATTTACTAGGATAATACCAGAACTGAGAGGTTATATCTATCAGGAAAGATTGAACAGGCTGGGGCTCTTTTCACTAGAAAAGAGAAGACTGAAGGGTGACCTGATAGAGGTCTTTAAGATTATGAAAGGGTTTGATAGGGTAGACGTAGAGAAAATGTTTCCACTTGCGGGGGAGACCAGAACTAGGGGCCATAAATATAAGATAGTTGCTAATAAATCTAGTAGGGTATTCAGGAGAAACTTCTTTACCCAGAGAGTGGTTAGAATGTGGAACTCGCTACCACAAGGAGTAGTTGAGGTGAATAGCATAGATGCATTTAAGGGGAAGCTGGATGAACACATGAGGGAGAAAGGAATAGAAGGATATGGTGATAGGGTTAGATGAAGTAGGGAGGGAGCTGAATGGCTTGTTTCTGTGCTGTACATTCTATGTAATTCTATATAAAACACTGACCCATCAAACACTCCCAGGGCAGGTACAGCATGGGTTAGATGCAGAGTAAAGCTCCCTCTACACTGTCCCATCCAGCACTCCCAGGGCAGGTACAGCATGGGTTAGGTATTGAGTAAAGCTCCCTATAGTGATTCTATTAGTTCTAGAAATAAAATATTGCGAACTAATAATTTTAAAAGTATTTAGGATAAGCCAGGGCCGTTGCTTGGTGGGTAACACTCTCACCTCTGAGTCAGAAGGTTGTGGATTCAAGTCCCACTTGAGCACAAAATCTAGGCTGACACTCCAGTGCAGGACTGAGGGAGTGCTGCACTGTCAGAGGTGCTGTCTTTCAGGTGAGGCGTCAAACCAAGGCTCCATCTGCCCTCTCAGGTGGGTGTAAAAGATCCCACGGCGCGATTTCAAAGAAGAGCAGGGGAGTTCTCCTTGGTGTCCCAGCCAATATTTATCCCTCAACCAACATCATTAAAAACAGATTATCTGGTCATTATCACATTGCTGTTTGTGGGATCTCACTGTGTGCAAAATTTGCTGTCGCATTTCCCTACATTACAACAGTGACTACACTTCAAAAGTACTTCATTGGCTGTAAAGTGCTTTGGAACGTCCTGAGGTCATGAAAGGCGCTATATAAATGCAAGTCTTTATCTCTTTTTTTAGAATAAGTATCTAAGGGGATGAAGTAAACTAAGTAAGGGATCCGAAATTATACTAAATAACAATCAGGTATAATTAAATATTAAATAAAGAAATAATAACTAGGAGTTAAAGTAGTACTGAGATAAAACATATAAATAACATGAGGCATGTACATATATATATATATATATATATAAAGTATACTCTAAGGGCTCGATTTTCGGACCTCCGAGCCGGCGGGTTCATGGCGGGGGGGGCTCCGAAAATCGGGGATTCCTAGGGGCGGGTCCGGAGCCCGGCTCCAACCCACCCACTTCCGGGTTCCCCAGTGACGCGCTTAGATGCGCGCGCAGCCCCCGCATGCAGGACTCCCACTGGCAATTAAAGCCGGCGGGATGCCACTTAAGCTAATTAAGTAGATACTTCAGGTCGTTAGCAGACCTGATTGACATGATATTTTAGGAGGGGTGGGATTTTCATCTCAACTGAGACTGTTTCCCGTACTGGGGGAAAGACTCCCAGTTGAAATGGACGAGTTGCAGCCACCAGCCTGTGGTAGCTGCAAAAGTCCATTTGACAGGTGGGGGGGAGATCCTCACTCATTGCAGGAGGCCACTCCGTCACTTTGGACAAAGTTTGGCCTCCACCACCCTCCTCCTAACAACAAAATTCACCAACTTGCAACCTCAACCTCAGTGTGCAGACACATTTACCTACCTTGCGGACCGCCTCAGATGTACATCTTCCGGATGGGGGCCGCCGTAGCTGCAGTCATGACCTCCTCGGAGGACAAACAGCATCACCAGCCTCGCCGGCCATGCCGTCTACCTCTGACACGTGGAGCTCCACAACACAGTGCTGTGACACATCCACCTGCACAGCAGGAGGGAGGGCAACCACAGAGAGAGATGCTTCGCAGAAGACTTTACCCTCGCCACAGGGTCTACAGATCGAGGCTCAGCTTTCTGGACCTCTCTGAGCAGCAGTGCACACAGAGACTCAGAGTCACTCGACATGTAGTCGTGGGCATCTGCAGCCTCCTTCATGCAGAGCTGCTCCAGGCTGGCTCGAGCACCATCTTCTTACCTGTCGCTGTCAAAGTCACCACTGCCCTCAACAACTTCTCCTCCGCATCCTTCCAGGGTGCCACCGGGGACATCGCCGACGTCTCTCAGTCGTCTGCACAAAAGAGCCCTGCAAATACACCTACACCCACTCTGCAGTGACACAATGGGTGGCATCAGTTGTGGGTCTTCATAGTGATCCTCAGGAAAGGGCATTATTGCACAAACTAGACAAGATTTGTAAAGACGTGGCAGTAGTGGTGCCAATATAATATGTGATGTGAGTTGATCAGAAATCAAATATAAGTAAAAACCATGACAAACCCTCAAACACCCTTATGCATCCCCTTCATGCTCACTACACGTTTGCCTTACGCTTCCTACTGCACATATGTGATGCATGCCCTGTGGCTGCAGCACAGGTAGTGGCAGGTTGAGTGAGGCTGGCCGTGAAAGAGATGCATGAGGGGGTGAGTATGAGACAGAGCCATGAGATTATATGAGGATTGGGTTGAGTGGTAGTGGTGGGATGAGTACTGGCGAGGTGAGTAAGTGCAGGTAAGATGAGGATGAGGTTTGAGTGGGTGTGAGGGGTGATGTGACAGAGTAGTGTTGGCAGTGCAGAAGGAGATGTGGGGTGGGGGCGGTGATGTGGCAGACGGAGTGCAGGGGAATGAGTAAGTGTACTCACTTTGGCTGACCTACTTAGGTCATTGAAGCGCCTCCTGCACTGTATGCAGGTGGGCGATATGTTGGTGGTGCTGGTGACCTCCTCTGCCTCCTCGAGCCAAGCCTCCATGGTGGCGGAGGCAGGCCACTTCTTCCCGTCCGCCGGGGAGAAGATCTCTGTCCTCCCCCTCCTCCTCACCCCATCCAGTAAGACCTGGAGTGAGGCATCATTAAACCTGAGAGCAGCCTTTCCATTGAGCACCCATGCTGTCATTTTGCATATTTTCTGCAGCATCAGTCAGTGGAGGACTGCCCCTTTAAATAGGGCTCCTCCAGCTGACAGTCTATGCTGCGCCTGCGCAGTCCGCCCGCTGCGCAGCTTTCCAGCGTGAAACCCGGAAGCAAAGATAAGTACCTTCAATTAGGCTGCGATCGCGTGCGGAGCACCCCGAATTCACGAGTCGACCCCCCGCTGCCAACCCGCCTCCCTCCTAATATTGGGCCCTAAATATAATGGAGGGACAACAGAAACCCATTACCTGCAATTCCTGTGCCATGTGGGAACTCCAGGATGCTTCATGTGTCCTGGGTGACCATGTGTGGAGGAAGTGTCTCCGGCTGCTCGAGCTCGAGCTCAGGGTTCCTGGGTTTGAGGAGTGGCTGGAATCACTGCAGGGCATACGGGAAGCTGAGAATTTCCTGGATCGTACGTTTCAGGAGGTGGTCACTCCATAGCCAGACAGCTCAGGACAGTAAGTGGGTGTCCATCTGGCAGGGTAGGAAGAGGCAGGCAATGCAGGAATCCTCCGAGTGTGTCGCTCACTAACCAGTTTCACTCCATTGAGTCCAGAGCATGGCAACATGGGGCAAAGGACTGCACAGGGGAGCACAGCAAAGTGTTGAAATGCAGTTGTTACAGGGGATTCGATAGTCGGGGGATAGACAGGCATTTCTGCAACCACCGATGTGAGTCCCGCATGGTGTGTTACCTCCCTGGTGCCAGGGTAAAGGACATCACTGAGAGGGTGCAGAACACTTTGAGGGGGGAAGGGGAACAGCCAGAAGTCGTGGTCCATGCGGGAACCAATGACATAGGAAGGAAAAGGGTCGAGGTCCTGTGGTCAGAGTTTCAGGAGCTAGCGAGGAAGTTAAAAAGCAGGACCTTAAAGGTAGTAATCTCTGGATTACTCCCAGTGCCACGCGCTAGTAAGTATAGGAATGGTAGGATAAGACAGGTTAATGCGTGGCTGGAGAAATGGTGCAGGAGGGAGGGCTTCAGATTCCTGGGGCATTGGGATCAGTTCTGGGACAGGAGAGACTTGCTCAAGATGGATGGGTTGCACCTCAACAGAGCTGGGATCAATGTCCTCGTGGCGAGGTTAACTAGTACTGTGGGGGAGGGTTTAAATTAATTTGACAGGGAGATGGGCACCAGGATGAAACATTAGAGAGGAGAAACAAGGTGCTCAGAGAACTGGGAGGGACAAATAGCACTAGAGTAAAGAATAGTTCAGAAATAGGAGGGATCAGACAGGAGGTTAATGCAAAGCTGTCTAACATGGGTTTGGAGTGCAAGTGTGTAAATGCTCGAAGTGTGGTAAATATGTTTGGTGAGCTGCAGGCACAAGTCACCACATGGGACTGATATAGTGGAAATAATAGAGACCTGGCTCAAAGAAGGGGAGGATTGGGTACTTAATATCCCTGGCTACAAGGTATTCAGGAAAGATAGGGAAGGAAAGGAAGGGGGGGGGGTGGGGTGTCAGTATTGATCAAAGAAACTATTATAGCCCTGGAAAGGGATGATGTAGTTGAGGATCAAATGTAGAATCTATTTGGTTAGAATTAAGGAACAATAGAGGAGCTATTACATTACTTGGTGTATACTGAAGGCAAACAAATAGTGGGAAGGAGATAGAGGAGCAAACTTACAGGCAAATTACAGAAAGATGCAAGAACTATAGAGTAGTGATAATGGGGCACTTCAATTATCTCAACATTGACTGGGATAGTAAGAGTGTAACGGGCAAAGAGGGGGAGGAATTCCTGAAATGTGTTCAAGAGAACTTTCTTGATCAGTGTGTTTCCAGCCCGACCAGGAAGGAAGCAGTGCTGGATCTAGTTCTGGGGAATGAATGGGGCAGTTGGAGCATGTTTCAATGGGGTAGCATTTGGGGAACAGTGATCGTAATATTTGGAAGAGGATTAGAATAGTTATGGAAAAGGACAAGGAACAATCAGGTGTAAAAATACTTAACTGGAGGAGGGCAAATTTCAGTGAGTTAAAAAGGGATCTGGCCCAGGTAGATTGAAATCAAAAATTCATAGGCAAACAATGGGAGGCCTTCAAGGATGAGATAGTTCAGGTACAGAGTAAACACATTCCCATGAGGGGGAAAGGAAGGACATCTTAAGCTGGAGCTCCCTGGCTGACTAAAGATATAGAGATTAAAATTAAACAGAAAAAGGAGACTTATGACAAATGCACGGTTCATAATGCAGTGGAGAACCAGGCTGAATACAGAAAGTACTGAGGAGATTTAAAAAAGGGAATAAGAGGGGCAAAGAGAGAGTGTGAGAATAGATTAGTGGCTAACATAAAAGGGAACTCAAAAGTCTTTTATAAACATATAAATAGTAAATGTTTAGTCAAAGGAAGGATGGGACTGATTATGGATCAAAAAAGAGATGTTGCTGAGGAGACAGAGGACATGGCTGAGGTAGTAAATGAATACTTCGCATCTGTCTTCATTAGAGAAGAGGATGCTGCCAATGTAGCAGTAAAGGTCAAGGTAGTAGCGATAGGATAAAATTAGATAAAGAGGAGGTACTTAATAGGTTGGCAGTACTCAACGTAGAAAAGTCACCTGGTCCAGATGGGATGCATCCTAGTTTACTGAGGGAAGTAAGGATGGAAATTGTGGAGGTACTGGCCATAATCTTCCAAACATCTGTAGATATGGGGGTGGTGCCAGAGGACTGGAAGATAGCAAATATTAAACCCCTGTTCAAAAATGGGGAGATGGATAATCTCGGGGACTACAGGCCAGTTATCCTAATGTTGGTGCTGGGGAAACTTTTAGAGATAAGAATCTGGGACAAAATTAATTGGCACTTGATATAGTATGAGATAATAGTCAGCATGAATTTATTAAAGGCAAGTCATGTTTGACTAACTCGATTGATATCTGATTGAAGTAACAGAGAGGGTTGATGAGGGTAGTGCAGTTGATGTTGTGTATATAGATTTTCAAAAGGCATTTGATAAAATACCACATAATAGACTTGTTAGCAAAATCAAAGCCCATGGGATTAAAGGGACAGTGGCAGCATGGATACAAAATTGGCTAAGGGACAGAAAGCAGAGTGTAGTGGTGAATGGTTGTTTTTCAGGCTGGAGGGAAGTATATGTGGGGTTCCCCAGGGGTCGGTGTTAGGACCACTGCTCTTTGTAATATATGTTAATGACCTGGACTTGGAAATACAGGACATAATCTCAAAGTTTGCAGATGACACGAAACTTGGAAATGTAGTAAACAGTGAGGAGGATAGTAGCCCACACCCTCGAATGCACGGCCTGTGCCATGTAGGAACTCCAGGATGTGTTCTGGTCAACCATAGGTGCAGGAAGTGTCATCAGTTGGAGGAGCTCGAGCTCCGGGTTTCAGGAGGTGGTCACCCCATAGCCTAAGAGAGTGCAGGCAGAGAGGGGAATGGGTGACCACCGGACAGACAAGGAGGTCCAGGCAGGTAGTGCAGGAGTGCCCTGAGTGCATCTCACTCTCTAACCAGAATACTGGTGAGGGAGAGGGTTCCTCTGGGGAGTGCAGCCAGAGCCAAGTCCACAGCACCATGGGTGGCTCAGCTGTACGGGGGTGGGGGGGGGGAGGGGCAGAGGAAAAAGGTCAGGAGAGCAATAGTGATAGGAGGGAGGGCTTTAGATTCCTGGGACATTGGGACCGGTTCTAGGGAAGGTGGGACCTGTACAAGCCAGACGGGTTGCACCTCAACAGGGCCGGGACCAATACCCTTGCAGGGAGGTTTGCTCGTGCTGTTGGGGAGGGTTTAAACTAACTTGCAGTGGGATGGGAACCTGAGAGGAGATTCAGAAGGGAGAGTAACAAAGCTGGAAGTGGAAGGCAGAAAAGTAGTAAGTGAAATTGGAAGGCAGCGGAAACAAAGGCCAGCAGCAAATAAAGTCAAAATAGGAAAAAATATCAAAACGGCAAAATTAAAGGCACTTTATCTGAATGCTCACAGCATTCACAACAAGGTAGATGAATTGACGACACAGATAGAAGTAATTGGGTGTGATCTAATTACCGTTACAGAGACATGACTGCAGGGTGACCAAGGCTGGGAACTGAATATTCAAGGATATTCAACATTTAGGAAGGACAGGCAAAAGGGAAAAGGAGGTGGGTTAGCGCTGTTAATAAAGGATGAGGTCAGTACAATAGTGAGAAGGGATCTTGGCTCAGAAGATCAAGATGTAGAATCAGTTTGGGTGGAGCTAAGAAACTGCAAGGTGCAGAAAACATTGGTGGGAGTTGTTTATAGGCCACCAAACAGTAGTGGTAATGTAGGGATAAAGCAGGAAATTAGAAGTGCATGTAACAAGGGTAATACAGTAATCATAGGGGACTTTAATCTACATATAGATTGGGCAAACCAAATTAGCACTAATAATGTGGAGGACAAATTCCTGGAATGTATACGAGATGATTTTCTAGATCAGTATGTTGAGGAACCAACTAGGGAACAGGCTATTTCAGATCTAGTATTGTACAATGAGAAAGGGTTAATTAATAATCTTGTTGTAAAGGAGCCCTTAGGGAAGAGTGACCATAACATGATAGAATTCTTTATTAAGTTTGAAAGTGATGTAGTTCAATCTGAAACTAGGGTCTTAAATCTAAACAAAGGAAACAACGAAGGTATGAGGCGCAAGTTGATTGTGGTTGATTGGGGAACTACATTAAAAGGTGTAACGGTAGACAGGCAATGGCTTGCATTTAAAGAATTATTACATAATTTGCAACAAATATATATTCCTTTAAGGCACAAAAACCTAACAGGAAAAGTGGTCCAACCGTGGCTAACAAGAGAAATTAAAGATAGTATTAAATCAAAGAAAGAGGCAGATAAAGTTGCCAGAAAAAGCAGAAATCCTGAGGATTGGGAGCATTTTAGAATTCAGCAAAGGAGGACCAAGAAATTGATAATGAAAGGGAAAATAGAATATGAGAGTAAACTAGCGAGAAACATAAAAACGGACTGTAAAAGCTTCTATAGGTATGTAAAAAGGAAAAAACTGGCGAAGGCAAATATGGGTCCCTTACAGACAGAGACGGGAGAATTTATAATGGGGAATAAGGAAATGGCAGAGAAATTAAACAAATACTTTGTGACTGTCTTCACGGAAGAAGACACAAAACACCTCCCAGAAATACTAGAGAACCAAGGGTCTGGCGAGAACGAGGAACTGAAAGAAAGTAATGAAACTGAAAATCAATAAATCCCAAGGACCTGATGATCTACATCCCAGGGTTTTGAAAGAGGTGGCTCTAGAGATAGTGGATGCATTGGTTGTCATCAACAAAAATTCTAGATTCTGGAATGGTTCCTGCAGATTGGAGAGTAGCAAATGTAACCCTGCTATTTAAGAAAGGAGGGAGAGAGAAAAGAGGGAACTACAGACCTGTTAGCCTGACATCAGTAGTAGAGAAAATGCTAGAATCTATTATAAAGGATGTGATAACAGGACACTTAGAAAATAATAATAGGATTTGGCAGAGTCAACATGGATTTATGAAAGGGAAATCATGTTTGACAAACCTATTGGAGTTCTTTGAGGATGCAACTAGTAGAATAGATAAGGGGGAACCAGTGGATGTGGTGTATTTGGATTTTCAGAAGGCTTTCGATAAGGTCCCACACAGGAGGTTGGTGAACAAAGTTAGAGCACATGGAATTGGGAGTAATATACTGGCATGGATTGAGAATTGGTTAACAGACAGAAATCAGAGAGTAGGAATAAACGGGCCTTTTTCAGGTTGGCAGACTGTGACTAGTGGGGTACCACAGGGATCGGTGCTTGGGCCCCAGCTATTCACAATCTATATCAATGATTTGGATGAGGGGACCAAATGTAATATTTCCAAGTTTGCTGATGACACAAAACTAGGTGGGAATGTGAGTTGTGAGGAGGATGCAAAGAGCCTTCAAGGGGATATAGACAGGCTAAGTGAATGGGCAAGAACAAGGCAAATGGAATATAATGTAGAAAAATGTGAAGTTATCCACTTTGGTAAGAAAAACAGAAATGCAGAGTATTTTTTAAATGGTAAGAGATTGGGAAATGTTGATGTTCAAAGGGACCTGGGTGTCCTTGTACATGAGTCACTGAAAGCTAACATGCAGATGCAGCAAGCAATTAGGAAGGCAAATGGTATGTTGGCCTTTGTTACAAGAGGATTTGAGTACAGGAGTAAAGATGTGTTACTGCAATTATATAGGGCCAAGGTGAGACCACACCTGGAGTATTGTGTACAATTTTGTTCTCCTTACCTAAGAAAGGATATACTTGCCATAGAAGGAGTGCAACAAAGGTTCACCAGACTGATTCCTGGGATGGCGGGATTGTGGTATGAGGAGAGATTGAGTAGGCTAGGCCTATATTCTCTAGAGTTTAGAAGGATGAGAGGTGATCTCATTGAAACATACAAAATTCCTACAGGGCTCGACAGGGTAGATACAAGGAGGATGTTTCTCCTGGATGGGGAGTCTGGAACCAGGGGTCACAATCTCAGAGTAAGGGGTAGGCCATTTAGGACTGAGATGAAGAGAAATTTCTTCACTCAGAGGGTGGTGAATCTTTGGAATTTTCTACCCCAGAGGGCTATGGAGGTCATTGAGAACATTCAAAACAGATATGGGGATAGTGCAGGAAAATGGCGTTGAGGTAGAAGATCAGCCATGAGCGGAGCAGGCTCGAGGGGCCAGATGGCCTACTCCTGCTCCTATTTCTTATGTTCTTATGTTATGTTCTTAACAGACTTCAGGAGAACATAGACAGACTGGTGAAATGGGCAGACACATAACAGATGAAATTAAATGCAGAGAAGTGTGAAGTGATTCATTTTGGTAGGAAGAATGAAGAGAGGCAATATAAACTAAATGGTACAATTTTAAAGGGAGTGCAGGAACAGAAACACCTGGGAGTATATGTACACAAATCTTTGAAGGTGGCAGGACAAGTTGAGAAGGCTGTTGGAAAAGCATATGGGATCCTGGGCTTTATTAATAGAGGCATAGAGTACAAAAGCAAGGAAGTTATGCTAAACTTGTATAAAACACTAGTTAGGCCTCAGCTGGAGCATTGTGTTCAATTCTGGGCACCACACTTTAGGAAGGATGTTATGGCCATAGGCAGAGTGCAGAGGAGATTTACTAGAATGGTACCAGGGATGAAAGACTTCAGTTATGTGGAGAGACTGGAGAATCTGGGGTTGTTCCCATTAGAGCAGAGAAGGTTAAGGGGAGATTTGATAGAGGTGTTCAAAATTTCAAAGGGTTTTGATAGAGTAAATAAGGAGAATTTTCAGGTCCAGTTTCCAGTGCCAGAAGGGTCAGCAACCAAAAGACATAGATTTAAGGG
Organism: Heptranchias perlo; assembly: GCF_035084215.1. Taxonomy (NCBI): domain Eukaryota; kingdom Metazoa; phylum Chordata; class Chondrichthyes; order Hexanchiformes; family Hexanchidae; genus Heptranchias; species Heptranchias perlo. The sequence continues at coordinate 49,487,915 of NC_090343.1, read as the reverse complement.
AATTGGCAAAAGAACCAGAGGCGACATGAGGAATTTATGCAACGATTTGTTGTGATCTGGAATGCACTGCCTGAAGGGGCGGCAGAAGCAATTTCAGCAGTAATTTTCAAAAGGGAATTGGATAAATACTTGAAGGGAAAAAAATTGCAGGGCTATGGGGAAAGAGCAGGGGAGTGGGTATCTCTACCAAAGAGCCGGCAAAGGCACAATGGGCCAAATGGCCTGCTTCTGTGCTGTTTCATTCTATGATTCTACATTGTCCCATCAAACACTCTCAGAACAGGTACAGCACAGGTTAGGTACAGAGTAAAGCTCCATCTACACTATCCCATCAAATACTTCAAGGGCAGGTACAGCACGGGTTAGATACAGAGTGATACTCCCTCTACACAGTCCCATCAAACACTCCTAGGGCAGGTACAGCACGGGTTAGATACAGAGTAAAGCTCCCTCTACACTGTCCCATCAAACACTCCCAGAGCAGGTACAGTACGGGTTAGATACAGAGTAAAGCTCCCTCTACACTGTCCCATCAAACACTCCCAGGGCAGGTACAGCACGGGTTAGATACAGAGTAAAGCTCCCTCTACACTGCTCCCATCAATCACTCCCAGGGCAGGTACAGCACGGGTTAGATACAGAGTAAAGCTCCCACTACACTGTCCCATCAAACACTCCAAGGGCAGGTACAGCACGGGTTAGATACAGATTAAAGCTCCCTCTACACTGCTCCCATCAATCACTCCCAGGGCAGGTACAGCACGGGTTAGATACAGAGTAAAGCTCCATCTACACTGTCCCATCAAACACTCCAAGGGCAGGTACAGCACGGGTTAGATACAGAGTGATACTCCCTCTACACAGTCCCATCAAACACTCCCAGGGCAGGTACAGCACGGGTTAGATACAGAGTAAAGCTCCCTCTACACTGTCTCATCAAACACTCCCAGAGCAGGTACAGTACGGGTTAGATACAGAGTAAAGCTCCCTCTACACTGTCCCATCAAACACTCCCAGGGTAGGTACAGCACGGGTTAGATACAGAGTAAAGCTCCCTCTACACTGTCCCATCAAACACTCCCAGAGCAGGTACAGCATGGGTTAGATACAGAGTAAAGCTCCCTCTACACTATCCCATCAAACACTCCCAGAGCAGGTACAGCACGGGTTAGATACAGAGTAAAGCTCCCTCTACACTGTCCCATCAAACACTCCCAGGGCAGGTACAGCACGGGTTAGATACAGAGTAAAGCTCCCTCTACACTGTCCCATCAAACACTCCCAGAGCAGATAAAAACTGGAACAGTGCCAGCGTACAACTAACATGACTCCTATATTTAAAAAGAGAGATAGAAGAAGTCCAGGGAACTACAAACCTCTTAACATTGGTGGTAGGAAAGATAATGGAATCTTTACTCAAAGATGTAATAGAAAAACATCTAGAAACGCAAAATATAATAAAGAATAGTCAGCATGTTTTCAAAAGGGAAGGTCATGCTTGACCAACCTTATTGAATGCTTTGTGGAAGTATGAGAAAGAGTAGACAAGGGTAATGCAGTGGATGTAATATACTTGGATTTCCAAAAGGCCTTCGATAAGGTATTACATAGTAGACACATGACTAAGGTCAGAGAATGTGGAGTCAGGGGACAGGTAGCAGAATGGATGACAAACTGCCTACAAAACAGGAAACAGAGAGTAGGGATTAAGGGTAGTTACTTAGATTGGCAAAAGATGGGAATTGGTGTTCTACAGGGATCGGTATTGGGACTACTATTGTTCACCATTTACATAAACGATTTGGATTCTGGAATGGGAAATACAATTTTAAAATTTGCGGATGGCACCAAGTTGGGGGGTGTAGTTAATACAGGAAGATGTTAATAAACTTGCAGAATGGGCATGAAACTGGCAAATTAATTTCAATATAGATAAGCGTGAGGTGGTGCATTTTGGTCGGAAGAATAAGAAGGCCACATACTCCTTGGAAAATAAGTCTAAATGGGGCAGAGGAGGAGAGGGGCAGAGGGATCTGGGGGTACAGATACACAAATCATTAAAAGTAGCGACACAGGTTAATAAGGCCATAAAAAAGGCAAACCAAGCACTGGGGTTCATTTCTAGAGAGATAGAAATGAAAAGCAGAGAAGTTTTATTAAACTTGTATAAAACCTTGGTCAGACCACACTTGGAGTACTGTGAACAGTTCTGGTCTTCATATTATAAAAAGGGTATAGAGGCACAGGAGAAGGTGCAAAAAGGTTTACAAGGATGATACCAAAACTGAGAGGTTATAACTATCAGGAAAGATTGAACAGGCTGTGGCTGTTTTCTCTAGAAATGAAACGGCTGAGGGGTGACCTGATAGAGGTCTTTAAAATTAGGAAGGGGTTTGATAGGATAGACGTAGAGAAGATGTTTCCACTTGTCGGGGAGTCCAGAACTAGGGGCCATAATATAAGGTAATCACTAATAAATCCAATAGGGAATTCAGGAGAAACTTCTTTATCCAGAGAGTGGTTACAATGTGGAACTTGCTACCACAAGGAATAGTTGAGGCGACTAGCATAGATGCATTTAAGGGGAAGCTGGATAAACACATGAGGGAGAAAGGAGTAGAAGGATATACTGATAGGGTTAGATGAAGAAGGGAGGGAGGAGGCTCATGTGGAGCATAAACACCGGAATGGACCAATTAGGCCGAACGTCCTGTTTCTGTACATTCTAGTTATTCTATGTACAGAGTAAATCTCCCTCTACACTGCCCCATCAAACAATCCCAGGACAGGTACAGCACAAGCCCCTCCATCCCCACTACATTTTTCGATATTTTACCAAGGGCGGTTACCAATTGATTCGGAGCAGGAGACCGCCAGAAGTGAGAATACGCCGACCGGGAACATCCAGTCTTAAATGTTGCAAGTGGAAAATGAGATTGTTCCCGAGCTGTCCCAATATCCCCTACATTATTCAGTTGATTAACTTCCACAAACATGACTCTTGGAGGGACTGTTGCATGTCAGTCTCAGCTCCCAGCAGGATCTGCTCCGTGTCTTCTCTCCCACTCGGTGTGTCAAATGTTTATTACTGTGTCTAATTGACACACTTTTTTTCCCCAACGCGGATACTGTGAGGCCTGCCAAGAAAGGCTCATTCATATTTGATGGGTCTAGGTGTTAAAGCTGTTTCTTCATCTTCAGCCGTTGATATCACTGTTCACTGAGGAGCTTGGCGGGAGGCCTAGTGTAGACATCTGTTCAGCTTGGCCTACCCCTCAATCTGTATTGGGATGACTGTCGAATACTGTAATGAGCTCGACTCTCATCTTCTTTTTTTATAGATCATTCTGTGCCAACTGTTATTTTTTTATCTCAGTTTACACTTCTCTTTTCCTGAATAGGAATATAGGCGTCAGCCGTGGTTCAGTTGGTAGCACTCTCGCCTTGTGAGTCAGACGGTCCTGGGGTCAAACCCCACTCCAGAGATTTGAGCCCATAATCCAGGCCAACACTCCCAGTGCCGTACTGAGGGAGTGCTGCACCATCGGGGGTGCCGTCTTTCGGATGAGACGTTACATCTGCCCTCTCAGGTTGAACTATAAGATCCCAGGGCCACTATTGGAAGAAGAGCAGGGGAGTTCTCCCCAGTGTCCTGGTCAATATTTATCCCTCAACCAACATCACTAAAACAGATTATCTGCTCATTCATCTCATTGCTTTTGTGGGACCTTGCTGAAATTGGCTGCTGTGTTCCTACATTACAACAGTGACAACACTTCAAAAGTACTTAATTGGCTGTGAAGTGCTTTGGGACGTCCTGAGGTCATGACTGTAATCCAGGGGTCATCAGTACTAACTAATGGCACAGTGGGCGAGGAGGATTCTGGGTAAAGGAGCACTGGGAGAAGAGGGTTCTGGGTAATGTAATATTGGGGAGGAATATTAGCAATGGTTGTGATGGAGCGGGAAGTTGAAGGTGAGGAGACTGGGCAGGGTTGTGATGAGGAAGGACATAGATAGTCCCGTTTCAGAGTGTCACAGAGCGAAGGCAGCACTCTGCACAAGTGTGAAAGCTGAAGCTGGCCGAAAAGTAAATAGTATTAAAGCTAAAATACGCATTTAACTGGACGGAAGACAGACTGAAATCTAGGTTAGTTGTGACTGAGTGCCGGCTGGTTCAATCTAAATATAGGCGTGTGCTGGTGAAAGGGCTCTGAATCAAATTAAACAAATTAACTGACTGATTGTCACCTTTGGAAATATGCAAATCTGTTAATTGTTCATTCAAATGGGTCATCTTAAGATATGACTTAGTATCTGCTGGACTCCCTTCAGTATAAGTGTCACGTTTGCAGCCAATAGCAACAGGAACCTGTCCTATTATTGTGAAAATTAAATAGTGCTTTCTAAACTTGGAAAGAACAGTTGTTATGAGTCAGCCAGGGTACAAAATATCTTAGACAAGCCTTTATTCCCACTCCCTACGGACCACTGTCCCATTCCTTATCCCCCACTGCCCCTCCCTCCCTCCCTCCCAACCAACACTGGCCCAAGTTCTAGCAGATGGTTTATGACCGTTGGCAATATCCCTCTATTTGCCCACTCACCAGGTGGCGTTTCCCTGGTGTGCAGGGAGTGTTCCTGTGGGGAATGAGCAGAGCAGCAGCATTTAAAGGGCTGGTGCCTCTTTTTGCCTGGATCCTGATTGCTGTGGTGGAGAGGATGTCAGCAGCAAATGTCAGAACTGCCCCCTTTGCGGAAGAAAGCCTGGAGGCACTGCTGGACGAATGGCGGGAGAGATAAAGGCTGAGTGGAACCCTCCAATCAGAGCCAGTGACCAGCGAGCATAGCAGTAGGTGGCCAACAGAGTCAGTACAGTTCTCCTGGTCCATAGACCGTGGAACAAGCGAGGGAGTTCTCCGGACTGAGGAAGAGGGCCAAGGTAGCATTGACTGAAAGGGAAGGAATGCCAGTGCTAGACATGCCCCAAGCACCCAGCCCACAGAATGGTGTTACATCAGTAAAGCAGCCAATAAAGGTCTCATCCCACCCCACACATTTTACCCTCTCCCACCCACTGTCCCCCCACCCCTCCCATGTCTATAAAGCTGTAGCTCCAACATGGTGACTGCCAAAGGGAAAGGCTCGCCCTGCCTCACAAACTGTTGCCAGTTCCCTATAGTATCTCCGACTAGTCCCGTGCTCTGACACCGGGTGGAGTGTAGACTGGTCACTGGGGGGGGAGACCCTCATGTTACGTCCAAATGCCAAAAGCCTCTGATTGACCTGTTTTTTTAAAAGACAATGCCCCTTGATCATCGAGAGAAAACCCGCACTAGTGGTGGACCAGCCAGCCAACACTGCCTCCCAACACTGCCTTCCCCTGTCATGAGGAGCTCGCCCATCTGAATCATTGAGTGGAGGGTGTGGATGTGAGCTGGGTGGCTCCGTGGCAGCTCAACAGCTCAAGTGTTCTATTCAACTGTTTTTTTTCTTGATTGCCCTTGCAGCTCACACAGAAGCTCCAATTTTAACCTAACCCGTCCGGTGTGATCGGGACAGGTTCAGGTCAGATGCTCATTTTACACTAAGCCTGATTGGAACGTAGGTCACTCGCAGATACATAAGCCTCACAGCTGGACTGTATTAAACTCACTCCTGTAAGCAAGGCCATCTGCTGCTGTTTCCAAAGCAGGTCTTCCATAGATATCCTCCCGGGTTCAGTGACATTAGTCACTTCCATATATGGGCCCCACATCTCTTACATTGACTCACACTGTCCAGCATCCACTCATATGATAGTATACCCTGGGGATATAACACTGGAGCAGATGGAAGCCGGCCCAACACATGAACACCCATCAAGCACTCTTGAGCACACAGTCAAGAAACTTCCACCATTGAGGAAATTAGACAGAAAGGGTTCGAAGGGAGCACCCGGTGATGCACCCAGCACCAGTGAAGAGGAGCAAGTGGAGATGGCAACAACAAGAGGAAGCATAAGACTAGGTTAGAGGTCAGGAAGTTTTTCTGTTTGCAGAACAACAACTTGCATTTAGATCGTGACTTTAACAACAACAACTTGCATTCACATAGTGGCTTTAACAACAACAACTTGCATTTACATAGTGGCTTTAACAACAACAACTTGCATTTAGGTAGCGGCTTTAACAACAACAACTTGCATTTAGATAGCGACTAACTTTGCATTCACATAGCGACTTTAACAACAACAACTTGTGTTTAGATAGTGACTTCAGCAACAACAACTTGCATTTATCTCGCGACTTTAGCAACAACAACAATCTGCATTTATTTCGCCACATTAACAACAGCAACAACTTGCATTTATATAGCGACTTTCATAGTAAAATTACCCAGGGTGCTTCACAGGAGTATAAGCAGTCAAAAAATGACAACAAGCCATAGAAGGAGATATTAGGACAGGGGACAGGACTACTGTCTCTTTTTGCCTGGATCCTGATTGCTGCGGCGGAGAGAATATCTGCAGCAAGTGTCAGAGCTGCCCCCTTCGTGGAAGAAAGCCTGGAGGCACTGCTGGAGGAATTGCTGGAGAGATAAAGGGGCTGAGTGGAACCCTGCAAACAGAGCCAGTGACCAGTGAGCATGGCAGGAGGTAGCCAACAAGTGAGGAAGTGGAGATGGCAGCAGAGGAGCAGCAACAAGAGGAAACATAAGAGTACGTTAGAAGTCAGGAGGTTTTTCTGTTTGCAGAGCAATAACAACAACTTGCATTTATATAGCGCCTTTAACATAGTAAAATGTCCCAAGGAGCTTCACAGGAGCGTTATCAAACAAAATTTGACACCAAGCCATATAAGGAGGTATTAGGACAGAACGAGGTAGGTTTTAAGGAGCGTCTTAAAGGAGGAGCGAGAGGTAGACAGACGGAGAAGTTTTGGGAGGGAATTCCAAAGTTTAGGGCCTATGGTGGAGTGATTAAAATTGAGGATGTGCAAGAGGCATGAATTGGAGGAGCGGACAGATCTTGGAGGGTTGTAGGGCTAGAGGAGGTTACAGAGATAGGGAGAGGCAAGGCCATGGAGGGATTTGAAAACATGGATGAGAATTTTAAAATCGAGGTGTTCCCAGACTGGAAGCCAATGTAGGTCAGCGAGCACAGGGGTGATGGGAGAACGGGATTTGGTGCGAGTTAAGATACGGACATATTTTGCTTGCTCTCTAAGCCCAGTTCAAACTAATTTCCATATTGCTATTGCAAGAAGTCAGATTATTCTATGTGGTTTAATGCTACATTGTCAGTTAGCCCTATAGACCAGCCCTGGATTGAGGACTGAGCCATACATGCAATGCCTAGGCCTAGCCAGTTGGAAGCATCTTGTGACAGCACCCACCTCGATGATGAAATCCCGTTTGCTCTGGTCACACCAGATGCCCCCTGAGCCTGGATCTTGGGGAATGGGAGGCCTCAATCAGTAGAGATGGACCAGATTCAGTACCAGGAATCTAGGACGTAGCAATCTACAATAACAATAACAGCAACTTGCATTTATATAGCGCCTTTAATGTAGTAAAACATCCCAAGGCACTTCACAGAAGCGATTATCAAACAAAATTTGACACTGAGCCACTTAAGGAGATATTAGGACAGATGACCAAAAGTTTGGTCAAGGAGGTAGGTTTTGAGGAGTGTTTTAAAGGAGGAGCGAGAGGTGGAGAGGTGGAGAGATTTAGGGAGGGAATTCCAGAGCTTAGAGCCTAGGCAGCTGAAGACACAGCCATCAATGGCGGAGCAATTAAAATCGGGGATGTGCAAGAGTCCAGAATTGGAGGAGCTCAGAGTTCTCGGAGGGTTGTAGGGTTGTAGGAAGTTTCAGAGACAGGGAGGGGTGAGGCCCTGGAGGGATTTGAAAACAAGGGTGAGAATTTTAAAATCGAGGCATTGCCAGACTGGGAGCCAATGCAAGCACAGGGCTGATGGGTGAACTGGACTCGGTGCGAGTTAGGATACGGGCAGCAGAGTTTTGGATGAGCTCAAGTTTATGGAGGGTAGAAGGTGGGAGGCCGGCCAGGAGAGCATTGGAATAGTCAAGTCTGGAGGTAACAAAGGCATGGATCAGTGTTTCAGCAGCAGATAAGCTGAGGCAGGGGCAGAGACGGGCGATATTATGGAGGTGGAAGTAGGCGGTCTTGCTGACGGAGCAGATATGAGGTTGGAAGCTCATCTCAGGATGCCAAGGTTGCGAACGGTCTGGTTCACCCTCTGACAGTGGCCACAGAGAGGAATGGAGTCAGTGACTAGGGAATGGAGTTTGTGGCAGGGACTGAAGGCAATGGGTTCAGTATTTCCAATATTTAGTTGGAGGAAATTTCTGCTCATCCAACACTAGATCTCAAATCAAAGGCAATGGAGAGGCCGAGGGACATCGTGGTGAGGTAGAGCTGGGCGTCACCAGTGTACATGTGAAACCTGACATCATATTTTCAGATGATGTCGCTGAGGGGCATCATGTTGATGATAAATAGGAGGGGGCCAAGGATGGATCCTTGGGGGACTCCAGAGGTAACAGTGCGGGAGCGGGAGCGGGAAAAGAATCCTCTGCAGGTGATTCTCTGGCTACGTCTGGACAGATAGGATAGGAGGGCAGTCCCACCCAGCTGCGCAAAAGAGGAGAGGTGTTGGAGGAGGATGGTGTGGTCAACCATGTCAAAGGCCGCAGACAGGTCGAGAAAGATGAGGAGGGATTGCACACCATGGACACAGTTACATAGGATGTCATTTGTGACTTTGATAAGGCCCGTTTCAGTACTGTGGCAGAGGCGGAAACCTGATTGGAGGGATTCAAATATGGATTTGCAGGAAAGATGGGCACGGATTTGAGAGGCAACAACGCGTTCAAGGACTTTGGAGAGGAACGGGAGGTTGGAGATGGAGCAGTAGTTTGCAAGGACAGTGGGGTCAAAGGTGTTTTTTTTGAAGGGGTGATGACGCCAGATTTGAAGAGGAGGGGGACAGTATCTGAGGAGAGGGAGCCGTTAACAATATTAGCTTAAATGGGGGCCAGGAAGGGAAGTTGGGTGGTCAGCAGTTTGGTGGGAATTGGGTCGAGGAATCAGGAGGTGGGTCTCATGGACAAGATGAGCTCGGAGAGGGCATGAGGGGAGATAGGAGAGAAACTAGAGAAAGATGCAAGTTCAGGACTTGGGAAGGGGGGGACCTTGGGGGAAGTTTGGCTCAGTGGGCTAGGGGAAGGGAGGGAAGCGGCAGAGGTAGCTGAACAGGTGGTCTCAATCTTAGTGATAAGAAGTCCACGAGCTCCTCGCACTTGTTGTTGGAGGTGAGGGTGGAGGGGGCAGGGGAAGGGTGTTTAAGAAGACGGTTTGTAGTGGAGAAGAGAAGCTGGGGTTTGTCTTTGCATTCCAGGATGATCCTGGAATAGTGAGCAGTTTTTGCAGAGGAGAGCAGGACCCGATAGTGCTTTATGTGGTCCAGCCAGATCTGGTGATGAATGGCTAAACCAGTCATAAACATTAAAGTCTGTGTCCCTTGGACTTAAGGGATAGAGGAGCAGACGTCTGGCAATGAAATACAGTGGGCCCCGTTCGGGTAATTGAGTACATGAGATAAACTGTGCCTACCTGGACCAAACACATTAACGGATACAAGGATCCTTGGTTTCTCCAGGCAGGATTATTAGTTTGAACAAATCAATAGATTTTATTCACGGTAATCTATTTGATACATTGTGCATGACCAAGTTTCTCCACACCTGCTGACCCAACATAATCCAACTCTCCATGGCTCACAATCCAACCCTACCCGATCTGAATTGTCGCTCTAAACCCCACAATTGAACTAAACCCAATTCTTCTGGTTTACTGAACCTGACCTGAGCTAATTCTCCTTGATTCCCAACCTGACCCGGACTCTTCTAGTGTTCAAGACCCAATTCGGTTCTTTAGGACTCCCTATCCCTAGCTGATGCTCTCGGAATCGATGACCCAGCCGAACTCTACATGCCATCCCAACCCAATTCAGCTCTCCACACCTCCTTCACACAACCAGACCGAGCTCTACAATCCAACTCAACTATCCAGCCCGCGTGTTTTATATTGCATTGTACACCATGCGCTTTATCAGTGTTACTGCAATATTATCTACAATCTGTCAGGTTGGATTTGTCCAGCTGCAATGGCCATAGGACAAATCAGACCTGCATTGGGTTTGTCCGCTATAAAAGGGGTTAGGGTTAGGGTTAGGGTCTGGATCCACTGATGCTGTATCGCAATTTTTTTAAAGGGATCAGGTGCATCCAAATTGATCAGAATTGTACAATGCCGTGAGCCTTTTCACCCAAATAAGTTTGAACCTTTCAGATTTGTTCCTGTTTTCTGCACCTATTGCTTCTCAGGGTGAAGGATATCACACTCAGATAATAGGACACATTTCCCTCTTTTCTACCCAGTGTGAGCTCAGGTGTGGCACTGCCAGCTGATGAGTGAGTGCAGCTCTCTTTGCTCTGCCCATACCTGGTGCCTTAGACCCAGTCTCGGAATATCACCACTGCTGGGTCAGTGTGACCGTTTTTCACTTTAATGTCAAATTGTGGGGGGAGGGTGATTTAGTGTTAAGTCCTCGTAAACTCACTTCAATTCCCTTCTAACTAGAGCAGACTTTGATTCCATCAGTCTGGGCTGGATTTGAACCCAGGATCCAGTGACTGACCAATTCGGTCTCCTCATCACTGAGGGATGTGTATCTCTTGATGACTCTGTAATGGAAGACCACGATGGAATTTAATTAAATTCCAACTTGCTCATCTGGGTCGGCTGGCATTTGATCCAATTTTGTTCTCGCAGGATGTCCATGGACACACACAAGCAGATACATACAAACACAACTCCCCATATTTGGCATTCAACTGGTAATGGCACTTTGAAAGTAAGAGTCGCCTTATGGTAATCATCAGCAGCTAACACTCCACAGACCGGGGATTGAACCTGGGACATCCGTGGTCTGTTGATTAATGCCACACTGGCGAGTCCATTTACAAACCGAGGCACCAGGGAACTCCCATCGGGAGCTAATTTAATTACAATTAGGGCTGAATATATTTTCCTCAAATCATTTTTCTGTTTACAAGCAGATAACTGTGGGCCAGGACAAGTGGTGAAGACACATCAAGCGATGTGAGGTAGACACGAGCAGTGTGGAGTCTAACACCCAGCGCCAGGCATGCTTGTCACGGATCACGGCTCAACATTTTGTTCGAAGGCTGTGCGGCTGTGGAGACGTGTATGTCAGCTTCATGCCAAACAAGATGCCTCGGAGCGGACATTCGACTGATGTGTGGAGGCTTTGGCACCGCATAGAATTTGCATCCTTTTAGTTCACACCATTGAGAGGGAGAGATTTTTTAATAAGGAACAACTGTGTTTGCATCAAGTGGGAGTTCACAGCCGTTGTATATATTTGGTTAGATTACTGGAAACCACTGTATCTCTAAGTGTCCAACGTCTGGTCAGCATCTCAACGGAAGGCAATAGGAAGGATCCAAATAGACACCCTACCAATACAATAAGGCTTAAGGATGGTGAAGAATGACAGACAATGGATCATATCAAGTTATTCTGTGTTTGTAGCTCCAGAGGATTCCATTGCAAACTTTTCCCCAGATCAGTGTTCCATTGTTTCAGATTTCACTCTCATTCTTCCTAATCTTCAAATACTTACACTTTCTTCCTTCCTGCTTTCTCACTGCACCATCTACGACTCCAACTCATTCTTTCCCAACATCTCAAGACTGTGGAGATCAGTCCTTCCTCCCTCCTACAGTCTTCTTCATTAGCTTTTAAAAGCCAAGCTTAGTATTTGCAAACTCTGCAGTCCTGCCACATCCAGTCGTGAATGGTGGTGGACAATTAAACAACTAACGGGAGGAGGAAGCTCTGTAAACATCCCCATCCTCAATGATGGCGGAGTCCAGCAGTGAGTACAAAAGACAAGGATGAAGTGTTTGTAACCATCTTCAGCCAGAAGTGCCGAGTGGATGATCCATCTCGGCCTCCTCCCGATATCCCCACCATCACAGAAGCCACTCTTCAGCCAATTCGATTCACTCCACGTGATATCAAGAAACGGCTGAGTGCACTGGATACAGCAAAGGCTATAGTGCTGAAGACTTGTGCTCCAGAACTAGCCGCGCCTCTAGCCAAATTGTTCCAGTACAGCTACAACACTGGCATCGACCCGACAATGTGGAAAATTGCCCAGGTATGTCCTGTCCACAAAAAGCAGGACAAATCCAATCAAGTCAATTACCGCCCCATCAGCCTACTCTCAATCATCAGCAAAGTGATGGAAGATGTCGTCGACAGTGCTATCAAGCGGCATTTACTCACCAATAACCTGCTCACCGATGACCTGATTACTGATGCCCAGTTTGGGTTCCGCCAGGACCACTCGGCTCCAGACCTCATTACAGCCTTGGTCCAAACATGACAAAAGAGCTGAATTCCAGAGGTGAGGTGAGAGTGACTGCCCTTGACATCAAGGCAGCATTTGACCGAGTGTGGCACCAAGGAGCCCTAGTAAAATTGAAGTCAATGGGAATCAGGGGGAAAACTCTCCAGTGCCTGGAGTCATACCTTGCACAAAGGAAGATGGTAGTGGTTGTTGGAGGCCAATCATCTCAGCCCCAGGACATTGCTACAGGAGTTCCTCAGGGCAGTGTCCTTGGTCCAACCATCTTCAGCTGCTTCATCAACAACCTTCCCTCCATCATAAGGTCAGAAATGGGGATGTTCGCTGATGATTGCACAGTGTTCAGTTGCATTTGCAACCCCTAAGATAATGAAGCAGTCCGTGCCCGAATGCAGCAAGACCTGGACAACATCCAGGCTTGGGCTGATAAGTGGCAAGTAACATTCGCACCAGACAAGTGCCAGGAAATGACCATCTCCAACAAGAGAGAGTCTAACCACCTCCCCTTGACATTCAACGGCATTACCTTTTCAGAATCCCCCACCATCAACATCCTGGGGGTCACCATTGACCAGAAACTTAACTGGACCAGCCACATAAATACTGTGGCTACAAGAGCAGGTCAGAGGCTGGGTATTCTGCGGTGAGTGACTCACCTCCCGACTCCCCAAAGCCTTTCCACCATCTACTTTCCATCATCACAAGTCAGGAGTGTGATGGAATACTCGCCACTTGCCTGGATGAGTGCAGCTCCAACAACACTCAAGAAGCTCGACACCATCCAGGACAAAGCAGCCCGCTTGATTGGCACCCCATCCACCACCCTAAACATTCACTCCCTTCACCACCGGCGCACTGTGGCTACAGTGTGTACCATCCACAGGATGCACTGCAGCAACTCACCAAGGCTTCTTCGACAGCCTCCCAAACCCGCGACCTCTACCACCTAGAAGGACAAGAGCAGCAGGTACATGGGAACAACACCACCTGCATGTTCCCCTCCAAGTCACATACCATCACGACTTGGAAATATATCACCGTTCCTTCATCGTCTCTGGGTCAAAATCCTGGAACTCCCTTCCTAACAGCACTGTGGGAGAACCGTCACCACACGGACTGCAGCGGTTCAAGAAGGCGGCTCACCACCACCTTCTCAAGGGCAATTAGGGATGGGCAATAAATGTCGGCCTCACCAGCGACGCCCACATCCCATGAACGAATTATAAAAAAAATAATTACTTCTTGTCTTCTCCTTTACTCTTTTCAACCTTGGTGTCATCCTGCACTATGGGCCTTGGCTTATTCACTTAGACTGCTCAATATATTTTCTCCATCTTCTCTCCCCCCCTCCCCCCACTCGGTGATATGTTGGCCCATTCTAAGTGTGATCAACATTGTTGCTTGGTCAGCATTGGAATGCAGTGAAAAGGAACCTTCCAGACAACTTGCCCCTTCCTCTACGAATGAACAACCTGAACTGGAAAACCTGATCACTGGTCGACGTGGAATGAATTTATGAATGGTTAAAATACAAACGTGTTGAAGGTGACTCCAAAGTTTCATTGAAGAGGGCAGGTATCATGATAGCTTAACCCTTCTAATGTGTGTTGATACATCAAGTGTTCTGATGGCATAGTGAAGCCTTATTTGGCGGAGAAAACCCATTCCTTAATCTTGATTAGTCCAGACCAGTGAATGTGATGCAGGTGGCCTACTCTACCCTCCCAGGGAATGTGACTCAGCTTGTCCATCCTCTACAACATTAGGACAGAAGCAACATCACAAGAAATCTTACTGCTTAAACCCATCTCCTTCATGTTTCTATAAGAAGCATCTCAACATCCTGTATCATTCCGAAACGTTCCCATGGCATCTTAGCAGTCGAGCACCCTGCCAGTGTCGGGGAAGCTTCACAAACCACTTCTCCTGCCTGCGAGCTCTCTCCCAGGAACCCTGTCCCTTGTTTACAAAATGTTGAACCCACAGCTAGCCAACAGTAAGTTGCTGAAGTTAGAAAATGATGGCAATGTACGAAATGCCATATCGTGCCCAGCAGTTTCTCCAGAAACGCTTGTTTTTTCAGGTTGTCTAAAGTTAAGCCGCCTGAAAATCATGGACAACGGAATTCCTGGTGAATGCAAGTGTAATGGAGTGAACCCCCCCTCCTACCCTAGCCCTAGGCTGGAGACCCCATCTGAAATCTCGGAGATGGGACCATTTGCATTGCCAAGGTGGGCCGTTGGTGCCCACTAGGTTGCACCAGGAGCACCTGCCCTGGAACCCAACCCAATCAGTCCTTGTGAGTTAGAGCAGCCACGTAGCCGCTGGGCCTGAAGTCCTGCGAGACACACCTTTGGATCCAAAAGGAGCCCTTCTACTTCTAGATCAACTACCTTAGTCTGGTAAAGGTATGGGGCCTTCCTGAACACCTCAAAAGGGACTCGCGCCAGCTCTCAGGTGTCAGCTGGCCTGACTTCCGCTGAAGCCTTTTAGGAGCATTTAAGGCAGAGTTTCTTGGGGGAACCTGGGAACTGCCCCTGATACATCCCCTTGACATTGAGGCGGCAGACAGAAGACCCGCCCACCGCCCCTCCCCATTGCAATCCCCTGCCCTAGGCTTCAATCCCTCCCCCGACCATGATTATCTCCAGACCCCCTCCCTCACCTTAATGTCGGGGATTATTCCCACGGGTCTCCGGCGACAACTTCCTGTAGCGGGAAATCTACCAGCTGGGAGGAGATTCCCGTCGGGTTCGGGCGGGAGGCTCGCATCCAACATTGAAGTGAGGCCTGGGAGTTGAAGTTTCTCCGGGCCTCACACTTGCCCCAGTCCCCACACGCCACACTCGGGCCCCAAGTTTAAATCAAGGCAAAATGTCAAAACCAAGTGTAGCCTTCAAGTGAAGCAGGGTTAGAGGGCAAGGTAGGGTCGCCAACTCCTGCCTCCAACCGCCCTGCCGCCATGCTCCCGCCATTGGTCGCCCGACACGTCCATCCTCACGGTGCCCGGCCACCACACCCCCCCCCACACTCCCACTATTGGTCGCCCGACAAGTCCCTGCTCGCGGTGCCCCACCTTCCCACGACGAATTGGAGAGTGAACAGACTCTTCATTATCCGATTGGATCATTCTTCACTGTCAGTCAAACAGCCTTTTCTCCCCATGTTCAATATTTTTATAACTAATAAACAAAAGTGTTCAAAGAAAATTTTTTAAAAAACACATTTTTTAACGCCCCTATGATTTTGCACCCGGGTTTTTGCTCACTGTAGTGTCCTGGAGATTAATCTTTAATTCCTGGAGACTCCAGGTCAATCCTGGAAGGTTGGCAACTGTAGGGCAGAGTGATAATTGGACCAGGGCGAACAAATGTGATTCAGTCCCTATTTTAAAGTCATGAATTCTGTCCTGATTTTTATGTAATACTTTGAGTTTGTATCATTATTTATAATTTAAATAGCAAAACATACAGCAATTTTAGAAGCAGGGAATTGAGCTGGTTGGAGGATAGGATTTTCTCTGCAGTACAGGCCGAGGAGCTGGGAGAGGCTAAACTGAGGCACTACAGCATTACCACTGGTGAGAGGCTGCACCAAAGCCTGACACACTTACATAGGTGATCTCCATTGTAACTCAGTGCGGTACTGAGGGAGTGCGGCATTGTCGGAGGTGCCGTCATTTGGATGAAACATTAAACTGAGATCTCCTCGGTGTCCTGGTCAATATTTATCCCTCAACCAACATCACTAAAGCAGATTATCTGGTCATTTATCTCTGTTTGTGGGTCCTTGCTGTGCACAAATTGAGTGCCATTGACTGTGAAGCACTTTGGGACATTCTGAGGATGGGTAAGTTCTTCTTCCATTGGACATATGGTGGGAGATTGGGCAGAACACTGTGGCAATGCTCCCCCAATGGCCTTTCACCTCAGGGTCTGGGATGCAAATCCAGGCCAGACTGAGGGGACAAAAGTCTCCTCCCTCTGCAGACCTTAAAATACCAAACCAATGCCCGCTTTTGTGAAAAGCTCCACCATCACACTGGTGTAATAGGCCCAGGCAGCAAAATGCCACAGGCGAAGTTAAAGACAAGTAGGCCCGACCGTGAATGGGAAGACCCAAGTGGGACAGTGGCTAGAAGCAGACCGTTACTGGAGCTGGCAGAGTGAAGAACATGATGGCTAGGACTTGGAACAACTATGGGCAGTCTGAATAGGACATCTGACTGATATTGGGGAATGAGGTGTTGTCCTTAGGTGGGGGTTAAGGAACATAAAACAATTAAAAAGGCTAATGGAATGTTGGCCTTTATAGAGAGAGGGCTGGAATGCAAAGGGGTGGAAGTTATGCTACAGTTGTATAAAGCCCTGGTTAGACCCCATCTGGAGACTGTGTTCAGTTCTGGGCACCGCACCTCAGGAAGGATATATTGGTCTTGGAGTGAGTGCAACCCAGATTCACAGAATGATACCGGGGCTAAAAGGGTTAAATTTTGAGGACAGGTTGTGTAGACTATTCCCTTGAGTATAGAAGATTAAGAGGTGATCTAATTGAGTGTTTCAGATGATTAAAGGATTTGATAGGGTAGATAGATAGAAACCATTTCCTCTGGTAGAAGAATCCAGAATAAGGGGCATAAGCTTAAAATTAGAGCTAGGCCGTTCAAGGTGATGTCAGAAAGCACTTCTTTTTGTTAGACAATTGTATTAAAGGTTACGGAACTAAATGGAGTTAAGATACAGATCAGCCATGAACTAATTGAATGGCGGAATAGACTCGAGGGGCTGAATGGCCGACTCCTGTTCTTATGTTCCGATGTTTGATGGGACAGTGTAGAAGGAGATTTACTCTGTATCTTACCCGTGCTGTACGTGCCCTGGGAGTGTTTGATGGAACAGTGTAGAAGGAGATTTACTCTGTATCTAACCCGTGCTGTACCTGCCCTGGGAGTGTTTGATGGGATAGTGTAGAGGGAGCTTTACTCTGTATCTAACCGGTGCTGTACCTGCCCTGGGAGTGTTTCATGGGATAGTGTAGAGAGAGCTTTACTCTGTATCTAACCCGTGCTGTACCTGCCCTGGGAGTGTTTGATGGGACAGTGTAGAGGGAGCTTTACTCTGTATCTAACCCGTGCTGTACCTGCCCTGGGAGTGTTTGATGGGACAGTGTAGAGGGAGCTTTACTCTGCCTCTAACCTTCTTAAATGACACCACCAAAAATAACAATAACTGGCCATCCGTCTGATTTCTGTTTGTGGGGTGTGACTCTGGCGTATTAAACAGCAACTGTACGTGAAGAGCCCCTGGAAGTTTCTGAGAGATGTGATAACTGCGAGAATTCTCATTATAATGGCCCTGGCTCCCGGTGCTGTGGGGTGCGACCCATTCACTTGTCACGGTGACATCTCCTCGAGTGCCCACTCGGGCTGCCTGTCAGATACAAATGGTGGTCGATGCTGAAGGCCAATGGATCTTACACCTAATGACAGGTGGGCATTCCAACTCCTCTTCTATCCTGAACTCGGGGGTCCAGGGAGCCCAGTGCACAACCCGTGTGCCTTCACTCTCCTGCATCTGGGTGCACATCCCCGCCTTTTGCCCTGCTGACCCCCTTGCCCTCCTGCTGGGATATTGCCCAGAAGCCAACGGGCACCAGTAGCCCCTCACAGCGTAGCTCCCCGGACCCTCCCGATGTGTCATGAGAGACACACTTTGCTCTGCGAGCTCAGGCGTGTGCAGCATCTGCTCAGCCCCAACGATGGGCCACTCGGGTTTTATTATCAACACTTATTATCAGGTAAGGTAGCATAGTAGTTATGTTACTGGACTAGAAATCCAGAGGCCTGGACTAATAATCCAGAGTCATGAGTTCAAATCTCTGCCGCGGCAGCTGGGGAATTTAAATTCAATTAATTAAATAAAATCTGGAATTAAAAAAAACCTAGTATCAGTAATGGTGGCCATGAAACTACCGGATTGTCGTAAAAACCCATCTGGTTCACTAATGTCCTTTAGGTGAAGGAAACCTGCCGTCCTTACACTGTCTGGCCTATATATGACTCCAGATGCACAGCAATGTGGTTGATTCTTAATTGCCCTCTGAAATGGCCTAGCAAGCCACTCAGTTGTCACCGTGGCTGCAGTGTGTACCATTTACAGGATGCACTGCAGCAACCCGCCAAGGCTTCTTTGACAGCACCTCCCAAACCCGCAACCTCTGGAAGGACAAGAGCAGCAGGCACATGGGAACAACACCACCTGCACGTTCCCCTCCAAGTCACACACCATCCCGACTTGGAAATATATCGCCGTTCCTTCATCGTCGCTGGGTCAAAATCCTGGAACTCCTGACCTAACAGCACTGTGAGAGAACCTTCACCACACGGACTGCAGCAGTTCAAGATGGCGGCTCACCACCATCTTCTCAAGGACAATTAAGGATGGGTAATAAATGCTGGCCTCACCAACGACGCCCACATCCGATGAACGAATAAAATTAAAAAAACCATCCCACTCCCGACACATCTGCCAGTGTGGGGCAAAACCCACCTGGGCCTGAGCACATCCAGAGACAGCAGAGCTCCATTCACCTCAAGCTGTAGGTGCAGTACTAAATATTATAAATATTACATGGATTCATTGAGTTTACTCTTCAGGATATTGCTGGTCAAACAACACATCAGCACCAACTGGGCTTTGACACACAAAAACACATCAAGGATTTGAGACATGCCAATCTTCCAAGTCTCGTTGGTATAGACTGTTGATGGTCATGTCATGATATAGTACAGGCATTTAGGAATATTCCGTTATTACGGTATTCTCAACCTTATATATCAGCTTGAGTATGCAATTTAGAAATGCTCCCTTACACTTCAGCTTAAGTATGTAATTTAGACACACCCTTGCACATCAGCTTAAGGATGTAATTTAAAGACGCTCCCTTATACATCAGCTTTTGTATGTAATTTAGTGACTCTCCTTTACATATGAGCTTGAGTATGTAATTTAGAGATGCTCCCTTATGCATCAGCTTGAGTATGTAATTTAGAGACACTCCCTTACAATATCAGCTGGAGTATGTAATTTAGAGATGCTCCCTTACACATCAGATTGAGTATGTAATTTAGAGATGCTCCCTTACACATCAGATTGAGTATGTAATTTAGAGATGCTCCCTTACACATCAGATTGAGTATGTAATTTAGAGATGCTCCCTTACACATCAGATTGAGTATGTAATTTAGAGATGCTCCCTTACACATCAGCTTGTGTATGTAATTTAGAGATGCTCCCTTACACATCAGCTTGTGTATGTAATTTAGAGATGCTCCCATACATATCAACTTGTGTATGTAATTTAGAGACATTCCCTTACACGTTACTGTCTTGACAATGTTGCAATTAGACAACTGATTGGAGGAGGACTGCTCGAGGAAGGAGGGCGAGATGGAGCTCTGTAAATTCAGGACTGCTGAATGCTCCTGGATATAATCTAGTTCAAAATCTTGTATAAAATTAGTCCCTTTTCATTCAACCTTGGATAATGTCACAAGTTCAGAATAAAAACACAATAGACGCAGGAGAGAGGATAGGTGACATCACTGGAAGCTTCCCGCAGTGTCAGTGACTGGGAGAGGGATGGTTCAATCAAACAGCTCTGAAAATCAAAACTACAGCACAGAAACAGGCCATTCGGCCCAACAGATCCATGCTGGTGTTCATGCTCCACACGAGCCTCCTCCCACCTTGCTTCATCTCATCCTAACAGCTTATCCTTCGCTTCCTTTCTCCCTCATGTACTTATCCAGCTTCCCCTTAAATGTATTGTAGCCTTGGCAATGCCAGGATCTGAATTTAGAAGACTATGTTTGAATCTTTCTGATAATAATAATAATTTGGTAAGGAATCATTGCCAAAACTCCCTTAAGATGGCCGCTCCCTTTAATTGCACTCTTAGATCTCTTGATTTTGTGGGGAGTATTTTGCTTTCCTGTATCTGAATTTGCCACGTTTATGTGGTGCAGCCCTGATCCTCCTGAACCCACGCCTAGTCCAGTGCCGGGTTTGACGGGAAGCTCACTGCCGTTTCCCGCTCCAAACCACCAAGTCCGGTACCGGGTTTGCCGGGGAAGCTCACTGCCATTTCCCATTCCAAGCCGCCTAGTCCGGTACCGGGTTTGCCGGGGAAGCTCACTGCCGTTTCCCGCTCCGAGCCGCCTAGTCCGGTACCGGGTTTGCCAGGGAAGCTCACTGCCGTTTCCCGCTCCGAGCCGCCTAGTCCGGTACCGGGTTTGCCAGGGAAGCTCACTGCCGTTTCCCGCTCCAAGCCGCCTAGTCCGGTACCGGGTTTGCCGGGGAAGCTCACTGCCGTTTCCCGCTCCAAGCCGCCTAGTCCGGTACCGGGTTTGCCGGGGAAGCTCACTGCCGTTTCCCGCTCCGAGCCACCTCGTATAAACCGCTGTCGGGTCCTGATGACATCACAGGATCCAACGAGCATAGTTTAGAAAGGACCCCGCCGGCTTTGAGCGGTCATCCTTGCTGCCTGTTCAGGAGAGCGAGTGAAAATTGGAAGCTGTCGGCTCCTGGCGGCCCCAGGTTGGCTCGGTCACTCGGGCGATTTTAACTGCCCGCCCGCCTGGTTTCCGCTCGGCCGGTTGGGTTAAAATCGCTCAGTAGGTGTCTGAAATGGGAAGAGATCCATTCTCACTCACTGTGGAATGAGCGCAAAAATTAAAGATTTAGCAGGTGACTGCGTAAGGCTAATACTCAAAATTGCAAATTTGAAGGAACAAGTGGGAATTGGCTTTTATTTTAAAAAAGAAGACGTTTCGGGGTTTGATATTTTAATATTTTTGGGTGGTTTCTGGTTGGGCAGGAGATGTCCCGCTGGTTCGTCGGCTGCCGCTGGCACGGCCGGGATTTTCCTTTAGAGGTGATCACATTCGGTGAATATATCCATGGGTGGGCGTGTTCAGATAAGAGGGTCATGGCACAAATACATCAGCCAAGATATTCCCCCGGCATCATTGCCTTCGCAATGCCGGGGAAAGGAAGGAAAGAAAGAAAGAATCACAACCTCAGGATGTCCCAAAAACAGGAAAGTGGAGATGAAGTCAAAGATCAGCCCATGATCTTATTGAATGGTGGAGGGGGCTCAAGGGGCCACATGGCCTACTCCTGCTCCTATTTCTCATGTTCTTATGTTTACAGCCAATGAGGTACTTTTGATGTGTCGTCACTGTTCTAATATAGGAAACGCGGCAGCCAATTTGTGCACAGCAAGATCCCACAAACAGCAATGAGATAAATGACCAGATCATGTTGGTTGAGGGATAAATATTGGCCATGACACCGGGGCGAACTCCGCTACTCTTCTTCAAATAGTGCCATGGGATCTTTTATGTTCACTTGGGAGGGCAGGGGGTCCTTGGTTTAACATCTCATCTGAAAGACAGCACCTCTGACAGTGCAGCACTCCCTCAGTACTGCACTGAAGTGTCAGCCTACATTATGTGCTCAAGTCTCTGGAGTGGGACTATGAACCTACAACCTTCTAAGTCAGAGGCGAGAGTGTTACCCACTGAACCATGGCTAACACCGTGATAACAATCTGAATTTGAAAAATATCAATCATTAAACACAACCTAGCTGAGGCAAGTAAAGAGAAATGGTAATCAAACTGAAAGTGATATTGCGATATAAAATTCTTCTGTCATTTTTGACAGCATTCAAACACAAGAGATACAGTCATCTGTTTAGAATAGATTGATCTGAACTGGCACCAAAATGCTTTAATCTCTGCAAGGCATAAGCACGGTGGGGGAGAGTCCAAGGGTCATTACAACAATTAGTTCAGGCATCTGTCTATCGCCCGGCGAGCTCCTGGGGGCTGGTTGAAAATTGACCCTCAATCTGTTGCATTCCTTATGAAAGGCGAGGCAGTGAATTGCTGCGAGATGCTGCCTCCATTCACGGTGCGGCTAACTTGGAACGGTTGACCCCCCTCTGCCGACAGTCTTGCAGGCACCCCACAGTTTACACAAACCTCTTTAGATGGAAACAAAGGGGACCCAATTCTCAGAGAAGCACCATCCCAAAAGGCTTCCCATTGAGCTGGCCATTAGATCATGGTAATTATACCATTTGTACCACACTGTGAAACAGTAGGGCACCAAGTATTCATCAAAGAGCTTCCCTTCACCCAGACCTCGAGTTAATGAGGCAGCGTGGATCTAATTGCAAGCTCCTGTTTAATCATGTACTTCAATCTACAACCTCAACAACAGTTTATTGCAGCAGACAGGCTCGGCCCTTTCAGAAGCATTTCTGCCCGTCGTAACCTTTGACCCTCACGGGTTACCACATCAAGAGCAGCCTCATTGCCAGCCACCGTGGGGCACTTCTTGACTATACATTTATTTCCCTTTTTTTGTGTATGTGCGGGAGAGCAAAATCCCAGCACTCCAATCTAATCTGGCCCCTGCTACAAGTCATTAACGCAGGCCCAGGCCTCACA
This sequence comes from Heptranchias perlo, assembly GCF_035084215.1. Classification (NCBI taxonomy): domain Eukaryota; kingdom Metazoa; phylum Chordata; class Chondrichthyes; order Hexanchiformes; family Hexanchidae; genus Heptranchias; species Heptranchias perlo. The sequence continues at coordinate 49,464,931 of NC_090343.1, read as the reverse complement.
AAGACGCCTCTGATCAGGCTGTTAACTGGGGACATCGCCAATATGTCTCTCAATAATGAGGGGCCATTCATTATCTACAAGCACATAATCTGCTAATCTTTCACATGATGTACAATTCATACCAGATGTTCATTGATATCATGAATACTATTAAAGCCATAGTCAGTCTCTCTCTCTCTCCTTCACCCTCTCCCCCCTCGCTCTCTCTCTCTGTCTGTCTCTCTCTCCCCCTCTCTCATATCCAGGTCTACATAAACTTCACTAGTGTAGAACAAGAGTTAGGGTTAGGGAATTTATTCAGAACAATATATAGCTGGTATTTATAATATAGAATTAAAAATGTTAAGTCATTACCTAGCTCTGGAATATTACATCATTCTTGAATTGCCGATTCCTGCAACTAAACTACATTCCTGCTTGACTTTGTACAATGTCAGGATTTAGTGACTCTTTGATTCATTTAGTGTCCTGAGGCATCTTGCAGAGTTCATGCCCCTATTGGAGAGACTGTGAGAGGCCCAAGTGCAAGACATCACCTGTAGCTCCACAAACAGCCACATCGCAGTGTAGAGAAGGTGCACATCACACCTGATGACCTTAGCTGACAGTTTTATACTGTATTTCAAAGAATCCAAGTCTCAATAATGGAGAGGGGGAAATAGAGTAGGGTTGCCAACACTCCAGGATTGACCTGGAGTCTTCAGGAATTAAAGATTCTGCAGTGAGCAACCCAGGAGAAAGACTATAGGGGCATTAAAAGAATTGTGTCTTTTTTTTCATTTTCTTTAATAAATGAAAGTGTTCAGAGAGGGAGAAAAGGCTGTTTGACCAGGCGGGGCTGTTGGAGGTGGGATTTCACGTGTTGAAATCTCCAGGAATACGTCCAACCAAAGTTGGCAACACTGAAACAGACAGATACCCCAATAGCAGAGGGGCCCCAATAGCAGCGTTCCATTTACCTGCTGTGTACTGTACATATACAGGAGCTGACACTGAGACACACACGGGCTGTAAATTATCGAATGTGTGTGAATTGTTCCCTTTTACCCAGTGAGCACGACGCACCTTTTGTAAACACTGAGCCAGTGGGTTAGATTAGTCCCACTGGAAATGCTGGTGATCTCCACAGTACTGATTTATCTATAACACCTCACTGACGGTCAATTACTGATAATTAAGGACTTTGAAATAGACCATTAGCTGCAGCTGAGCTGATTGATCTGCCACTTACCAATACCACTTGACTGTATTTGATACAAGTGCTTAAAAACCACTCTATGCCAATAGCCATTTTCTAAGAAAGTTGTTCTTTCCTGTCCTATAGGGACTGACCCCTGGGGGACAGTTCCACAGGCCTCAATCCCCCCTTCTGTGGGGGCTGACTCCTGGGGGACAGTTCCAGGGGCCCCTCTCCCCTTCTATTCTATCCCCCTGGAGTGCCACAGGGATCAGTGCTGGGGCCTCAACTATTTACAATCTATATCAATGACTTGGATGAAGGGACCGAATGTATGGTTGCTAAATTTACTGATGACACAAAGGTAGGTAGGAAAGTAAGTTGTGAAGGGGACATAAGGAGTCTGCAAAGAGATATAGATAGGTTAAGTGAGTGGGCAAAAATTTGGCAGATGGAGTCTAATGTGGGAAAATGTGAACTTGTCCACTTTGGCAGGAGGAATAGAAATGCAGTATATTATTTAAATGGAGAGAGATTGCAGAACTCTGAGGTACAGAGGGATCTGGGTGTCCTCGTACATGAATCACAAAAAGTTAGTGTGCAGGTACAGCAAGTGATTAGGAAGGCAAATGGAATGTTGTCATTTATTGCAAGGGGAATGGAATATAAAAGTAGAGATGTTTTGCTACAGTTGTACAGGGCATTGGTGAGACCACATCTAGAATACTGTGTGCAGTTTTGGTCTCCTTATTTAAGAAAGGACATAATTGCTTTCGAGGTGGTTCAGAGAAGGTTCACTCGACTGATTCCTGGGATGAGGGGGTTATCTTATGAGGAAAGGTTGGACAAGTTGGGCCTGTATACACTGGAGTTTAGAAGAATGAGCGGTGATCTTATTGAAACATATAAGATCCTGAGGGGACTAGAAGGGGTAGATGCTGAGAGGATGTTTCCCCTTGTGGGAGAGACTAGAACTAGGGGCCACAGTTTAAAAATAAGGGGTCTCCCATTTAAGATGGAAATGAGGAGAAATTTTTCTCAGAGGGTCGTGAGTCTGTGGAACTCCCTTCCCCAGAGAGCGGTGGAGGCAGGGTCATTGAATATTTTTAAGGCTGAGTTAGATAGATTCCTGATTAACAAGGGAGTCAAAGTTTATAGTAGGTAGACGGGAAAGTAGGGTTGAGGTCACAATCAGATCAGCCATGATCTTCTCAAATCGCAGAGCAGGCTCGAGGGGCCAAATGGCCTACTCCTGCTCTTAATTTGTATGTTTTCTCTCCTGTAGGGGCTGACTCCTGGGGTACAGTTCTATGGGCTCCATTCCCCTTCTCTCCTGTAGGTGCTGTCCCCTGTGGTACAGTTCCACTGGCCCCACTCCCCCCTCCTGTAGGTGCTGACCCCTGGGGTACAGTTCCACTGGCCCCACTCCCCCCTCCTGTAGGGGCTGACCCCTGGGGTACAGTTCCATGGGCCCCACTCCCCCCTCCTGTAAGGGCTGACTCCTAGGGTACAGTTCTATGGGCTCCATTCCCCTTCTCTCCTGTAGGGGCTGACTCCTGGGGTACAGTTCCATGGGCCCCACTCCCCTCCCCTTCCCCTCCTGTAGGGGCTGACCCCTGGGGTAGAGTTCCATGGGGTTCACACGGAGGACTCTGCACTTAGAACACACTCGCAAAACTTGCCCCTGTCACCCAACAACTGAAACGTCGGCATCATTAATTGACCGTAAAAAATGCGCAATCATTGCACTGTAATAATGAGAAACAGGCACAGTTATCACAATTTCAATTGATGGTTATTGCAACAACAACAAAATCACAAGTCTCCAGATCAGGTAATAAAAATTAATGGTCTGTGACATGAAGCACTCGGGGTGTGTATACACTCGATCGTACTTCCCGACAAAGTTTGACTTTTGTCTGTCTCAAACCCCCGGTGTGTGTGAACAGAGTCAGACTGCGGTCGGGGTCAGGCAATATAGATCAGGCAACGGGAAGCTAGCGAGTCCCAAGAACAACACAACAAGCCTTGGAGCTAATGGGACACAGATGAACCGAACATTAACACAGTCCCTGTGACGCTGATTTAAAAGGATGTCATGTCTGCGGGATTGTTAAGTTTTATTACCTGTGGTGTATGGGCCCATCGCCCGTTCGTTATCTGATCACTGACCTGTCTTGTGAGATACCGCAAATGACCACAAGCACAGTGAAGATCTGCAACTGCACAGCAGAGGCTGTGAGCTAGGTATTGGGCCTACCATCAGCTTTTGACTTGAGTTGAGACATTTGGCACACAACATGAGGAGGCCTGAATCCCAGTTTGTTGTGCCTAGGGTCACTCACCACGGCCCCTCACATCATGGTCTTTCAACTCCTTGTTGTTTCAAGAAGGCTTCATTTTCAGGCATCCATTATAGTGCCAAACAATCTCAGGTCAGGAATATGATGGCATAAAGTTCTCTTTCTCCTAGATCTACCTTAGGCTCCGCTCCCATCCCCTCTCTTCAGCCCCGCTCCTGGATCCTTTCCTCAGGCCCACTCCTGGATTCTCCCCTCAGCCCTACTCCTAGATCCACTCCTAGTTCCTCCCCTCAGCCCCACTCCTGGATCCTTTCCTTAGCTCCACTCCTGGATGACTCCTGGATCCTTTCCTCAGCTCCACTCCTGGATCACTCCTGGATTCTTTCCTCAGCTCCACTCCTGGATCACTCCTGGATCCTTTCCTCAGCTTCACTCCTGGATCCTTTCCTCAGCTCCACTCCTGGATCACTCCTGGATCCTTTCCTCAGCTTCACTCCTGGATCCTTTCCTCAGCTCCACTCCTGGATCCTTTCCTCAGCATCACTCCTGGATTCTTTCCTCAGCCCTATTCCAGGCTCCCACTTACCACTGTACACTGTTACAGGGAATTCCGAGATTCCTGCCCGCAGCATTAGGGACATTCAGTCCCCTGGTTACACAGCATGTGATAGAAGCTGGGAGCAGTGGTCAGAGAGGAGGGGAGGAAATAACAGCATGAATGGGAGAGATGAGCAGTGTACTAGAGCACAAGAATTTGCATTTATACAACGCCTCAGCACATTTCTCAGAAAGAGATTCACATAAGTCCTTATGTGGAGTATGAACATGTCCTGTGTGACTAAAGTTAGCCCCAGATCAGTACCAAAACAAAGCTGCCACTAGCTGTGTCTGAGGGGCTGAAGCGCTGCACTTTGCCATGTCTCAAAATGGCTGCTGCCCACATGGAGCAGGTAACTGCTTACTCGAATAGAAAGAAACCCTCACAAATGGGGGAAAAGTACAATTGCTTCTCGACCAGCAGCCTTGTCAGGTTTGCCATCCCCAGTCTGTGTGGCCAGCAACGTGAACCCTGACTTCACACTACTTACCTTGTGCTGTGAATGCTATTGGTTCAAACTGAACAAAGAAAATACTTGCATTTATATCGCACCTTACACAACCTCAAAACGCTTTACAGCCAATGAAATGTTTTTTGAAGTGTAGTCACTGTTGTAATGTGGGAAACGTGGCAGCCAATTTGCGCACAGCAAGATCCCACAAACAGCAATGAGATAATGACCAGATCATCTGTTTTTAGTGTTATTGGTTGAGGGATAAATATTGACCAGGACACCGGAGAGAACTCCCTTGCCCTTCTTCACAATGGTGCCGTGGGATCTTTTACGTCCGCCTGAGAGGGCAGACGGGACCTCGGTTTCACATCTCATCCAAAAGAACTAGCTTCAAATTGGACTAGACCTGTCGCTCATTTATCATCATTTATTCTTCAGCTATCTGACTGCACCCAACTATATTATTGCAACGATTTTTCAGTTCTTTCTTTTGAACATCGAATGTTGCAGATGGAGGGGATAAACCATCCACCGTGTATAGCGGGATAATCGTATTAGCACTAACACACTCGCTATAAGTGGTGGGGATTGTACGTGCATCCATCATGTATGATAAATGTCCATCTGCCATGTATGATATATGTGCACCTGTCCTGCATGTTATATGTGCACCTGCCATATGTGATACATGTGCACCTACCATGTATGTTATATGTGCACCAATGCTAATCTTTATGCAGTGAATGTGCATTTTCCCCAGTTAGCAGTTGAGGAAAATGATGCTCGGGATGGATTTGGGAAGACTTTCCTAACGGTACCATCTGGTTTTGGATCAGACTTCCTGGTTTGGCCGGAAATTTCTAAACCATAAATCGGACATTGAAGTTCCAGGTTTTAAACACAGATCCCTGTTTCCCACACACTGCTAATGTCAACTCATTGATCAAGGATGGATTGTAGTAAAGTCAAACTGCAAACCTGAGCTTTGATCCCACTCCTTGCCCTTACACCTCTCCTGTGCCCCACCAAACAGGAACTAACAGTCACCCTCTCAGTCCTTCAGAGCCTGTGAGAGTGGTGTCAGAGTCAGCCCTCGTCCCGTGGAGTGTGCAGTTTTCCATAGGTGTTACTGACGTCTGTGTGCAGCACCATTTAAAGCTGCGATGTCCCAACTAAAGGGGCAGTGCGCCCTTTACAGAAATCCCACGTTAAAGGACAACGAGGATCACTACAAGGAAAAACTGAGCATCAGTCAATCTGAGGCAATCAGTTTATCCCGGGAATTCCTCCAGCAAACCCGTGTGAACGGACAGTTTCAGCACCCCAGTAGAAGGATACATCTCAAATACATGAGCGGTACAGTTAATTAGGCTAATTTGCATTAGCGGCTGTGAGTAATTAATACTTTCATTGAAAGCTTTCAGCATCGCCCTCGTACTAGGTGCAAAAGACCAGTGATGGAGATTGTACAAAGTCTAGCTCTACACCAAAGGTGTTATACCTGTGACACCGCACAGAATGACACACTTGTCATCCAGTGTCAGTCAGGCAGTGTCCCAGAATAGTACCAGGCCCCTGGGTTAACCAGAGAGCTGCTGATCTCTGCTCAGTACTGTTACTGTACCAGACGTTGCTGCAATGACTGGTCGGGGCATCTTCAGACAAACGTACAGCTGACCCCTACTTACGATGCAACCGGGGACTAGTCGGTGCCTCCACGTGTACAGAAGCACAGCCCTGGTGGTCAGATGGAGACAGAATAAATCAGCACCATTCAGACACTGGGGGCCCAGATACAGGCTACTGTTTCTCAGGGCATTCAGCTGCCATTAGATGAGCCACCCCACTGGTCAGTGGGGACACAGATCCAGGACTCAGTGGAATGGTGATAAGAAAGTACGAACTTGTATTTCTATCCCTCCCCAAAGCTCTTTACAGCCAATGAAGTACTTTTGAAGTGTAGTCACTGTTGTAATGTTGGAAAAGTGGCAGCCAATTTGCGCACAGCAAGATCCCACAAACAGCATTGACATAATGATCAGATCATCTGTTTTAATGATGTTCCTTACATTGTGCACTGTTATTCATAGAGGTTAGAGTCATACAGGAAAGGGTGCCCTTATTTGTTGCCGGCTTATTCACTCAAATGATGACTATTGGCACGGTCATGTAGGGGTAAAGAAGTGTGATATGCTGTCACGTTCTGCGATGTGTACTGAATTGAAGGATTGTTCCTTTATTTGAAGGTGGGGAAGATGGAGGTGAGGTTCTGGTGTCAAAAACAGACTGTGTGACAGAGAAGGGGAGTTGTGAGCTGCTGCACTTTGCGGCAGCCCCTGAGGAGTTCTCTGAGTGATGGCCATCCTGATGCTCTCCTCCATGTACTTCTGCCTCCAAAGCAGCTGGGGCCAGCCCCCAAGGAATGTCCAATCCCAGACCTTTTTGGATGGTGAAATTGTGCAGGGCACAGGAACTGGGACATATTGCAGAGCCTTCCTGACCCATCAACACAAGGAAAGTGCCCCTTCAAGGCCCTAATGGTCTTCTTAATGACAGCTCTGGTAGAGAAAAATGCCTCGTTGTAGTGCTCCTCTAAGTGTGGTCATTATCCATGGGAGCAGGGGGTAAGCCTTATCACCCACAAGTCATTTGCTCACATGATTTTCTTTCTTGAAGAAGTCAGGGAGGGCCAAATTTAAAAAGACGAATGCTCATGCTCCTAATCTACTAGTCCTACGAGGTGCTCCCTGCGTACAATGAGGTCGAGTGGTAGGAGGCTGGAATGGTCCCCCTAAAGCCTACAAGGCCTGAGGTGACTCTTGTTTCAGGAAAGCTGCTGTCCCGGGGGACCAGCTTCTGGCAGCCTTTCTCTTGCAGTAACAAGGGGGATGCCAGTCCCATGTCTGAAGCTGGGCCTATGTACGCATTGGAGGGGGCCTTGGGGCAATAGCCTCTGTGCCGCTCTCTGGAGAGACAGCAACATCTGCCCCCATTCCTACAGTCCATTGATGCTGGGCACAGGCTCAGTGGTGCTACCGCTCGGTGTCAGTACAGGCCTAATGGTCCCAGCCAGGTCTTAGCAGCCCGAGGAAAGTGTTCTGTTCTTAGCACGTATTGCAACACAGTCAGCTGCCACTCCAGAAACCAATAATGTCCTTAGAAGCTGTCCCTGACGTCCTGATGCGACAGAGATCTCCCGGGCTGTGACAGTCTCCAGGGTATTCTACAGGTCGGAAAAAACTTCACGCAATGTGTCTCCGATGCAGGTCGCGGACCTCCCTCCATTTGTCCATCATCTCAACCAGATTTATAGAAACCATCTCGCAGCCTCCACTTGAGATTAACGTTCAAGGCGCTATATAAATGCAAATTATTGTTGTTGTTTTATAGGCCATCTTTTCCTTTGAAGGGGGAGAAGACAAGATGAAGGGCATGTGAGTGGCATAGACCCTATCCCCATACGAGTACAAGCATCCCATGGTGATGTGCGCAGGTGCATTGTCCCTTTAAATGAAGTGCCCTTGAAGACTAGCCGTTGCCCTTGTGGCAGGTACTGTGAGCTGACAGAGTGGTTTTGAGGAAAGAAGATGGTTGAGTGTTTCAAGAAGTTGTCCTTTGCAGAAGTGAGGACCCCGGTACCCAAGAGCTGAGAGAGAGAAAGTGTGAGAGGTAAGTAGCTGAGTGAAGCTGTCAGAGGGGCAGAGGATTAGAAGAGCCTAGACTTACCTGGGCCACCTTTGTGAGGTCGTTGAACCTCTTCCTGCCCTGTGGGGAATTCCTGGGGGAGTAGAGGTTGCACTCACCGCCTCTGCCTCCTCCCTCTACACAGCCTGCACCACCCTCTTATGGGGCTTTTTGCTTTCAGTGCCTAGCAGTCTGCCTCTGCTGGCCCTCACTTCAGCCAGCAACACCTCCAGAGATCCAACTGAGATTCTGGGGTCCTTGTAGATGCTCCCTCCCCTCCTCGAGGATTATACTATTGTTTCATGCATTGCTGCTCGTCTTCTTTCTATTTATTTAGAATAATGTGAACAGTTCTGGTCTCCATATTATAAAAAGGATATAGAGGCACTGGAGAAGATGCAAAAAAAAATTTGCAAGGATGATACCAGAATTGAGAGATTCTACCTATCAGGAAAGACTGAGCAGGCTGAGGGTCTTTTCTCTAGAAAAGAGAAGACTGCGAGGTGACCTGATAGAGGTCTTTAAGATTATGAAGGGGTTTGATAGGGTAGACATAGAAAAAGATGTTTCCACTTGTGGGGGAGACCAAAACTAGGGGCCATAAATATAAGATAGTCGCTAATAAATCAAATAGGGCATTCAGGAAAAGCTTCTTTACCCAGAGAGTGGTTAGAATGTGGAACTCGCTACCACAAGGAGTAGTTGAGGCAAATAGCATAGATGCATTTAAGGGGAAGCTGGATAAACACATGAGGGAGAAATGAATAAAAGGATATGCTGATAGGGTTAGATGAAGTAGGAAGGGAGAAGGCTCGTGTGGAGCATAAACACCAGCAGAGACCAGTTGGGCCGAATGGCCTGTTTCTGTGCTGTACATTCTATATAATTCTATATAATTTGAGAAACCCAGCCTCTAATGACTTGCAAACGATGAGAGAGAGAACTGTGCTTGTAATTAGATGTGGGGAGAATGGAACCAACTGCATAATTTAAAGCTGCAATTAAGGAAGATTTAATTGCATTTTTTAGCAGCACTAGTGAAAACAAAAGCTTGTACTTTTATAACTGTTGGTACCACGCTTAGTTATATGTTAGCTTGGCTCAGTTGGGAGGCTACAGTCAGAGGTGTTGGGTTTGAGCCCCATATCATGGACCTGAGCACATTATGTACACGGACCCACTCTCCAGCAGTGAGAGAAAGTGTCACTGCAGGGGCCTCTGGGTAAAATGCGAGAGTGAGGTCCAGTGGATATTGAAGATCCAATGGCACAACTTGAAAAAGAACAGGGCGTTCTCCTCCTGACCTGACCAACATTCCTCCCTCAACCAACAATACCACCACCAACAACAACTTGCATTTATATAACTCCTATTACATAGAACAACTTCCCAAGGCGCTTCACAGGAGCGTAATCAGACAAATATTGTCACTGAGGCACATAAGGAGATATTAGGACAGGTGACCAAAAGCTTGGTCAAAGAGGTAGGTTTTAAGGAGCGTCTTAAAGGAGGTAGAGAGGTGGAGAGGTTTAGGAAGGGAATTCCAGAGCTTAGGGCCCAGACAGCTGAAGGCACGGCCGCCAATGGTGGAGCGATGGAAATCGGGGATGTACAAGAGGCAAGAATTGGAGGAGCGCAGAGATCTCGGAGGGTTGTAGGGCTGGAGGAAGTTACAAAGATACAGCAGGATAGAACCATAGAGCCATAGAAAAGATACACCACAGAAGGGGGCCATTCGGCCCGTTGTGTCCGTGCCAGCTCAAAGAACAACCAGGTTCTCATTCAAATGTAGGGCTGGAGGTGGTTACAGAGATAGGGAGGGGTATAGGGTATAGGGCTGGAGGAGGTTACAGAGATAGGGAGGGGTATAGGGTATAGGGCTGGAGGAGGTTACAGAGATAGGGAGGGGTATAGGGTATAGGGCTGGAGGAGGTTACAGAGATAGGGAGGGGTATAGGGTATAGGGCTGGAGGAGGTTACAGAGATAGGGAGGGGTATAGGGCTGGAGGAGGTTACAGAGATAGGGAGGGGTATAGGGTATAGGGCTGGAGGAGGTTACAGAGACAGGGAGGGGTGTAGGGTGTAGATCTGGAGGAGATTACAGAGACAGGGAGGGGTGTCGGGTGTAGGTTGGAGGAGATTACGGAGACAGGGAGGGGTGTCGGGTGTAGGTCTGGAGGAGGTTACAGAGACAGGGAGGGGTGTAGGGTGTAGATCTGGAGGAGATTACAGAGACAGGGAGGGGTGTCGGGTGTAGGTTGGAGGAGATTACGGAGACAGGGAGGGGTGTCGGGTGTAGGTTGGAGGAGATTACGGAGACAGGGAGGGGTGTCGGGTGTAGGTCTGGAGGAGATTACAGAGACAGGGAGGGATGTAGGGTGTAGGTCTGGAGGAGATTACAGAGACAGGGAGGGGTGTAGGGTGTAGGTCTGGAGGAGATTACAGAGACAGGGAGGGATGTAGGGTGTAGGTCTGGAGGAGATTACAGAGACAGAGAGGGGTGTAGGGTGTAGGTCTGGAGGAGATTACAGAGACAGGGAGGGGTGTAGGGTGTAGGTCTGGAGGAGATTACAGAGACAGGGAGGGGTGTAGGGTGTAGTTCTGGAGGAGATTACAGAGGCAGGGAGGGACTAAAAAATATTAAGGTCATTCATCTCATTGATGTGTGGAATGATGTTGCGACAGATTAAAAGTTTTTGCAAATTATAAAGTGATTGCTAGTTTCAGACTCCAGGGGGCTGATTTTAACTTTCAGCAGAGGTGGAAAACAGGCAGTAGTGTCTCAGCCACCCATTCTACACCCTGCCTGATTGTCCTTTCCAAATTCTGCCACACTGGAAGTTAGAATTAGCCCTCGGATTTAAAGTTTGTATTTCTGGAGCACAGTAACCCAAGCACCTTGAGTTAGAGTAGACACTCTCCCAGTGTTGGCACTGTGTCTGCAATTCCCAGGATGTCACAGTCTGAGCACAGGCAGTCTGAAGACTCTCCCAACTTGCACTGTTACGATTCTTTTAGTGGAGCCTTAGCCAATACTTACCAGCTGATTCTTCAAGTTGATTTCAAAAGGAACCTGGAGCGTGGTGTTTTTAAGGAAAACTTTCACAGAAAAAATTAAATTGAAGTACTTGTTTTATTTCAATTCGGAGGAAAAGGAGATGCTCAGAGAGGCAGACAAGAAAAGGGAGACGAGAGAGTGATTACAGCAGCTGTGCTTTTCTTATATATATCTTGTGAATTTTACACAAACACCCAGGGGGCAGACATCTGTCACAGGTAGAAACATGAAATGGGTGGTATCAAATTGGCCATCCTTCGTGGATTTGTCCGCCTGTTATACTCCCCACACCACGGTATTATTGATTTGTCCGCCTGTTATACTCCCCACACCATGGTATTGTTGATTTGTCCGCCTGTTAGACTCCCCACACCACGGTATTATTGATTTGTCCGCCTGTTTTACTCCCCACACCACGGTATGACTGTTTTGTCCGACTGTTATTCTCCCCACACCACGGTATTATTGAATTGTCCGCCTGTGAGACTCCCCACACCACGGTATTATTGAATTGTCCGCCTGTGAGACTCCCCACACCACGGTATTATTGATTTGTCCGCCCGTTATACTCCCCACACCACTGTATTATTGATTTGTCCGCCTGTTATACTCCCCATACCACGGTATTAGTGATTCGTCCGCCTGTTATACTCCACACACCACGGTATTACAGATTTGTCCGCCTGTTATAATCCCCACACCACGGTATTGTTGATTTGTCCGCCTGTTATACTCCCCACACCACGGTATTATTGATTTGTCCGCCTGTTATACTCCCCACAACACGGTATTACTGATTTGACCGCCTGTTATACTCCCCACACCACGGTATTATTGATTTGTCCGCCGGTTATGCTCCCCACACCACGGTATTATTGATTTGTCCGCCTGTTATACTCCCCACACCACGGTATTATTGATTTGTCCGCCTGTTTTACTACCCACACCACTGTATTACTGTTTTGTCCGCCTGTTATTCTCCCCATACCACGGTATTATTGATTTGTCCGCCTGTTATACTCCCCACACCACGGTATTATTGATTTGTCCGCCTGTTATACACCCCACCCCACAGTATTACGGATTTGTCCGCCTGTTATACTCCCCACACCACGGTATTATTGATTTGTCCGCCTGTTATACTCCCCACACCACGGTATTATTGATTTGTCCGCCTGTTATACTCCCCACCCCAAAGCATTACTGATTTGTCCACCTGTTATACTCCCCACACCACGGTATTATTGATTTGTCCGCCTGTTATACTCCCCATACCACGGTATTATTGATTTGTCCGCCTGTTATACTCCCCACCCCACGGTATTACTGATTTGTTTGCCCGTTATACTCCCAACACCACGGTATTATTGATTTGTCCGCCTGTTATACTCCTCACACCACGGTATTATTGATTTGTCCGCCTGTTATACTCCCCACACCACGGTATTACTGATTTGTCCGCCTGTTATACTCCCCACCCCACGGTATTATTGATTTGTCCGCCTGTTATACTCCCCACACCACGGTATTACTGATTTGTCCGCCCGTTATACTCCCTACCACCATGGTATTATTGACTTGTCCGCCTGTTATACTCCCCACCCCACGGTATTATTGATTTGACCGCCCGTTATACTCACCACCCCATGGTATTATTGATTTATCTGCCTGTTATACTCCCCACACCACGGTATTATTGATTTGTCCGCCTGTTATACTCCTCTCACCACGGTATTATTGATTTATCTGCCTGTTATACTCCCCACACCACGGTATTATTGATTTATCCGCCTGTTATACGACCCACCACCACGGTATTATTGATTTGTCCGCCTGTTATACTCCCCACACCACGGTATTATTGATTTGTCCGCCTGTTATACTCCTCTCACCACGGTATTATTGATTTATCTGCCTGTTATACTCCCCACACCACGGTATTATTGATTTATCCGCCTGTTATACGACCCACCACCACGGTATTATTGATTTGTCCGCCTGTTATACTCCTCACACCACGGTATTACTGTTTTGTCCGCCTGTTATACTCCCCACACCACGGTATTATTGATTTGTCCGCCTGTTATACTCCTCACACCACGGTATTATTGATTTGTCCGCCCGTTCTACTCCCCAGCAACACGGTATTACTGATTTGTCCGCCTGTTACACTTCCCACACCACGGTATTATTGATTTGACCGCCTGTTATACTCCCCACAACACGGTATTACTGATTTGTCCGTCTGTTACACTTCCCACACCACGGTATTATTGATTTGACCGCCTGTTATACTCCCCACACCACGGTATTATTGATTGGTCCGCCTGTTATATTCCCCACACCAAGGTATTATTGATTTGTCCGCCCGTTATACTCTCCACACCACGGTATTACTGATTTGTCCGCCTGTTATACTCGCCACACCACGGTATTATTGATTTGTCCGCCTGTTATACTCCTCACACCACGGTATTACTGATTTGTCCGCCTGTTATACTCCTCACACCACGGTATTACTGATTTGTCCGCCTGTTATACTCGCCACACCACGGTATTATTGATTTGTCCGCCTGTTATACTCCTCACACCACGGTATTATTGATTTGTCCGCCTGTTATACTCCTCACACCACGGTATTACTGATTTGTCCGCCTGTTATACTCGCCACACCACGGTATTATTGATTTGTCCGCCTGTTATACTCCTCACACCACGGTATAATTGATTTGTCCGCCTGTTATACTCCCCACACCACGGTATTATTGATTTGTCCGCCTGTTATACTCCCCACACCACGGTATTATTGATTAGTCCGCCTGTTATACTCCCCACCCCACGGTATTCCTGATTTGTCCGCCTGTTACACTTCCCACACCACGGTATTATTTATTTGACCGCCTGTTATACTCCCCACACCAAGGTATTACTGATTTGTCCGCCTGTTATACTCCCCACACCACGGTATTATTGATTTGTCCGCCCGTTCTGCTCCCCAGCAACACAATATTATTGATTTGTCCGCCTGTTATACTCCCCATACCATGGTATTACTGATGTGTCCGCCTGTTACACTTCCCACACCACGGTATTATTGATTTGACCGCCTTTTATACTCCCCACACCACGGTAGTATTGATATGTCCGTCTGTTATACTCCTCACACCACAGTATTATTGATTTGTCTGCCCGTTATATTCCCCACACCACGTTATTATTGATTTGTCCGCCTGTTATACTCCTCACACCACAGTATTATTGATTTGTCCGCCTGTTATACTCGCTACACCACGGCATTATTGATTTGTCCGCCTGTTATACTCCCCACAACACGGGATTACTTATTTGTCCGCCTGTTATACTCCTCACACCACAGTATTATTGATTTGTCCGCCTGTTATACTCCCCACACCACGGTAGTATTGATTTGTCCGCCTGTTATATTCCCCACACCACGGTATTATTGACTTGTCCGCCCGTTATACTCCCCACACCAAGGTATTACTGATTTGTCCGCATGTTATACTCCCAATCCCACGGTATTATTCATTTGTCCACCTGTTATACTCCCCACACCACGGCATTATTGATTTGTCCGCCTGTTATACTACGCACATCACGGTATTATTGATTTGTCCGCCTGTTATTTTCCCCACACCACGGTATTACTGATTTGTCCGCTGTTATACACCCCACACCACAGTATTATTGATTCGTCCGCCTGTTATACTCCCCACACCACGGTATTAGTGATTTGTCCGCCTGTTATACTCCCCACCCCACGGTATTATTGATTTGTCCGCCTGTGATACTCGCCACAACATGGTATTATTGATTTGTCCGCCTGTTATACTCCTCACACCACGGTATTACTGATTTGTCCGCCTGTTATACTCCTCACACCACGGTATTATTGATTTGTCCGCCTGTTATACTCCTCACACCACGGTATAATTGATTTGTCCGCCTGTTATACTCCCCACACCACGGTATTATTGATTTGTCGGCCTGTTATACTCCCCACACCACGGTATTATTGATTTGACCGCCCGTTATACTCCCCACACCACGGTATTATTGATTTGTCCGCCTGTTATACTCCTCACACCACGGTATTACTGATTTGTCCGCCTGTTATACTCCTCACACCACGGTATTACTGATTTGTCCGCCTGTTATACTCGCCACACCACGGTATTATTGATTTGTCCGCCTGTTATACTCCTCACACCACGGTATTATTGATTTGTCCGCCTGTTATACTCCTCACACCACGGTATTACTGATTTGTCCGCCTGTTATACTCGCCACACCACGGTATTATTGATTTGTCCGCCTGTTATACTCCTCACACCACGGTATAATTGATTTGTCCGCCTGTTATACTCCCCACACCACGGTATTATTGATTTGTCCGCCTGTTATACTCCCCACACCACGGTATTATTGATTAGTCCGCCTGTTATACTCCCCACCCCACGGTATTCCTGATTTGTCCGCCTGTTACACTTCCCACACCACGGTATTATTTATTTGACCACCTGTTATACTCCCCACACCAAGGTATTACTGATTTGTCCGCCTGTTATACTCCCCACACCACGGTATTATTGATTTGTCCGCCCGTTCTGCTCCCCAGCAACACAATATTATTGATTTGTCCGCCTGTTATACTCCCCATACCATGGTATTACTGATTTGTCCGCCTGTTACACTTCCCACACCACGGTATTATTGATTTGACCGCCTTTTATACTCCCCACACCACGGTAGTATTGATATGTCCGTCTGTTATACTCCTCACACCACAGTATTATTGATTTGTCTGCCCGTTATATTCCCCACACCACGTTATTATTGATTTGTCCGCCTGTTATACTCCTCACACCACAGTATTATTGATTTGTCCGCCTGTTATACTCGCGACACCACGGCATTATTGATTTGTCCGCCTGTTATACTCCCCACAACACGGGATTACTTATTTGTCCGCCTGTTATACTCCTCACACCACAGTATTATTGATTTGTCCGCCTGTTATACTCCCCACACCACGGTAGTATTGATTTGTCCGCCTGTTATATTCCCCACACCACGGTATTATTGACTTGTCCGCCCGTTATACTCCCCACACCAAGGTATTACTGATTTGTCCGCATGTTATACTCCCAATCCCACGGTATTATTCATTTGTCCACCTGTTATACTCCCCACACCACGGCATTATTGATTTGTCCGCCTGTTATACTACGCACATCACGGTATTATTGATTTGTCCGCCTGTTATTTTCCCCACACCACGGTATTACTGATTTGTCCGCTGTTATACACCCCACACCACAGTATTATTGATTCGTCCGCCTGTTATACTCCCCACACCACGGTATTAGTGATTTGTCCGCCTGTTATACTCCCCACCCCACGGTATTATTGATTTGTCCGCCTGTGATACTCGCCACAACATGGTATTATTGATTTGTCCGCCTGTTATACTCCTCACACCACGGTATTACTGATTTGTCCGCCTGTTATACTCCTCACACCACGGTATTATTGATTTGTCCGCCTGTTATACTCCTCACACCACGGTATAATTGATTTGTCCGCCTGTTATACTCCCCACACCACGGTATTATTGATTTGTCGGCCTGTTATACTCCCCACACCACGGTATTATTGATTTGACCGCCCGTTATACTCCCCACACCACGGTATTATTGATTTGTCCGCCTGTTATACTCCTCACACCACGGTATTACTGATTTGTCCGCCTGTTATACTCCCCACACCACGGTATTATTGTTTTGTCCGCCTGTTATACTCCGCGCACCACGGTATAATTGATTTGTCCGCCTGTTATACTCCCCACACCACGGTATTATTGATTTGTCCGCCTGTTATACTCCACACACCACGGTATTATTGATTTGTCCGCCTGTTATACTCCCCACCACACGGTATTACTGATTTGTCCGCCTGTTACACTTCCCACACCACGGTATTATTGATTTGACCGCCTGTTCTACTCCCCACACCACGGTATTACTGATTTGTCCGCCTGTTATACTCCCCACACCACGGTATTATTGATTTGTCCGCCCGTTCCACTCCCCAGCAACACGATATTATTGATTTGTCCGCCTGTTATACTCCCCACACCACGGTATTACTGATTTGTCCGCCTGTTACACTTCCCACACCACGGTATTATTGATTTGACCGCCTGTTATACTCCCCACACCACGGTATTACTGATTTGTCCGTCTGTTACACTTCCCACACCACGGTATTATTGATTTGACCGACTGTTATACTCCCCACACCACGGTATTACTGATTTGTCCGTCTGATACACTTCCCACACCACGGTATTATTGATTTGTCCGCCCGTTATACTCCCCACACCACGGGATTACTTATTTGTCCGCCTGTTATACTCCTCACACCACAGTATTATTGATTTGTCCGCCTGTTATACTCCCCACACCACAGTATTATTGATTTGTCCGCCTGTTATACTCCCCACACCACGGTATTATTGATTTGTCCGCCCGTTATACTCCCCACACCACGGGATTACTTATTTGTCCGCCTGTTATACTCCTCACACCACAGTATTATTGATTTGTCCGCCTGTTATACTCCCCACACCACGGTATTATTGATTTGTCCGCCTGTTATACTCCCCACACCACGGTATTATTGATTTGTCCGCCTGTTATACTCCCCAATCCACGGTATTATTAAATTGTCCGCCTGTTATGCTCCCCACACCACAGAATTATTGATTTGTCCACCTGTTATATTCCTCACACCACGGTATTGCTGATTTGTCCGCACGTTATACTCCCAACACCATGGTATTATTGATTTGTCCGCCTGTTACCCTCCCCACACCATGGTATTATTGATTTGTCCGACTGTTATACTCCCCACACCACGGTATTATTGATTTGTCTGCCTGTTATACTCCCCACAGCACGGTATTATTGAATTGTCCGCCTGTGATACTCCCCACCCCACGGTATTACTGATTTGTCCGGCTGTTATTTTCCCCACACCACGGTATTACTGATTTGTCTGCCTGTTATACTCCCAACACCACGGTATTATTGATTTGTCCGCCTGTTATACTCCCCACACCACGGTATTACTGATTTGACCGCCTGTTATACTACCCACCCCAAGGTATTATTGATTTGTCCGCCTGTTATACTCGCCACACCAAGGAATTATTGATTTGTCCGCCTGTTATACTCCTCTCACCACGGTATTATTGATTTGTCCGCCTGTTATACTCCCCACCCCGCGGTATTATTGATTTGTCCGCCTGTTATACTCCCCACACCACGGTATTATTGATTTGTCCGCCCGTTATACTCCACACACAACGGTATTATTGATTTGTCCGCCTGTTATACTCCCCACACCACGGTATTATTGATTTGTCCGCCTGTTGTACTCCCCACACCACGGTATTATTGATTTGTCCGCCTGTTATTCTCCTCACACCACGGTATTATTGATTTATTCGCCTGTTATACTCCCCTCACCACGGTATTATTGATTTGTCCACCTGTTATATTCCCCACACCTTGGTATTATTGATTTGTCCACCTGTTATACTCCCCACACCAATGTATTGCTGATTTGTCTGCCAGTTATAGTCCCAACACTACCGTATTATTGATTTGTCCACCTGTTATACTCCCCACAACAATGTATTACTGATTTGTCCGCCTATTATACTCCCCACCCCACGGTATTATTGATTTGTCCACCTATTATATTCCCCACACCTTGGTATTATTGATTTGTCCACCTGTTGTACTCCCCACACCACGGTATTATTGATTTGTCCACCTGTTATACTCCCCACACCAATGTATTGCTGATTTGTCTGCCAGTTATAGTCCCAACACCACCGTATTATTGATTTGTCCACCTGTTATACTCCCCACCCCACGGTATTATTGATTTGTCCGCCTGTTGTACTCCCCACACCACGGTATTATTGATTTGTCCGCCTGTTATACTCCCAACACCATGGTATTACTGATTTGTCTGCCTGTTATAGTCCCAACACCACCGTATTATTGATTTGTCCGCCTGTTACACTCCCAACACCATGGTATTACTGATTTGTCTGCCTGTTATAGTCCCAACACCACCGTATTATTGATTTGTCCGCCTGTTATACTCCCAACACCATGGTATTACTGATTTGTCTGCCTGTTATAGTCCCAACACCACCGTATTATTGATTTGTCCACCTGTTATACTCCCCACACCACGGCATTATTGATTTGTCCGCCCGTTATACATCCCACACCACGGTATTATTGATTTGTCCGCCTGTTATACTCCCCACACCACGGTATTATTGATTTGTCCGCCTGTTATACTCCCCACACCACGGTATTATTGATTTGTCCGCCTGTTATACTCCCCACACCACGGTATAATTGATTTGTCCTCCTGTTATACTCCCCACACCACGGTATTATTGATTTGTCCGCCTGTTATACTCCCCACACCACGGCATTATTGATTTGTCCGCCCGTTATACATCCCACACCACGGTATTATTGATTTGTCCGCCTGTTATACTCCCCACACCACGGTATTATTGATTAGTCCGCCTGTTATACTCCCCACACCACGGTATAATTGATTTGTCCTTCTGTTATACTCCCCACACCACGGCATAATTGATTTGTCCTCCTGTTATACTCCCCACACCACGGTTTTATTGAGTTGTCCGCCCGTTATACTCCCCATCCCACAGTATTACTGGTTTGTCTGCCTGTTATGCTCCTCACACCACGGTATTATTGATTTGTCCGCCTGTTATACTCCCCACACCACGGTATTATTGATTTGTCCGCCTGTTATACTCCCAACACCATGGTATTACTGATTTGTCTGCCTGTTATAGTCCCAACACCACCGTATTATTGATTTGTCCGCCTGTTACACTCCCAACACCATGGTATTACTGATTTGTCTGCCTGTTATAGTCCCAACACCACCGTATTATTGATTTGTCCGCCTGTTATACTCCCAACACCATGGTATTACTGATTTGTCTGCCTGTTATAGTCCCAACACCACCGTATTATTGATTTGTCCACCTGTTATACTCCCCACACCACGGCATTATTGATTTGTCCGCCCGTTATACATCCCACACCACGGTATTATTGATTTGTCCGCCTGTTATACTCCCCACACCACGGTATTATTGATTTGTCCGCCTGTTATACTCCCCACACCACGGTATTATTGATTTGTCCGCCTGTTATACTCCCCACACCACGGTATAATTGATTTGTCCTCCTGTTATACTCCCCACACCACGGTATTATTGATTTGTCCGCCTGTTATACTCCCCACACCACGGCATTATTGATTTGTCCGCCCGTTATACATCCCACACCACGGTATTATTGATTTGTCCGCCTGTTATACTCCCCACACCACGGTATTATTGATTAGTCCGCCTGTTATACTCCCCACACCACGGTATAATTGATTTGTCCTTCTGTTATACTCCCCACACCACGGCATAATTGATTTGTCCTCCTGTTATACTCCCCACACCACGGTTTTATTGAGTTGTCCGCCCGTTATACTCCCCATCCCACAGTATTACTGGTTTGTCTGCCTGTTATGCTCCTCACACCACGGTATTATTGATTTGTCCGCCTGTTATACTCCCCACACCACGGTATTATTGATTTGTCCGACTGTTATACTCCTCAAACCACAGTATTATTGATTTGTCCGCCTGTTATACTCGCTACACCACGGCATTATTGATTTGTCCGCCTGTTATACTCCCCACAACACTGGATTACTTATTTGTCCGCCTGTTATACTCCTCACACCACAGTATTATTGATTTGTCCACCTGTTATACTCCCCACACCATGGTATTATTGATTTGTCCGCCCGTTATACTCCCCACACCAAGGTGTTACTGATTTGTCCGCATGTTATACTCCCCATCCCACGGTATTATTCATTTGTCCACCTGTTATACTCCCCACACCACGGCATTATTGATTTGTCCGCCTGTTATACTCCCCACACCACAGTATTATTGATTCGTCCGCCTGTTATACTCCCCACACCACGGTATTAGTGATTTGTCCGCCTGTTATACTCCCCACCCCACGGTATTATTGATTTGTCCGCCTGTTATACTCGCCACACCATGGTATTATTGATTTGTCCGCCTGTTATACTCCTCACACCACGGTATTACTGATTTGTCCGCCTGTTATACTCCCCACACCATGGTATTATTGATTTGTCCGCCTGTTATACTCCTCACACCACGGTATTATTGATTTGTCCGCCTGTTATACTCCCCACACCACGGTATTATTGATTTGTCCGCCTGTTATACTCCCCACACCACGGTATTATTGATTTGTCCGCCTGTTATACTCCCCACCCCACGGTATTCCTGATTTGTCCGCCTGTTACACTTCCCACACCACGGTATTATTGATTTGACCGCCTGTTATACTCCCCACACCACCGTATTACTGATTTGTCCGCCTGTTATACTCCCCACACCATGGTATTATTGATTTGTCCGCCCGTTCTACTCCCCAGCAACACGATATTATTGATTTGTCCGCCTGTTATACTCCCCACACCACGGTATTACTGATTTGTCCGCCTGTTACACTTCCCACACCATGGTATTATTGATTTGACCGCCTGTTATACTCCCCACACCACGGTATTACTGATTTGTCCGTCTGTTACACTTCCCACCCCACGGTATTATTGATTTGTCCGCCTGTTATACTCCTCACACCACAATATTATTGATTTGTCTGCCCGTTATATTCCCCACACCACGTTATTATTGATTTGTCCGCCTGTTATACTCCTCACACCACATTATTATTGATTTGTCCGCCTGTTATACTCGCTACACCACGGCATTATTGATTTGTCCGCCTGTTATACTCCCCACAACACGGGATTACTTATTTGTCCGCCTGTTATACTCCTCACACCACAGTATTATTGATTTGTCCGCCTGTTATACTCGCTACACCACGGTATTATTGATTTGTCCGCCTGTTATACTCCCCACAACACGGGATTACTTATTTGTCCGCCTGTTATACTCCTCACACCACAGTATTATTGATTTGTCCGCCTTTTATACTCGCTAGTCCACGGTATTATTGAGTTGTCCGCCTGTTATACTCCCCACAACAAGGGATTACTTATTTGTCTGCCTGTTATACTCCACACCCCGCGGTATTACTGATTTGTCCGCCTGTTATACTCCTCACACCACAGTATTATTGATTTGTCCGCCCGTTATACTCCCCACACCACGGCATTATTGATTTGTCCGCCCGTTATACATCCCACACCACGGTATTATTGATTTGTCCGCCTGTTATACTCCCCACACCACGGTATTATTGATTAGTCCGCCTGTTATACTCCCCACACCACGGTATAATTGATTTGTCCTTCTGTTATACTCCCCACACCACGGCATAATTGATTTGTCCTCCTGTTATACTCCCCACACCACGGTTTTATTGAGTTGTCCGCCCGTTATACTCCCCATCCCACAGTATTACTGGTTTGTCTGCCTGTTATGCTCCTCACACCACGGTATTATTGATTTGTCCGCCTGTTATACTCCCCACACCACGGTATTATTGATTTGTCCGACTGTTATACTCCTCAAACCACAGTATTATTGATTTGTCCGCCTGTTATACTCGCTACACCACGGCATTATTGATTTGTCCGCCTGTTATACTCCCCACAACACTGGATTACTTATTTGTCCGCCTGTTATACTCCTCACACCACAGTATTATTGATTTGTCCACCTGTTATACTCCCCACACCATGGTATTATTGATTTGTCCGCCCGTTATACTCCCCACACCAAGGTGTTACTGATTTGTCCGCATGTTATACTCCCCATCCCACGGTATTATTCATTTGTCCACCTGTTATACTCCCCACACCACGGCATTATTGATTTGTCCGCCTGTTATACTCCCCACACCACAGTATTATTGATTCGTCCGCCTGTTATACTCCCCACACCACGGTATTAGTGATTTGTCCGCCTGTTATACTCCCCACCCCACGGTATTATTGATTTGTCCGCCTGTTATACTCGCCACACCATGGTATTATTGATTTGTCCGCCTGTTATACTCCTCACACCACGGTATTACTGATTTGTCCGCCTGTTATACTCCCCACACCATGGTATTATTGATTTGTCCGCCTGTTATACTCCTCACACCACGGTATTATTGATTTTTCCGCCTGTTATACTCCCCACACCACGGTATTATTGATTTGTCCGCCTGTTATA
This sequence comes from Heptranchias perlo, assembly GCF_035084215.1. NCBI lineage: Eukaryota > Metazoa > Chordata > Chondrichthyes > Hexanchiformes > Hexanchidae > Heptranchias > Heptranchias perlo. The sequence continues at coordinate 49,441,275 of NC_090343.1, read as the reverse complement.
CTCCCCACACCACGGTATTATTGATTTGTCCGCCTGTTATACTCCCCACCCCACGGTATTCCTGATTTGTCCGCCTGTTACACTTCCCACACCACGGTATTATTGATTTGACCGCCTGTTATACTCCCCACACCACCGTATTACTGATTTGTCCGCCTGTTATACTCCCCACACCATGGTATTATTGATTTGTCCGCCCGTTCTACTCCCCAGCAACACGATATTATTGATTTGTCCGCCTGTTATACTCCCCACACCACGGTATTACTGATTTGTCCGCCTGTTACACTTCCCACACCATGGTATTATTGATTTGACCGCCTGTTATACTCCCCACACCACGGTATTACTGATTTGTCCGTCTGTTACACTTCCCACCCCACGGTATTATTGATTTGTCCGCCTGTTATACTCCTCACACCACAATATTATTGATTTGTCTGCCCGTTATATTCCCCACACCACGTTATTATTGATTTGTCCGCCTGTTATACTCCTCACACCACATTATTATTGATTTGTCCGCCTGTTATACTCGCTACACCACGGCATTATTGATTTGTCCGCCTGTTATACTCCCCACAACACGGGATTACTTATTTGTCCGCCTGTTATACTCCTCACACCACAGTATTATTGATTTGTCCGCCTGTTATACTCGCTACACCACGGTATTATTGATTTGTCCGCCTGTTATACTCCCCACAACACGGGATTACTTATTTGTCCGCCTGTTATACTCCTCACACCACAGTATTATTGATTTGTCCGCCTTTTATACTCGCTAGTCCACGGTATTATTGAGTTGTCCGCCTGTTATACTCCCCACAACAAGGGATTACTTATTTGTCTGCCTGTTATACTCCACACCCCGCGGTATTACTGATTTGTCCGCCTGTTATACTCCTCACACCACAGTATTATTGATTTGTCCGCCCGTTATACTCCCCACACCACGGTATTATTGATTTGTCCGCCTGTTATACTCCCCACACCACGGTATTATTGATTTGTCCGCCTGTTATACTCCCCACACCACGGTATTATTGATTTGTCCGCCTGTTATACTCCCCACACCACGGTATTATTGATTTGTCCGCCCGTTATACTCCCCACACCACGGTATTATTGATTTGTCCGCCCGTTATACTCCCCACACCACGGTATTATTGATTTATCCGCCCGTTATACTCCCCACACCACGGTATTATTGATTTATCCGCCCGTTATACTCCCCACACCACGGTATTATTGATTTATCCGCCTGTTATACTCCCCACACCACGGTATTATTGATTTATCTGCCTGTTATACTCCCCACACCACGGTATTATTGATTTGCCCACCCGTTATACTCCCCAAACCACGGTATTATTGATTTATCCGCCTGTTATACTACCCACCACCACGGTATTATTGATTTGTCCGCCTGTTATACTCCGCACACCACGGTATTACTGATTTGTCCGCCTGTAATACTCCCCACACCACGGTATTATTGATTTGTCCGCCTGTTATACTCCTCACACCACGGTATTACTGATTTGTCCGCCTGTTATACTCCCCACACCACGGTATTATTGTTTTGTCCGCCTGTTATACTCCGCGCACCACGGTATAATTGATTTGTCCGCCTGTTATACTCCCCACACCACGGTATTATTGATTTGTCCGCCTGTTATACTCCACACACCACGGTATTATTGATTTGTCCGCCTGTTATACTCCCCACCCCACGGTATTACTGATTTGTCCGCCTGTTACACTCCCCATCCCACAGTATTACTGGTTTGTCTGCCTGTTATGCTCCTCACACCACGGTATTATTGATTTGTCCGCCTGTTATACTCCCCACACCACGGTATTATTGATTTGTCCGACTGTTATACTCCTCAAACCACAGTATTATTGATTTGTCCGCCTGTTATACTCGCTGCACCACGGCATTATTGATTTGTCCGCCTGTTACACTCCCCACAACACGGGATTACTTATTTGTCCGCCTGTTATACTCCTCACACCAAAGTATTATTGATTTGTCCGCCTGTTATAGTCCCCACACCATGGTATTATTGATTTGTCCGCCCGTTATACTCCCCGCACCAAGGTGTTACTGATTTGTCCGCATGTTGTACTCCCCATCCCACGGTATTATTCATTTGTCCACCTGTTATACTCCCCACACCACGGCATTATTGATTTGTCCGCCTGTTATACTCCCCACACCACAGTATTATTGATTCGTCCGCCTGTTATACTCCCCACACCACGGTATTAGTGATTTGTCCGCCTGTTATACTCCCCACCCCACGGTATTATTGATTTGTCCGCCTGTTATACTCGCCACACCATGGTATTATTGATTTGTCCGCCTGTTATACTCCTCACACCACAGTATTACTGATTTGTCCGCCTGTTATACTCCCCACACCATGGTATTATTGATTTGTCCACCTGTTATACTCGCTACACCACGGCATTATTGATTTGTCCGCCTGTTATACTCCCCACAACACGGGATTACTTATTTGTCCGCCTGTTATACTCCTCACACCACAGTATTATTGATTTGTCCGCCTGTTATACTCGCTACACCACGGTATTATTGATTTGTCCGCCTGTTATACTCCCCACAACACGGGATTACTTATTTGTCTGCCTGTTATACTCCTCACACCACAGTATTATTGATTTGTCCGCCTGTTATACTCGCTACACCACGGTATTATTGATTTGTCCGCCTGTTATACTCCCCACAACACGGGATTACTTATTTGTCTGCCTGTTATACTCCTCACACCACGGTATTATTGATTTGTCCGCCCGTTATACTCCCCACACCACGGTATTATTGATTTGTCCGCCTGTTATACTCCCCACACCACGGTATTATTGATTTGTCCGCCTGTTATACTCCCCACACCACGGTATTATTGATTGTCCGCCTGTTATACTCCCCACACCACGGTATTATTGATTTGTCCGCCCGTTATACTCCCCACACCACGGTATTATTGATTTATCCGCCTGTTATACTCCCCACACCACGGTATTATTGATTTGCCCACCCGTTATACTCCCCAAACCACGGTATTATTGATTTATCTGCCTGTTATACTCCCCACACCACGGTATTATTGATTTGCCCACCCGTTATACTCCCCAAACCACGGTATTATTGATTTATCCGCCTGTTATACTACCCACCATCACGGTATTATTGATTTGTCCGCCTGTTATACTCCGCACACCACGGTATTATTGATTTGTCCGCCTGTTATACTCCTCACACAACGGTATTACTGATTTGTCCGCCTGTTATACTCCCCACACCACGGTATTATTGTTTTGTCCGCCTGTTATACTCCGCGCACCACGGTATAATTGATTTGTCCTCCTGTTATACTCCCCACACCACGGTATTATTGATTTGTCCGCCTGTTATACTCCACACACCACGGTATTATTGATTTGTCCGCCTGTTATACTCCCCACCCCACGGTATTACTGATTTGTCCGCCTGTTACACTCCCCATCCCACAGTATTACTGGTTTGTCTGCCTGTTATGCTCCTCACACCACGGTATTATTGATTTGTCCGCCTGTTATACTCCCCACACCACGGTATTATTGATTTGTCCGACTGTTATACTCCTCAAACCACAGTATTATTGATTTGTCCGCCTGTTATACTCGCTACACCACGGCATTATTGATTTGTCCGCCTGTTATACTCCCCACAACACGGGATTACTTATTTGTCCGCCTGTTATACTCCTCACACCACTGTATTATTGATTTGTCCGCCTGTTATACTCCCCACACCATGGTATTATTGATTTGTCCGCCCGTTATACTCCCCACACCAAGGTGTTACTGATTTGTCCGCATGTTATACTCCCCATCCCACGGTATTATTCATTTGTCCACCTGTTATACACCCCACACCACGGCATTATTGATTTGTCCGCCTGTTATACTCCCCACACCACAGTATTATTGATTCGTCCGCCTGTTATACTCCCCACACCACGGTATTAGTGATTTGTCCGCCTGTTATACTCCCCACCCCACGGTATTATTGATTTGTCCGCCTGTTATACTCGCCACACCATGGTATTATTGATTTGTCCGCCTGTTATACTCCTCACACCACGGTATTACTGATTTGTCCGCCTGTTATACTCCCCACACCATGGTATTATTGATTTGTCCGCCTGTTATACTCCTCACACCACGGTATAATTGATTTGTCCGCCTGTTATACTCCCCACACCACGGTATTATTGATTTGTCCGCCTGTTATACTCCCCACACCACGGTATTATTGATTTGTCCGCCTGTTATACTCCCCACCCCACGGTATTCCTGATTTGTCCGCCTGTTACACTTCCCACACCACGGTATTATTGATTTGACCGCCTGTTATACTCCCCACACCACGGTATTACTGATTTGTCCGCCTGTTAAACTCCCCACACCATGGTATTATTGATTTGTCCGCCCGTTCTACTCCCCAGCAACACGATATTATTGATTTGTCCGCCTGTTATACTCCCCACACCACGGTATTACTGATTTGTCCGCCTGTTACACTTCCCACACCATGGTATTATTGATTTGACCGCCTGTTATACTCCCCACACCACGGTATTACTGATTTGTCCGTCTGTTACACTTCCCACCCCAAGGTATTATTGATTTGTCCGCCTGTTATACTCCTCACACCACAATATTATTGATTTGTCTGCCCGTTATATTCCCCACACCACGTTATTATTGATTTGTCCGCCTGTTATACTCCTCACACCACATTATTATTGATTTGTCCGCCTGTTATACTCGCTACACCACGGCATTATTGATTTGTCCGCCTGTTATACTCCCCACAACACGGGATTACTTATTTGTTCGCCTGTTATACTCCTCACACCACAGTATTATTGATTTGTCCGCCTGTTATACTCGCTACACCACGGTATTATTGATTTGTCCGCCTGTTATACTCCCCACAACACGGGATCACTTATTTGTCCGCCTGTTATACTCCTCACACCACAGTATTATTGATTTGTCCGCCCGTTATACTCCACACCCCGCGGTATTACTGATTTGTCCGCCTGTTATACTCCTCACACCACAGTATTATTGATTTGTCCGCCCGTTATACTCCCCACACCACGGTATTATTGATTTGTCCGCCTGTTATACTCCCCACACCACGGTATTATTGATTTGTCCGCCTGTTATACTCCCCACACCACGGTATTATTGATTTGTCCGCCTGTTATACTCCCCACACCACGGTATTATTGATTTGTCCGCCCGTTATACTCCCCACACCACGGTATTATTGATTTATCCGCCCGTTATACTCCCCACACCACGGTATTATTGATTTATCCGCCCGTTATACTCCCCACACCACGGTATTATTGATTTATCTGCCTGTTATACTCCCCACACCACGGTATTATTGATTTATCTGCCTGTTATACTCCCCACACCACGGTATTATTGATTTGCCCGCCTGTTATACTCCCCAAACCACGGTATTATTGATTTGTCCGCCTGTTATACTCCACACACCACGGTATTATTGATTTGTCCGCCTGTTATACTCCCCACCCCACGGTATTACTGATTTGTCCGCCTGTTACACATCCCACACCACGGTATTATTGATTTGACCGCCTGTTATACTCCCCACACCACGGTATTACTGATTTGTCCGTCTGTTACACTTCCCACACCACGGTATTATTGATTTGACCGCCTGTTATACTCCCCACACCACGGTATTACTGATTTGTCCGTCTGTTACACTTCCGACACCACAGTATTATTGATTTGTCCGCCCGTTATACTCCCCACACCACGGGATTACTTATTTGTCCGCCTGTTATACTCCTCACACCACAGTATTATTGATTTGTCCGCCTGTTATACTCCCCACACCATGGTGTTATTGATTTGTCCGCCCGTTATACTCCCCAGCACCACGATATTATTGATTTGTCCGCCTGTTATACTCCCCACACCACGGTATTATTGATTTGTCCGCCCGTTATACTCCACACACAACGGTATTATTGATTTGTCCGCCTGTTGTACTCCCCACACCACGGTATTATTGATTTGTCCGCCTGTTATACTCCCCACACCACGGTATTATTGATTTGTCCGCCAGTTATATTCCCCACACCTTGGTATTATTGATTTGTCCGCCTGTTGTACTCCCCACACCACGGTATTATTGATTTGTCCACATGTTGTACTCCCCACACCACGGTATTATTGATTTGTCCGCCTGTTATACTCCCCACACCACGGTATTATTGATTTGTCCGCCTGTTATATTCCCCACACCTTGGTATTATTGATTTGTCCGCCTGTTGTACTCCCCACACCACGGTATTATTGATTTGTCCACCTGTTGTACTCCCCACCACACGGTATTATTGATTTGTCCACATGTTGTACTCCCCACACCACGGTATTATTGATTTGTCCGCCTGTTATACTCCCCACACCACGGTATTATTGATTTGTCCGCCTGTTATCCTCCTCACACCACGGTATTATTGATTTATCCGCCTGTTATACTCCCCTCACCACGGTATTATTGATTTGTCCGCCAGTTATATTCCCCACACCTTGGTATTATTGATTTGTCCGCCTGTTGTACTCCCCACACCACGGTATTATTGATTTGTCCACCTGTTGTACTCCCCACCACACGGTATTATTGATTTGTCCGCCTGTTATACTCCCAACACCATGGTATTACTGATTTGTCTGCCTGTTCTAGTCCCAACACCACCGTATTATTGATTTGTCCACCTGTTATACTCCCCACACCAATGTATTACTGATTTGTCTGCCTGTTATAGTCCCAACACCACCGTATTATTGATTTGTCCACCTGTTATACTCCCCACCCCACGGTATTATTGATTTGTCCGCCTGTTGTACTCCCCACACCACGGTATTATTGATTTGTCCGCCTGTTATAGTCCCAACACCACCGTATTATTGATTTGTCCGCCTGTTATACTCCCAACACCATGGTATTACTGATTTGTCTGCCTGTTATAGTCCCAACACCACCGTATTATTGATTTGTCCGCCTGTTATACTCCCAACACCATGGTATTACTGATTTGTCTGCCTGTTATAGTCCCAACACCACGGTATTATTGATTTGTCCGCCTGTTATACTCCCCACACCACGGTATAATTGATTTGTCCTCCTGTTATACTCCCCACACCACGGTTTTATTGATTTGTCCGCCCGTTATACATCCCACACCACGGTATTACTGATTTGTCTGCCTGTTATACTCCCAACACCACGGTATTATTGATTTGTCTGCCTGTTATACTTCTCACACCACGGTATTACTGATTTGTCCGCCTGTTATACTCCCCACCACACGGTATTATTGATTTGTCCGCCTGTTATACTCCCCACACCACGGCATTATTGATTTGTCCTCCTGTTATACTCCCCACACCACGGTATTATTGATTTGTCCGCCTGTTATGCTCCTCACACCACGGTATTATTGATTTGTCCGCCTGTTATACTCCTCACACCACAGCATTATTGATTTGTCTGCCCGTTATACTCCCCACACCATGTTATTATTGATTTGTCCGCCTGTTATACTCCTCACACCACAGTATTATTGATTTGTCCGCATGTTATACTCCCCACACCACGGTATTATTGATTTGTCCGACTGTTATACTCCCCACACCACGGTATTATTGATTTGTTCGCCTGTTATACTCCCCACACCAAGGTATTATTGATTTGTCCGCCTGTTATACTCCCCACTCCACGGTATTATTGAATTGTCTGCCTGTTATGCTCCCCACACCACAGAATTATTGATTTGTCCGCCTGTTATACTCCACACACCACGGTATTACTGATTTGTCCACCCGTTATACTCCCCACACCACGGTATTACTGATTTGTCTGCCTCTTATACTCCCCACACCACGGTATTATTGAATTGTCCGCCTGTCATACTCCACACACCAAGGTATTACTGATTTGTCTGCCTGTTATACTCCCCACCCCACGGTATTATTGATTTGTCCACCTGTTATACTCCCCACACCAGGGCATTATTGATTTGACCGCCTGTTATACTACCCACACCACGGTATTATTGATTTGTCCGCCTGTTATTTTCCCCACACTACGGTATTACTGATTTGTCTGCCTGTTGTACTAACAACACCACGGTATTATTGATTTGTCCGCGTGTTATACTCCCCTCACCACGGTATTACTGATTTGTCCGCCTGTTACATTTCCCACACCACGGTATTACTGATTTGTCCGTCTGTTACACTCCCCACACCACGGTATTATTGATTTGTCCGCCCGTTATACTCCCCACACCACGGGATTACTGATTTGTCCGCCTGTTATACTCCCCACACCACGGTATTATTGATTTGTCCGCCAGTTATACTCCCCACACCACGGGATTACTGATTTGTCCGCCCGTTATATTCCCCACACCACGTTATTATTGATTTGTCCGCCTGTTTTACTCCCCACACCACGGTATTATTGATTTGTCCGCCTGTTATACTCCCCAATCCACGGTATTATTAAATTGTCCGCCTGTTATGCTCCCCACACCACAGAATTATTGATTTGTCCTCCTGTTATACTCCCCACACCACGGTATTGCTGATTTGTCCGCACGTTATACTCCCAACACCATGGTATTATTGATTTGTCCGCCTGTTATACTCCCCACACCATGGTATTATTGATTTGTCCGCCTGTTATACTCCCCACACCACGGTATTACTGATTTGTCTGCCTGTTATACACCCCACACCACGGTATTATTGAATTGTCCGCCTGTTATACTCCCCACCCCACGGTATTACTGATTTGTCCGCCTGTTACACTTCCCACACCACGGTATTATTGATTTGACCGCCTGTTATACTTCCCACACCACGGTATTACTGATTTGTCCGCCTGTTATACTCCCCACACCACGGTATTATTGATTTGTCCGCCAGTTATACTCCCCACACCACGGGATTACTGATTTGTCCGCCCGTTATATTCCCCACACCACGTTATTATTGATTTGTCCGCCTGTTTTACTCCCCACACCACGGTATTATTGATTTGTCCGCCTGTTATACTCCCCAATCCACGGTATTATTAAATTGTCCGCCTGTTATGCTCCCCACACCACAGAATTATTGATTTGTCCTCCTGTTATACTCCCCACACCACGGTATTGCTGATTTGTCCGCACGTTATACTCCCAACACCATGGTATTATTGATTTGTCCGCCTGTTATACTCCCCACACCATGGTATTATTGATTTGTCCGCCTGTTATACTCCCCACACCACGGTATTACTGATTTGTCTGCCTGTTATACACCCCACACCACGGTATTATTGAATTGTCCGCCTGTTATACTCCCCACCCCACGGTATTACTGATTTGTCCGCCTGTTACACTTCCCACACCACGGTATTACTGATTTGTCCGCCTGTTATACTCCCAAAACCACGGTATTATTGATTTGTCCGCCCGTTATACTCCCCACCCCGCGGTATTATTGATTTGTCCGCCTGTTATACTCCCCACACCACGGTATTATTGATTTGTCCGCCCGTTATACTCCCCACCCCGCGATATTTTTGATTTGTCCGCCCGTTATACTCCCCACACAACGGTATTATTGATTTGTCCGCCTGTTATACTCCCCACACCACGGTATTATTGATTTGTCCGCCTGTTGTACTCCCCACACCACGGTATTATTGATTTGTCCGCCTGTTATTCTCCTCACACCACGGTATTATTGATTTATCCGCCTGTTATACTCCCCTCACCACGGTATTATTGATTTGTCCGCCTGTTATATTCCCCACACCTTGGTATTATTGATTTATCCGCCTGTTATACTCCCCTCACCATGGTATTATTGATTTGTCCGCCTGTTATATTCCCCACACCTTGGTATTATTGATTTGTCCGCCTGTTATATTCCACACACCTTGGTATTATTTATTTGTCCACCTGTTATACTCCCCACCACACGGTATTATTGATTTGTCAGCCCATTATCCTCCACACACCACGGTATTATTGATTTGTCCGCCTGTTATACTCCCAACACCATGGTATTACTGATTTGTCTGCCTGTTATAGTCCCAACACGACCGTATTATTGATTTGTCCACCTGTTATACTCCCCACACCAATGTATTACTGATTTGTCCGCCTATTATACTCACCACCCCACGGTATTATTGATTTGTCCGCCTGTTATACTCCCAAAACCACGGTATTATTGATTTGTCCGCCCGTTATACTCCCCACCCCGCGGTATTATTGATTTGTCCGCCTGTTATACTCCCCACACCACGGTATTATTGATTTGTCCGCCCGTTATACTCCCCACCCCGCGGTATTATTGATTTGTCCGCCCGTTATACTCCCCACACAACGGTATTATTGATTTGTCCGCCTGTTATACTCCCCACACCACGGTATTATTGATTTGTCCGCCTGTTGTACTCCCCACACCACGGTATTATTGATTTGTCCGCCTGTTATATTCCCCACACCTTGGTATTATTGATTTATCCGCCTGTTATACTCCCCTCACCACGGTATTATTGATTTGTCCGCCTGTTATATTCCCCACACCTTGGTATTATTGATTTGTCCGCCTGTTATATTCCCCACACCTTGGTATTATTTATTTGTCCACCTGTTATACTCCCCACCACACGGTATTATTGATTTGTCAGCCCATTATCCTCCACACACCACGGTATTATTGATTTGTCCGCCTGTTATACTCCCAACACCATGGTATTACTGATTTGTCTGCCTGTTATAGTCCCAACACGACCGCATTATTGAATTGTCCACCTGTTATACTCCCCACACCAATGTATTACTGATTTGTCCGCCTATTATACTCACCACCCCACGGTATTATTGATTTGTCCACCTGTTATATTCCCCACACCACGGCATTATTGATTTGTCCGCCTGTCATACTCCCCACACCACGGTATTATTGATTTGTCCGCCTGTTATACTCCCCACACCACGGTATTATTGATTTGTCCGCCTGTTATACTCCCCACACCATGGTATTATTGATTTGTCCACCTGTTATACTCCCAACACCAATGTATTACTGATTCGTCCGCTATTATACTCACCACCCCACGGTATTATTGATTTGTCCGCCTGTTATACTCCCCACACCACGGTATTATTGATTTATCCGCCTGTTATTCTACCCACCACCACGGTATTATTGATTTGTCTGCCTGTTATACTTCTCACACCACGGTATTACTGATTTGTCCGCCTGTTTTACTCCCCACCACACGGTATTATTGATTTGTCCGCCTGTTATACTCCTCACACCACGGTATTATTGATTTGTCCGCCTGTTATACTCCTCACACCACGGTATTATTGATTTGTCTGCCCGTTATACTCCCCACACCATGTTATTATTGATTTGTCCGCCTGTTATACTCCTCACACCACAGTATTATTGATTTGTCCGCCTGTTATACTCCCAACACCACGGTATTATTGATTTGTCCGCGTGTTATACTCCCCACACCACGGTATTACTGATTTGTCCGCCTGTTATACTCGCTGCACCACGGCATTATTGATTTGTCCGCCTGTTATACTCCCCACACCACGGTATTACTGATTTGACCGCCTGTTATACTCCCCACACCACGGTATTACTGATTTGTCCGCCTGTTATACTCCCCAGCACCACGATATTATTGATTTGTCCACCTGTTATACTCCTCACACCACGGTATTACTGATTTGTCCTCCCGTTCTACTCCCCAGCACCACGATATTATTGATTTGTCCGCCTGTTATACTCCCCAAACCACGGTATTACTGATTTGTCCGCCTGTTACACTTCCCACACCACGGTATTATTGATTTGACCGCCTGTTATACTCCCCACACCATGGTATAATTGATTTGACCGCCTCTTATACTCCCCACACCATGGTATTACTGATTTGTCCGCCTGTTACACTTCCCACACCACGGTATTATTGATTTGTCCGCCTGTTATACTCCCCACACCACGGTATTATTGATTTGTCCGCCTGTTATGCTCCCCACACCACGATATTACTGTTTTGTCTGCCTGTTATGCTCCCCACACCACGATATTACTGTTTTGTCTGCCTGTTATACTCCCCACACCACGATATTATTGACTTGTCCGCCTGTTATACTCCCCACCCCACGGTATTACTGATTTGTCCGCCTGTTATACTTCTCACACCACGGTATTACTGATTTGTCCGCCTGTTTTACTCCCCACCACACGGTATTATTGATTTGTCCGCCTGTTATACTCCCCACACCACGGTTTTATTGAGTTGTCCGCCCGTTATACTCCCCACACCACAGTATTACTGATTTGTCTGCCTGTTATGCTCCTCACACCACGGTATTATTGATTTGTCCGCCTGTTATACTCCTCACACCACAGTATTATTGATTTGTCTGCCCGTTATCCTCCCCACACCATGTTATTATTGATTTGTCCGCCTGTTATACTCCTCACACCACAGTATTATTGATTTGTCCGCCTGTTATACTCCCCACACCACGGTATTATTAATTTGTCCGACTGTTATACTCCCCACACCACGGTATTATTGATTTGTCCGCCTGTTATACTCCCCACTCCACGGTATTATTGAATTGTCCGCCTGTTATACTCCCCACACCACAGAATTATTGATTTGTCCGCCTGTTATACTCCACACACCACGGTATTACTGATTTGTCCACCCGTTATACTCCCCACACCACGGTATTACTGATTTGTCTGCCTGTTATACTCCCCACACCACGGTATTATTGAATTGTCTGCCTGTCATACTCCCCACACCAAGGTATTACTGATTTGTCCGCCTGTTATACTCCCCACCCCACGGTATTATTGATTTGTCCACCTGTTATACTCCCCACACCACGGCATTATTGATTTGACCGCCTGTTATACTACCCACACCACGGTATTATTGATTTATTCGCCTGTTATTTTCCTCACACCACGGTATTACTGATTTGTCTGCCTGTTGTACTCCCAACACCACGGTATTATTGATTTGTCCGCGTGTTATACTCCCAACACCACAGTATTACTGATTTTTCCGCCTGTTATACTCGCTGCACCACGGCATTATTGATTTGTCCGCCTGTTATACTCCCCACACCACGGTATTACTGATTTGACCGCCTGTTATACTCCCCACACCACGGTATTACTGATTTGTCCGCCTGTTATACTCCCCACACCACGGTATTATTGACTTGTCCGCCTGTTATACTCCCCACGACACGGTATTACTGATTTGTCCGCCTGTTATACTCCTCTCACCATGGTATTATTGATTTGTCCGCCCGTTATACTCCCCACCCCGCGGTATTATTGATTTGTCCACCTGTTATACTCCCCACACCACGGTATTATTGAATTGTCCGCATGTCATCCTCACCACACCAAGTTATTACTGATTTGTCCGCATCTTACACTTCCCACACCACGGTATTATTGATTTGACCGCCTGTTATGCTCCCCACACCACGATATTACTGTTTTGTCTGCCTGTTATGCTCTCCACACCACGTTATTATTGATTTATCTGCCTGTTATACTCCCCACACCACGGTATTATTGATTTGCCCACCTGTTATACTCCCCACACCACGGTATTATTGATTTGTCCGCCTGTTATACTCCCCACACCACGGTATTATTGATTTGTCCGCCTGTTATACTCCCCACACCACGGTATTATTGATTTGTCCGCCCGTTTTTCTCTCCAAACCATGGTATGATTGATTTGTCCGCCTGTTATACTCCTCACACCACGGTATTACTGATTTGTCCGCCTGTTATACTCCCCACACCACGGTATTATTGATTTGTCCGCCTGTTATACTCCCCACACCACGGTATTATTGATTTGTCTGCCTGTTATACTTCTCACACCACGGTATTATTGATTTGTCCGCCTGTTATACTCCCCACACCACGGTTTTATTGAGTTGTCCGCCTGTTATACTCCCCACACCACGGTATTACTGATTTGTCCGCCTGTTTTACTCCCCACCACACGGTATGATTGATTTGTCTGCCTGTTATGCTCCTCACACCACGGTATTATTGATTTGACCGCCTGTTATACTCCTCACACCACAGTATTATTGATTTGTCTGCCCGTTATACTCCCCACACCATGTTATTATTGATTTGTCCGCCTGTTATACTCCTCACACCACAGTATTATAGATTTGTCCGCCTGTTATACTCCCCACACCACGGTATTATTGATTTGTCCGACTGTTATACTCCCCACACCACGGTATTATTGATTTGTTCGCCTGTTATACTCCCCACACCACGGTATTATTGATTTGTCCGCCTGTTATACTCCCCACTCCACGGTATTATTGAATTGTCCGCCTGTTATGCTCCCCACACCACAGAATTATTGATTTGTCCGCCTGTTATACTCCACACACCACGGTATTACTGATTTGTCCACCCGTTATACTCCCCACACCACGGTATTACTGATTTGTCTGCCTGTTATACTCCCCACACCACGGTATTATTGAATTGTCCGCCTGTCATACTCCCCACACCAAGGTATTACTGATTTGTCCGCCTGTTATACTCCCCACCCCAACGTATTATTGATTTGTCCACCTGTTATACTCCCCACACCACGGCATTATTGATTTGACCGCCTGTTATACTACCCACACCACGGTATTATTGATTTATTCGCCTGTTATTTTCCCCACACCACGGTATTACTGATTTGTCCGCCTGTTGTACTCCCAACACCACGGTATTATTGACTTGTCCGCCTGTTATACTCCCCACCCCACGGTATTACTGATTTGTCCGCCTGTTATACTCCTCTCACCACGGTATTATTGATTTGTCCGCCCGTTATACTCCCCACCCCGCGGTATTATTGATTTGTCCACCTGTTATATTCCCCACACCACGGTATTATTGAATTGTCCGCCTGTCATACTCCCCACACCAAGTTATTACTGATTTGTCCGCATGTTACACTTCCCACACCACGGTATTATTGATTTGACCGCCTGTTATACTCCCCACACCACGGTATTACTGATTTGTCCGCCTGTTACACTTCCCACACCACGGTATTATTGATTTGACCGCCTGTTATACGCCACACACCACGGTATTACTGATTTGTCCGCCCGTTCTACTCCCCAGCACCACGATATTATTGATTTGTCCGCCTGTTATACTCCCCACACCACGGTATTACTGATTTGTCCTCCCGTTCTACTCCCCAGCACCACGATATTATTGATTTGTCCGCCTGTTATACTCCCCACACCACGGTATTACTGATTTGTCCGCCTGTTACACTTCCCACACCACGGTATTACTGATTTGTCCGCCCGTTATACTCCCCACCCCACGATATTATTGATTTGTCCGCCTGTTATACTCCCCACACCACGGTATTATTGATTTGTCCGCCTGTTATGCTTCCCACACCACGATATTACTGTTTTGTCTGCCTGTTATGCTCCCCACACCACGATATTACTGTTTTGTCTGCCTGTTGTGCTCCCCACACCACGATATTATTGACTTGTCCGCCTGTTATACTCCCCACCCCACGGTATTACTGATTTGTCCGCCTGTTATACTCCTCTCTCCACGGTATTATTGATTTGTCCGCCCGTTATACTACGCACCCCGCGGTATGATTGATTTGTCCGCCTGTTATGCTCCCCACACCACGGTATTATTGAATTATCTGCCTGTTATACTCCCCACACCACGGTGTTATTGATTTTTCCGCCTGTTATACTCCCCACACCACGGTATTATTAATTTGTCCGCCTGTTATACTCCCCACACCACGGTATTATTAATTTGTCTGCCTGTTATACTCCCCACACCATGGTATTATTGATTTGTCCGCCTGTTATTCTCCTCACACCACAGTATTACTGATTTGTCCGCCTGTTATATTCCCCACACAACGGTATTACAGATTTGTCCGCCTGTTATACTCCCCACACCACGGTATTATTGATTTGTCCGCCCGTTCTACTCCCCACCACCACGAGATTATTGATTTGTCCGCCTGTTATACTCCTCACACCAAGGGATTACTGATTTGTCCGCCTGTTATACTCCACACACCACGGTATTATTGATTTGTCCGCCTGTTATGCTCCCCACACCACAGTATTATTGATTTGTCCGCCTGTTATACTCCCCACACCACGGTATTATTGATTTATCTTCCTGTTATACTCCCCACACCACGGTATTATTGATTTGTCCGCCTGTTATACTCCCCACACCACGGTATTATTGATTTGTCCGCCTGTTATACTCCCCACACCACGGTATTATTGATTTGTCCGCCTGTTATACTCCCCACTCCACGGTATTATTGATTTGTCCGCCTGTTATACTCCCCACACCAACGGTATTACTGATTAGTCCGCCTGTTCTACTCCTCACACCACGGTATTATTGATTTGTCCGCCTGTTATACTCCGCTCACCACGGTATTATTGATTTGTCCGCCTGTTTTACTCCCCACCCCGCGGTATTAATGATTTGTCCGCCTGTTATACTCCCCACACCACGGTATTATTGATTTGTCCGCCTGTTATACTCTCCACACCATGGTATTATTGATTTGTCCGACTGTTATACTCCTCACAACACGGTATTATTGATTTGTCCGCCTGTTATACACCCCACACCACGGTATTACTGATTTGTCCGCCTGTTATACTCCTCACACCACGGTATTATTGATTTGTCCGCCCGTTATACATCCCACCCCGCGGTATTATTGATTTGTCCGCCTGTTATGCTCCCCACACCACGTTATAATTGATTTATCTGCCTGTTATACTAGCCACCACCACGGTATTATTGATTTGTCCGCCTGTTATACTCCCCACACCACGGTATTATTGATTTGTCCGCCCGTTATACTCACCAAACCATGGTATTATTGATTTGTCCGCCTGTTATACACCTCACACCACGGTATTACTGATTTGTCCGCCTGTTATACTCCCCACACCACGGTATTATTGATTTGTCCGCCTGTTATACTCCTCACACCACGGTATAATTGATTTGTCTGCCTGTTATACTCCCCACACCACGGTATTATTGATTTGTCCGCCTGTTATACTCCCCACACCACGGTATTATTGATTTGTCCGCCTGTTATACTCCCCACCCCACGGTATTACTGATTTGTCCGCCTGTTACACTTCCCACACCACGGTATTATTGATTTGACCGCCTGTTATACTCCCCACACCACGGTATTACTGATTTGTCCGCCTGTTATACTCCCCACACCACGGTATTATTGATTTGTCCGCCTGTTCTACTCCCCAGCAACACGATATTATTGATTTGTCCGCCTGTTATACTCCGCTCACCACGGTATTATTGATTTGTCCGCCCGTTACACTCCCCACCCCGCGGTATTATTGATTTGACCGCCTGTTATACTCCTCTCGCCACGGTATTATTGATTTGTCCGCCCGTTATACTCCCCACACCACGGTATTATTGATTTGTCCGCCTGTTATACTCCCCACCCCGCGGTATTAATGATTTGTCCGCCTGTTATACTCCCCACACCACGGTATTATTGATTTGTCCGCCTGTTATACTCTCCACACCATGGTATTATTGATTTGTCCGACTGTTATACTCCCCACACCACGGTATTATTGATTTGTCCGCCTGTTATACTCCCCACACCACGGTATTATTGATTTGTCCGCCCGTTTTTCTCTCCAAACCATGGTATTATTGATTTGTCCGCCTGTTATACTCCTCACACCACGGTATTACTGATTTGTCCGCCTGTTATACTCCCCACACCACGGTATTATTGATTTGTCCGCCTGTTATACTCCTCACACCACGGTATCATTGATTTGTCCGCCTGTTATACTCCCCACACCACGGTATTATTGATTTGTCCGCCTGTTATACTCCCCACACCACGGTATTATAGATTTGTCCGCCTGTTATACTCCCCACCCCACGGTATTACTGATTTGTCCGCCTGTTACACTTCCCACACCACGGTATTATTGATTTGACCGCCTGTTATACTCCCCACACCACGGTATTACTGATTTGTCCACCTGTTATACTCCCCACACCACGGTATTATTGATTTGTCCGCCTGTTCTACTCCCCAGCAACACGATATTATTGATTTATCCGCCTGTTATACTCCCCACACCACGGTATTATTGATTTCTCCACCCGTTATAATCCCCACACCACGGGATTACTTATTTGTCCGCCTGTTATACTCCCCACACCACGGTATTATTGATTTGTCCGCCTGTTATGCTCCCCACACCACGGTATTATTGATTTATCTGCCTGTTATATTCCCCACACCACGGTATTATTGATTTGTCCGCCTGTTATGCTCCCCACACCACGGTATTATTGATTTGTCCGCCTGTTATACTCCCCACACCATGGTATTATTGATTTGTCCGCCTGTTATACTCCTCACACCACGGTTTTACTGATTTGTCCGCCTGTTATACTCCCCACACCACGGTATTATTGATTTCTCCGCCTGTTATACTCCCCACACCAACGGTATTACTGATTTGTCCGCCTGTTATAGTCCCCACACCACGGTATTACTGATTTGTCCGCCTGTTTTACTCCCCACACCACGGTATTATTGATTTGTCCGCCTGTTATACTCCTCTCACCAAGGTATTATTTATTTGTCCGCCTGTTATACTCCTCACACCACGGTATTACTGATTTGTCCGCCTGTTATACTCCCCACACCACGGTATTATTGATTTGTCCGCCCGTTATACTACGCTCCCCGCGGTATTATTGATTTGTCCGCCTGTTATGCTCCCCACACCACGGTATTATTGATTTATCTGCCTGTTATACTCCCCACACCACGGTATTATTGATTTGTCCGCCTGTTATGCTCCCCACACCACGGTATTATTGATTTGTCCGCCTGTTATATTCCCCACACCATGGTATTATTGATTTGTCCGCCTGTTTTACTCCCCACACCACGGTATTATTGATTTGTCCGCCTGTTATACTCCTCTCACCAAGGTATTATTTATTTGTCCGCCTGTTATACTCCTCACACCACGGTATTACTGATTTGTCCGCCTGTTATACTCCCCACACCACGGTATTATTGATTTGTCCGCCCGTTATACTACGCTCCCCGCGGTATTATTGATTTGTCCGCCTGTTATGCTCCCCACACCACGGTATTATTGATTTATCTGCCTGTTATACTCCCCACACCACGGTATTATTGATTTGTCCGCCTGTTATGCTCCCCACACCACGGTATTATTGATTTGTCCGCCTGTTATATTCCCCACACCATGGTATTATTGATTTGTCCGCCTGTTATACTCCTCACACCAAGGTATTACTGATTTGTCCGCCTGTTATACTCCCCACACCACGGTATTATTGATTTGTCCGCCTGTTATACTCCCCACACCACGGTATTATTGATTTGTCCGCCTGTTATACTCCCCACACCATGGTATTATTGATTTGTCCGCCTGTTATACTCCTCACACCACGGTATTATTGATTTGTCCGCCTGTTATACTCCCCACACTACGGTATTATTGATTTGTCCGCCTGTTATACTCCGCACAACACGGTGTAATTGATTTGTCCGCCCGTTCTAGTCCCCACCACCACGATATTATTGATTTGTCCGCCTGTTATACTCCCCACCACCACGATATTACTGATTTGTCCGCCCGTTATACTCCCCACACCACGGTATTATTGATTTGTCCGCCTGTTATACTCCAAACACAACGGTATTATTGATTTGCACACCTGTTATACTCTCCACACCACGGTATTATTGATTTGTCCGCCTGTTATACTCCCCACACCACGGTATTACTGATTTGTCCGCCTGTTATACTCCCCACACCACGGTATTATTGATTTGTCCGCCTGTTATACTCCCCACACCACGGTATTATTGATTTGTCCGCCTGTTATACTCCCCACACCACAGTATTACTGATTTGTCCGCCTGTTATACTCCCCACACCACAGTATTACTGATTTGTCCGCCTGTTATACTCCCCACACCACAGTATTACTGATTTGTCTGCCTGTTGTACTCCCCACCACATTATTCAGTTCCATTGATTTCAAAAGAAGTCATTGGCCCAAGACAAATTTTTAACTCCCCACCCCCCCCTCTGTCTTATCTCAAACTGTCTGTGCTGTTAATTGTATGATTTGTATCATTTGGGGTTAATTGCATTCAGGTGGTGGATATCGATTGGGGATTCTCTTGCATCCTTTTTGTAGGAGAGCTTAGCTCAGGTGTGGCTTGTGCAAAAGGGAGCTGTGAATGAAGGCTTGGAGGAAACTAAAGACCAGGCTTCAGTATTCTTTCCTTCTCCACATGGCTATCCAATTTTAACATGTGCTCAGACAAAACCCCAATATTGACACGGGCCATACAGCGGTGAACTGGAAGCCAAGTGCTTGCAAAAATTTCCTGCATCGGCAATTTAAAAAATTTTCTATTTTAATTCTCAGGATGTCGGCATTGCCGGCATTTATTGCCCATCCCTAGTTGCCCTTGAGAAGGTGGTGATGGGCCTTCCTCTTGAATTGTTGCAGTCCATGGGGCGAAGGTGCTCCCACAGTGCTGTTCGGTAGAGAATTGTTCTTATTCTTTGTCGCGGTTTGATACGATTGAGTGGCTTGATGGGCCACTTCAGAGGGCAGTTAAGAGTCAACCACGTTGTACGGAACTGGAGTCACATCTAGGCCAGACCGGGTAAGGACGGCAGGTTTCCTTCCCCAAAGGACATTAGTGAACCAGATGGGTTTTTACGACAATCCGACAGCTTGAAGGTCACTTTTACTGATCCCAGCTCTTTATTCCAGTTTTTTTATTTCTTGACTGTGAGATAAATGTGCCGTTTCACTATTAGATACCAAGGAGCTCTCTGTTTAAACTGCAAACTGCAACTAACCTAGATTGGCACTGCCATCTGTTTCAGTTGCCCTGTTTTGCCTGGATGCAGAACTCCCTTGGAACACCGAGGTCAGCTATTAATGAGTTCTTAAACTTTAAAGCAAAATCTTCTTCATGTCTACCTTTGAGGGAAATCACATGGGAGCAAGATCATGGGAACACCATCAACTCCAAGCTCAGCTCAAACTCACACACCATCCTGATTTGGACATACATCGCCTTTCCTTCATCATAGAAACATGGAAAATAGGAAACATGGAAAATACGAGCAGGAGTAGGCCATTCGGCCCTTCAAGCCTGCTTCGCCATTCAATATGATCATGGCTGATCCTCTATCTCAATACCATATTCCTGCTCTCTCCCCATACCTCTTGATGCCTTTTGTGTCTAGAAACCTATCTATCTCCTTCTTAAATATATTCAGTGACTTGGCCTCCACAGCCTTCTATGGTAGAGAATTCTACAGGTTCACCACCCTCTGAGTGAAGAAATTTCTCCTCATCTCAGTCCTAAATGTCCTACCCCGTATCCTGAGACTGTGACCCCTCGTTCTGGACCCCCCAGCCAGGGGAAACATCTTCCCTGCATCCAATCTGTCTAGCCCAGTCAGAATTTTACACGTTTCAATGAGATCCCCTCTCATTCTTCTAAACTCGAGTGAATACAGGCCGAGTCGACCCAATCTCTCCTCATACAACAGTCCTGCCATCCCAGGAATCAGTCTGGTGAACCTTCGCTGCACTCCCTCTATGGCAAGTATATCCTTTCTTAGGTAAGGAGACCAAAACTGCACACAATACTCCAGGTGTGGTCTCACCTAGGCCCTGTATAACTGTAGTAAGATATCCTTGCTCCTGTACTCAAATCCTCTTGCAATGAAGGCCGATAAACCATTTGCCTTCCCAACTGCTTGCTGCACCTGCATGTTTGCTTTCAGTGACTGGTGTACAAGGACACCCAGGTCCCTTTGTACATCAACATTTCCCAATCTATCACCATTTAAATAAGACTCTGCCTTTCTATTTTTCCTTCTGAAGTGGATAACTTCACATTTATCCACATTGCACTGCATCTGTCATGTATTTGCCCACTCACTCAACTTGTCTAAATCGTCTTGAAGCCTCTTTGCATCCTCCTCACAACTCACAATCCCACATAGTTTTGTGCTGTCAGCAAACTTGGAAATATTACATTTGGTTCCCTCATCCAAATCATTGATATATATTGTGAATAGCTGGGGCCCAAGCACTGATCCCTGAAGTGCCCCACTAGTCACTGCCTGCCACCCTGAAAAAGACCCGTTTATTCCTACTCTCTGTTTCCTGTCTGTTAACCAATTTTCAATCCATGCCAGTATAGACAAAGTCTTATGTGGGACTTTATCAAAGGCCTTCTGAAAATCCAAATAAACCACATCCACTGGTTCTCCCTTATCTATTCTACCAGTTACTTCTTCAAAAAACTCCAGTGGGTTTGTCAAACACTACAGACTTCCTACAAAAACTCAGTACCCACGGACCAGTTGAACCAGGAACACTTCTCACCACGATGGACGTCTCGGCACTATACACCAGTATCCCCCACGATGACGGCATCGCTGCGACAGCATCAATACTCAACACCAACAACAGCCAATCTCCGGAAGCCATCCTACAACTCATCCGCTTCATCCTGGATCACAATGTCTTCACCTTCGATAACCAGTTCTTTACCCAAACACACGGAACAGCCATGGGGACCAAATTCGCACCCCAATACGCCAACATTTTCATGCACAAGTTCGAGCAGGACTTCTTCACTGCACAAGACCTCCAACCAACACTATACACCAGATACATCGACGACATTTTCTTTCTATGGACCCACGGCAAGGAATCACTAAAGAGACTACACGATAACATCAACAAGTTCCATCCCACCATCAAGCTCACCATGGACTACTCCTCAGAATCAGTTTCTTTCTTGGACACACGAATCTCCATCAAAGACGGGCACCTCAGCACCTCACTCTACCGCAAGCCCACGGACAACCTCACGATGCTCCACTTTTCCAGCTTCCACCCTAACCACGTCAAAGAGGCCATCCCCTATGGACAGGCCCTGCGAATACACAGGGTCTGCTCAGACGAGGAGGAACGCGATGGACACCTACAGACGCTGAAAGACGCCCTAGTAAGAACGGGATATGACGCTCGACTCATCGATCGACAGTTCCGACGGGCCACAGCAAAAAATCGCATAGACCTCCTCAGGAGACTAACACGGGACGCAACCAACAGAGTACCCTTTGTCGTCCAGTACTTCCCCGGAGCGGAGAAACTACGCCATGTTCTCCGCAGCCTTCAACATGTCATCAATGAGGACAAACACCTCGCTATGGCCATCCCCACACCTCCACTACTCGCCTTTAAACAGCCACCCAACCTCAAACAGACCATCGTTCGCAGCAAACTACCTAGCTTTCAAGAGAACAGCGTCCACGACGCCACACAACCCTGCCACGGTAACCTCTGCAAGACATGCCAGATCATCGACACAGATACCACCATCACACGAGATGACACCACCCACCAGGTGCATGGTTCATACTCCTGTGACTCGGCCAACGTTGTCTACCTCATACGTTGCAGGAAAGGATGCCCCAGAGCATGGTACATTGGCGAGACCATGCAGACGCTGCGACAACGGATGAACGGACACCGCGCAACAATCGCCAAACAGGAGGGTTCCCTCCCAGTCGGGGAACACTTCAGCAGTCATGGACATTCATCCACCGACCTTCGGGTAAGCGTACTCCAAGGCGGCCTTCGAGACACACGACAACGCAAAATCGTCGAGCAGAAATTGATAGCCAAGTTCCGCACCCATGAGGACGGCCTCAACCGGGATCTTGGGTTCATGTCACGCTACACGTTACCCCACCAGCGAACAAATGTTATCTGTTTTTAATATAATGGGTCATTTGCTGGCTCTCTCTGCCTTCCGGATGTTTCTGCCTCTCTCTGTTTTTCTTCTCTGTTTTTTTTTCCTGTTTGTTTTTTTGTTGAATGTGTATTCGGGGGTTCTGCAGGTGACACCTCTCTGTCTGAACACGGTGATTGCCTTGGCAACGGGCAGTTGCAGGGGCAGTCTGTAAACACCATGTATTGTTCTATATGTATAAATGCGTAGGCTTCAAGGAGATCCTGAACATTTACCTGAGGAAGGAGGAAGTCTCCGAAAGCTTGTGAATTTAAAATAAAATTGCTGGACTATAACTTGGTGTTGTAAAATTGTTTACAATTGTCAACCCCAGTCCATCACCGGCATCTTCACATTTTGTCAAACATGATTTCCCTTTCATAAATCCATGTTGACTTTGTCTAATCCTGCTAATATTTTCTAAGTGTCCTGTTATCACATCCTTTATAATAGACTCTAGCATTTTCCCTACTATTGATGTTAGGCTAACTAGTCTGTATTTCCCTGTTTCCTCTCTCCCTCTTTTTTAAATAGTGGGGTTGCATTTGCCACCCTTCAATCTGCAGGAACTGTTCCATAATCTATAAGATTTTGGAAGATGACAACTAATGCATCCACTATTTCCATGCTCTTTTAGTACTCTGGGATGCAGATTATCAGGTCCTGAGGATTTATTGGCTTTCAGTCCCATTAATTTCTCCAGCACTATTTTTTTTACTAATACTAATTTCCTTTAATTCCTCCTTCTCACTGGACCCTTGGTTCCCTCGCATTTCTGGGAAGTTATTTGTATCCTCTTCCATGAAGATAGAACCAAAGTATTTGTTTAATTGCTCTGCAATTTCCTTGTTCCCCATTATAAATTCTCCCGTTTCTGACTGTAAGGGACCTACATTTGTCTTCACTAATCTTTTTCTTTTTACATACTTGTCGAAGCTTTTACAGTCCGCTTTTATGTTCCTTGCAAGTTTACTCTCATACCCTATTTTTCCCCTCTTAATCAATCTCTTGGTCCTTTTTTGCTGAATTCTAAACTGCTCCCAATCCTCAGGCTTGCTACTTTTTCTGGCAAATTTAGATGTCTTCTCTTTGGATCTAATACTCTCCTTAATTTCTTTTGTTAGCCATGGTTGAGCTGTTTTTCCTTTTGTGTTTTTGAGCCAGAAAGGATTGTATATTTGTTGCAATTCATGCATTCGTTCCTTAAATGTTAGCCATTGCCTATCCACGGTCATGCCTTTTAATGAAGCTCCCAATCTATCATAGCCAACTCTCTCCTCATACCTTCGTGGTTTCCCTTGTTTAGATTTAGGACCTTAGTTTCGGATTGGACTATTTCACTTTCCATCTTAATGAAGAATTCTATCATGTTATGGTCACTCTTCCCTGAAGAACCCCGCACAACAAGATTATTAATTAACCCCTTCTCATTGCACAATACCCAATCTAGGATAACCTGTTCCCTGGTTGGCTCCTCAACATACTTGTCTAAAAAACCATCTCGTACACATTCCAGGAATTCATCCTCCACAGTATTATTGCTAATTTGGTTTGGCCATTCTATATGTAGATTAAAGTCACCCATGATTACTCTAGTACCCTTGTAACATGCATCTCTAATTTCCTGTTTGATCCCATCCCCTACATTACCACTACTGTTTGGAGGCCTATAGACAACTCCCACCAGTGTTTTCTGCCCCTTGGTGCTTCTTAACTCCACCCAGACTAATTCTACATTTTGATTTTCTGAGTCAATATCCTGTCTCACTATTGCTCTGATTTCATTCCTTACTAGCAACACCATCCCACCTCCTTTTCCTTTTTCCCTGTCCTTCCTAAACATTGAATACCCTTGGATATTCAACTCCCAGCCTTGGTCACCCTGCAGCCATGTCTCCGTAATCACAATTATATCATATCCGTTTACATCAATTTGCATTGTTAATTCGTCTACCTTATTACGAATGCTTTGTGCATTCAGATGCAGTGCCTTTAGATTTGTCTTTTTAACATTTTTAGACGTCTTAACATTTTTTTGTACTATGGCCCTATTTGTCTTATTACCATTTTTTCTTACCATGTTGTCTTTTGTTTGTTTGCTCTGTCCCTTCCTGACACAATCTGGTTATCCTTACCCCAATCACTTTCCTGCACTGCTTCCTTGTCTTTTCCCTTTAGCATTCTAGATTTCTCTCCACCGGGACCCTCCCCCTCTCTTATTTAGTTTAAAGCCCTATCTATCTCCCTAGTTATTCGATTCTCTAGAACTCTGGTCCCAGCGTGGCTCAGGTGTAGTCCGTCCCAACGGAACAGCTCCCTCTTTCCCCAGTACTGGTACCAGTGCCCCACGAATCGAAACCCACTTCTCCCACACTAATCTTTGAGTCACGCATTCATCTCTCTGATCCTATTGACCCTGTGCCAATTTGCTTGTGGCTCAGGTATTAATCTAGAGAGTATTACCTTTGAGGTTCTGCTTTTTAATTTAGTCCCTAGCTACTCAAACTCTCTCAGCAGAACCTTTTTCTTAGTCCTACCTATGTCGTTGGTACCTACGTGGATGACGACAACTGGATCCTCCCCCTCCCACTCCAAGTTCTTCTCCAGCCCTGAGGAGATGTCCTTAACCCTGGCACCGGGTCGGCAACACAGCCTTCGGGACTCTCGCTCTTGGCTGCAGAGAATAGAATCTATCCCCCTAACTATACTGTCGTCTACTACAACCACCTTCCTCTTTACTCCCCCCACTTCCTGTACCACGATGCCATGGTCAGTTTGCTCATCCTCCCCGCAGTCCCTGCACTTGTCCAAAAGAACTCGTATCTATTGGACAAGCACAAGAACTAAGGCTCCTGCAATACTACCTCCTGGATCCCCGTACCTGCCTCACTTGCAGTCACACCCTCCTGTCCCTGACCACGTGTCAATTCTAAAATATTTAATCTGAGGGGTGTGGCTGCCTCCTGGAGCAAAAGGTCCAGGTAACATTCTCCCTCCCTGATGACTCACAATGTCCGCAGCTCGGACTCCAGCTCCTCAACTCGGAGCCGAAGTTCCTCGAGCCGCAGACATTTACTGCAGATGTAGTCGCCCTGGACAAAAATGTCCACAAACTCCCACATTTTGCAGCAGCAACACATCACCTGTTCTCCCATTATTTAATTTATTTAATTAATTAGTTTAGTGTTAATCAAATTATTTACCTCGTTTAATTTATTAAATTAAGTTTAGTTTTTTAAAATTTAGTTATACGCTACATGTTAACTTAAAACTTAGCCCACAGTCACTACCAATCACTTACCTGCCTCACCTGGACGACACATTGCAGTTTTCTCTTGTTGCAGGCCTGCTGCTGCTTTTATCCCCACTCTCGGGCCTCGGTCTGCTGCTGCTTTTATCCCCACTCTCGGGCCTCGGTCTGCTGCTGCTTTTATCCCCACTCTCGGGCCTCGGTCTGCTGCTGCTTTTATCCCCACTCTCGGGCCTCGGTCTGCTGCTGCTTTTATCCCCACTCTCGGGCCTCGGTCTGTTGCTGCTTTTATCCCCACTCTCGGGCCTCGGTCTGTTGCTGCTTTTATCCCCGCTCTCGGGCCTCGGTCTGTTGCTGCTTTTATCCCCACTCTCGGGCCTCGGTCTGCTGCTGCTTTTATCCCCACTCTCGAGCCTCGGTCTGTTGCTGCTTTTAACCCCACTCTCGGGCCTCGGTCTGCTCCTGCTTTTATCCCCGCTCTCGGGCCTCGGTCTGCTGCTGCTTTTATCCCCACTCTCGGGCCTCGGTCTGTTGCTTTTATCCCCGCTCTCGGGCCTCGGTCTGTTGCTGCTTTTATCCCCACTCTCGGGCCTCGGTCTGTTGCTGCTTTTATCCCCACTCTCGGGCCTCGGTCTGCTGCTTTTATCCCCACTCTCGGGCCTCGGTCTGCTGCTTTTATCCCCACTCTCGGGCCTCGGTCTGCTGCTGCTTTTATCCCCACTCTCGGGCCTCGGTCTGCTGCTGCTTTTATCCCCACTCTCGGGCCTCGGTCTGCTGCTTTTATCCCCACTCTCGGGCCTCGGTCTGCTGCTGCTTTTATCCCCGCTCTCGGGCCTCGGTCTGCTGCTGCTTTTATCCCCACTCTCGGGCCTCGGTCTGTTGCTGCTTTTATCCCCGCTCTCGGGCCTCGGTCTGCTGCTTTTATCCCCACTCTCGGGCCTCGGTCTGCTGCTGCTTTTATCCCCACTCTCGGGCCTCGGTCTGCTCCTGCTTTTATCCCCGCTCTCGGGCCTCGGTCTGCTGCTGCTTTTATCCCCACTCTCGGGCCTCGGTCTGCTGCTGCTTTTATCCCCACTCTCGGGCCTCGGTCTGCTGCTGCTTTTATCCCCACGCTCGGGCCTCGGTCTGCTGCTGCTTTTATCCCCACTCTCGGGCCTCGGTCTGCTGCTGCTTTTATCCCCACTCTCGGGCCTCGGTCTGCTCCTGCTTTTATCCCCACTCTCGGGCCTCGGTCTGCTCCTGCTTTTATCCCCACTCTCGGGCCTCGGTCTGCTGCTGCTTTTATCCCCACTCTCGGGCCTCGGTCTGCTGCTGCTTTTATCCCCACTCTCGGGCCTCGGTCTGCTCCTGCTTTTATCCCCACTCTCGGGTCTCGGTCTGCTGCTGCTGTTATCCCCACTCTCGGGCCTCGGTCTGCTCCTGCTTTTATCCCCACTCTCGGGCCTCGGTCTGCTGCTGCTGTTATCCCCACTCTCGGGCCTCGGTCTGCTGCTGCTTTTATCCCCACTCTCGGGCCTCGGTCTGTTGCTGCTTTTATCCCCGCTCTCGGGCCTCGGTCTGCTGCTTTTATCCCCACTCTCGGGCCCCGGTCTGCTGCTTTTATCCCCACTCTCGGGCCTCGGTCTGCTGCTGCTTTTATCCCCACTCTCGGGCCCCGGTCTGCTGCTTTTATCCCCACTCTCGGGCCTCGGTCTGCTGCTGCTTTTATCCCCACTCTCGGGCCTCGGTCTGCTGCTTTTATCCCCACTCTCGGGCCTCGGTCTGTTGCTGCTTTTATCCCCGCTCTCGGGCCTCGGTCTGCTGCTTTTATCCCCACTCTCGGGCCTCGGTCTGCTGCTTTTATCCCCGCTCTCGGGCCTCGGTCTGCTGCTTTTATCCCCGCTCTCGGGCCTCGGTCTGCTGCTGCTTTTATCCCCGCTCTCGGGCCTCGGTCTGCTGCTGCTTTTATCCCCGCTCTCGGGCCTCGGCCTGCTGCTGCTTTTATCCCCGCTCTCGGGCCTCGGTCTGCTGCTTTTATCCCCACTCTCGGGCCTCGGTCTGCTCCTGCTTTTATCCCCACTCTCGGGCCTCGGTCTGCTGCTGCTTTTATCCCCACTCTCGGGCCTCGGTCTGCTGCTTTTATCCCCACTCTCGGGCCTCGGTCTGCTGCTGCTTTTATCCCCGCTCTCGGGCCTCGGTCTGCTGCTGCTTTTATCCCCGCTCTCGGGCCTCGGTCTGCTGCTGCTTTTATCCCCGCTCTCGGGCCTCGGTCTGCTGCTGCTTTTATCCCCGCTCTCGGGCCTCGGTCTGCTGCTGCTTTTATCCCCACTCTCGGGCCTCGGTCTGCTGCTGCTTTTATCCCCACTCTCGGGCCTCGGTCTGTTGCTGCTTTTATCCCCGCTCTCGGGCCTCGGTCTGCTGCTGCTTTTATCCCCACTCTCGGGCCTCGGTCTGCTGCTGCTTTTATCCCCACTCTCGGGCCTCGGTCTGCTGCTGCTTTTATCCCCACTCTCGGGCCTCGGTCTGCTGCTGCTTTTATCCCCGCTCTCGGGCCTCGGTCTGCTCCTGCTTTTATCCCCACTCTTGGGCCTCGGTCTGCTGCTGCTTTTATCCCCACTCTCGGGCCTCGGTCTGCTGCTGCTTTTATCCCCACTCTCGGGCCTCGGTCTGCTCCTGCTTTTATCCCCACTCTCGGGCCTCGGTC
Organism: Heptranchias perlo; assembly: GCF_035084215.1. Taxonomy (NCBI): domain Eukaryota; kingdom Metazoa; phylum Chordata; class Chondrichthyes; order Hexanchiformes; family Hexanchidae; genus Heptranchias; species Heptranchias perlo. The sequence goes on along the minus strand of NC_090343.1, from coordinate 49,411,197 downwards.
TGTTGCTTTTATCCCCACTCTCGGGCCTCGGTCTGCTCCTGCTTTTATCCCAACTCTCGGGCCTCGGTCTGCTGCTGCTTTTATCCCCGCTCTCGGGCCTCGGTCTGCTGCTGCTTTTATCCCCACTCTCGGGCCTCGGTCTGCTGCTGCTTTTATCCCCACTCTCGGGCCTCGGTCTGTTGCTGCTTTTATCCCCACTCTCGGGCCTCGGTCTGCTGCTGCTTTTATCCCCACTCTCGGGCCTCGGTCTGCTGCTGCTTTTATCCCCGCTCTCGGGCCTCAGTCTGCTGCTTTTATCCCCACTCTCGGGCCTCGGTCTGTTGCTGCTTTTATCCCCGCTCTCGGGCCTCGGTCTGCTGCTGCTTTTATCCCCACTCTCGGGCCTCGGTCTGCTCCTGCTTTTATCCCCACTCTCGGGCCTCGGTCTGCTCCTGCTTTTATCCCCACTCTCGGGCCTCGGTCTGCTGCTGCTTTTATCCCCACTCTCGGGCCTCGGTCTGTTGCTGCTTTTATCCCCGCTCTCGGGCCTCGGTCTGCTGCTGCTTTTATCCCCACTCTCGGGCCTCGGTCTGTTGCTGCTTTTATCCCCGCTCTCGGGCCTCGGTCTGCTGCTGCTTTTATCCCCGCTCTCGGGCCTCGGTCTGCTGCTGCTTTTATCCCCACTCTCGGGCCTCGGTCTGCTGCTGCTTTTATCCCCACTCTCGGGCCTCGGTGTGCTGCTGCTTTTATCCCCACTCTCGGGCCTCGGTCTGCTGCTGCTTTTATCCCCACTCTCGGGCCTCGGTCTGCTGCTGCTTTTATCCCCGCTCTCGGGCCTCGGTCTGTTGCTGCTTTTATCCCCACTCTCGGGCCTCGGTCTGCTGCTGCTTTTATCCCCACTCTCGGGCCTCGGTCTGTTGCTGCTTTTATCCCCACTCTCGGGCCTCGGTCTGTTGCTGCTTTTATCCCCACTCTCGGGCCTCGGTCTGCTGCTTTTATCCCCACTCTCAGGCCTCGGTCTGCTGCTTTTATCCCCACTCTCGGGCCTCGGTCTGCTGCTGCTTTTATCCCCACTCTCAGGCCTCGGTCTGTTGCTGCTTTTATCCCCACTCTCGGGCCTCGGTCTGCTGCTGCTTTTATCCCCACTCTCGGGCCTCGGTCTGCTGCTGCTTTTATCCCCACTCTCGGGCCTCGGTCTGCTGCTGCTTTTATCCCCACTCTCGGGCCTCGGTCTGCTGTTGCTTTTATCCCCACTCTCGGGCCTCGGTCTGCTGCTACTTTTATCCCCGCTCTCGGGCCTCGGTCTGCTGCTGCTTTTATCCCCACTCTCGGGCCTCGGTCTGCTGCTGCTTTTATCCCCACTCTCGGGCCTCGGTCTGCTGCTGCTTTTATCCCCGCTCTCGGGCCTCGGTCTATTGCTGCTTTTATCCCCACTCTCGGGCCTCGGTCTGTTGCTTTTATCCCCACTCTCGGGCCTCGGTCTGCTGCTGCTTTTATCCCCGCTCTCGGGCCTCGGTCTGCTGCTGCTTTTATCCCCACTCTCGGGCCTCGGTCTGCTGCTGCTTTTATCCCCACTCTCGGGCCTCGGTCTGCTGCTGCTTTTATCCCCGCTCTCGGGCCTCGGTCTGCTGCTGCTTTTATCCCCACTCTCGGGCCTCGGTCTGTTGCTGCTTTTATCCCCACTCTCGGGCCTCGGTCTGCTGCTGCTTTTATCCCCACTCTCGGGCCTCGGTCTGTTGTTGCTTTTATCCCCACTCTCGGGCCTCGGTCTGTTGCTGCTTTTATCCCCACTCTCGGGCCTCGGTCTGCTGCTGCTTTTATCCCCACTCTCGGGCCTCGGTCTGCTCCTGCTTTTATCCCCACTCTCGGGCCTCGGTCTGCTGCTGCTTTTATCCCCACTCTCGGGCCTCGGTCTGTTGCTGCTTTTATCCCCACTCTCGGGCCTCGGTCTGTTGCTGCTTTTATCCCCACTCTCGGGCCTCGGTCTGTTGCTGCTTTTATCCCCACTCTCGGGCCTCGGTCTGCTGCTTTTATCCCCACTCTCGGGCCTCGGTCTGCTGCTTTTATCCCCACTCTCGGGCCTCGGTCTGCTGCTGCTTTTATCCCCACTCTCGGGCCTCGGTCTGCTGCTTTTATCCCCACTCTCGGGCCTCGGTCTGCTGCTGCTTTTATCCCCACTCTCGGGCCTCGGTCTGTTGCTGCTTTTATCACCACTCTCGGCCCTCGGTCTGCTGCTGCTTTTATCCCCACTCTCGGGCCCCGGTCTGCTGCTTTTATCCCCACTCTCGGGCCTCGGTCTGCTGCTGCTTTTATCCCCACTCTCGGGCCCCGGTCTGCTGCTTTTATCCCCACTCTCGGGCCTCGGTCTGCTGCTGCTTTTATCCCCACTCTCGGGCCTCGGTCTGCTGCTTTTATCCCCACTCTCGGGCCTCGGTCTGCTGCTGCTTTTATCCCCACTCTCGGGCCTCGGTCTGTTGCTGCTTTTATCCCCACTCTCGGGCCTCGGTCTGTTGCTGCTTTTATCCCCACTCTCGGGCCTCGGTCTGCTGCTGCTTTTATCCCCACTCTCGGGCCTCGGTCTGTTGCTGCTTTTATCCCCACTCTCGGGCCTCGGTCTGTTGCTTTTATCCCCACTCTCGGGCCTCGGTCTGTTGCTGCTTTTATCCCCACTCTCGGCCCTCGGTCTGCTGCTGCTTTTATCCCCACTCTCGGGCCCCGGTCTGCTGCTTTTATCCCCACTCTCGGGCCTCGGTCTGTTGCTGCTTTTATCCCCACTCTCGGGCCTCGGTCTGTTGCTGCTTTTATCCCCACTCTCGGGCCTCGGTCTGTTGCTGCTTTTATCCCCACTCTCGGGCCTCGGTCTGCTGCTGCTTTTATCCCCACTCTCGGGCCTCGGTCTGTTGCTGCTTTTATCCCCACTCTCGGGCCTCGGTCTGTTGCTGCTTTTATCCCCACTCTCGGGCCTCGGTCTGTTGCTGCTTTTATCCCCACTCTCGGGCCTCGGTCTGTTGCTGCTTTTATCCCCACTCTCGGGCCTCGGTCTGCTGCTGCTTTTATCCCCACTCTCGGGCCTCGGTCTGCTGCTTTTATCCCCAGTCTCGGGCCTCGGTCTGCTGCTTTTATCCCCACTCTCGGGCCTCGGTCTGCTGCTGCTTTTATCCCCACTCTCGGGCCTCGGTCTGCTGCTGCTTTTATCCCCGCTCTCGGGCCTCGGTCTGTTGCTGCTTTTATCCCCACTCTCGGGCCTCGGTCTGCTGCTGCTTTTATCCCCACTCTCGGGCCTCGGTCTGTTGCTGCTTTTATCCCCGCTCTCGGGCCTCGGTCTGTTGCTGCTTTTATCCCCACTCTCGGGCCTCGGTCTGTTGCTGCTTTTATCCCCACTCTCGGGCCTCGGTCTGTTGTTGCTTTTATCCCCACTCTCGGGCCTCGGTCTGTTGTTGCTTTTATCCCCACTCTCGGGCCTCGGTCTGCTGCTGCTTTTATCCCCGCTCTCGGGCCTCGGTCTGTTGCTGCTTTTATCCCCACTCTCGGGCCTCGGTCTGTTGCTGCTTTTATCCCCACTCTCGGGCCTCGGTCTGCTGCTGCTTTTATCCCCACTCTCGGGCCTCGGTCTGTTGCTGCTTTTATCCCCACTCTTGGGCCTCGGTCTGCTGCTTTTATCCCCACTCTCGGGCCTCGGTCTGCTGCTGCTTTTATCCCCGCTCTCGGGCCTCGGTCTGCTGCTGCTTTTATCCCCACTCTCGGGCCTCGGTCTGCTGCTGCTTTTATCCCCACTCTCGGGCCTCGGTCTGCTGCTTTTATCCCCACTCTCGGGCCTCGGTCTGTTGCTGCTTTTATCCCCACTCTCGGGCCTCGGTCTGCTGCTGCTTTTATCCCCACTCTCGGGCCTCGGTCTGTTGCTGCTTTTATCCCCACTCTCGGGCCTCGGTCTGTTGCTGCTTTTATCCCCACTCTCGGGCCTCGGTCTGCTGCTTTTATCCCCACTCTCGGGCCTCGGTCTGCTGCTTTTATCCCCACTCTCGGGCCTCGGTCTGCTGCTTTTATCCCCACTCTCGGGCCTCGGTCTGTTGCTGCTTTTATCCCCACTCTCGGGCCTCGGTCTGCTGCTTTTATCCCCACTCTCGGGCCTCGGTCTGCTGCTTTTATCCCCACTCTCGGGCCTCGGTCTGCTGCTGCTTTTATCCCCACTCTCGGGCCTCGGTCTGTTGCTGCTTTTATCCCCACTCTCGGGCCTCGGTCTGTTGCTGCCTTTATCCCCACTCTCGGGCCTCGGTCTGCTGCTGCTTTTATCCCCACTCTCGGGCCTCGGTCTGTTGCTGCTTTTATCCCCACTCTCGGGCCTCGGTCTGCTGCTTTTATCCCCACTCTCGGGCCTCGGTCTGTTGCTGCTTTTATCCCCGCTCTCGGGCCTCGGTCTGTTGCTGCTTTTATCCCCACTCTCGGGCCTCGGTCTGTTGCTGCTTTTATCCCCACTCTCGGGCCTCGGTCTGCTGCTTTTATCCCCACTCTCGGGCCTCGGTCTGCTGCTTTTATCCCCACTCTCGGGCCTCGGTCTGCTGCTGCTTTTATCCCCACTCTCGGGCCTCGGTCTGCTGCTGCTTTTATCTCCACTCTCGGGCCTCGGTCTGCTGCTGCTTTTATCCCCACTCTCGGGCCTCGGTCTGCTGCTGCTTTTATCCCCGCTCTCGGGCCTCGGTCTGCTGCTGCTTTTATCCCCACTCTCGGGCCTCGGTCTGCTGCTGCTTTTATCCCCACTCTCGGGCCTCGGTCTGTTGCTGCTTTTATCCCCACTCTCGGGCCTCGGTCTGCTGCTTTTATCCCCACTCTCGGGCCTCGGTCTGCTGCTGCTTTTATCCCCACTCTCGGGCCTCGGTCTGTTGCTGCCTTTATCCCCACTCTCGGGCCTCGGTCTGCTGCTGCTTTTATCCCCACTCTCGGGCCTCGGTCTGCTGCTGCTTTTATCCCCACTCTCGGCCCTCGGTCTGTTGCTGCTTTTATCCCCACTCTCGGGCCTCGGTCTGTTGCTGCTTTTATCCCCACTCTCGGGCCTCGGTCTGTTGCTGCTTTTATCCCCACTCTCGGCCCTCGGTCTGTTGCTGCTTTTATCCCCGCTCTCGGGCCTCGGTCTGCTGCTGCTTTTATCCCCACTCTCGGGCCTCGGTCTGTTGCTGCTTTTATCCCCGCTCTCGGGCCTCGGTCTGCTGCTGCTTTTATCCCCACTCTCGGGCCTCGGTCTGTTGCTGCTTTTATCCCCACTCTCGGGCCTCGGTCTGCTCCTGCTTTTATCCCCACTCTCGGGCCTCGGTCTGCTGCTGCTTTTATCCCCGCTCTCGGGCCTCGGTCTGCTGCTGCTTTTATCCCCACTCTCGGGCCTCGGTCTGCTGCTGCTTTTATCCCCGCTCTCGGGCCTCGGTCTGCTGCTGCTTTTATCCCCTCTCTCGGGCCTCGGTCTGTTGCTGCTTTTATCCCCGCTCTCGGGCCTCGGTCTGCTGCTGCTTTTATCCCCACTCTCGGGCCTCGGTCTGCTGCTGCTTTTATCCCCGCTCTCGGGCCTCGGTCTGCTGCTGCTTTTATCCCCGCTCTCGGGCCTCGGTCTGCTGCTGCTTTTATCCCCACTCTCGGGCCTCGGTCCGCTGCTGCTTTTATCCCCACTCTCGGGCCTCGGTCTGCTGCTGCTTTTATCCCCACTCTCGGGCCTCGGTCTGCTGCTGCTTTTATCCCCACTCTCGGGCCTCGGTCTGTTGCTGCTTTTATCCCCACTCTCGGGCCTCGGTCTGTTGCTGCTTTTATCCCCACTCTCGGGCCTCGGTCTGTTGCTGCTTTTATCCCCGCTCTCGGGCCTCGGTCAGCTGCTGCTTTTATCCCCAGTCTCGGGCCTCGGTCTGCTGCTTTTATCCCCAGTCTCGGGCCTCGGTCTGCTGCTTTTATCCCCAATCTCGGGCCTCGGTCTGCTCCTGCTTTTATCCCCGCTCTCGGGCCTCGGTCTGCTGCTGCTTTTATCCCCGCTCTCGGGCCTCGGTCTGTTGTTGCTTTTATCCCCACTCTCGGGCCTCGGTCTGTTGCTGCTTTTATCCCTGCTCTCGGGCCTCGGTCTGTTGCTGCTTTTATCCCCACTCTCGGGCCTCGGTCTGCTCCTGCTTTTATCCCCGCTCTCGGGCCTCGGTCTGCTGTTGCTTTTATCCCCACTCTCGGGCCTCGGTCTGTTGCTGCTTTTATCCCTGCTCTCGGGCCTCGGTCTGTTGCTGCTTTTATCCCCGCTCTCGGGCCTCGGTCTGTTGTTGCTTTTATCCCCGCTCTCGGGCCTCGGTCTGTTGTTGCTTTTATCCCCACTCTTGGGCCTCGGTCTGTTGCTGCTTTTATCCCCACTCTCGGGCCTCGGTCTGCTGCTGCTTTTATCCCCACTCTCGGGCCTCGGTCTGTTGCTGCTTTTATCCCCACTCTCGGGCCTCGGTCTGCTGCTTTTATCCCCACTCTCGGGCCTCGGTCTGTTGCTGCTTTTATCCCCACTCTCGGGCCTCGGTCTGCTGCTGCTTTTATCCCCACTCACGGGCCTCGGTCTGTTGCTGCTTTTATCCACACTCTCGGGCCTCGGTCTGCTGCTGCTTTTATCCCCACTCTCGGGCCTCGGTCTGTTGCTGCTTTTATCCCCACTCTCGGGCCTCGGTCTGTTGCTGCTTTTATCCCCACTCTCGGGCCTCGGTCTGCTGCTGCTTTTATCCCCACTCTCGGGCCTCGGTCTGTTGCTGCTTTTATCCCCACTCTCGGGCCTCGGTCTGCTGCTTTTATCCCCGCTCTCGGGCCTCGGTCTGCTGCTGCTTTTATCCCCACTCTCGGGCCTCGGTCTGCTGCTGCTTTTATCCCCACTCTCGGGCCTCGGTCTGCTGCTGCTTTTATCCCCGCTCTCGGGCCTCGGTCTGTTGCTGCTTTTATCCCCACTCTCGGGCCTCGGTCTGCTGCTGCTTTTATCCCCGCTCTCGGGCCTCGGTCTGCTGCTGCTTTTATCCCCACTCTCGGGCCTCGGTCTGCTGCTGCTTTTATCCCCACTCTCGGGCCTCGGTCTGTTGCTGCTTTTATCCCCACTCTCGGGCCTCGGTCTGTTGCTGCTTTTATCCCCACTCTCGGGCCTCGGTCTGTTGCTGCTTTTATCCCCACTCTCGGGCCTCGGTCTGCTGCTGCTTTTATCCCCGCTCTCGGGCCTCGGTCTGCTGCTGCTTTTATCCCCACTCTCGGGCCTCGGTCTGCTGCTTTTATCCCCACTCTCGGGCCTCGGTCTGTTGCTGCTTTTATCCCCACTCTCGGGCCTCGGTCTGCTGCTTTTATCCCCACTCTCGGGCCTCGGTCTGCTGCTTTTATCCCCACTCTCGGGCCTCGGTCTGCTGCTTTTATCCCCACTCTCGGGCCTCGGTCTGCTGCTGCTTTTATCCCCACTCTCGGGCCTCGGTCTGCTGCTTTTATCCCCACTCTCGGGCCTCGGTCTGCTGCTGCTTTTATCCCCACTCTCGGGCCTCGGTCTGTTGCTGCTTTTATCCCCACTCTCGGGCCTCGGTCTGTTGCTGCTTTTATCCCCACTCTCGGGCCTCGGTCTGCTGCTGCTTTTATCCCCACTCTCGGGCCTCGGTCTGTTGCTGCTTTTATCCCCGCTCTCGGGCCTCGGTCTGCTCCTGCTTTTATCCCCGCTCTCGGGCTTCGGTCTGTTGCTGCTTTTATCCCCACTCTCGGGCCTCGGTCTGCTGCTGCTTTTATCCCCACTCTCGGGCCTCGGTCTGTTGCTGCTTTTATCCCCACTCTCGGGCCTCGGTCTGCTGCTGCTTTTATCCCCACTCTCGGGCCTCGGTCTGCTGCTGCTTTTATCCCCACTCTCGGGCCTCGGTCTGCTGCTGCTTTTATCCCCACTCTCGGGCCTCGGTCTGTTGCTGCTTTTATCCCCTCTCTCGGGCCTCGGTCTGCTGCTGCTTTTATCCCCTCTCTCGGGCCTCGGTCTGCTGCTGCTTTTATCCCCTCTCTCGGGCCTCGGTCTGTTGCTGCTTTTATCCCCACTCTCGGGCCTCGGTCTGTTGCTGCTTTTATCCCCACTCTCGGGCCTCGGTCTGCTGCTGCTTTTATCCCCACTCTCGGGCCTCGGTCTGTTGCTGCTTTTATCCCCTCTCTCGGGCCTCGGTCTGCTGCTGCTTTTATCCCCTCTCTCGGGCCTCGGTCTGCTGCTGCTTTTATCCCCACTCTCGGGCCTCGGTCTGTTGCTGCTTTTATCCCCACTCTCGGGCCTCGGTCTGTTGCTGCTTTTATCCCCTCTCTCGGGCCCTCGGTCTGTTGCTGCTTTTATCCCCACTCTCGGGCCTCGGTCTGTTGCTGCTTTTATCCCCTCTCTCGGGCCCTCGGTCTGCTGCTGCTTTTATCCCCACTCTCGGGCCTCGGTCTGTTGCTGCTTTTATCCCCACTCTCGGGCCTCGGTCTGTTGCTGCTTTTATCCCCTCTCTCGGGCCTCGGTCTGCTGCTGCTTTTATCCCCTCTCTCGGGCCTCGGTCTGCTGCTGCTTTTATCCCCACTCTCGGGCCTCGGTCTGTTGCTGCTTTTATCCCCACTCTCGGGCCTCGGTCTGCTGCTGCTTTTATCCCCACTCTCGGGCCTCGGTCTGCTGCTGCTTTTATCCCCTCTCTCGGGCCTCGGTCTGCTGCTGCTTTTATCCCCACTCTCGGGCCTCGGTCTGCTGCTGCTTTTATCCCCACTCTCGGGCCTCGGTCTGCTGCTGCTTTTATCCCCACTCTCGGGCCTCGGTCTGCTGCTGCTTTAATCCCCACTCTCGGGCCTCGGTCTGCTGCTGCTTTTATCCCCGCTCTCGGGCCTCGGTCTGTTGCTGCTTTTATCCCCGCTCTTGGGCCTCGGTCTGCTGCTGCTTTTATCCCCGCTCTCGGGCCTCGGTCTGCTGTTGCTTTTATCCCCGCTCTCGGGCCTCGGTCTGCTGCTGCTTTTATCCCCGCTCTCGGGCCTCGGTCTGCTGCTGCTTTTATCCCCACTCTCGGGCCTCGGTCTGCTGCTTTTATCCCCACTCTCGGGCCTCGGTCTGCTGCTTTTATCCCCACTCTCGGGCCTCGGTCTGCTGCTGCTTTTATCCCCACTCTCGGGCCTCGGTCTGTTGCTGCTTTTATCCCCACTCTCGGGCCTCGGTCTGCTGCTTTTATCCCCTCTCTCGGGCCTCGGTCTGCTGCTGCTTTTATCCCCACTCTCGGGCCTCGGTCTGCTGCTGCTTTTATCCCCGCTCTCGGGCCTCGGTCTGCTGCTTTTATCCCCACTCTCGGGCCTCGGTCTGCTGCTATTATCCCCACTCTCGGGCCTCGGTCTATTGCTGCTTTTATCCCCACTCTCGGGCCTCGGTCTGCTGCTGCTTTTATCCCCACTCTCGGGCCTCGGTCTGTTGCTGCTTTTATCCCCACTCTCGGGCCTCGGTCTGCTGCTGCTTTTATCCCCACTCTCGGGCCTCGGTCTGTTGCTGCTTTTATCCCCACTCTCGGGCCTCGGTCTGTTGCTGCTTTTATCCCCGCTCTCGGGCCTCGGTCTGCTGCTGCTTTTATCCCCACTCTCGGGCCTCGGTCTGCTGCTGCTTTTATCCCCGCTCTCGGGCCTCGGTCTGCTCCTGCTTTTATCCCCACTCTCGGGCCTCTGTCTGTTGCTGCTTTTATCCCCACTCTCGGGCCTCGGTCTGCTGCTGCTTTTATCCCCGCTCTCGGGCCTCGGTCTGCTCCTGCTTTTATCCCCACTCTCGGGCCTCTGTCTGTTGCTGCTTTTATCCCCGCTCTCGGGCCTCGGTCTGCTGCTGCTTTTATCCCCACTCTCGGGCCTCGGTCTGTTGCTGCTTTTATCCCCACTCTCGGGCCTCGGTCTGCTGCTGCTTTTATCCCCACTCTCGGGCCTCGGTCTGCTGCTTTTATCCCCACTCTCGGGCCTCGGTCTGCTGCTTTTATCCCCACTCTCGGGCCTCGGTCTGCTGCTTTTATCCCCGCTCTCGGGCCTCGGTCTGCTGCTGCTTTTATCCCCACTCTCGGGCCTCGGTCTGTTGCTGCTTTTATCCCCACTCTCGGGCCTCGGTCTGCTGCTTTTATCCCCACTCTCGGGCCTCGGTCTGCCGCTGCTTTTATCCCCACTCTCGGGCCTCGGTCTGTTGCTGCTTTTATCCCCACTCTCGGGCCTCGGTCTGCTGCTGCTTTTATCCCCACTCTCGGGCCTCGGTCTGTTGCTGCTTTTATCCCCACTCTCGGGCCTCGGTCTGCTGCTGCTTTTATCCCCACTCTCGGGCCTCGGTCTGCTGCTTTTATCCCCACTCTCGGGCCTCGGTCTGCTGCTGATTTTATCCCCTCTCTCGGGCCTCGGTCTGCTGCTGCTTTTATCCCCACTCTCGGGCCTCGGTCTGCTGCTGCTTTTATCCCCACTCTCGGGCCTCGGTCTGCTGCTGCTTTCATCCCCTCTCTTGGGCCTCGGTCTGCTGCTGCTTTTATCCCCACTCTCGGGCCTCGGTCTGCTGCTGCTTTTATCCCCACTCTCGGGCCTCGGTCTGCTGCTGCTTTTATCCCCACTCTCGGGCCTCGGTCTGTTGCTGCTTTTATCCCCACTCTTGGGCCTCGGTCTGCTGCTGCTTTTATCCCCACTCTCGGGCCTCGGTCTGCTGCTTTTATCCCCACTCTCGGGCATCAGTCTGCTGCTGCTTTTATCCCCACTCTCGGGCCTCGGTCTGTTGCTGCTTTTATCCCCACTCTCGGGCCTCGGTCTGTTGCTGCTTTTATCCCCACTCTCGGGCCTCAGTCTGCTGCTGCTTTTATCCCCACTCTCGGGCCTCGGTCTGTTGCTGCTTTTATCCCCACTCTTGGGCCTCGGTCTGCTGCTGCTTTTATCCCCACTCTCGGGCCTCGGTCTGCTGCTTTTATCCCCACTCTCGGGCATCAGTCTGCTGCTGCTTTTATCCCCACTCTCGGGCCTCGGTCTGTTGCTGCTTTTATCCCCACTCTCGGGCCTCGGTCTGCTGCTGCTTTTATCCCCACTCTCGGGCCTCGGTCTGCTGCTTTTATCCCCACTCTCGGGCCTCGGTCTGCTGCTTTTATCCCCACTCTCGGGCCTCGGTCTGCTGCTTTTATCCCCGCTCTCGGGCCTCGGTCTGCTGCTGCTTTTATCCCCACTCTCGGGCCTCGGTCTGTTGCTGCTTTTATCCCCACTCTCGGGCCTCGGTCTGCTGCTTTTATCCCCACTCTCGGGCCTCGGTCTGCTGCTGCTTTTATCCCCACTCTCGGGCCTCGGTCTGTTGCTGCTTTTATCCCCACTCTCGGGCCTCGGTCTGCTGCTGCTTTTATCCCCACTCTCGGGCCTCGGTCTGTTGCTGCTTTTATCCCCACTCTCGGGCCTCGGTCTGCTGCTGCTTTTATCCCCACTCTCGGGCCTCGGTCTGCTGCTTTTATCCCCACTCTCGGGCCTCGGTCTGCTGCTGATTTTATCCCCTCTCTCGGGCCTCGGTCTGCTGCTGCTTTTATCCCCACTCTCGGGCCTCGGTCTGCTGCTGCTTTTATCCCCTCTCTCGGGCCTCGGTCTGCTGCTGCTTTCATCCCCTCTCTTGGGCCTCGGTCTGCTGCTGCTTTTATCCCCACTCTCGGGCCTCGGTCTGTTGCTGCTTTTATCCCCGCTCTCGGGCCTCGGTCTGTTGCTGCTTTTATCCCCACTCTCGGGCCTCGGTCTGTTGCTGCTTTTATCCCCACTCTCGGGCCTCGGTCTGTTGCTGCTTTTATCCCCACTCTCGGGCCTCGGTCTGCTGCTGCTTTTATCCCCACTCTCGGGCCTCGGTCTGTTGCTGCTTTTATCCCCACTCTCGGGCCTCGGTCTGCTCCTGCTTTTATCCCCACTCTCGGGCCTCGGTCTGCTGCTTTTATCCCCGCTCTCGGGCCTCGGTCTGTTGCTGCTTTTATCCCCACTCTCGGGCCTCGGTCTGCTGCTTTTATCCCCACTCTCGGGCCTCGGTCTGCTGCTGCTTTTATCCCCACTCTCGGGCCTCGGTCTGTTGCTGCTTTTATCCCCACTCTCGGGCCTCGGTCTGCTGCTGCTTTTATCCCCTCTCTCGGGCCTCGGTCTGCTGCTGCTTTTATCCCCTCTCTTGGGCCTCGGTCTGCTGCTGCTTTTATCCCCTCTCTCGGGCCTCGGTCTGTTGCTGCTTTTATCCCCACTCTCGGGCCTCGGTCTGTTGCTGCTTTTATCCCCACTCTCGGGCCTCGGTCTGCTGCTTTTATCCCCACTCTCGGGCCTCGGTCTGTTGCTGCTTTTATCCCCACTCTCGGGCCTCGGTCTGCTGCTGCTTTTATCCCCTCTCTCGGGCCTCGGTCTGCTGCTGCTTTTATCCCCTCTCTTGGGCCTCGGTCTGCTGCTGCTTTTATCCCCTCTCTCGGGCCTCGGTCTGCTGCTGCTTTTATCCCCACTCTCGGGCCTCGGTCTGCTGCTGCTTTTATCCCCACTCTCGGGCCTCGGTCTGCTCCTGCTTTTATCCCCTCTCTCGGGCCTCGGTCTGCTGCTGCTTTTATCCCCACTCTCGGGCCTCGGTCTGCTGCTGCTTTTATCCCCTCTCTCGGGCCTCGGTCTGCTGCTGCTTTTATCCCCACTCTCGGGCCTCGGTCTGCTGCTGCTTTTATCCCCACTCTCGGGCCTCGGTCTGCTGCTGCTTTTATCCCCTCTCTCGGGCCTCGGTCTGCTGCTGCTTTTATCCCCACTCTCGGGCCTCGGTCTGCTGCTGCTTTTATCCCCTCTCTCGGGCCTCGGTCTGCTGCTGCTTTTATCCCCACTCTCGGGCCTCGGTCTGCTGCTGCTTTTATCCCCACTCTCGGGCCTCGGTCTGCTGCTGCTTTTATCCCCACTCTCGGGCCTCGGTCTGCTGCTTTTATCCCCACTCTCGGGCCTCGGTCTGTTGCTGCTTTTATCCCCACTCTCGGGCCTCGGTCTGTTGCTGCTTTTATCCCCACTCTCGGGCCTCGGTCTGCTGCTGCTTTTATCCCCACTCTCGGGCCTCGGTCTGCTGCTTTTATCCCCACTCTCGGGCCTCGGTCTGCTGCTTTTATCCCCACTCTCGGGCCTCGGTCTGCTGCTGCTTTTATCCCCACTCTCGGGCCTCGGTCTGTTGCTTTTATCCCCACTCTCGGGCCTCGGTCTGTTGCTTTTATCCCCACTCTCGGGCCTCGGTCTGTTGCTTTTATCCCCACTCTCGGGCCTCGGTCTGTTGCTGCTTTTATCCCCACTCTCGGGCCTCGGTCTGCTGCTGCTTTTATCCCCACTCTCGGGCCTCGGTCTGCTGCTGCTTTTATCCCCACTCTCGGGCCTCGGTCTGCTGCTGCTTTTATCCCCACTCTCGGGCCTCGGTCTGCTGCTGCTTTTATCCCCACTCTCGGGCCTCGGTCTGTTGCTGCTTTTATCCCCACTCTCGGGCCTCGGTCTGCTGCTGCTTTTATCCCCGCTCTCGGGCCTCGGTCTGCTGCTGCTTTTATCCCCACTCTCGGGCCTCGGTCTGTTGTTGCTTTTATCCCCACTCTCGGGCCTCGGTCTGCTGCTGCTTTTATCCCCGCTCTCGGGCCTCGGTCTGCTGCTGCTTTTATCCCCACTCTCGGGCCTCGGTCTGTTGCTGCTTTTATCCCCGCTCTCGGGCCTCGGTCTGCTGCTGCTTTTATCCCCACACTCGGGCCCTCGGTCTGCTGCTGCTTTTATCCCCACTCTCGGGCCTCGGTCTGCTGCTGCTTTTATCCCCACTCTCGGGCCTCGGTCTGCTGCTGCTTTTATCCCCGCTCTCGGGCCTCGGTCTGCTGCTGCTTTTATCCCCACACTCGGGCCTCGGTCTGCTGCTGCTTTTATCCCCACTCTCGGGCCTCGGTCTGCTCCTGCTTTTATCCCCACTCTCGGGCCTCGGTCTGCTGCTGCTTTTATCCCCGCTCTCGGGCCTCGGTCTGCTGCTTTTATCCCCACTCTCGGGCCTCGGTCTGTTGCTGCTTTTATCCCCACTCTCGGGCCTCGGTCTGTTGCTGCTTTTATCCCCACTCTCGGGCCTCGGTCTGTTGCTGCTTTTATCCCCACTCTCGGGCCTCGGTCTGCTGCTGCTTTTATCCCCACTCTCGGGCCTCGGTCTGCTGCTGCTTTTATCCCCACTCTCGGGCCTCGGTCTGATGCTGCTTTTATCCCCACTCTCGGCCCTCGGTCTGTTGCTGCTTTTATCCCCACTCTCGGGCCTCGGTCTGCTGCTGCTTTTATCCCCACTCTCGGGCCTCGGTCTGTTGCTGCTTTTATCCCCACTCTCGGGCCTCGGTCTGCTGCTGCTTTTATCCCCACTCTCGGGCCTCGGTCTGCTGCTTTTATCCCCACTCTCGGGCCTCGGTCTGTTGCTGCTTTTATCCCCACTCTCGGGCCTCGGTCTGTTGCTGCTTTTATCCCCACTCTCGGGCCTCGGTCTGCTGCTTTTATCCCCACTCTCGGGCCTCGGTCTGTTGCTGCTTTTATCCCCACTCTCGGGCCTCGGTCTGTTGCTGCTTTTATCCCCGCTCTCGGGCCTCGGTCTGCTGCTTTTATCCCCACTCTCGGGCCTCGGTCTGCTGCTGCTTTTATCCCCACTCTCGGGCCTCGGTCTGATGCTGCTTTTATCCCCACTCTCGGCCCTCGGTCTGTTGCTGCTTTTATCCCCACTCTCGGGCCTCGGTCTGCTGCTGCTTTTATCCCCACTCTCGGGCCTCGGTCTGTTGCTGCTTTTATCCCCACTCTCGGCCCTCGGTCTGCTGCTGCTTTTATCCCCACTCTCGGGCCTCGGTCTGCTGCTGCTTTTATCCCCGCTCTCGGGCCTCGGTCTGCTGCTGCTTTTATCCCCACTCTCGGGCCTCGGTCTGCTGCTGCTTTTATCCCCACTCTCGGGCCTCGGTCTGCTGCTGCTTTTATCCCCGCTCTCCGGCCTCGGTCTGCTGCTGCTTTTATCCCCACTCTCGGGCCTCGGTCTGCTGCTGCTTTTATCCCCACTCTCGGGCCTCGGTCTGCTGCTGCTTTTATCCCCACTCTCAGGCCTCGGTCTGCTGCTTTTATCCCCACTCTCGGGCCTCGGTCTGTTGCTGCTTTTATCCCCACTCTCGGGCCTCGGTCTGCTGCTGCTTTTATCCCCACTCTCGGGCCTCGGTCTGCTGCTGCTTTTATCCCCACTCTCGGGCCTCGGTCTCTTGCTGCTTTTATCCCCACTCTCGGGCCTCGGTCTGCTGCTGCTTTTATCCCCGCTCTCGGGCCTCGGTCTGTTGCTGCTTTTATCCCCACTCTCGGGCCTCGGTCTGTTGCTGCTTTTATCCCCACTCTCGGGCCTCGGTCTGTTGCTGCTTTTATCCCCGCTCTCGGGCCTCGGTCTGCTGCTGCTTTTATCCCCACTCTCGGGCCTCGGTCTGCTGCTGCTTTTATCCCCACTCTCGGGCCTCGGTCTGTTGCTGCTTTTATCCCCACTCTCGGGCCTCGGTCTGTTGCTGCTTTTATCCCCACTCTCGGGCCTCGGTCTGCTGCTGCTTTTATCCCCACTCTCGGGCCTCGGTCTGTTGCTGCTTTTATCCCCGCTCTCGGGCCTCGGTCTGCTGCTGCTTTTATCCCCACTCTCGGGCCTCGGTCTGCTGCTGCTTTTATCCCCACTCTCGGGCCTCGGTCTGTTGCTGCTTTTATCCCCGCTCTCGGGCCTCGGTCTGTTGCTGCTTTTATCCCCACTCTCGGGCCTCGGTCTGCTGCTTTTATCCCCACTCTCGGGCCTCGGTCTGCTGCTGCTTTTATCCCCACTCTCGGGCCTCGGTCTGCTGCTGCTTTTATCCCCACTCTCGGGCCTCGGTCTGCTGCTGCTTTTATCCCCACTCTCGGGCCTCGGTCTGTTGCTGCTTTTATCCCCACTCTCGGGCCTCGGTCTGCTGCTGCTTTTATCCCCACTCTCGGGCCTCGGTCTGTTGCTGCTTTTATCCCCACTCTCGGGCCTCGGTCTGTTGCTGCTTTTATCCCCACTCTCGGGCCTCGGTCTGCTGCTGCTTTTATCCCCACTCTCGGGCCTCGGTCTGCTGCTGCTTTTATCCCCACTCTCGGGCCTCGGTCTGTTGCTGCTTTTATCCCCACTCTCGGGCCTCGGTCTGTTGCTGCCTTTATCCCCACTCTCGGGCCTCGGTCTGTTGCTGCTTTTATCCCCACTCTCGGGCCTCGGTCTGTTGCTGCTTTTATCCCCACTCTCGGGCCTCGGTCTGCTGCTTTTATCCCCACTCTCGGGCCTCGGTCTGCTGCTGCTTTTATCCCCACTCTCGGGCCTCGGTCTGCTGCTGCTTTTATCCCCACTCTCGGGCCTCGGTCTGCTGCTGCTTTTATCCCCACTCTCGGGCCTCGGTCTGCTGCTGCTTTTATCCCCACTCTCGGGCCTCGGTCTGCTGCTTTTATCCCCACTCTCGGGCCTCGGTCTGTTGCTGCTTTTATCCCCACTCTCGGGCCTCGGTCTGCTGCTGCTTTTATCCCCACTCTCGGGCCTCGGTCTGTTGCTGCTTTTATCCCCACTCTCGGGCCTCGGTCTGCTGCTGCTTTTATCCCCACTCTCGGCCCTCGGTCTGCTGCTGCTTTTATCCCCACTCTCGGGCCTCGGTCTGCTGCTGCTTTTATCCCCACTCTCGGGCCTCGGTCTGTTGCTGCTTTTATCCCCACTCTCGGGCCTCGGTCTGTTGCTGCTTTTATCCCCACTCTCGGGCCTCGGTCTGCTGCTGCTTTTATCCCCACTCTCGGGCCTCGGTCTGTTGCTGCTTTTATCCCCACTCTCGGGCCTCGGTCTGTTGCTGCTTTTATCCCCACTCTCGGGCCTCGGTCTGCTGCTTTTATCCCCACTCTCGGGCCTCGGTCTGTTGCTGCTTTTATCCCCACTCTCGGGCCTCGGTCTGCTGCTGCTTTTATCCCCACTCTCGGGCCTCGGTCTGCTGCTGCTTTTATCCCCGCTCTCGGGCCTCGGTCTGTTGCTGCTTTTATCCCCACTCTCGGGCCTCGGTCTGTTGCTGCTTTTATCCCCACTCTCGGGCCTCGGTCTGTTGCTGCCTTTATCCCCACTCTCGGGCCTCGGTCTGCTGCTGCCTTTATCCCCACTCTCGGGCCTCGGTCTGCTGCTGCCTTTATCCCCACTCTCGGGCCTCGCTCTGTTGCTGCTTTTATCCCCACTCTCGGGCCTCGGTCTGCTGCTTTTATCCCCACTCTCGGGCCTCGGTCTGCTGCTGCTTTTATCCCCACTCTCGGGCCTCGGTCTGCTGCTGCTTTTATCCCCACTCTCGGGCCTCGGTCTGTTGCTGCTTTTATCCCCACTCTCGGGCCTCGGTCTGCTGCTTTTATCCCCACTCTCGGGCCTCGGTCTGCTGCTGCTTTTATCCCCACTCTCGGGCCTCGGTCTGTTGCTGCTTTTATCCCCACTCTCGGGCCTCAGTCTGCTGCTTTTATCCCCACTCTCGGGCCTCGGTCTGCTGCTGCTTTTATCCCCACTCTCGGGCCTCGGTCTGCTGCTGCTTTTATCCCCACTCTCGGGCCTCAGTCTGCTGCTTTTATCCCCACTCTCGGGCCTCGGTCTGCTGCTGCTTTTATCCCCACTCTCGGGCCTCGGTCTGTTGCTGCTTTTATCCCCACTCTCGGGCCTCGGTCTGCTGCTTTTATCCCCACTCTCGGGCCTCGGTCTGCTGCTGCTTTTATCCCCACTCTCGGGCCTCGGTCTGTTGCTGCTTTTATCCCCACTCTCGGGCCTCAGTCTGCTGCTTTTATCCCCACTCTCGGGCCTCGGTCTGCTGCTGCTTTTATCCCCACTCTCGGGCCTCGGTCTGCTGCTGCTTTTATCCCCACTCTCGGGCCTCAGTCTGCTGCTTTTATCCCCACTCTCGGGCCTCGGTCTGCTGCTTTTATCCCCACTCTCGGGCCTCGGTCTGCTGCTTTTATCCCCACTCTCGGGCCTCGGTCTGCTGCTGCTTTTATCCCCGCTCTCGGGCCTCGGTCTGTTGCTGCTTTTATCCCCACTCTCGGGCCTCGGTCTGCTGCTGCTTTTATCCCCACTCTCGGGCCTCGGTCTGCTGCTGCTTTTATCCCCACTCTCCGGCCTCGGTCTGATGCTGCTTTTATCCCCACTCTCGGGCCTCGGTCTGCTGCTGCTTTTATCCCCACTCTCGGGCCTCGGTCTGTTGCTGCTTTTATCCCCACTCTCGGGCCTCGGTCTGCTGCTTTTATCCCCACTCTCGGGCCTCGGTCTGTTGCTGCTTTTATCCCCACTCTCGGGCCTCGGTCTGCTGCTGCTTTTATCCCCACTCTCGGGCCTCGGTCTGCTGCTGCTTTTATCCCCACTCTCGGGCCTCGGTCTGTTGCTGCTTTTATCCCCACTCTCGGGCCTCGGTCTGTTGCTGCCTTTATCCCCACTCTCGGGCCTCGGTCTGCTGCTGCTTTTATCCCCACTCTCGGGCCTCGGTCTGCTGCTTTTATCCCCACTCTCGGGCCTCGGTCTGCTGCTGCTTTTATCCCCACTCTCGGGCCTCGGTCTGCTGCTGCTTTTATCCCCACTCTCGGGCCTCGGTCTGTTGCTGCTTTTATCCCCGCTCTCGGGCCTCGGTCTGCTGCTGCTTTTATCCCCACTCTCGGGCCTCGGTCTGTTGCTGCTTTTATCCCCACTCTCGGGCCTCGGTCTGCTGCTGCTTTTATCCCCGCTCTCGGGCCTCGGTCTGTTGCTGCTTTTATCCCCACTCTCGGGCCTCGGTCTGTTGCTGCTTTTATCCCCACTCTCGGGCCTCGGTCTGCTGCTTTTATCCCCACTCTCGGGCCTCGGTCTGTTGCTGCTTTTATCCCCACTCTCGGGCCTCGGTCTGCTGCTGCTTTTATCCCCACTCTCGGGCCTCGGTCTGCTGCTTTTATCCCCGCTCTCGGGCCTCGGTCTGCTGCTGCTTTTATCCCCACTCTCGGGCCTCGGTCTGCTGCTGCTTTTATCCCCACTCTCGGGCCTCGGTCTGCTGCTTTTATCCCCACTCTCGGGCCTCGGTCTGTTGCTGCTTTTATCCCCACTCTCGGGCCTCGGTCTGCTGCTTTTATCCCCGCTCTCGGGCCTCGGTCTGCTGCTGCTTTTATCCCCACTCTCGGGCCTCGGTCTGCTGCTGCTTTTATCCCCACTCTCGGGCCTCGGTCTGCTGCTTTTATCCCCACTCTCGGGCCTCGGTCTGCTGCTGCTTTTATCCCCACTCTCGGCCCTCGGTCTGCTGCTGCTTTTATCCCCACTCTCGGGCCTCGGTCCGCTGCTGCTTTTATCCCCGCTCTCGGGCCTCGGTCTGCTGCTGCTTTTATCCCCGCTCTCGGGCCTCGGTCTGCTGCTGCTTTTATCCCCTCTCTCGGGCCCTCGGTCTGCTGCTGCTTTTATCCCCACTCTCGGGCCTCGGTCCGCTGCTGCTTTTATCCCCACTCTCGGGCCTCGGTCTGCTGCTGCTTTTATCCCCGCTCTCGGGCCTCGGTCTGCTGCTGCTTTTATCCCCTCTCTCGGGCCCTCGGTCTGCTGCTGCTTTTATCCCCACTCTCGGGCCTCGGTCCGCTGCTGCTTTTATCCCCACTCTCGGGCCTCGGTCTGCTGCTGCTTTTATCCCCACTCTCGGGCCTCGGTCTGTTGTTGCTTTTATCCCCACTCTCGGGCCTCGGTCTGCTGCTGCTTTTATCCCCACTCTCGGGCCTCGGTCCGCTGCTGCTTTTATCCCCACTCTCGGGCCTCGGTCCGCTGCTGCTTTTATCCCCACTCTCGGGCCTCGGTCTGCTGCTTTTATCCCCACTCTCGGGCCTCGGTCTGCTGCTGCTTTTATCCCCACTCTCGGGCCTCGGTCTGCTGCTGCTTTTATCCCCACTCTCGGGCCTCGGTCCGCTGCTGCTTTTATCCCCACTCTCGGGCCTCGGTCTGTTGCTGCTTTTATCCCCACTCTCGGGCCTCGGTCTGCTGCTGCTTTTATCCCCACTCTCGGGCCTCGGTCTGCTGCTGCTTTTATCCCCACTCTCGGGCCTCGGTCCGCTGCTGCTTTTATCCCCACTCTCGGGCCTCGCTCTGCTGCTGCTTTTATCCCCACTCTCGGGCCTCGGTCCGCTGCTGCTTTTATCCCCACTCTCGGGCCTCGGTCTGCTGCTGCTTTTATCCCCGCTCTCGGGCCTCGGTCTGTTGCTGCTTTTATCCCCGCTCTCGGGCCTCGGTCTCTTGCTGCTTTTATCCCCGCTCTCGGGCCTCGGTCCGCTGCTGCTTTTATCCCCGCTCTCGGGCCTCGGTCTGCTGCTTTTATCCCCACTCTCGGCCCTCGGTCTGTTGCTGCTTTTATCCCCACTCTCGGCCCTCGGTCTGCTGCTGCTTTTATCCCCACTCTCGGGCCTCGGTCTGTTGCTGCTTTTATCCCCACTCTCGGCCCTCGGTCTGCTGCTGCTTTTATCCCCACTCTCGGGCCTCGGTCTGTTGCTGCTTTTATCCCCACTCTCGGGCCTCGGTCTGTTGCTGCTTTTATCCCCACTCTCGGGCCCAGGTCTGTTGCTGCTTTTATCCCCGCTCTCGGGCCTCGGTCTGCTGCTGCTTTTATCCCCACTCTCGGGCCTCGGTCTGCTGCTGCTTTTATCCCCACTCTCGGGCCTCGGTCTGTTGCTGCTTTTATCCCCACTCTCGGCCCTCGGTCTGCTGCTTTTATCCCCGCTCTCGGGCCTCGGTCTGCTGCTGCTTTTATCCCCACTCTCGGGCCTCGGTCTGCTCCTGCTTTTATCCCCACTCTCGGGCCTCGGTCTGTTGCTGCTTTTATCCCCACTCTCGGGCCTCGGTCTGCTGCTGCTTTTATCCCCACTCTCGGGCCTCGGTCTGCTGCTGCTTTTATCCCCACTCTCGGGCCTCGGTCTGTTGCTGCTTTTATCCCCGCTCTCGGGCCTCGGTCTCTTGCTGCTTTTATCCCCACTCTCGGGCCTCGGTCTGCTCCTGCTTTTATCCCCACTCTCGGGCCTCGGTCTGTTGCTGCTTTTATCCCCGCTCTCGGGCCTCGGTCTCTTGCTGCTTTTATCCCCACTCTCGGGCCTCGGTCTGCTGCTGCTTTTATCCCCACTCTCGGGCCTCGGTCTGTTGCTGCTTTTATCCCCACTCTCGGGCCCCGGTCTGCTGCTGCTTTTATCCCCGCTCTCGGGCCTCGGTCTGCTGCTGCTTTTATCCCCACTCTCGGGCCTCGGTCTGTTGCTGCTTTTATCCCCACTCTCGGGCCTCGGTCTGTTGCTGCTTTTATCCCCACTCTCGGGCCTCGGTCTGCTGCTTTTATCCCCACTCTCGGGCCTCGGTCTGCTGCTGCTTTTATCCCCACTCTCGGGCCTCGGTCTGCTGCTGCTTTTATCCCCACTCTCGGGCCTCGGTCTGTTGCTTTTATCCCCACTCTCGGGCCTCGGTCTGTTGCTGCTTTTATCCCCACTCTCGGGCCTCGGTCTGTTGCTGCTTTTATCCCCACTCTCGGGCCTCGGTCTGCTGCTTTTATCCCCACTCTCGGGCCTCGGTCTGCTGCTGCTTTTATCCCCACTCTCGGGCCTCGGTCTGCTGCTGCTTTTATCCCCACTCTCGGGCCTCGGTCTGTTGCTGCTTTTATCCCCACTCTCGGGCCTCGGTCTGTTGCTGCTTTTATCCCCACTCTCGGGCCTCGGTCTGTTGCTGCTTTTATCCCCACTCTCGGGCCTCGGTCTGCTGCTGCTTTTATCCCCACTCTCGGGCCTCGGTCTGCTGCTGCTTTTATCCCCGCTCTCGGGCCTCGGTCTGCTGCTTTTATCCCCACTCTCGGGCCTCGGTCTGTTGCTTTTATCCCCACTCTCGGGCCTCGGTCTGTTGCTGCTTTTATCCCCACTCTCGGGCCTCGGTCTGCTGCTGCTTTTATCCCCACTCTCGGGCCTCGGTCTGCTGCTGCTTTTATCCCCACTCTCGGGCCTCGGTCTGCTGCTGCTTTTATCCCCACTCTCGGGCCTCGGTCTGCTGCTGCTTTTATCCCCACTCTCGGGCCTCGGTCTGCTGCTGCTTTTATCCCCGCTCTCGGGCCTCGGTCTGCTGCTGCTTTTATCCCCGCTCTCGGGCCTCGGTCTGCTGCTGCTTTTATCCCCACTCTCGGGCCTCGGTCTGCTGCTGCTTTTATCCCCACTCTCGGGCCTCGGTCTGCTCCTGCTTTTATCCCCACGCTCGGGCCTCGGTCTGCTGCTGCTTTTATCCCCGCTCTCGGGCCTCGGTCTGCTGCTGCTTTTATCCCCACTCTCGGGCCTCGGTCTGCTGCTGCTTTTATCCCCGCTCTCGGGCCTCGGTCTGCTGCTGCTTTTATCCCCACTCTCGGGCCTCGGTCTGTTGCTGCTTTTATCCCCACTCTCGGGCCTCGGTCTGCTGCTGCTTTTATCCCCACTCTCGGGCCTCGGTCTGCTGCTTTTATCCCCACTCTCGGGCCTCGGTCTGCTGCTTTTATCCCCACTCTCGGGCCTCGGTCTGCTGCTTTTATCCCCACTCTCGGGCCTCGGTCTGTTGCTGCTTTTATCCCCACTCTCGGGCCTCGGTCTGCTGCTGCTTTTATCCCCGCTCTCGGGCCTCGGTCTGCTGCTGCTTTTATCCCCACTCTCGGGCCTCGGTCTGCTGCTGCTTTTATCCCCGCTCTCGGGCCTCGGTCTGCTCCTGCTTTTATCCCCACTCTCGGGCCTCGGTCTGCTCCTGCTTTTATCCCCGCTCTCGGGCCTCGGTCTGCTGCTGCTTTTATCCCCGCTCTCGGGCCTCGGTCTGCTCCTGCTTTTATCCCCGCTCTCGGGCCTCGGTCTGCTGCTGCTTTTATCCCCGCTCTCGGGCCTCGGTCTGCTCCTGCTTTTATCCCCACTCTCGGGCCTCGGTCTGCTCCTGCTTTTATCCCCACTCTCGGGCCTCGGTCTGCTGCTGCTTTTATCCCCACTCTCGGGCCTCGGTCTGTTGCTGCTTTTATCCCCGCTCTCGGGCCTCGGTCTGTTGCTGCTTTTATCCCCACTCTCGGGCCTCGGTCTGCTCCTGCTTTTATCCCCGCTCTCGGGCCTCGGTCTGTTGCTGCTTTTATCCCCGCTCTCGGGCCTCGGTCTGCTGCTGCTTTTATCCCCACTCTCGGGCCTCGGTCTGCTCCTGCTTTTATCCCCACTCTCGGGCCTCGGTCTGCTGCTGCTTTTATCCCCGCTCTCGGGCCTCGGTCTGCTGCTGCTTTTATCCCCGCTCTCGGGCCTCGGTCTGCTGCTGCTTTTATCCCCACTCTCGGGCCTCGGTCTGCTCCTGCTTTTATCCCCGCTCTCGGGCCTCGGTCTGCTGCTGCTTTTATCCCCACTCTCGGGCCTCGGTCTGCTGCTGCTTTTATCCCCGCTCTCGGGCCTCGGTCTGCTGCTGCTTTTATCCCCACTCTCGGGCCTCGGTCTGCTGCTGCTTTTATCCCCGCTCTCGGGCCTCGGTCTGTTGCTGCTTTTATCCCCACTCTCGGGCCTCGGTCTGCTGCTGCTTTTATCCCCACTCTCGGGCCTCGGTCTGCTGCTGCTTTTATCCCCGCTCTCGGGCCTCGGTCTGCTGCTGCTCTGGTCCGCCGCCGCTCTGCGGAAAAAGCAAGGCAAAGCAAAGCAGCACCTCCTTCCCCCACTTCACTGAACTCCCACACTGACCAAACTCTCAAGTTGCTCACTCTGTGCCCGCTGCGCTCAGTGCCGGTTGCACTCTCAGGCCCCTGTATTTATACTGATTGTGACTCAGATGAGCTCGCTGGGTCAAAATCCTGGAACTCCCCACCTAACACTTTGGGAGAACCTTCACCACATGGACTGCAGCGGTTCAAGAAGAATGCCCATCACCACCTTCTCAAGGGCAACAAGGAATGGGCAATAAATGCCGGCCTTACCAGAGATGCCCACATGCCGAGAATGAAAATAACAAAGAATTTCCGGGTCAGATAATATTTAAAATGACAGAACCCTCCACCATTCTACATATCCCATTTTTAAAAATATTCAGACTACGCTTTAGACAAGCGGTAGTCTTGTATTGTTTGGCACAGACCATGGAAAGAATTAATTGAGTAATGTCTAACTTTCAGTAACACAGGCTGCCTGTAGGTCGCACTGGGACCTTTGTCTTTCCCTTTGAAAATTAATAATCATTATAATTTCAAAACATTCCACCAGTCCACATCAATTTGTTCACCCCTACAAATGAGAACACAAAGAAGAAATAGTTAGCACTAAATTGTTAATGAACGGAAAATGAGAGAATTTGCATCTGGGCAAATTAGCTTAATAAGCAAGTGACACGGTCGACCTGAATAAGTAATCTTCTTTCTGGCAAAAGACATCTCAAATACTGTACTGGTTTGGATGCTGTGGGGAATGTAAAAGGACAAAGCTCACCAAAGGAACCAGCTACATTGATGCAACCAGTAAGTTTAAAGGATGTCAAAGTATTTGGGAGCTGGATCGTTAGAAAAGGGAAGGCTCCAAAGCTGTTTCAAATTGAAACTTGGAGGAGGATCATAGAAACATAGAAACATAGAAACATAGATACATAGAAACATAGATACATAGGGACATTGATATATAGGAACATGGGAACAGAGGTACATAATAACATAGCAATATGGAAACATAGGAACGTAAATTAATAGAAATATAGATACATAGGAACAGGAGTAGGCCATTCAGCCCCTCGAGCCTGGTCTACCATTCAGTCAGTTCATGGTTAATCTGTATCTCAATTCCATTTACCTGCTGTTACTCCATAATCCATTATTACCCTTACCTAATAAAAATTGATTTCAGTCTTGAAATTTTCAATTGGCTCAACATCGGCAGCTTTTTTGGGGGTGGGAGTTCCAGATTTCCACCACCCTTTGTGTGAAATAGTGCTTCCAGATTTCACCCCTGAATGGCCTGGCTCTAAGTTTAAGATGATGCACAAGAGGGGATGGGGGGATATATTAAGAAGTTGATTCCCTGCTCTTACTTTGGTGTTGTTTTTAGTTCATTCATTGATAAACACGATTGTCAGAGAAACATTCCTTGATGGGGCCGTCCTCTCAGTGTGGAAACACAGTGCTCTGCTCTTCGCTTTGGCTTCCTATCTCTGCTCGTTCGGTTAAGTCTTCATTTCTCTGGTGGTGTAGGGGGCACCATGGCAATGGATCCAGATTATCTGAAGTTGAAGTGGGGAGGGAAATAAGAATATAACTCTAGGAGATGCAGAGGGCACAATCAACCACGAGGGTAGAGTCTGATCCTTCGATGTGCAAATGGAGCTAGTAGGTCAGGAAGTCACAACAGTGCACAGTGCAGCCGCACAGAGCAGAGTTCGAACACATGATCGCCGATAGTTTTCAAAATGGTGAATGCACTCTCTGCTGTGGTGCTGAAGGCCCCAGGTTCAATTCCTGGTCCGTGCTGAGTCAACTGATGTCAGCTGGTGAAGCAGTGGGGAAGCCAGAATTGGCCTCAGTGCCCCGATCTAAGGGAGGGGAAAACAGCCATGGTTCTTGGCCAGGATTACCATTCAGCAACTCCAGCTATAAAGGGTGTTTGTGAATGTCGGGTGAGGGGAAGGTCGTGCTCGGCTACGATGCCCTCCAAAGTCGAATATCCGGCTGGCCGGCATTCACCCTCCTGAAGACTGGCCACTTGAGCAGGGTTGTATAAGGCAGCCAGCACGCACTGCAGGTACAACGGTCTATGCCGTAGAGAGCAGTATTACCAAAAAATGAGGCAAGGAAAATTAAATTTCACTCTCGAAGTTTTCATGACAATAAATGGATCCTCTCTCTGTCACATCAGGGTCTATATACATGAGCAAAAAGTGAATTTTAATTAAGTTGTGATTGCTCATTTTAACACAGCACAAGCTTGACTTAGATATCTAACGGAGCAATGTAAGAAGGAATAATTAATATGTGACATTAATTAGTTCTGACAGTCGCATTTCAAGCCCTTTTCACACATTCACTTGGATATGAGAGCAGCAGATCGCTCATTAAGGAGAATAGAATCATTGCTCATTCACCGAGCAAAATCGTTAAAGTTCAGGAAAGCTGATAATGTGTATCTTACGGCAACATGCATTGTGCAAACCTCACCCACTGTTCAAACTCACCCACTGTTCAAACTCACCCACTGTTCAAACTCACCCACTGTTCAAACTCACCCACTGTTCAAACCTCACCCACTGTTCAAACCTCACCCACAGTTCAAACTCACCCACTGTTCAAACTCACCCACTGTTCAAACTCACCCACTGTTCAAACCTCACCCACTGTTCAAACCCACCCACTGTTCAAACCTCACCCACTGTTCAAACCTCACCCACAGTTCAAACTCACCCACTGTTCAAACTCACCCACTGTTCAAACTCACCCACTGTTCAAACCTCACCCAATGTTCAAACCTCACCCACTGTTCAAACCTCACCCACAGTTCAAACTCACCCACTGTTCAAACCTCACCCACTGTTCAAAATCACCCACTGTTCAAACTCACCCACTGTTCAAACTCACCCACTGTTCAAACCTCACCCACTGTTCAAACCTCACCCACAGTTCAAACTCACCCACTGTTCAAACTCACCCACTGTTCAAACCTCACCCACTGTTCAAACCTCACCCACAGTTCAAACTCACCCACTGTTCAAACTCACCCACAGTTCAAACTCACCCACTGTTCAAACTCACCGACTGTTCAAACTCACCCACTGTTCAAACCTCACCCACTGTTTAAACTCACCCACTGTTCAAACTCACCCACTGTTAAAACTCACCCACTGTTCAAACCTCACCCACAGTTCAAACTCACCCACTGTTCAAACTCACCCACAGTTCAAACTCACCCACTGTTCAAACTCACCGACTGTTCAAACTCACCCACTGTTCAAACCTCACCCACTGTTTAAACTCACCCACAGTTCAAACCTCACCCACTGTTCAAACCTCACCCACTGTTCAAACCTCACCCACTGTTCAAACTCACCCACTGTTCAAACTCACCGACTGTTCAAACTCACCCACTGTTCAAACTCACCCACTGTTTAAACTCACACACAGTTCAAACCTCACCCACTGTTCAAACCTCACCCACTGTTCAAACCTCACCCACTGTTCAAACTCACCCACTGTTCAAACTCACCCACTGTTCAAACTCACCCACTGTTCAAACCTCACCCACTGTTCAAACCTCACCCACTGTTCAAACTCACCGACTGTTCAAACTCACCCACAGTTCAAACTCACCCACTGTTCAAACTCACCGACTGTTCAAACTCACCCACTGTTCAAACCTCACCCACTGTTTAAACTCACCCACTGTTCAAACCTCACCCACTGTTCAAACCTCACCCACTGTTCAAACTCACCCACTGTTCAAACCTCACCCACTGTTCAAACTCACCGACTGTTCAAACTCACCCACTGTTCAAACCACACCCACTGTTCAAACTCACCCACTGTTCAAACCACACGCACTGTACAAACCTCACCCACTGTTCAAACCTCACCCACTGTTCAAGCCTCACCCACTGTTCAAACTCACCCACTGTTCAAACCTCACCCACTGTTCAACCTCACCCACTGTTCGAACCTCACCCACTGTTCAAACCTCACCCACTGTTCAAACCTCACCCACAGTTCAAACTCACCCACTGTTCAAACTCACCCACTGTTCAAACCTCACCCACTGTTCAAACCTCACCCACTGTTCAAACCTCACCCACAGTTCAAACCTCACCCACTGTTCAAACTCACCCACTGTTCAAACTCACCCACTGTTCAAACTCACCCACTGTTCAAACCTCACCCACTGTTCAAACCTCACCCACAGTTCAAACTCACCCACTGTTCAAACTCACCCACTGTTCAAACCTCACCCACTGTTCAAACCTCACCCACAGTTCAAACTCACCCACTGTTCAAACTCACCGACTGTTCAAACTGACCCACTGTTCAAACCTCACCCACTGTTTAAACTCACCCACTGTTCAAACTCACCCACAGTTCAAACTCACCCACTGTTCAAACCTCACCCACTGTTCAAACCTCACCCACTGTTCAAACCTCACCCACTGTTCAAACTCACCCCCTGTTCAAACTCACCCACTGTTCAAACTCACCCACAGTTCAAACTCACCCACTGTTCAAACTCACCGACTGTTCAAACTCACCCACTGTTCAAACTCACCCACTGTTTAAACTCACCCACAGTTCAAACCTCACCCACTGTTCAAACCTCACCCACTGTTCAAACCTCACCCACTGTTCAAACTCACCCACTGTTCAAACTCACCCACTGTTCAAACTCACCCACTGTTCAAACCTCACCCACTGTTCAAACTCACCGACTGTTCAAACTCACCCACAGTTCAAACTCACCCACTGTTCAAACTCACCGACTGTTCAAACTCACCCACTGTTCAAACCTCACCCACTGTTTAAACTCACCCACTGTTCAAACCTCACCCACTGTTCAAACCTCACCCACTGTTCAAATTCACCCACTGTTCAAACCTCACCGACTGTTCAAACTCACCCACTGTTCAAACTCACCGACTGTTCAAACTCACCCACTGTTCAAACCTCACCCACTGTTTAAACTCACCCACTGTTCAAACCTCACCCACTGTTCAAACCTCACCCACTGTTCAAACTCACCCACTGTTCAAACCTCACCCACTGTTCAAACTCACCCACTGTTCAAACTCACCCACTGTTCAAACTCACCCACAGTTCAAACTCACCGACTGTTCAAACTCACCGACTGTTCAAACTCACCCACTGTTCAAACCACACCCACTGTTCAAACTCACCCACTGTTCAAACTCACCCACTGTTCAAACCACACCCACTGTACAAACCTCACCCACTGTTCAAACCTCACCCACTGTTCAAACCTCACCCACTGTTCAAACTCACCCACTGTTCAAACCTCACCCACTGTTCAACCTCACCCACTGTTCGAACCTCACCCACTGTTCAAACCTCACCCACTGTTCAAACTCACCCACTGTTCAAACATCACCCACTGTTCAAACCTCACCCACAGTTCAAACTCACCCACTGTTCAAACTCACCCACTGTTCAAACTCACCCACTGTTCAAACTCACCCACTGTTCAAACCTCACCCACTGTTCAAACCTCACCCACTGTTCAAACCTCACCCACAGTTCAAACTCACCCACTGTTCAAACCTCACCCACTGTTCAAACTCACCCACTGTTCAAACTCACCCACTGTTCAAACTCACCCACTGTTCAAACCTCACCCACTGTTCAAACCTCACCCACAGTTCAAACTCACCCACTGTTCAAACTCACCCACTGTTCAAACCTCACCCACAGTTCAAACTCACCCACTGTTCAAACTCACCGACTGTTCAAACTCACCCACTGTTCAAACCTCACCCACTGTTTAAACTCACCCACAGTTCAAACCTCACCCACTGTTCAAACCTCACCCACTGTTCAAACCTCACCCACTGTTCAAACTCACCCACTGTTCAAACCTCACCCACTGTTCAAACTCACCCACTGTTCAAACTCACCCACTGTTCAAACCTCACCCACTGTTCAAACCTCACCCACAGTTCAAACTCACCCACTGTTCAAACTCACCCACTGTTCAAACCTCACCCACAGTTCAAACTCACCCACTGTTCAAACTCACCGACTGTTCAAACTCACCCACTGTTCAAACCTCACCCACTGTTTAAACTCACCCACAGTTCAAACCTCACCCACTGTTCAAACCTCACCCACTGTTCAAACCTCACCCACTGTTCAAACTCACCCACTGTTCAAACTCACCCACTGTTCAAACTCACCCACTGTTCAAACTCACCCACAGTTCAAACTCACCGACTGTTCAAACTCACCGACTGTTCAAACTCACCCACTGTTCAAACTCACCCACTGTTTAAACTCACCCACAGTTCAAACCTCACCCACTGTTCAAACCTCACCCACTGTTCAAACCTCACCCACTGTTCAAACTCACCCACTGTTCAAACTCACCCACTGTTCAAACCTCACCCACTGTTCAAACTCACCGACTGTTCAAACTCACCCACAGTTCAAACTCACCCACTGTTCAAACTCACCGACTGTTCAAACTCACCCACTGTTCAAACCTCACCCACTGTTTAAACTCACCCACTGTTCAAACCTCACCCACTGTTCAAACTCACCCACTGTTCAAACCTCACCCACTGTTCAAACTCACCGACTGTTCAAACTCACCCAGTGTTCAAACCACACCCACTGTTCAAACTCACCCACTGTTCAAACCACACCCACTGTACAAACCTCACCCACTGTTCAAACCTCACCCACTGTTCAAACCTCATCCACTGTTCAAACTCACCCACTGTTCAAACCTCACCCACTGTTCAACCTCACCCACTGTTCGAACCTCACCCACTGTTCAAACCTCACCCACTTTTCAAACCTCACCCAATGATCAAACCTCACCCACTGTTCGAACCTCACCCACAGTTCAAACCTCACCCACAGTTCAAACCTCACCCACTGTTCAAACTCACTCACTGTTCAAACCTCACCCACAGTTCAAACCTCACCCACTGTTCAAACTCACCCACTGTACAAACTCACCCACAGTTCAAACCTCACCCACTGTTCAAACTCACCCACTGTTTAAACTCACCCACTGTTCAAACTCACCCACTGTTCAAAACTCACCCACTGTTCAAACCTCACCCACTGTTCAAACTCACCCACTGTTTAAACTCACCCACTGTTCAAACTCACCCACTGTTCAAAACTCACCCACTGTTCAAACCTCACCCACTGTTCAAACCTCACCCACTGTTCAAACTCACCCACTGTTTAAACTCACCCACTGTTCAAACCTCACCCACTGTTTAAACTCACCCACTGTTCAAACTCACCCACTGTTCAAACTCACCCACTGTTCAAACCTCACCCACTGTTTAAACTCACCCACTGTTCAAACTCACCCACTGTTCAAACTCACCCACTGTTCAAACCTCACCCACTGTTCAAACTCACCCACTGTTCAAACTCACCCACTGTTCAAACTCACCCACTGTTCAAACTCACCCACTGTTCAAACCTCACCCACTGTTCAAACTCACCCACTGTTCAAACCTCACCCACCGTTCAAACCTCACCCATGATTGATTCCTGGAGCACAGTGTTGGAGCACCGTACCACGGAATCATAGAATTCTAGAATGGGTACAGCACAGAAGGAGGCCGTTCGGCCATCGAGTCAGTACTGGCTCTATGCAAGAGCAATCTAGCTGGTCCCACTCACCTGGCCTTTCCCTATAGCCCAGTGATTTTTTTTTTCTTTCAAGTACTTATTCAGTTCCCTTTTGAAGGCCATGATTGAATCTGCCTCCACCATCCCCTCGGGCAGTGCATTCCAGATCCTAACCACCCACTGTGTAAAAAAAATTTTCCTCATGTCACCTTTGGTTCTTTTGCCAATCACCTTGAATCTATGTCCTTTGGTCCTTGACCCTTCCGCCAGACCCTCTCTACCTACTCTGTCCAGACCCCTCATGATCTTGTACAACTCTATCAAGTCTCCTCTCAACCTTCTCTGCTTGAAGGTGAACAACCCCAGCTTCTCCAGTCTATCCATGTAACTGAAATCCCTCATCCCTGGAACCATTCTAGTAAATCTTTTCTGCACCACCTGTAAGGCCTTCACATCCTTCCTAAAGTGCGGTGCCCAGAATTGGACACAATACTCCAGTTGTGGCTGAACCGGTGTTTCATAAAGGTTCAAAATAACTTCCTTGCTTTTGTACTCTATGCCTCTATTTATAAAGCCCAGGATCCCATATGCTTTTTTAACCTCTTTCTCAACCTGCCCTACCACCTTCAACGATTTGTGCACATATACCGCCAGATTTCTCTGTTCCTGAACCCCTTTTAGAGTTATGCCCTCTAGTTTATATTGCCCCTCCTCATTCTTCCTACCAAAATATTTCACTTTGCACTTCTCTGCATTCAATTTCATCTGCCACGTCCGTTCATTCCACCAGCCTGTCTATGTCCTCTTGAAGTCTATCACTATCCTCCTCACTGTTTACTACCCTTCCAAGTTTTGTGTCATCTGCAAATTTTGAAATTGTGCCCTGTACACCCAAGTCCAAGTCATTAATATATATCAAGAAAAGCAGTGGTCCCAGCACCGACCCCTGGGGAACACCACTGTGCACCTCCCTCCAGTCTGAAAAACAAACATTCACCACTACTCTCTGTTTCCTGTCTTTCCAATCTCCCCACTCTGTCCAAAGTGTATACTGGCAACCAGATTGGAGCACATTACCAGAGTGTATACTGGCACCCAGATTGGAGCACATTACCAGAGTGTATACTGGCACCCAGATTGGAGCACATTACCAGAGTGTATACTGGCACCCAGATTGGAGCACATTAACAAAGTGTATACTGGCACCCAGAGTTGAAGCACGGTACCAGAGTCAATACTGGCATCCAGTGATGTAGCACTGTATCAGCGGGAATACTGGAGCGCCGAGTTGGAGCACGGTACCAGAGTGAATATTGGAGCACAGTGTTGGAGCACTATACCAGAGTGAATATTGGTACCCAGTGTTTAACACTGAAACAGTGAGAATGCTGGCACCTAGTGTTGGAGCACTGTACCAGAGTGAATACTGGTGTCCAGTGTTAGAGCACTGTACTAGAGTGAATACTGGTGTCCAGCGTTGGAGCACTGTACGAGAGTGAATACTGGTGTCCAGTGTTAGAGCACTGTACTAGAGTGAATACTGGTGTCCAGTGTTGGAGCACTGTACGAGAGTGAATACTGGTGTCCAGTGTTGGAGCACTGTACGAGAGTGAATACTGGTGTCCAGTGTTAGAGCACTGTACTAGAGTGAATACTGGTGTCCAGCGTTGGAGCACTGTACGAGAGTGAATACTGGTGTCCAGTGTTAGAGCACTGTACTAGAGTGAATACTGGTGTCCAGTGTTAGAGCACTGTACTAGAGTGAATACTGGTGTCCAGTGTTAGAGCACTGTACTAGAGTGAATACTGGTGTCCAGCGTTGGAGCACTGTACTAGAGTGAATACTGGTGTCCAGTGTTAGAGCACTGTACTAGAGTGAATACTGGTGTCCAGTGTTAGAGCACTGTACCAGATTGAATACTGGTGTCCAGTGTTAGAGCACTGTACTAGAGTGAATACTGGTGTCCAGTGTTAGAGCACTGTACTAGAGTGAATACTGGTGTCCAGTGTTTGAGCACTGTACTAGAGTGAATACTGGTGTCCAGTGTTAGAGCACTGTACTAGAGTGAATAATGGTGTCCAGTGTTAGAGCACTGTACGAGAGTGAATACTGGTGTCCAGTGTTAGAGCACTGTACTAGAGTGAATAATGGTGTCCAGTGTTAGAGCACTGTACTAGAGTGAATACTGGTGTCCAGTGTTAGAGCACTGTACTAGAGTGAATACTGGTGTCCAGCGTTGGAGCACTGTACTAGAGTGAATACTGGTGTCCAGTGTTAGAGCACTGTACTAGAGTGAATACTGGTGTCCAGTGTTGGAGCACTGTACTAGAGTGAATACTGGTGTCCAGTGTTAGAGCACTGTACTAGAGTGAATACTGGTGTCTAGCGTTTGAGCACTGTACTAGAGTGAATACTGGTGTCCAGTGTTAGAGCACTGTACTAGAGTGAATACTGGTGTCCAGTGTTAGAGCACTGTACTAGAGTGAATACTGGTGTCCAGCGTTAGAGCACTGTACTAGAGTGAATACTGGTGTCCAGCGTTGGAGCAATGTACTGGAGTGAATACTGGTGTCCAGTGTTAGAGCACTGTACTAGAGTGAATACTGGTGTCCAGTGTTAGAGCACTGTACTAGAGTGAATACTGGTGTCCAGTGTTAGAGCACTGTACTAGAGTGAATACTGGTGTCCAGTGTTAGAGCACTGTACTAGAGTGAATACTGGTGTCCAGCGTTGGAGCACTGTACTAGAGTGAAAACTGGTGTCCAGCGTTGGAGCACTGCATCAGAGTGAATACTGGTGTCCAGCGTTGGAGCACTGTACTAGAGTGAATACTGGTGTCCAGCGTTGGAGCACTGTACTAGAGTGAATACTGGTGTCCAGCGTTGGAGCACTGTACTAGAGTGAATACTGGTGTCCAGCGTTGGAGCACTGTACTAGAGTGAATACTGGTGTCCAGCGTTGGAGCACTGCATCAGAGTGAATACTGGTGTCCAGCGTTGGAGCACTGTACTAGAGTGAATACTGGTGTCCAGTGTTAGAGCACTGTACTAGAGTGAATACTGGTGTCCAGTGTTAGAGCACTGTACTAGAGTGAATACTGGTGTCCAGCGTTGGAGCACTGTACTAGAGTGAATACTGGTGTCCAGTGTTAGAGCACTGTACTAGAGTGAATACTGGTGTCCAGCGTTTGAGCACTGTACTAGAGTGAATACTGGTGTCCAGCATTGGAGCACTGCATCAGAGTGAATACTGGTGTCCAGCGTTGGAGCACTGTACTAGAGTGAATACTGGTGTCCAGCGTTGGAGCACTGTACTAGAGTGAATACTGGTGTCCAGCGTTGGAGCAATGTACTGGAGTGAATACTGGTGTCCAGTGTTAGAGCACTGTACTAGATTGAATACTGGTGTCCAGTGTTAGAGCAC
This sequence comes from Heptranchias perlo, assembly GCF_035084215.1. Classification (NCBI taxonomy): domain Eukaryota; kingdom Metazoa; phylum Chordata; class Chondrichthyes; order Hexanchiformes; family Hexanchidae; genus Heptranchias; species Heptranchias perlo. The sequence goes on along the minus strand of NC_090343.1, from coordinate 49,376,535 downwards.
TGTACCAGATTGAATACTGGTGTCCAGTGTTAGAGCACTGTACTAGAGTGAATACTGGTGTCCAGTGTTAGAGCACTGTACTAGAGTGAATACTGGTGTCCAGTGTTAGAGCACTGTACTAGAGTGAATACTGGTGTCCAGTGTTAGAGCACTGTACTAGAGTGAATACTGGTGTCCAGCGTTGGAGCACTGTACTAGAGTGAATACTGGTGTGCAGCGTTGGAGCACTGCATCAGAGTGAATACTGGTGTCCAGTGTTGTAGCACTGTACTAGAGTGAATACTGGTGTCCAGCGTTGGAGCACTGTACTAGAGTGAATACTGGTGTCCAGCGTTTGAGCACTGTACTAGAGTGAATACTGGTGTCCAGCATTGGAGCACTGCATCAGAGTGAATACTGGTGTCCAGCGTTGGAGCACTGTACTAGAGTGAATACTGGTGTCCAGCGTTGGAGCACTGTACTAGAGTGAATACTGGTGTCCAGCGTTGGAGCACTGTACTAGAGTGAATACTGGTGTCCAGTGTTAGAGCACTGTACTAGAGTGAATACTGGTGTCCAGCTTTGGAGCACTGTACTAGAGTGAATACTGGTGTCCAGCATTGGAGCACTGTACTAGAGTGAATACTGGTGTCCAGCGTTGGAGCACTGTACTAGAGTGAATACTGGTGCCCAGCGTTGGAGCACTGTACTAGAGTGAATACTGGTGTCCAGCGTTGGAGCACTTTACTAGAGTGAATACTGGTGTCCAGTGTTAGAGCACTGTACTAGAGTGAATACTGGTGTCCAGCGTTGGAGCACTGTACTAGAGTGAATACTGGTGTCCAGCGTTGGAGCACTGTACTAGAGTGAATACTGGTGTCCAGCGTTGGAGCACTGTACTAGAGTGAATACTGGTGTCCAGCGTTGGAGCACTGTACTAGAGTGAATACTGGTGTCCAGCGATGGAGCACTGTACTAGAGTGAATACTGGTGTCCAGTGTTAGAGCACTGTACTAGAGTGAATACTGGTGTCCAGCGTTGGAGCACTGTACTGGAGTGAATACTGGTGTCCAGTGTTGGAGCACTGTACTAGAGTGAATACTGATGTCCAGCGTTGGAGCACTGTACTAGAGTGAATACTGGTGCCCAGCATTGGAGCACTGTACTGGACTGAATACTGGTGCCCAGCGTTGGAGCACTGTACTAGAGTGAATACTGGTGTCCAGCGTTGGAGCACTGTACTAGAGTGAATACTGGTGTCCAGCGTTGGAGCACTGTACTAGAGTGAATACTGGTGTCCAGCGTTGGAGCACTGTACTAGAGTGAATACTGGTGTCCAGCATTGGAGCACTGTACTAGAGTGAATACTGGTGTCCAGTGTTAGAGCACTGTGCTAGAGTGAATACTGGTGTCCAGCGTTGGAGCACTGTACTAGAGTGAATACTGGTGTCCAGCGTTGGAGCACTGTACTAGAGTGAATACTGGTGTCCAGTGTTAGAGCACTGTACTAGAGTGAATACTGGTGTCCAGCTTTGGAGCACTGTACTAGAGTGAATACTGGTGTCCAGCGTTGGAGCACTGTACTAGAGTGAATACTGGTGTCCAGCGTTGGAGCACTGTACTAGAGTGAATACTGGTGCCCAGCGTTGGAGCACTGTACTAGAGTGAATACTGGTGTCCAGCGTTGGAGCACTGTACTAGAGTGAATACTGGTGTCCAGCATTGGAGCACTGTACTAGAGTGAATACTGGTGTCCAGCGTTGGAGCACTGTACTAGAGTGAATACTGGTGTCCAGCGTTGGAGCACTGTACTAGAGTGAATACTGGTGTCCAGTGTTGGAGCACTGTACTAGAGTGAATACTGGTGTCCAGTGTTCGAGCACTGTACTAGAGTGAATACTGGTGTCCAGCGTTGGAGCACTGTACTAGAGTGAATACTGGTGCCCAGCGTTGGAGCACTGTACTAGAGTGAATACTGGTGTCCAGCGTTGGAGCACTGTACTGGAGTGAATACTGGTGTCCAGCATTGGAGCACTGTACTAGAGTGAATACTGGTGCCCAGCGTTGGAGCACTGTACTAGAGTGAATACTGGTGTCCAGCGTTGGAGCACTGTACTGGAGTGAATACTGGTGCCCAAAGTTATAGCATTGTACTAGAATGAATGCTGCCGCCTTATGTTCAAGCACTTTAACAGAGTGAATACTGGAGCAGAGGGTTGGATTACTGTACCAGAGTAAATACTGTACCAGAGTGAATACTGGCAACCTCATTTGGAGCACGGTACCTGAGTGAATACTGCACCAGTCGTGAATGGTGGTGGACAATTAAACAACTAATGGGAGGAGGAGGCTGCGTGAACATATCCATCCTCAATGAGTCCAGCACCTGAGTGCAAAAGACTAGGCTGAAGCATTTGCAACGATCTTCAGCCAGGAGTGCCGAGTGGATGATCCATCTCAGCCTCCTCCCGATATCCCCACCATCGCAGAAGCCAATCTTCAGCCAATTCAATTCACTCCACGTGATATCAAGAAATGGCTGAGTGCACTGGATACAACAAAGGCTATGGGCCCCGACAACATCCCGGCTGTAGTGCTGAAGATTTGTGCTCCAGAACTAGCCACGCCTCTAGCCAAACTGTTCCAGTACAGCTACAACACTGGCATCTACCTGACAATGCGGAAAATTGCCTAGGTAAGTCCTGTCTACAAAAAGCAGGACAAATCCAATCCGGCCAATTACGGCCCCATCAGTCTACTCTCAATCATCAGCAAAGTGATGGAAGGTGTCGTCGACAGTGCTATCAAGCGGCACTTACTCACCAATAACCTGCTCACCGATGTTCAGTTTGGGTTCTGCCAGGACCACTCGGCTCCAGACCTCATTACAGCCTTGGTCCAAACATGGACAATAGAACTGAATTCCAGAGGCGAGGTGAGAGTGACTGCCCTTGACATCAAGGCAGCATTTGACCAAGTGTGGCACTAAGGCGCCCTAGTAAAGTTGAAGTCAATGGGAATCAGGGGGGAAACTCTCCAGTGGCTGGAGTCATACCTAGCACAAAGGAAGATGGTAGTGGTTGATGGAGGCTAATCATCCTAACCTCAGGATATCGGTGCTGGACTTCCTCAGGGTCGTGTCCTTGGCCCAAACATCTTCATCAATGACCTTCCCTCCAGCATAAGGTCAGAAGTGGGGATGTTCACTAATGATTGCACAGTGTTCAGTTCCATTCGCAACCCCTCAGATAATGAAGCAGTCCATGACTGCATGCAACAAGACCTGGACAACATCCAGGCTTGGGCTGATAAGTGGCAAGTAACATTCGTGCCAGACAAGTGCCAGGCAATGACCATCTCCAACAAGAGAGAGTCTAACCACCTCCCTTTGACATTCAACGACATTATCATCGCCGAATCCCCCACCATCAACATCCTGGGGGTCACCATTGACCAGAAACTTAACTGGACCAGCCATATAAATACTGTGGCTACAAGAGCAGGTCAGAGGCTGGGTATTCTGTGGCGAGTGACTCACCTCCTGACGCCCTAAAGCCTTTCCACCATCTACAGGACACAAGTCAGGAGTGTGATGGAATACTCTCCACTTGCCTGGATGAGTGCAGCTCCAACAACATTCAAGAAGCTCGACACCATGCAGGACAAAGCAGCCTGCTTGATTGGCACCCCATCCACCACCCTAAACATTCACTCCCTTCACCACCGGCGCACCATGGCTGCAATGTGTACCATCTACAGGGTGCACTACAGCAACTCGCCAAGGCTTTTTCGACAGCACCTACCAAACCTGCGACCTCTACCACCTAGAAGGACAAGGACAGCAGGCACATGGGAACAACACCACCTGAACGCTCCCCTCCAAGTCACACAGCATCCCGACTTGGAGATATGTCACCGTTCCTTCATCGTCACTCGGTCAAAATCCTGGAACTCCCTTCCTAACAGCACTGTGGGAGAACCTTCATCACACGGACTGCAGCGGTTCAAGAAGGCGGCTCACCACCACCTTCTTAGGGACAATTAGGGATGAGCAATAAATGCTGGCCTCGCCAGCGATGCCAACATCCCATGAATGAATGAATGAAAGCACAGTGTTGGAGCACTGCATCAGAGCAAATCCTGGAGCACAGCTTTGGAGTAGAATTGAAGCATGGTACCAGAGTCAATACTGGCACCCAGTGTTGTAGCACTGCATCATCATGAATACTGGCACCCAGTATTCGAGCACAGTACCAGAGTGAATATTGGTATCTAGTGTTAGAGCACTGTACCAGAGTGAATACTGGTAGCCAGTGTTGAAGCATTGTATCAGAGTGGATACTCAAGCCCAGTGTTATAGCACTGTACCAGTGTGAATACTGGACCACCAATTTGAAGCACTGTACCAGACTGAATACTGGCACCCAGATTGGAGTACAGTACCAGAGTGAATACTGGAGCACAGCTTTGTGGAGCACAGCGTTGGAGTACAGTACCAGACTGAATACTGGAGCACAGCTTTGTGAAGCACAGCGTTGGAGTACAGTACCAGACTGAATACTGGAGCACAGTTTTGAAGCATTGTTCCAGAGTGAATACTGGAGCACAGTGTTGGATTACTGTTCCAGAGTGAATACTGGCACCCAGATTGGAGCACTGCATAAAAGTGAATACTGCCATCCAGAATTGAAGCACGGTACCAAAGTGAATACTGGCACCCAGTGTTGGACCATTGTATCAGAGCGAAAACTGTCACCCAGAGTTGGAGCACTGTACCAGAGTGAATATTGGAGCACTGATTTGTAGCACTGTGTCAGGCTGCATACTGGCACCCACTGTTGGAGCACTGTACCATTGTGAATATTAATGCCTAGTGTTGGAGCACTGAACCAGAGTGAATGCTGCCACCCAGTGTTCGAGCACTTTGCCAGAGTGAATGATGGAGCCCAGCGTTGGACCACTATAACAGAATGAATACTGGTGCCAAGTGTTAGAGCACTGTACCTGAGTGAATACTACCACCTATTGTTGGAACACTGTGGGAATACCGCCACCCAGTGTTGGAGCACTGTACCAGAGTGAATACTGGAGCACAGTGTTGTAGCACTATATCAGAGTGAATGCTCACGTATAGTTCTGGAGCACTGCTTCTGAGGGACTATTTATGCGGTAATACTGGGGCACTATCTGCGCGGTGTATGACTGTGCCGTCCGAGGCATGATAGGTGTGATGTAATACTGTGCGGTTTCTGAGGGACTATCCACACAGCACGAATACTGGTGTGCAGTGTTGGAGCACTGTATCAGAGTGAATCCTGATCCCCAGTGTTGGAGCACTGCACCAGAGTGAATCCTGATCCCCAGTGTTGGAGCCCTTTACCAGACTGAATACTGGTCCCCAGTGTTGGAGCCCTTTACCGGAGTGAATACTGGTCCCCAGTGTTGGAGCACTGCACCAGAGTGAATCCTGATCCCCAGTGTTGGAGCCCTTTACCAGACTGAATACTCGTCCCCAGTGTTGGAGCCCTTTACCAGACTGAATACTGGTCCCCAGTGTTGGAGCCCTTTACCAGACTGAATACTGGTCCCCAGTGTTGGAGCCCTTTACCAGACTGAATACTCGTCCCCAGTGTTGGAGCTCTTTACCAGACTGAATACTGGTTCCCAGTGTTGGAGCACTGTACCAGAGTGAATACTGAGCACCATGTTGGAGCCCTTTACCAGAGTGAATACTGGCAGCCAGGGTTGGTACCCTGTATCAGAATGCATACTGGTCCCCAGTGTTCAGAGTAGGTACAGCACAGGAGGAGGCCATTCAGCCCATCATGCCTGTACCGGATCTTCAAAAGAGCTATCCAATTTGTTCCATTCCACAGCCCTCTGGAGTAGAGAATTCCAAAGATTCTCAACCCTCTGAGTGAAGAAATTCCTCCTCATCTCAGTCCTAAATAGCCAGCCCTTTATCCTGAGACTACGCCCCCTAGTTCTAGACTCTCCAGCCAGGGAAAACAGCTGCTCAGCAACTACCCTGTCAAGCCCTCTCAGAATCTTATATGTTTCATCTCTCATTATTCTAAACTCTTGAGAGTATAGGCCCATTCTACTCAATCTTGTTGGAGCACTGTACCAGAGTAAATATTGGAACTCAGTTTTGGAGCCTGGTAACATGGTTAATATTGGCACCCAGAGATGTAGCGCTGGATTGGAGTGAAAGCTCGGCCCAGTGTTGGAGCACTGTACCAGAGTGAATACTGGCACCCAGTTCCACACTGGAGTTCTACAAGGTGAAATTGCAGTTGTACCACAATTGACCCAGCACCTGAATGGCCTCCTCCTGTGCTGTACCTACTCTGAACACTGGGGACCAGTATTGACTCTGGTAAAGGGCTCCAACACTGGGGACCAGTATTCACTCTGGTAAAGGGCTCCAACACTGGGGACCAGTATTCACTCTGGTAAAGGGCTCCAACACTGCGGATCAGTATTCACTCTGGTAAAGGGCTCCAACACTGGGGACCAGTATTCACTCTGGTAAAGGGCTCCAACACTGGGGACCAGTATTCACTCCGGTAAAGGGCTCCAACACTGGGGACCAGTATTCAGTCTGGTAAAGGGCTCCAACACTGGGGACCAGTATTCACTCTGGTAAAGGGCTCCAACACTGGGGACCAGTATTCACTCTGGTAAAGGGCTCCAACACTGGGGACCAGTATTCACTCCGGTAAAGGGCTCCAACACTGGGGACGAGTATTCAGTCTGGTAAAGGGCTCCAACACTGGGGACCAGTATTCAGTCTGGTAAAGGGCTCCAACACTGGGGACCAGTATTCACTCTGGTAAAGGGCTCCAACACTGGGGACCAGTATTCACTCTGGTAAAGGGCTCCAACACTGGGGACCAGTATTCACTCTGGTAAAGGGCTCCAACACTGGGGACCAGTATTCAGTCTGGTAAAGGGCTCCAACACTGGGGACCAGTATTCAGTCTGGTAAAGGGCTCCAACACTGGGGACGAGTATTCAGTCTGGTAAAGGGCTCCAACACTGGGGACCAGTATTCACTCTGGTAAAGGGCTCCAACACTGGGGACCAGTATTCACTCTGATACAGTGTACCAACCCTGGGTGCCAGTATTCACTCTGGTACAGTGCTCCAACACTTGGAACCAATATTTTGGATCACCATACCATAGCTCGGAGATAGACAACCCTATGGGACTAAAACTGTTTTTCGTTTTGACCACATCTATATTACAAAGAATTTACAGCACAGAAATAGGCCATTCGGCCCAACAGGTCTATACCGGTTTTTATTCTCCACACGAACCTCCTCCCACCTTACTTCATCTCACCCTATCAGCATATCCTTCTATTCCTTTATCCCTCATGTACTTATTTAGCTTCCCCTTCAATCCATCTTTGCTATTCGCCTCAACTAGTCCTTATGGTAGTGAGTTCCATATTCTCACCACTCTATATATCATATAATTATGGAGATATTAGGTACCAATGTTAGTTATAGCTACGAATGAGGCTGTATAATCCACAGGCAATGCATTATTCAGCACCTTCCCCCCTGGAGTAACCCTCTTGTTCCCAGCGACTCCCCTGCCTTGTTGGCACTAAGTACATGTTGGCAATCAGCCAGTTCCCTTTAAGAGTGCAGTTCAATGAGCTTTAAGAGTGCAGTTCAATGAGCTGTCTTGTTATTTTATCATGTGGATTTTTATAAAACGCTTTTTGTGTTGCCAAAAGAAACCAGTTCGTACATAGAAACTTTATTAGTCTCTCGAGTGTCAAGCTTCAGGGTAATTAAAGCAATTATATGCTTGTTAAAAGTCAACCAAAATCCTCTGTCTGAGGATGAGAAATGAAGTGGAAACTGAGGCTTTGAATGTCAGAGGCAGGTAGACGCAGGTCTCCCATTGACAACACAGGGCTCCTTAAAGTGTCTCCAGCTGATAATCTGGGCACACATCGTTCATCGTCTCTGAGTGCAGTAATAATGAGATTAATGTTCACTGGTACAGATCGGCATGTCCAATCGAGGAATCGTATTATATACAGTTTGCACTCCAGCCATTAACTATCCGAGCGCTGGTGGTGGATACAGGGAGAGCACAGCTCATACTCAATAACAACCTGCATTTATATAATGTCTTTAACATAGTAAAACGTCCCAAGGCGCTTCACAGGAGCGTAATCAGACAGAATTTGACACCGAGCCACAAATGGAGATATTGGACAGGTGACCAAAAGCTTGATTGAAGAGATAGGTTTTAAGGAGTGACTTAAAGGAGAGAGAGAGAGGTAGAGAGGCGGAGAGGTTTAGGGAGGGAATTCCAGAGCTTAGGGCCTAGGCAGCTGAAGGCACGGCCACCAATGGTGGAGTGATTAAAATTGAGGATGCGCGAGAGGCAAGAATTGGAGGAGCGCAGAGATCTCAGAGGGTTGTAGGGCTGGAGGAGGTTACAGAGATAGGGAGGGGCGAGGCCATGGAGGGATTTGAAAACAAGGATGAGAATTTTAAAATCGAGGTGCTGCCAGACCGGGAGCCAATGTAGGTCAGCGTGCACAGGGGTGATGGGTGAACGGGACTTGGTGCGAGTTAGGATATGGACAGTAACGCTTTGGATGAGCTGAAGTTTACAAAGGGGAGAAGATGGGAGGCCGGCCAGGAGAGTACTGGAATAGTCGAGTCCAGAGGTAACAAAATCAAATCTTGCAAGTTAATCATTCCTTGTTATAGATTGTGATGGTTTTTCCTCTTCACAACAATGAGATTTTCCTCTTCACTGGGGTGAGTTTTTCTTTTTTTTTATTTGTTCATGGGATGTGGCCGTCACTGGCAAGGCCAGCATTTATTGCCCATCCCTAATTGCCCTCAAGAAGGTGGTGGTGAGCCGCCTTCTTGAACCGCTGCAGTCCGTGTGGTGAAGGTTCTCCCACAGTGCTGTTAGGTAGGGAGATTTTGACCCAGCGACGATGAAGGAACGGCGATATATTTCCAAGTCGGGATGGTGTGTGACTTGGAGGGGAACGTGCAGGTGGTGTTGTTCCCATGTGCCTGCTGCCCTTGTCCTTCTAGGCGGTAGAGGTCGCGGGTTTGGGAGGTGCTGTCAAAGAAGCCTTGGCGAGTTGCTGCAGTGCATCCTGTAGATAGTACACACTGCAGCCACAGTGCGCCAGTGGTGAAGGAAGTGAATGTTTAGTGTGGTGGATGGGGTGCCAATCAAGTGGGCTACTTTGTCCTGGATGGTCTTGAGCTTTTTGAGTGTTGTTGGAGCTGCACTCATCCAGGCAAGTGGAGAGTATTCCATCACACTCCTGACTTGTGTCCTGTAGATGGTGGAAAGGCTTTGGGGAGTCAGGAGGTGAATCACTCGCCGCAGAACACCCAGCCTCTGACCTGCTCTTGTAGCCACAGTATTTATATGGCTGGTCCAGTTCAGTTTCTGGTCAATGGTGACCCCCAGGATGTTGATGGTGGGGGATTCAGCGATGGTAATGCCGTTGAATGTCAAGGGGAGGTGGTTAGACTCTCTCTTGTTGGAGATGATCATTGCCTGGCACTTATCTGGCGCGAATGTTACTTGCCACTTATGAGCCCAAGCCTGGATGTTGTCCAGGTCTTGCTGCATGCAGGCATGGACTGCTTCATTATCTGAGGGGTTGCGAATGGAACTGAACACTGTGCAGTCATCAGCGAACATCAAAAGTGAGTATTCCCTTTTCACTGCGGTGAGTTTTCTGTATTTTCGGCGGTGAGTTTTTCCTCTTCACTGCAATGAGATTTCCCTCTTCACTGCGGTGAGTTTCTCTTCTTCACCGTGATGAGATTTTCCGTTTCACTGCAGTGAGTTATTCCTCATCACTGGGGTGAGTTTTTCCTCATCACTGTGGTGAGCTTTCCCTGTTTCCTGTGGTGAGTTTTTCCTCTTCGTTGCAATGAGTTTTTCCTCTTTGCTGCAGTGAGTTTCTCCTCTTCACTGCGATGAGCTTTTCCTCTTCACTGCGGTGAGCTTTTCCTCTTCACTGCGGTGAATATTTCCTCTTCACTGCAGTGAGCTTTTCCCTCTTCACGGCAATGAATATTTCATCTTCACTGCGGTGAGCTTTTCCTCTTCACTGTGGTGAATATTTCTTCTTCACTGCGGTGAATATTTCTTCTTCACTGCGGTGAATATTTCCCTCTTCACGGCAATGAATATTTCATCTTCACTGCGGTGAATTTTCCCTCTTCACTGCAATGACATTTTCCTCTTCACTGTGGTTTGTTTTCCCTCTTTCCTGTGGTGAGTTTTCCCTCATTCCTGCAGTGAGTTTTCCTCTTCACTCCGTTGAGTTTTTCCTCTTCACCCCATTGAATTTTTCCGCTTCACTTTGTTGAGTTTTTCCTCTTCACTGCGTTGAGTTTTTCCTCTTCACTTTGTTGAGTGTTTCCTCTTCAATTTGTTGAGTTTTTCCTCTTCACTCCGTTGAGTTTTTCCTCTTCACTTTGTTGAGTGTTTCCTCTTCAATTTGTTGAGTTTTTCCTCTTCACTCCGTTGAGTTTTTCCTCTTCACTGCCGTGAGTTTACCTCTTCACTCCGTTGAGTTTTACCTCTTCACTCCGTTGAGTTTTTCCTCTTCACTCCGTTGAATTTTTCCTCTTCACTTTGTTGAGTTTTTCCTCTTCACTGCAATGGGTTTTATTTTTCACTTCATTGAGTTTTCCCTTTTCACTGCGGTGAGTTTTTCTTCTACACTGTGGTGAATTTTCCCTCTTCAATGCGATGAACGTTTTCCTCTTCACTGCGGTGAGTTTTTCCTCTTCACTGCGGTGAGTTTTTCCTCTTCACTGCGGTGAGTTTTTTCTCTTCACTGCGGTGAGTTTTTCCTCTTCACTGCGGTGAGTTTTCCCTCTTCAATGCGATGAACGTTTTCCTCTTCACTGTGGTGAATTTTCCCTCTTCAATGCGATGAACGTTTTCCTCTTCACTGCGGTGAGTTTTTTCTCTTCACTGCGGTGAGTTTTTCCTCTTCACTGCGGTGAGTTTTTTCTCTTCACTGCGGTGAGGTTTTCCTCTTCACTGCGGTGAGTTTTTTCTCTTCACTGCGGTGAGTTTTTCCTCTTCACTGCGGTGAGTTTTTTCTCTTCACTGCGGTGAGTTTTTTCTCTTCACTGCAGTGAGTTTTTTCTCTTCACTGCGATGAGTTTTTTCTCTTCACTGCGGTGAGATTTTCCTCTTCACTGCGGTGAGTATTTTCTCTTCACTGCGGTGAGTTTTTCCTCTTCACTGCGGTGAGTTTTTTCTCTTCACTGCGGTGAGTTTTTCCTCTTCACTGCGGTGAGTTTTTTCTCTTCACTGCGGTGAGTTTTTCCTCTTCACTGCGGTGAGTTTTTTCTCTTCACTGCGGTGAGTTTTTTCTCTTCACTGCAGTGAGTTTTTCCTCTTCACTGCGGTGAGTTTTTCCTCTTCACTGCAGTGAGTTTTTTCTCTTCACTGCGGTGAGTTTTGCCTCTTCACTGCGGTGAGTTTTTTCTCTTCACTGCGGTGAGTTTTTCCTCTTCACTGCGGTGAGTTTTTCCTCTTCACTGCGGTGAGTTTTTTCTCTTCACTGCGGTGAGTTTTTCCTCTTCGCTGCGGTGAGTTTTTTCTCTTCGCTGTGGTGAGTTTTTTCTCTTCCCTGCGGTGAGTTTTTCCTCTTCACTGCGGTGAGTTTTTTCTCTTCGCTGCGGTGACTTTTTTCTCTTCACTGCGGTGAGTTATTCCTCTTCACTGCGGTGAGTTTTTTCTCTTCACTGCGGTGAGTTTTTTCTCTTCGCTGCGGTGAGTTTTTTCTCTTCACTGCAGTGAGTTTTTTCTCTTCACTGCGGTGAGTTTTTTCTCTTCACTGCGGTGAGTTTTTTCTCTTCACTGCGGTGAGTTTTTTCTCTTCACTGTGGTGAGTTTTTCCTCTTCACTCCGTTGAGTTTTTCCTCTTCACTTTGTTGAGTGTTTCCTCTTCAATTTGTTGAGTTTTTCCTCTTCACTCCGTTGAGTTTTTCCTCTTCACTGCCGTGAGTTTACCTCTTCACTCCGTTGAGTTTTACCTCTTCACTCCGTTGAGTTTTTCCTCTTCACTCCGTTGAATTTTTCCTCTTCACTTTGTTGAGTTTTTCCTCTTCACTGCAATGGGTTTTATTTTTCACTTCATTGAGTTTTCCCTTTTCACTGCGGTGAGTTTTTCCTCTTCACTGCGGTGAGTTTTCCCTCTTCAATGCGATGAACGTTTTCCTCTTCACTGCGGTGAGTTTTTTCTCTTCACTGCGGTGAGTTTTTTCTCTTCACTGCGGTGAGTTTTTTCTCTTCACTGCAGTGATTTTTTCCTCTTCACTGCGGTGAGTTTTCCCTCTTCAATGTGATGAACGTTTTCCTCTTCACTGTGGTGAATTTTCCCTCTTCAATGCGATGAACGTTTTCCTCTTCACTGCGGTGAGTTTTTTCTCTTCACTGCGGTGAGTTTTTTCTCTTCACTGCGATGAGTTTTTTCTCTTCACTGCGGTGAGTTTTTCCTCTTCACTGCGGTGAGTATTTTCTCTTCACTGCGGTGAGTTTTTCCTCTTCACTGCGGTGAGTTTTTTCTCTTCACTGCGGTGAGTTTTTCCTCTTCACTGCGGTGAGTTTTTTCTCTTCACTGCGGTGAGTTTTTCCTCTTCACTGCGGTGAGTTTTTCCTCTTCACTGCGGTGAGTTTTTTCTCTTCAATGCGGTGAGTTTTTCCTCTTCACTGCGGTGAGTTTTTCCTCTTCGCTGCGGTGAGTTTTTTCTCTTCGCTGCGGTGAGTTTTTTCTCTTCCCTGCGGTGAGTTTTTCCTCTTCACTGCGGTGAGTTTTTTCTCTTCGCTGCGGTGACTTTTTTCTCTTCACTGCGGTGAGTTATTCCTCTTCACTGCGGTGAGTTTTTTCTCTTCACTGCGGTGAGTTTTTTCTCTTCGCTGCGGTGAGTTTTTTCTCTTCACTGCAGTGAGTTTTTTCTCTTCACTGCGGTGAGTTTTTCCTCTTCACTGCGGTGAGTTTTTTCTCTTCACTGCGGTGAGTTTTTTCTCTTCGCTGCGGTGAGTTTTTTCTCTTCACTGCAGTGAGGTTTTCCTCTTCACTGCGGTGAGTTTTTCCTCTTCACTGCGGTGAGTTTTTTCTCTTCGCTGCGGTGAGTTTTTTCTCTTCACTGCGGTGAGTTTTTTCTCTTCACTGCGGTGAGTTTTTTCTCTTCACTGCGGTGAGTTTTTTCTCTTCACTGTGGTGAGTTTTTCCTCTTCACTGCGGTGAGTTTTTCCCTCCTCACTGCGGTGAGTTTCCCTCTTCACTGCGGTGAGTTTTCCCTCTTCACTGCGGTGAGTTTTCCCTCTTCACTGCAGTGAGTTTTTTCTCTTCGCTGCGGTGAGTTTTTTCTCTTCGCTGCGGTGAGTTTTTTCTCTTCACTGCGGTGAGTTTTTTCTCTTCACTGCGGTGAGTTTTTTCTCTTCACTGCGGTGAGTTTTCCCTCTTCAATGCGATGAACGTTTTCCTCTTCACTGCGGTGAGTTTTTTCTCTTCACTGCAGTGAGTTTTTTCTCTTCACTGCGGTGAGTTTTTCCTCTTCACTGCGGTGAGTATTTTCTCTTAACTGCGGTGAGTTTTTCCTCTTCACTGCGGTGAGTTTTTTCTCTTCACTGCGGTGAGTTTTTTCTCTTCACTGCGGTGAGTTTTTTCTCTTCACTGCAGTGAGTTTTTCCTCTTCACTGCGGTGAGTTTTTCCTCTTCACTGCGGTGAGTTTTTTCTCTTCACTGCGGTGAGTTTTTCCTCTTCACTGCAGTGAGTTTTTTCTCTTCACTGCGGTGAGTTTTTCCTCTTCACTGCAGTGAGTTTTTTCTCTTCACTGCAGTGAGTTTTTTCTCTTCGCTGCGGTGAGTTTTTTCTCTTCACTGCGGTGAGTTTTTCCTCTTCACTGCGGTGAGTTTTTTCTCTTCACTGCGGTGAGTTTTTTCTCTTCACTGCGGTGAGTTTTTTCTCTTCACTGCGGTGAGTTTTTTCTCTTCACTGCGGTGAGTTTTTTCTCTTCACTGCGGTGAGTTTTTTCTCTTCACTGTGGTGAGTTTTTCCTCTTCACTGCGGTGAGTTTTTCCCTCCTCACTGCGGTGAGTTTCCCTCTTCACTGCGGTGAGTTTTCCCTCTTCACTGCGGTGAGTTTTCCCTCTTCACTGCAGTGAGTTTTTTCTCTTCGCTGCGGTGAGTTTTTTCTCTTCGCTGCGGTGAGTTTTTTCTCTTCACTGCGGTGAGTTTTTTCTCTTCACTGCGGTGAGTTTTTTCTCTTCACTGCGGTGAGTTTTCCCTCTTCAATGCGATGAACGTTTTCCTCTTCACTGCGGTGAGTTTTTTCTCTTCACTGCAGTGAGTTTTTTCTCTTCACTGCGGTGAGTTTTTCCTCTTCACTGCGGTGAGTATTTTCTCTTAACTGCGGTGAGTTTTTCCTCTTCACTGCGGTGAGTTTTTTCTCTTCACTGCGGTGAGTTTTTTCTCTTCACTGCGGTGAGTTTTTTCTCTTCACTGCAGTGAGTTTTTCCTCTTCACTGCGGTGAGTTTTTCCTCTTCACTGCGGTGAGTTTTTTCTCTTCACTGCGGTGAGTTTTTCCTCTTCACTGCAGTGAGTTTTTTCTCTTCACTGCGGTGAGTTTTTCCTCTTCACTGCAGTGAGTTTTTTCTCTTCACTGCAGTGAGTTTTTTCTCTTCGCTGCGGTGAGTTTTTTCTCTTCACTGCGGTGAGTTTTTCCTCTTCACTGCGGTGAGTTTTTTCTCTTCACTGCGGTGAGTTTTTCCTCTTCACTGCGGTGAGTTTTTCCTCTTCACTGCGGTGAGTTTTTTCTCTTCAATGCGGTGAGTTTTTCCTCTTCACTGCGGTGAGTTTTTCCTCTTCACTGCGGTGAGTTTTTTCTCTTCACTGCGGTGAGTTTTTCCTCTTCACTGCGGTGAGTTTTTCCTCTTCACTGCGGTGAGTTTTTTCTCTTCGCTGCGGTGAGTTTTTTCTCTTCACTGCGGTGAGTTTTTTCTCTTCACTGCGGTGAGTTTTTTCTCTTCACTGCGGTGAGTTTTTTCTCTTCACTGCAGTGAGTTTTTTCTCTTAACTGCGGTGAGTTTTTCCTCTTCACTGCGGTGAGTTTTTTCTCTTCGCTGCGGTGAGTTTTTCCTCTTCACTGCAGTGAGTTTTTTCTCTTCACTGCGGTGAGTTTTTTCTCTTCACTGCGGTGAGTTTTTTCTCTTCGCTGCGGTGAGTTTTTTCTCTTCGCTGCGGTGAGTTTTTTCTCTTCGCTGCGGTGAGTTTTTTCTCTTCACTGCGGTGAGTTTTTTCTCTTCACTGCGGTGAGTTTTTTCTCTTCACTGCGGTGAGTTTTTCCTCTTCACTGCGGTGAGTTTTTTCTCTTCATTGAGGTGAGTTTTTCCTCTTCACTGCAGTGAGTTTTTCCTCTTCACTGCAGTGAGTTTGTTCTCTTCACTGCGGTGAGTTTTTCCTCTTCACTGCGGTGAGTTTTTTCTCTTCACTGCGGTGAGTTTTTCCTCTTCACTGCGGTGAGTTTTTCCTCTTCACTGCGGTGAGTTTTTTCTCTTCACTGCGGTGAGTTTTTTCTCTTCACTGCGGTGAGTTTTTCCTCTTCACTGCGGTGAGTTTTTTCTCTTCACTGCGGTGAGTTTTTCCTCTTCACCGCGGTGAGTTTTTTCTCTTCAATGCGGTGAGTTTTTCCTCTTCACTGCGGTGAGTTTTTCCTCTTCACTGCGGTGAGTTTTTTCTCTTCGCTGCGGTGAGTTTTTTCTCTTCCCTGCGGTGAGTTTTTCCTCTTCACTGCGGTGAGTTTTTTCTCTTCGCTGCGGTGAGTTTTTTCTCTTCACTGCGGTGAGTTTTTCCTCTTCACTGCGGTGAGTTTTTTCTCTTCACTGCGGTGAGTTTTTTCTCTTCGCTGCGGTGAGTTTTTTCTCTTCCCTGCGGTGAGTTTTTCCTCTTCACTGCGGTGAGTTTTTCCTCTTCACTGCGGTGAGTTTTTTCTCTTCGCTGCGGTGAGTTTTTTCTCTTCACTGCAATGAGTTTTTTCTCTTCACTGCGGTTAGTTTTTTCTCTTCACTGCGGTGAGTTTTTTCTCTTCACTGCGGTGAGTTTTTTCTCTTCACTGCGGTGAGTTTTTCCTCTTCACTGCGGTGAGTTTTTTCTCTTCGCTGCGGTGAGTTTTTCCTCTTCACTGCAGTGAGTTTTTTCTCTTCGCTGCGGTGAGTTTTTTCTCTTCACTGCGGTGAGTTTTTTCTCTTCTCTGCGGTGAGTTTTTTCTCTTCACTGCGGTGAGTTTTTTCTCTTCACTGCGGTGAGTTTTCCCTCTTCAATGCGATGAACGTTTTCCTCTTCACTGTGGTGAATTTTCCCTCTTCAATGCGATGAACGTTTTCCTCTTCACTGCGGTGAGTTTTTTCTCTTCACTGCGGTTAGTTTTTTCTCTTCACTGCAGTGAGTTTTTTCTCTTCACTGCGGTGAGTTTTTCCTCTTCACTGCGGTGAGTATTTTCTCTTCACTGCAGTGAGTTTTTCCTCTTCACTGCGGTGAGTTTTTTCTCTTCACTGCGGTGAGTTTTTTCTCTTCACTGCGGTGAGTTTTTTCTCTTCACTGCGGTGAGTTTTTCCTCTTCACTGCGGTGAGTTTTTCCTCTTCACTGCGGTGAGTTTTTTCTCTTCACTGCGGTGAGTTTTTTCTCTTCACTGCGGTGAGTTTTTCCTCTTCACTGCGGTGAGTTTTTCCTCTTCACTGCGGTGAGTTTTTCCTCTTCACTGCGGTGAGTTTTTTCTCTTCACTGTGGTGAGTTTTTTCTCTTCACTGCGGTGAGTTTTTTCTCTTCACTGCGGTGAGTTTTTTCTCTTCACTGTGGTGAGTATTTCCTCTTCACTCCGTTGAGTTTTTCCTCTTCACTTTGTTGAGTGTTTCCTCTTCAATTTGTTGAGTTTTTCCTCTTCACTCCGTTGAGTTTTTCCTCTTCACTGCCGTGAGTTTACCTCTTCACTCCGTTGAGTTTTACCTCTTCACTCCGTTGAGTTTTTCCTCTTCACTCCGTTGAATTTTTCCTCTTCACTTTGTTGAGTTTTTCCTCTTCACTGCAATGGGTTTTATTTTTCACTTCATTGAGTTTTCCCTTTTCACTGCGGTGAGTTTTTCCTCTTCACTGCGGTGAGTTTTCCCTCTTCAATGCGGTGAACGTTTTCCTCTTCACTGCGGTGAGTTTTTTCTCTTCACTGCGGTGAGTTTTTTCTCTTCACTGCGGTGAGTTTTTTCTCTTCACTGCAGTGAGTTTTTCCTCTTCACTGCGGTGAGTTTTCCCTCTTCAATGCGATGAACGTTTTCCTCTTCACTGTGGTGAATTTTCCCTCTTCAATGCGATGAACGTTTTCCTCTTCACTGCGGTGAGTTTTTTCTCTTCACTGCGGTGAGTTTTTTCTCTTCACTGCAGTGAGTTTTTTCTCTTCACTGCGATGAGTTTTTTCTCTTCACTGCGGTGAGTTTTTCCTCTTCACTGCGGTGAGTTTTTCCTCTTCACTCCGTTGAATTTTTCCTCTTCACTTTGTTGAGTTTTTCCTCTTCACTGCAATGGGTTTTATTTTTCACTTCATTGAGTTTTCCCTTTTCACTGCGGTGAGTATTTCCTCTTCACTGCGGTGAGTTTTCCCTCTTCAATGCGATGAACATTTTCCTCTTCACTGCGGTGAGTTTTTTCTCTTCACTGCGGTGAGTTTTTTCTCTTCACTGCGGTGAGTTTTTTCTCTTCACTGCAGTGAGTTTTTCCTCTTCACTGCGGTGAGTTTTCCCTCTTCAATGCGATGAACGTTTTCCTCTTCACTGTGGTGAATTTTCCCTCTTCAATGCGATGAACGTTTTCCTCTTCACTGCGGTGAGTTTTTTCTCTTCACTGCGGTGAGTTTTTTCTCTTCACTGCAGTGAGTTTTTTCTCTTCACTGCGATGAGTTGTTTCTCTTCACTGCGGTGAGTTTTTCCTCTTCACTGCGGTGAGTATTTTCTCTTCACTGCGGTGAGTTTTTCCTCTTCACTGCGGTGAGTTTTTTCTCTTCAATGCGGTGAGTTTTTCCTCTTCACTGCGGTGAGTTTTTCCTCTTCGCTGCGGTGAGTTTTTTCTCTTCGCTGCGGTGAGTTTTTTCTCTTCCCTGCGGTGAGTTTTTCCTCTTCACTGCGGTGAGTTTTTTCTCTTCGCTGCGGTGACTTTTTTCTCTTCACTGCGGTGAGTTATTCCTCTTCACTGCGGTGAGTTTTTTCTCTTCACTGCGGTGAGTTTTTTCTCTTCGCTGCGGTGAGTTTTTTCTCTTCACTGCAGTGAGTTTTTTCTCTTCACTGCGGTGAGTTTTTCCTCTTCACTGCGGTGAGTTTTTTCTCTTCACTGCGGTGAGTTTTTTCTCTTCGCTGCGGTGAGTTTTTTCTCTTCACTGCAGTGAGTTTTTCCTCTTCACTGCGGTGAGTTTTTCCTCTTCACTGCGGTGAGTTTTTTCTCTTCGCTGCGGTGAGTTTTTTCTCTTCACTGCGGTGAGTTTTTTCTCTTCACTGCGGTGAGTTTTTTCTCTTCACTGCGGTGAGTTTTTTCTCTTCACTGTGGTGAGTTTTTCCTCTTCACTGCGGTGAGTTTTTCCCTCCTCACTGCGGTGAGTTTCCCTCTTCACTGCGGTGAGTTTTCCCTCTTCACTGCGGTGAGTTTTCCCTCTTCACTGCAGTGAGTTTTTTCTCTTCGCTGCGGTGAGTTTTTTCTCTTCGCTGCGGTGAGTTTTTTCTCTTCACTGCGGTGAGTTTTTTCTCTTCACTGCGGTGAGTTTTTTCTCTTCACTGCGGTGAGTTTTCCCTCTTCAATGCGATGAACGTTTTCCTCTTCACTGCGGTGAGTTTTTTCTCTTCACTGCAGTGAGTTTTTTCTCTTCACTGCGGTGAGTTTTTCCTCTTCACTGCGGTGAGTATTTTCTCTTAACTGCGGTGAGTTTTTCCTCTTCACTGCGGTGAGTTTTTTCTCTTCACTGCGGTGAGTTTTTTCTCTTCACTGCGGTGAGTTTTTTCTCTTCACTGCGGTGAGTTTTTTCTCTTCACTGCGGTGAGTTTTTCCTCTTCACTGCGGTGAGTTTTTCCTCTTCACTGCGGTGAGTTTTTTCTCTTCACTGCGGTGAGTTTTTCCTCTTCACTGCAGTGAGTTTTTTCTCTTCACTGCGGTGAGTTTTTTCTCTTCACTGCAGTGAGTTTTTTCTCTTCACTGCAGTGAGTTTTTTCTCTTCGCTGCGGTGAGTTTTTTCTCTTCACTGCGGTGAGTTTTTTCTCTTCACTGCGGTGAGTTTTTCCTCTTCACTGCGGTGAGTTTTTCCTCTTCACTGCGGTGAGTTTTTCCTCTTCACTGCAGTGAGTTTTTTCTCTTCACTGCGGTGAGTTTTTTCTCTTCACTGCGGTGAGTTTTTTCTCTTCACTGCGGTGAGTTTTTTCTCTTCGCTGCGGTGAGTTTTTTCTCTTCACTGCGGTGAGTTTTTTCTCTTCACAGCGGTGAGTTTTTCCTCTTCACTGCGGTGAGTTTTTTCTCTTCATTGAGGTGAGTTTTTCCTCTTCACTGCAGTGAGTTTTTCCTCTTCACTGCAGTGAGTTTTTTCTCTTCACTGCGGTGAGTTTTTCCTCTTCACTGCGGTGAGTTTTTTCTCTTCACTGCGGTGAGTTTTTTCTCTTCACTGCGGTGAGTTTTTCCTCTTCACTGCGGTGATTTTTTCCTCTTCACTGCGGTGAGTTTTTTCTCTTCACTGCGGTGAGTTTTTTCTCTTCACTGCGGTGAGTTTTTCCTCTTCACTGCGGTGAGTTTTTTCTCTTCACTGCGGTGAGTTTTTCCTCTTCACCGCGGTGAGTTTTTTCTCTTCAACGCGGTGAGTTTTTCCTCTTCACTGCGGTGAGTTTTTCCTCTTCACTGCGGTGAGTTTTTTCTCTTCGCTGCGGTGAGTTTTTTCTCTTCCCTGCGGTGAGTTTTTCCTCTTCACTGTGGTGAGTTTTTTCTCTTCGCTGCGGTGAGTTTTTTATCTTCACTGCGGTGAGTTTTTTCTCTTCACTGCGGTGAGTTTTTTCTCTTCACTGCGGTGAGTTTTTCCTCTTCACTGTGGTGAGTTTTTTCTCTTCGCTGCGGTGAGTTTTTCCTCTTCACTGCTGTGAGTTTTTTCTCTTCGCTGCGGTGAGTTTTTTCTCTTCACTGCGGTGAGTTTTTTCTCTTCTCTGCGGTGAGTTTTTTCTCTTCACTGCGGTGAGTTTTTTCTCTTCACTGCGGTGAGTTTTCCCTCTTCAATGCGATGAACGTTTTCCTCTTCACTGCGGTGAATTTTCCCTCTTCAATGCGATGAACGTTTTCCTCTTCACTGCGGTGAGTTTTTCCTCTTCACTGCGGTGAGTTTTTTCTCTTCACTGCGGTGAGTTTTTCCTCTTCACTGCGGTGAGTTTTTCCTCTTCACTGCGGTGAGTTTTTTCTCTTCACTGCGGTGAGTTTTTCCTCTTCACTGCGGTGAGTTTTTCCTCTTCACTGCGGTGAGTTTTTCCTCTTCACTGCGGTGAGTTTTTTCTCTTCAATGCGGTGAGTTTTTCCTCTTCAATGCGGTGAGTTTTTTCTCTTCGCTGCGGTGTGTTTTTTCTCTTCCCTGCGGTGAGATTTTCCTCTTCACTGCGGTGAGTTTTTTCTCTTCGCTGCGGTGAGTTTTTTCTCTTCACTGCGGTGAGTTTTTTCTCTTCGCTGCGGTGAGTTTTTTCTCTTCCCTGCGGTGAGTATTTCCTCTTCACTGCGGTGAGTTTTTTCTCTTCGCTGCGGTGAGTTTTTTCTCTTCACCGCGGTGAGTTTTTCCTCTTCACTGCGGTGAGTTTTTTCTCTTCACTGCGGTGAGTTTTTTCTCTTCGCTGCGGTGAGTTTTTCCTCTTCCCTGCGGTGAGTTTTTCCTCTTCACTGCGGTGAGTTTTTTCTCTTCGCTACGGTGAGTTTTTTCTCTTCACTGCGGTGAGTTTTTCCTCTTCACTGCGGTGAGTTTTTTCTCTTCACTGCGGTGAGTTTTTTCTCTTCGCTGCGGTGAGTTTTTCCTCTTCACTGCGGTGAGTTTTTTCTCTTCGCTGCGGTGAGTTTTTTCTCTTAACTGCGGTGAGTTTTTTCTCTTCACTGCGGTGAGTTTTTTCTCTTCACTGCAGTGAGTTTTTTCTATTCACTGCGGTGAGTTTTTCCTCTTCACTGCGGTGAGTTTTTCCTCTTCCCTGCGGTGAGTTTTTCCTCTTCACTGCGGTGAGTTTTTTCTCTTCGCTACGGTGAGTTTTTTCTCTTCACTGCGGTGAGTTTTTCCTCTTCACTGCGGTGAGTTTTTTCTCTTCACTGCGGTGAGTTTTTTCTCTTCGCTGCGGTGAGTTTTTCCTCTTCACTGCGGTGAGTTTTTCCTCTTCACTGCGGTGAGTTTTTTCTCTTCGCTGCGGTGAGTTTTTTCTCTTAACTACGGTGAGTTTTTTCTCTTCACTGCGGTGAGTTTTTTCTCTTCACTGCAGTGAGTTTTTTCTATTCACTGCGGTGAGTTTTTCCTCTTCACTGCGGTGAGTTTTTTCTCTTCACTGCGGTGAGTTTTTTCTCTTCACTGCGGTGAGTTTTTTCTCTTCACTGCGGTGAGTTTTTCCTCTTCACTGCGGTGAGTTTTTTCTCTTCGCTGCGGTGAGTTTTTTCTCTTAACTGCGGTGAGTTTTTTCTCTTCACTGCGGTGAGTTTTTTCTCTTCACTGCGGTGAGTTTTTTCTCTTCACTGCGGTGAGTTTTTCCTCTTCACTGCGGTGATTTTTTCCTCTTCACTGCGGTGAGTTTTTTCTCTTCACTGCGGTGAGTTTTTTCTCTTCACTGCGGTGAGTTTTTCCTCTTCACTGCGGTGAGTTTTTTCTCTTCACTGCGGTGAGTTTTTCCTCTTCACCGCGGTGAGTTTTTTCTCTTCAACGCGGTGAGTTTTTCCTCTTCACTGCGGTGAGTTTTTCCTCTTCACTGCGGTGAGTTTTTTCTCTTCGCTGCGGTGAGTTTTTTCTCTTCCCTGCGGTGAGTTTTTCCTCTTCACTGCGGTGAGTTTTTTCCTCTTCACTGCGGTGAGTTTTTTCTCTTCACTGCGGTGAGTTTTTTCTCTTCACTGCGGTGAGTTTTTCCTCTTCACTGCGGTGAGTTTTTTCTCTTCACTGCGGTGAGTTTTTCCTCTTCACCGCGGTGAGTTTTTTCTCTTCAACGCGGTGAGTTTTTCCTCTTCACTGCGGTGAGTTTTTCCTCTTCACTGCGGTGAGTTTTTTCTCTTCGCTGCGGTGAGTTTTTTCTCTTCCCTGCGGTGAGTTTTTCCTCTTCACTGCGGTGAGTTTTTTCTCTTCGCTGCGGTGAGTTTTTTCTCTTCACTGCGGTGAGTTTTTTCTCTTCACTGCGGTGAGTTTTTTCTCTTCACTGCGGTGAGTTTTTCCTCTTCACTGTGGTGAGTTTTTTCTCTTCGCTGCGGTGAGTTTTTCCTCTTCACTGCAGTGAGTTTTTTCTCTTCGCTGCGGTGAGTTTTTTCTCTTCACTGCGGTGAGTTTTTTCTCTTCTCTGCGGTGAGTTTTTTCTCTTCACTGCGGTGAGTTTTTTCTCTTCACTGCGGTGAGTTTTCCCTCTTCAATGCGATGAACGTTTTCCTCTTCACTGCGGTGAATTTTCCCTCTTCAATGCGATGAACGTTTTCCTCTTCACTGCGGTGAGTTTTTTCTCTTCACTGCGGTGAGTTTTTTCTCTTCACTGCAGTGAGTTTTTTCTCTTCACTGCGGTGAGTTTTTCCTCTTCACTGCGGTGAGTATTTTCTCTTCACTGCAGTGAGTTTTTCCTCTTCACTGCGGTGAGTTTTTTCTCTTCACTGCGGTGAGTTTTTTCTCTTCACTGCGGTGAGTTTTTTCTCTTCACTGCGGTGAGTTTTTCCTCTTCACTGCGGTGAGTTTTTCCTCTTCTCTGCGGTGAGTTTTTTCTCTTCACTGCGGTGAGTTTTTCCTCTTCACTGCGGTGAGTTTTTCCTCTTCACTGCGGTGAGTTTTTCCTCTTCACTGCGGTGAGTTTTTTCTCTTCAATGCGGTGAGTTTTTCCTCTTCAATGCGGTGAGTTTTTTCTCTTCGCTGCGGTGTGTTTTTTCTCTTCCCTGCGGTGAGATTTTCCTCTTCACTGCGGTGAGTTTTTTCTCTTCGCTGCGGTGAGTTTTTTCTCTTCACTGCGGTGAGTTTTTTCTCTTCACTGCGGTGAGTTTTCCCTCTTCAATGCGATGAACGTTTTCCTCTTCACTGCGGTGAATTTTCCCTCTTCAATGCGATGAACGTTTTCCTCTTCACTGCGGTGAGTTTTTTCTCTTCACTGCGGTGAGTTTTTTCTCTTCACTGCAGTGAGTTTCTTCTCTTCACTGCGGTGAGTTTTTCCTCTTCACTGCGGTGAGTATTTTCTCTTCACTGCAGTGAGTTCTTCCTCTTCACTGCGGTGAGTTTTTTCTCTTCACTGCGGTGAGTTTTTTCTCTTCACTGCGGTGAGTTTTTTCTCTTCACTGCGGTGAGTTTTTCCTCTTCACTGCGGTGAGTTTTTCCTCTTCACTGCGGTGAGTTTTTTCTCTTCACTGCGGTGAGTTTTTCCTCTTCACTGCGGTGAGTTTTTCCTCTTCACTGCGGTGAGTTTTTCCTCTTCACTGCGGTGAGTTTTTTCTCTTCAATGCGGTGAGTTTTTCCTCTTCAATGCGGTGAGTTTTTTCTCTTCGCTGCGGTGTGTTTTTTCTCTTCCCTGCGGTGAGATTTTCCTCTTCACTGCGGTGAGTTTTTTCTCTTCGCTGCGGTGAGTTTTTTCTCTTCACTGCGGTGAGTTTTTTCTCTTCGCTGCGGTGAGTTTTTTCTCTTCCCTGCGGTGAGTATTTCCTCTTCACTGCGGTGAGTTTTTTCTCTTCGCTGCGGTGAGTTTTTTCTCTTCACCGCGGTGAGTTTTTCCTCTTCACTGCGGTGAGTTTTTTCTCTTCACTGCGGTGAGTTTTTTCTCTTCGCTGCGGTGAGTTTTTCCTCTTCCCTGCGGTGAGTTTTTCCTCTTCACTGCGGTGAGTTTTTTCTCTTCGCTACGGTGAGTTTTTTCTCTTCACTGCGGTGAGTTTTTCCTCTTCACTGCGGTGAGTTTTTTCTCTTCACTGCGGTGAGTTTTTTCTCTTCGCTGCGGTGAGTTTTTCCTCTTCACTGCGGTGAGTTTTTTCTCTTCGCTGCGGTGAGTTTTTTCTCTTAACTGCGGTGAGTTTTTTCTCTTCACTGCGGTGAGTTTTTTCTCTTCACTGCAGTGAGTTTTTTCTATTCACTGCGGTGAGTTTTTCCTCTTCACTGCGGTGAGTTTTTCCTCTTCCCTGCGGTGAGTTTTTCCTCTTCACTGCGGTGAGTTTTTTCTCTTCGCTACGGTGAGTTTTTTCTCTTCACTGCGGTGAGTTTTTCCTCTTCACTGCGGTGAGTTTTTTCTCTTCACTGCGGTGAGTTTTTTCTCTTCGCTGCGGTGAGTTTTTCCTCTTCACTGCGGTGAGTTTTTCCTCTTCACTGCGGTGAGTTTTTTCTCTTCGCTGCGGTGCGTTTTTTCTCTTAACTACGGTGAGTTTTTTCTCTTCACTGCGGTGAGTTTTTTCTCTTCACTGCGGTGAGTTTTTTCTCTTCACTGCAGTGAGTTTTTTCTATTCACTGCGGTGAGTTTTTCCTCTTCACTGCGGTGAGTTTTTCCTCTTCCCTGCGGTGAGTTTTTCCTCTTCACTGCGGTGAGTTTTTTCTCTTCGCTACGGTGAGTTTTTTCTCTTCACTGCGGTGAGTTTTTCCTCTTCACTGCGGTGAGTTTTTTCTCTTCACTGCGGTGAGTTTTTTCTCTTCGCTGCGGTGAGTTTTTCCTCTTCACTGCGGTGAGTTTTTCCTCTTCACTGCGGTGAGTTTTTTCTCTTCGCTGCGGTGAGTTTTTTCTCTTAACTACGGTGAGTTTTTTCTCTTCACTGCGGTGAGTTTTTTCTCTTCACTGCAGTGAGTTTTTTCTATTCACTGCGGTGAGTTTTTCCTCTTCACTGCGGTGAGTTTTTTCTCTTCACTGCGGTGAGTTTTTTCTCTTCACTGCGGTGAGTTTTTTCTCTTCACTGCGGTGTGTTTTTTCTCTTCACTGCGGTGAGTTTTTCCTCTTCACTGCGGTGAGTTTTTTCTCTTCGCTGCGGTGAGTTTTTTCTCTTAACTGCGGTGAGTTTTTTTCTCTTCACTGCGGTGAGTTTTTTCTCTTCACTGCAGTGAGTTTTTTCTCTTCACTGCGGTGAGTTTTTCCTCTTCACTGCGGTGAGTTTTTTCTCTTCACTGCGGTGAGTTTTTTCTCTTCACTGCGGTGAGTTTTTTCTCTTCACTGCGGTGTGTTTTTTCTCTTCACTGCGGTGAGTTTTTCCTCTTCACTGCAGTGAGTTTTTTCTCTTCACTGCGGTGAGTTTTTTCTCTTCATTGAGGTGAGTTTTTCCTCTTCACTGCAGTGAGTTTTTCCTCTTCACTGCAGTGAGTTTTTTCTCTTCATTGAGGTGAGTTTTTCCTCTTCACTGCGGTGAGTATTTCCTCTTCACTAGGTTGAGTTTTTCCTCTTCACTGCGGTGAGTTTTTCCTCTTCACTGCAGTGAGTTTTTCCTCTTCACTGCGGTGAGTTTTTCCTCTTCACTGCGGTGAGTTTTTCCTCTTCACTGCGGTGAGTTTTTCCTCTTCACTGCGGTGAGATTTTTCTCTTCACTGCGGTGAGTTTTTTCTCTTCACTGCGGTGAGTTTTTCCTCTTCACTGCGGTGAGTTTTTCCTCTTCACTGCGGTGAGTTTTTCCTCTTCACTGCGGTGAGTTTTTTCTCTTCACTGCGGTGAGTTTTTTCTCTTCACTGCAGTGAGTTTTTCCTCTTCACTGCGGTGAGTTTTTTCTCTTCACTGCAGTGAGTTTTTTCTCTTCGCTGCGGTGAGTTTTTTCTCTTCACTGCAGTGAGTTTTTTCTCTTCGCTGCAGTGAGTTTTTCCTCTTCACTGCAGTGAGTTTTTTCTCTTCACTGCAGTGAGTTTTTCCTCTTCACTGCAGTGAGTTTTTCCTCTTCACTGCAGTGAGTTTTTTCTCTTCGCTGCGGTGAGTTTTTTCTCTTCACTGCAGTGAGTTTTTTCTCTTCATTGAGGTGAGTTTTTCCTCTTCGCTGCGGTGAGTTTTTTCTCTTCACTGCAGTGAGTTTTTTCTCTTCATTGAGGTGAGTTTTTTCTCTTCACTGCAGTGAGTTTTTTCTCTTCATTGAGGTGAGTTTTTCCTCTTCACTGCGGTGAGTTTTTCCTCTTCACTGCGGTGAGTTTTTCCTCTTCACTGCGGTGAGTTTTTCCTCTTAACTGCAGTGAGTTTTTCCCTCCTCACTGCGGTGAGTTTTCCCTCTTCACTGCAGTGAGTTTTTCCTCTTCACTCCGTTGAGTTTTTCCTCTTCACTGCCGTGAGTTTACCTCTTCACTCCGTTGAGTTTTACCTCTTCACTCCGTTGAGTTTTTCATCTTCACTCCATTGAATTTTTCCTCTTCACTTTGTTGAGTTTTTCCTCTTCACTGCAATGGGTTTTATTTTTCACTTCATTGAGTTTTCCCTTTTCACTGCGGTGAGTTTTTCCTCTTCACTGCCGTGAGTTTACCTCTTCACTCCGTTGAGTTTTACCTCTTCACTCCGTTGAGTTTTTCCTCTTCACTCCGTTGAATTTTTCCTCTTCACTTTGTTGAGTTTTTCCTCTTCACTGCAATGGGTTTTATTTTTCACTTCATTGAGTTTTCCCTTTACACTGCGGTGAGTTTTTCTTCTACACTGTGGTGAATTTTCCCTCTTCAATGCGATGAACGTTTTCCTCTTCACTGCGGTGAGTTTTTCCTCTTCACTGCGGTGAGTTTTTCCTCTTCACTGCGGTGAGTTTTTCCTCTTCACTGCGGTGAGATTTTTCTCTTCACTGCGGTGAGTTTTTCCTCTTCACTGCGGTGAGTTTTTTCTCTTCACTGCGGTGAGTTTTTTCTCTTCACTGCGGTGAGTTTTTTCTCTTCACTGCGGTGAGTTTTTTCTCTTCACTGCGGTGAGTTTTTCCACTTCACTGCGGTGAGTTTTTCCACTTCACTGCGGTGAGTTTTTCCTCTTCACTGCAGTGATTTTTTTCTCTTCACTGCATTGAGTTTTTTCTCTTCACTGCAGTGAGTTTTTTCTCTTCATTGAGGTGAGTTTTTCCTCTTCACTGCGGTGAGTTTTTCCTCTTCACTGCAGTGAGTTTTTTCTCTTCACTGCATTGAGTTTTTCCTCTTCACTGCAGTGATTTTTTTCTCTTCACTGCATTGAGTTTTTTCTCTTCACTGCAGTGAGTTTTTTCTCTTCATTGAGGTGAGTTTTTCCTCTTCACTGCGGTGAGTTTTTCCTCTTCACTGCAGTGAGTTTTTTCTCTTCACTGCATTGAGTTTTTCCTCTTCACTGCAGTGATTTTTTTCTCTTCACTTCATTGAGTTTTTTCTCTTCACTGCAGTGAGTTTTTTCTCTTCATTGAGGTGAGTTTTTCCTCTTCACTGCGGTGAGTTTTTCCTCTTCACTGAAGTGAGTTTTTTCTCTTCACTGCATTGAGTTTTTTCTCTTCACTGCAGTGAGTTTTTTCTCTTCATTGAGGTGAGTTTTTCATCTTCACTGCAGTGAGTTTTTCCTCTTCACTGCGGTGAGTTTTTCCTCTTCACTGCAGTGAGTTTTTCCTCTTCACTGCGGTGAGTTTTGCCTCTTCACTGCGGTGAGTTTTTTCTCTTCACTGCAGTGAGTTTTTTCTCTTCATTGAGGTGAGTTTTTCCTCTTCACTGCAGTGAGTTTTTCCTCTTCACTGCAGTGAGTTTTTCCTCTTCACTGCAGTGAGTTTTTCCTCTTCACTGCAGTGAGGTTTTCCTCTTCACTGCAGTGAGTTTTTTCTCTTCACTGCAGTGAGTTTTCCCTCTTCACTGCGGTGAGTTTTTCCTCTTCACTGCAGTGAGTTTTTCCTCTTCACTGCGGTGAGTTTTTTCTCTTCACTGCGGTGAGTTTTTCCTCTTCACTGCGGTGAGTTTTTCCCTCCTCACTGCGGTGAGTTTCCCTCTTCACTGCGGTGAGTTTTCCCTCTTCACTGCGGTGAGTTTTTTCTCTTCACTGCGGTGAGTTTTTTCTCTTCACTGCGGTGAGTTTTTTCTCTTCACTGCGTTGAGTTTTTTCTCTTCACTGCGGTGAGTTTTTTCTCTTCACTGCGGTGAATTTTTTCTCTTCACTGCGGTGAGTTTTCCCTCTTCACTGCGGTGAGTTTTCCTTTTTCACTGCGGTGAAATTTCCCTCTTCACTCCGGTGAGTTTTCCTCTTCACTCCGGTGAGCTTTGCTCTTCACTCCAGTGAATTATGCCTCTTCACTGCGGTGAATTTTCCCTCTTCACTGCGGTTAATTTTTCCTCTTGACTCTTGTGATTTTTCCTTTTTCACTATGGTGAGTTTTCCCTCTTCTCTTCGGTGAGTTTTCCATTTTCACTGCTGTGAGATTTTCCTCTTCACTGAGGTGAGTTGTTCCTCTTCACTCTGTTGAGATTTTTTCTTCACTGCGGTCAGTTTTTCCCCTTCACTGCGGTGATATTTTCCTCTTCACTGTGGTGAGTTTTTCTTCTTTACTATGGTGAGATTTTCCCTCTTCACTGCGGTGAGTTTTTCCTCTTCTCTGCAATGTGATTTTCCCTTTTCACTGAGGTGAGGTTTTCCTCTTCACTGAGGTGAGTTTTTCCTCTTCACTCCGGTGAGTTTTCCCTCTTCACTCCGGTGAGTTTTCCCTCTTCACTGCGGTGAGTTTTCGTTCTTCACTCCGGTGAGTTTTCCTCTTCACTCAGGTGAGTTTTTCCTCTTCACTCCGGTGAGTTTCCTCTTCACTGCGGTGAGTTTTCCTTCTTCACTCCGGTGAGTTTCCCCTCTTCATTCCGGTGAGTTTTCCCTCTTCACTGCGGTGAGTTTTCCTTCTTCACTGTGGTGAGTTTTCCTTCTTCACTCCGGTGAGTTTTCCCTCTTCATTCCGGTGAGTTTTCCCTCTTCACTGCGGTGAGTTCTCCTTCTTCACTGTGGTGAGATTTTCATCTTCACTGCGCTGAGTTCTTGTTCTTCACTGCAGTGAGTTTTCCCTCTTCATTCCGGTGAGTTTTCCTCTTCAATGTGGTGAGTTTTCATTCGTCACTGCGGTGAGTTTTCCCTCTTCACTGCGGTGAGTTTTTCCTCTTCTCTGCGGTGAGTTTTCGTTCTTCACTGTGGTGAGTTTTCGTTCTTCACTCCGGTGAGTTTTCCCTTTTCACTGCAGTGAGGTTTTCAGTATTTCCTGTGTTGAGATTTTCCCTCATCACTGCGGTGAATTTTTCCTCTTCACTGTGGTGAGTTTTCCTTCTTTACTGTGGTGAGTTTTCCTTCTTCACTCGAATGAGTTTTCATTCTTCACTGTGGTGAGTTTTCCTTCATCACTCCGGTGAGTTTTCCATCTTAACTGCGGTGAGTTTTCGTTCTTCACTGCGGTGAGGTTTCCCTCTTCACTGTGGTGAGTTTTCCCTCTTCACTGCGGTGAGGTTTCCCTCTTCACTGTGGTGAGTTTTCCCTCCTCACTCCGGTGAGTTTTCCTCTTCACTGCGGTGAGTTTTCATTCTTCCCTGCGGTGAGTTTACCCTCTTCACTGCGGTGAGTTTTCCTTCTTCACTGTGGTCAGTTTTTCCTCTTCACTGCGGTGAGTTTTCATTCTTCACTGCGGTGAGGTTTCCCTCTTCACTGTGGTGAGTTTTGCCTCTTCACTGCGGTGAGTTTTCCCTCTTCACTGTGGTGAGTTTTCGTTCTTCACTGCGGTGAGGTTTCCCTCTTCACTGTGGTGAGTTTTCCCTCTTCAATGCGGTGAGTTTTCCCTCTTCACTCCGGTGAGTTTTCTCTCTTCACTGTGGTGAGTTTTCTCTCTTCACTCCGGTGAGTTTTCCATCTTCACTGCAGTGAGTTTTCCCTCTTCACTCCGGTGAGTTTTCCCTCTTCACTGTGGTGAGTTTTCTCTCGTCACTCCGGTGAGTTTTCCATCTTCAATGCGGTGAGTTTTCCCTCTTCACTCCGGTGAGTTTTCCCTCTTCACTGTGGTGAGTTTTCTCTCTTCACTGCGGTGAGTTTTCCCTCTTCATTGCGGTGAGTTTTTCTTCTTCACTGCGGTCAGTTTTCCCTCTTCACTGCGGTGAGTTTTCCCTCTTCACTGCGGTGAGTTTTCCCTCTTCACTGCGGTGAGTTTTCCCTCTTCACTGCGGTGAGTTTTCCCTCTTCACTGCGGTGAGTTTTCCCTCTTCACTGCGGTGAGTTTTCCTTCTTCACTATGGTGAGTTTTCCCTCTTCTCTTTGGTGAGTTTTCGCTCTTCACTGCGGTGAGTTTTTCCTCTTCACTGCGGTGAATTTTTCCTCTTCACTGCGGTGAGTTTTCCCTCTTCATTCCGGTGAGTTTTTCCTCTTCACTGCGGTGAGTTTTCCCTCTTCTCTTTGGTGAGATTTCCCTCTTCACTGCGGTGAATTTTTCATCTTCACTGCGGTGAAGTTTTCCTCTTCACTCCGGTGAGTTTTCCCTCTTCACTCCGGTAAGTTTTCCTTCTTCATTGCAGTGAGTTTTCCCTCTTCACTGCGGTGAGTTTTTCCTCTTCAATTTGGTGAATTTTCCCTCTTCACTCCGGTGAGTTTTCCATCTTCACTGCGGTGAGTTTTCCCTCTTCACTGTGGTGAATTTTCCTTCTTCACTCCGGTGAGTTTTCCCTCTTCACTTTGGTGAGTTTTCCTTCTTCACTGTGGTGAGTTTTCACTCTTCACTGTGGTGAGTTTTCCCTCTTCACTGCGGTGAGTTTTCCCTCTTCACTGCGGTGAGTTTTCCCTCTTCACTGTGGTGAGTTTTCCCTCTTCACTGCGGTGAGTTTTCCCTCTTCAATGTGGTGAATTTTCCTTCTTCACTCCGGTGAGTTTTCCCTCTTCACTTCGGTGAGTTTTTCCTTTTCAATGTCGTGAGTTTCCCTCTTTACTGTGGTGAGTTTTCCTTCTTCACTGCGGTGAGTTTTCGTTCTTCACTGCGGTGAGTTTTCCATCTTCACACCGGTGAGTTTTCCCTCTTCATTCCGGTGAGTTTTCCATCTTCATTCCGGTGAGTTTTCCCTCTTCACTCCGGTGAGTTTTCCATCTTCACTCCAGTGAGTTTTCCCACTTCATTCCGGTGAGTTTTCCATCTTCATTCCGGTGAGTTTTCCATTTTCATTCCAGTGAGTTTTTCTTCTTCACTGCAGTGAGATTTTCCTCTTCACTACGGCAAGATTTTCGCTCTTCACTGTGGTGAGTTTTCGTTCTTCATTCCGGTGAGTTTTCCTCTTCACAGCGGTGAGTTTTCCCTCTTCACTGCGGTGAGTTTTCCTTCTTCACTGCGGTGAGTTTTCCTTCTTCACTGTGGTGAGTTTTCCTTCTTCACTGTGGTGAGTTTTCCTTCTTCACTGTGGTGAGTTTTCCCTCTTCACTGTGGTGAGTTTTCCCTCTTCACTGTGGTGAGTTTTCCTTCTTCACTGCGGTGAGTTTTCCCTCTTCACTGCGGTGAATTTTCCCTCTTCACTTTCGTGAGTTTTCCCTCTTCACTGCGGTGAGGTTTTCCTTCTTCACTGTGGTGAATTTTCCCTCTTCACTTTGGTGAGTTTTCCCTCTTCACTGCTGTGAGATTTTCCTCTTCACTGTGGTGAGTTTATCTTCTTCACTGCAGTGAGCTTCTCCTCTTCACTGTGATGAGTTTTCCTCTTTACTGCTCTGAGAATTTTCTCCTCACTGTGGTGAGTTTTCCCTCTTCACTGCTGTAAGATTTTCCTCTTCACTGTGGTGAGTTTTTCTTCTTCACTGTGGTCAGTTTTCCCTCTTCACCAGGGCGAGATTTTCCCTCTTCACTGTGGTGAGTTTTTCTTCTTCACTGCGGTGAGTTTTTCCTTTTCACTGTGGTGAGTTTTCCTTCTTCACTGCGGTGAGTTTTCCCTCTTCACTGCGGTGAGTTTTCCCTCTTCACTGTGGTGAGTTTTCCCTCTTCTCTCCGGTGAGTTTTCCCTCTTCACTGTCGTGAGTTTTCCCTCTTCTCTCCGGTGAGTTTTCCCTCTTCACTGTCGTGAGTTTTCGTTCTTCAGTGCGGTGAGTTTACCTTCTTCACTGCGGTGAGTTTTCCCTCTTCACTGCAGTGAATTTTCGTTCTTCACTGTGGTGAGTTTTCGTTCTTCACTGCGGTGAGTTTTCCCTCTTCACTCCAGTGAGTTTTCCATCTTCACTCCAGTGATTTTTCCCTCTTCATTCCGGTGAGTTATCCATCTTCATTCTGGTGAGTTTTCGTTCTTCATTCCGTTGAGTTTTCCTTCTTCACTGCGGTGAGTTTTCATTTTTCACTGTGGTGAGTTTTCCCTCTTCAGTGTGGTGAGTTTTCCCTCTTCACTATGGTGAGTTTTCCTCTTCACTATGGTGAGTTTTTCTTCTCTACTGTGGTGAGTTTTTCTTCTTCACTTTGGTGAGTTTTTCTTCTTCTCTGTGGTGAGTTTTCGCTCTTCACTGCGGTGAGATTTCCCTCTTCACTGTGGTGAGTTTTCCCTCTTCACTCCGGGCAGTTTTCCCTCTTCACTGTGGTGAGTTTTCCCTCTTTACTCCGGTGAGTTTTCCCTCTTCACTCCAGTGAGTATTCCCACTTCACTCCGGTGTGTTTTCCCTCTTCACTCCGGTGAGTTTTCCTTTTTCACTGCTGTGAGATTTTCCTCTTCACTACGGCGAGATTTTCCCTCTTCACTGTAGTGAGTTTTCGTTCTTGACTGCGGTGAGTTCTCCCTCTTCACTGCTGTGAGATTTTCCTCTTCACTACGGCCAGATTTTCCCTCTTCACTGTGGTGAGATTTAGTTCTTCACTGCGGTGAGTTTTCCCTCTTCACTGCGGTGAGTTTTCGTTCTTCACTGTGGTGAGTTTTCCCTCTTCACTGTGGTGAGTTTTCCCTCTTCACTGTGGTGAGTTTTCCCTCTTCACTTCGGTGAGTTTTTCCTCTTCAATGTGGTGAATTTTTCCTCTTCACTGCGGTGAGTTTTCCCTCTTCACTGCGGTGAGTTTTCGTTCTTCACTGTGGTGAGTTTTCCCTCTTCACTTCGGTGAGTTTTTCCACTTCAATGTGGTGAATTTTTCCTCTTCACTGCGGTGAGATTTCCCTCTTCACTGTGGTGAGTTTTCCCTCTTCTCTCCGGTGAGTTTTCCCTCTTCACTGTCGTGAGTTTTCGTTCTTCACTGCGGTGAGTTTTCGTTCTTCACTGCGGTGAGTTTTCCCTCTTCACTGCAGTGAATTTTCGTTCTTCACTGTGGTGAGTTTTCGTTCTTCACTGCGGTGAGTTTTCCCTCTTCACTGCAGTGAATTTTCGTTCTTCACTGTGGTGAGTTTTCCCTCTTCACTCCAGTGAGTTTTCCATCTTCACTCCAGTGATTTTTCCCTCTTCATTCCGGTGAGTTATCCATCTTCATTCTGGTGAGTTTTCGTTCTTCATTCCGTTGAGTTTTCCTTCTTCACTGCGGTGAGTTTTCATTTTTCACTGCGGTGAGTTTTCCCTCTTCACTGCGGTGAGGTTTCCCTCTTCACTGCGGTGAGGTTACCCTCTTCACTGCGGTGAGGTTTCCCTTTACTGCGGTGAGTGTTCCCTCTTCACTGCGGTGAGGTTTTCCTTCTTCACTATGGTGAGTTTTCCCTCTTCTCTTTGGTGAGTTTTCCCTCTTCACTGCTGTGAGATTTTCCTCTTCACTCCGGTGAGTTTTCCTTCTTCATTCCGGTGAGTTTTCCTTCTTCACTCCGGTGAGTTTTCCCTCTTCATTCCGGTGAGTTTTCCCTCTTCACTGCGGTGAGTTTTCCTTCTTCACTGCGGTGAGTTTTCCCTCTTCATTCCGGTGAGTTTTCCCTCTTCACTGCGGTGACTTTTCCTTCGTCACTGTGGTGAGTTTTCGTTCTTCACTGCGGTGAGTTATCCCTCTTCACTGCGGTGAGTTTTCCCTCTTCAGTATGGTGAGTTTTCCCTCTTCACTATGGTGAGTCTTTCTTCTTCACTTTGGTAAGATTTTCTTCTTCACTGCGGTGAGTTTTCATTCTTCACTGCGGTGAGTTTTCCCTCTTCACTGTGGTGAGTTTTCATTCTTCACTGTGGTGAGTTTTCCCTCTTCACTGTCGTGAGTTTTGATTCTTCACTGCGGTGAGCTTTCCCTCTTCACTGTGGTGAGTTTTCATTCTTCACTGTGGTGAGTTTTCATTCTTCACTGCAGTGAGTTTTCCCTCTTCACTGTGGTGAGTATTCAATCTTCACTGTGGTGAGTTTTCCCTCTTCACTGTGGTGAGTTTTCCCTCTTCACAGTGGTGAGTTTTCATTCTTCACTGTGGTGAGTATTCCCCCTTCACTGTGGTGAGTTTTCATTCTTCACTGCGGTGAGTTTTCGTTCTTCACTGTGGTGAGATTTTGCTCTTCACTATAGTGAGTTTATCTTCTTCACTGCGTTGAATTTTCCCTCTTCACTGTGGTGAGTTTTCCCTCTTCACTATGGTGAGTTTTCCTCTTCACTATGGTGAGTTTTTCTTCTCCACTGTGATGAGTTTTTCTTCTTCACTTTGGTGAGTTTTTCTTCTTCTCTGTGGTGAGTTTTCACTCTTCACTGCGGTGAGATTTCCCTCTTCACTGTGGTGAGTTTTCCCTCTTCACTCCGGGCAGTTTTCTCTCTTCACTGTGGTGAGTTTTCCCTCTTTACTCTGGTGAGTTTACACTCTTCACTCCAGTGAGTATTCCCACTTCACTCCGGTGTGTTTTCCCTCTTCACTCCGGTGAGTTTTCCCTCTTCACTCCTGTGAGTTTTCCCTCTTCACTGTGGTGAGTTTTCCCTCTTCACTCCGGTTAGTTTCCTCTTCACTGCGGTGAGTTTTCATTCTTCACTGCGGTGAGTTTTCGTTCTTCACTGTGGTGAGATTTTCCTCTTCACTATGGTGAGTTTTTCTTCTCCACTGTGGTGAGTTTTTCTTCTTCACTTTGGTGAGTTTTTCTTCTTCTCTGTGGTGAGTTTTCGCTCTTCACTGCGGTGAGATTTCCCTCTTCACTGTGGTGAGTTTTTGTTCTTCACTGCGATGAGTTTTCCCTCTTCACTGCGGTGAGTTTTCATTCTTCACTGTGGTGAGTTTTCCCTCTTCACTGTGGTGAGTTTTCATTCTTCACTGTGGTGAGTTTTCCCTCTTCACTGTCGTGAGTTTTGATTCTTCACTGCGGTGAGTTTTCCCTCTTCGCTGTGGTGAGTTTTCATTCTTCACTGCGGTGAGTTTTCCCTCTTCACTGTGGTGAGTTTTCATTCTTCACTGTGGTGAGTTTTCCCTCTTCACTGTGGTGAATTTTCATTCTTCACTGTTGTGAGTTTTCATTCTTCAATGCGAAGAGTTTTTGTTCTTCACTGTGGTGAGATTTTGCTCTTCACTACAGTGAGTTTTGCTTCTTCACTGCGTTGAGTTTTCCCTCTTCACTATGGTGAGTTTTCCCTCTTCACTATGGTGAGTTTTCCTCTTCACTATGGTGAGTTTTTCTTCTCCACTGTGGTGAGTTTTTCTTCTTCTCTGTGGTGAGTTTTCCCTCTTCACTGCGGTGAGTTTTGATTCTTCACTGCGGTGAGTTTTCCCTCTTCACTGTGGTGAGATTTCATTCTTCACTGTGGTGAGTTTTCCCTCTTCACTGTCGCGAGTTTTCCCGCTTCTTTTGGTGAGTTTTCATTCTTCACTGCGGTGAGTTTTCCCTCTTCACTCCGGTGAGTTTTCATTCTTCACAGCGCTGAGTTTTACCTCTTCGCTGTGGTGAGTTTTCATTCTTCACTGCGGTGAGTTTTCCCTCTTCACTGTGGTGAGTTTTCATTCTTCACTGTGGTGAGATTTCCCTCTTCACTGTGGTGAGTTTTCCCTCTTCACTGTGGTGAGTTTTCATTCTTCACTGTGGTGAGTTTTCGTTCTTCACTGCGGTGAGTTTTCGTTCTTCACTGTGGTGAGATTTTCCTCTTCACTATAGTGAGTTTTTCTTCTTCACTGCGTTGAGTTTTCCCTCTTCACTATGGTGAGTTCTTCTTCTCCACTGTGGTGAGTATTTCTTCACTTTGGTGAGTTTTTCTTCTTCTCTGTGGTGAGTTTTCGTTCTTCACTGCGGTAAGTTTTCCCTCTTCACTGCGGTGAGTTTTGATTCTTCACTGCGGTGAGTTTTCCCTCTTCACTGTGGTGAGATTTCATTCTTCACTGTGGTGAGTTTTCCCTATTCACTGTCGCGAGTTTTCCCTCTTCACTTTGGTGAGTTTTCATTCTTCACTGCGGTGAGTTTTCCCTCTTCACTGTGGTGAGTTTTCATTCTTCACTGTGGTGGGTTTTCCCTCTTCACTGTGATGAGTTTTCCCTCTTCACTCCAGTGAGTTTCCTCTTCACTGCGGTGAGTTTTGATTCTTCACTGCGGTGAGTTTTCCCTCTTCACTGTGGTGAGATTTCATTCTTCACTGTGGTGAGTTTTCCCTCTTCACTGTCGCGAGTTTTCCCTCTTCACTTTGGTGAGTTTTCATTCTTCACTGCGGTGAGTTTTCCCTCTTCACTGTGGTGAGTTTTCATTCTTCACTGTGATGAGTTTTCCCTCTTCACTCCAGTGAGTTTCCTCTTCACTGCGGTGAGTTTTGATTCTTCACTGCGGTGAGTTTTCCCTCTTCACTGTGGTGAGATTTCATTCTTCACTGTGGTGAGTTTTCCCTCTTCACTGTCGCGAGTTTTCCCTCTTCACTTTGGTGAGTTTTCATTCTTCACTGCGGTGAGTTTTCCCTCTTCACTCCGGTGAGTTTTCATTCTTCACTGCGGTGAGTTTTCCCTCTTCACTGTGGTGAGTTTTCATTCTTCACTGTGCTGGGTTTTCCCTCTTCACTGTGGTGAGTTTTCCCTCTTCACTGTGGTGAGTTTTCATTCTTCACTGTGATGAGTTTTCCCTCTTCACTCCAGTGAGTTTCCTCTTCACTGCGGTGAGTTTTCATTCTTCACTGTGGTGGGTTTTCCCTCTTCACTGTGGTGAGTTTTCCCTCTTCACTGTGGTGAGTTTTCATTCTTCACTGTGGTGGGTTTTCCCTCTTCACTGTGGTGAGTTTTCCCTCTTCACTGTGGTGAGTTTTCATTCTTCACTGTGGTGGGTTTTCCCTCTTCACTGTGGTGAGTTTTCCCTCTTCACTGTGGTGAGTTTTCATTCTTCACTGTGGTGGGTTTTCCCTCTTCACTGTGGTGAGTTTTCCCTCTTCACTGTGGTGAGTTTTCATTCTTCACTGTGGTGAGTTTTCCCTCTTCACTGTCGTGAGTTTTGATTCTTCACTGCGGTGAGTTTTCCCTCTTCGCTGTGGTGAGTTTTCATTCTTCACTGCGGTGAGTTTTCCCTCTTCACTGTGGTGAGTTTTCATTCTTCACTGTGGTGAGTTTTCCCTCTTCACTGTGGTGAATTTTCATTCTTCACTGTTGTGAGTTTTCATTCTTCACTGCGAAGAGTTTTTGTTCTTCACTGTGGTGAGATTTTGCTCTTCACTACAGTGAGTTTTGCTTCTTCACTGCGTTGAGTTTTCCCTCTTCACTATGGTGAGTTTTCCCTCTTCACTATGGTGAGTTTTCCTCTTCACTATGGTGAGTTTTTCTTCTCCACTGTGGTGAGTTTTTCTTCTTCTCTGTGGTGAGTTTTCCCTCTTCACTGCGGTGAGTTTTGATTCTTCACTGCGGTGAGTTTTCCCTCTTCACTGTGGTGAGATTTCATTCTTCACTGTGGTGAGTTTTCCCTCTTCACTGTCGCGAGTTTTCCCGCTTCTTTGGTGAGTTTTCATTCTTCACTGCGGTGAGTTTTCCCTCTTCACTCCGGTGAGTTTTCATTCTTCACAGCGCTGAGTTTTACCTCTTCGCTGTGGTGAGTTTTCATTCTTCACTGCGGTGAGTTTTCCCTCTTCACTGTGGTGAGTTTTCATTCTTCACTGTGGTGAGAATTCCCTCTTCACTGTGGTGAGTTTTCCCTCTTCACTGTGGTGAGTTTTCATTCTTCACTGTGGTGAGTTTTCGTTCTTCACTGCGGTGAGTTTTCGTTCTTCACTGTGGTGAGATTTTCCTCTTCACTATAGTGAGTTTTTCTTCTTCACTGCGTTGAGTTTTCCCTCTTCACTATGGTGAGTTCTTCTTCTCCACTGTGGTGAGTATTTCTTCACTTTGGTGAGTTTTTCTTCTTCTCTGTGGTGAGTTTTCGTTCTTCACTGCGGTAAGTTTTCCCTCTTCACTGCGGTGAGTTTTGATTCTTCACTGCGGTGAGTTTTCCCTCTTCACTGTGGTGAGATTTCATTCTTCACTGTGGTGAGTTTTCCCTCTTCACTGTCGCGAGTTTTCCCTCTTCACTTTGGTGAGTTTTCATTCTTCACTGCGGTGAGTTTTCCCTCTTCACTGTGGTGAGTTTTCATTCTTCACTGTGGTGGGTTTTCCCTCTTCACTGTGGTGAGTTTTCATTCTTCACTGTGATGAGTTTTCCCTCTTCACTCCAGTGAGTTTCCTCTTCACTGCGGTG
Source organism: Heptranchias perlo (assembly GCF_035084215.1). Classification (NCBI taxonomy): domain Eukaryota; kingdom Metazoa; phylum Chordata; class Chondrichthyes; order Hexanchiformes; family Hexanchidae; genus Heptranchias; species Heptranchias perlo. Next base: position 49,337,891 of record NC_090343.1, on the reverse strand, counting down.
AGTTTTGATTCTTCACTGCGGTGAGTTTTCCCTCTTCACTGTCGCGAGTTTTCCCTCTTCATTTTGGTGAGTTTTCATTCTTCACTGCGGTGAGTTTTCCCTCTTCACTGTGGTGAGTTTTCATTCTTCACTGTGATGAGTTTTCCCTCTTCACTCCAGTGAGTTTCCTCTTCACTGCGGTGAGTTTTGATTCTTCACTGCGGTGAGTTTTCCCTCTTCACTGTGGTGAGATTTCATTCTTCACTGTGGTGAGTTTTCCCTCTTCACTGTCGCGAGTTTTCCCTCTTCACTTTGGTGAGTTTTCATTCTTCACTGCGGTGAGTTTTCCCTCTTCACTCCGGTGAGTTTTCATTCTTCACTGCGGTGAGTTTTCCCTCTTCACTGTGGTGAGTTTTCATTCTTCACTGTGGTGGGTTTTCCCTCTTCACTGTGGTGAGTTTTCCCTCTTCACTGTGGTGAGTTTTCCCTCTTCACTGTGGTGAGTTTTCATTCTTCACTGTGATGAGTTTTCCCTCTTCACTCCAGTGAGTTTCCTCTTCACTGCGGTGAGTTTTCATTCTTCACTGTGGTGGGTTTTCCCTCTTCACTGTGGTGAGTTTTCCCTCTTCACTGTGGTGAGTTTTCATTCTTCACTGTGGTGGGTTTTCCCTCTTCACTGTGGTGAGTTTTCCCTCTTCACTGTGGTGAGATTTCATTCTTCACTGTGGTGAGTTTTCCCTCTTCACTGTCGCGAGTTTTCCCTCTTCACTTTGGTGAGTTTTCATTCTTCACTGCGGTGAGTTTTCCCTCTTCACTCCGGTGAGTTTTCATTCTTCACTGCGGTGAGTTTTCCCTCTTCACTGTGGTGAGTTTTCATTCTTCACTGTGGTGGGTTTTCCCTCTTCACTGTGGTGAGTTTTCCCTCTTCACTGTGGTGAGTTTTCATTCTTCACTGCGGTGAGTTTTCCCTCTTCACTTTGGTGAGTTTTCATTCTTCACTGTGGTGAGTTTTCATTCTTCACTGCGGTGCGTTTTCCCTCTTCACTGTGGTGAGTTTTCATTCTTCACTGTGGTGAGTTTTCCCTCTTCACTTTGGTGAGTTTTCCCTCTTCACTGTGGTGAGTTTTCATTCTTCACTGTGGTTAGTTTTCCCTCTTCACTGTGGTGAGTTTTCATTCTTCACTGTGATGAGTTTTCCCTCTTCACTGTGGTGAGTTTTCCCTCTTCACTGTGGTGAGTTTTCGTTCCTCACTGCGGTGAGATTTCCCTCTTCACTGCGGTGAGTTTTCCCTCTTCACTGTGGTGAGTTTTCCTTCTTCAATGCGGTGAGTTTTCCCTCTTCATTCCGGTTAGTTTTCCATCTTAACTGCGGTGAGTTTTCCATCTTCACTCCGGTGAGTTTTCCTTCTTCACTCCGGTGAGTTTTCCCTCTTCATTCCGTTGAGTTTTCCATCTTAACTGCGGTTAGTTTTCCATCTTCACTCCGGTGAGATTTCCTTCTTCACTCCGGTGAGTTTTCCATCTTCACTGTGGTGAGTTTTCCCTCTTCACTGTGGTGAGTTTTCATTCTTCACTGTGGTGAGTTTTCCCTCTTCACTGTGGTGAGTTTTCATTCATCACTGTGGTGAGTTTTCCCTCTTCACTGTGGTGAGTTTTCATTCTTCACTGCGGTGAGTTTTCCCTCTTCACTGTGGTGAGTTTTCGTTCTTCACTGCGGTGAGATTTCCCTCTTCACTGCGGTGAGATTTCCCTCTTCACTGTGGTGAGTCTTCATTCTTCACTGCTGTGAGTTTTCCCTCTTCACTGTGGTGAGTTTTCATTCTTCACTGTGGTGAGTTTTCCCTCTTCACTGTGGTGAGTTTTCCCTCTTCACTGTGGTGAGTTTTCATTCTTCACTGTGGTGAGGTTTCCCTCTTCACTGTGGTGTGTTTTCATTCTTCACTGTGGTGAGTTTTCCCTCTTCACTGTGGTGAGTTTTCATTCTTCACTGTGGTGAGTTTTCCCTCTTCACTGTGGTGAGTTTTCATTTATCACTGTGGTGAGTTTTCCCTCTTCACTGTGGTGAGTTTTCATTCTTCACTGCGGTGAGTTTTCCCTCTTCACTGTGGTGAGTTTTCGTTCTTCACTGCGGTGAGATTTCCCTCTTCACTGCGGTGAGATTTCCCTCTTCACTGTGGTGAGTCTTCATTCTTCACTGCTGTGAGTTTTCCCTCTTCACTGTGGTGAGTTTTCATTCTTCACTGTGGTGAGTTTTCCCTCTTCACTGTGGTGAGTTTTCCCTCTTCACTGTGGTGAGTTTTCATTCTTCACTGTGGTGAGGTTTCCCTCTTCACTGTGGTGTGTTTTCATTCTTCACTGTGGTGAGTTTTCCCTCTTCACTGTGGTGAGTTTTCATTCTTCACTGCGGTGAGTTTTCCCTCTTCATTCCGGTGAGTTTTCCCTCTTCACTCCGGTGAGTTTTCCCTCTTCACTCCGGTGTGTTTTCCCTCTTCACTCCGGTGAGTTTTCCCTCTTCACTCCGGTGTGTTTTCACTCTTCACTCCGGTGAGTTTTCCCTCTTCACTCTGGTGAGTTTTCCATCTTCACTCCGGTGAGTTTTCCCTCTTCACTCCGTTGTGTTTTCCCTCTTCACTCCGGTGAGTTTTCCCTCTTCACTCCAGTGTGTTTTCGCTCTACACTATGGTGAGTTTTCCCTCTTCACTATGGTGAGTTTTCCTCTTCACTCTGGTGAGATTTTCTTCCCCACTGTGGTGAGTTGTTCTTCTTCACTTTGGTGAGTTTTTCATCTTCTCTGTGGTGAGATTTCGCTCTTCACTGCGGTGAGATTTCCCTCTTCACTGTGGTGAGTTTTCGTTCTTCACTGCGGTGAGTTTTCCCTCTTCACTGCAGTGAGTTTTCATTCTTCACTGTGGTGAGTTTTCCCTCTTCACTGTCGCGAGTTTTCCCTCTTCACTTTGGTGAGTTTTCATTCTTCACTGCGGTGAGTTTTCCCTCTTCACTCCGGTGAGTTTTCATTCTTCACTATGGTGAGTTTTCCCTCTTCACTGTGGTGAGTTTTCCCTCTTCACTGTGGTGAGTTTTCATTCTTCACTGTGGTGAGTTTTCCCTCTTCACTCCGGTGAGTTTCCTCTTCACTGTGGTGAGTTTTCGTTCTTCACTGTGGTGAGTTTTCCTTCTTCACTGTGGTGGGTTTTCCCTCTTCACTGTGGTGAGTTTTCCCTCTTCATTGTGGTGAGTTTTCCCTCTTCACTTTGGTGAGTTTTCATTCTTCACTGCGGTGAGTTTTCCCTCTTCACTCCGGTGAGTTTTCATTCTTCACTGCGGTGAGTTTTCATTCTTCACTGTGGTGGGTTTTCCCTCTTCACTATGGTGAGTTTTCATTCTTCACTGTGGTGGGTTTTCCCTCTTCACTATGGTGAGTTTTCCCTCTTCACTGTGGTGAGTTTTCATTCTTCACTGTGATGAGTTTTCCCTCTTCACTCCGGTGAGTATCCTCTTCACTGCGGTGAGTATTCCTTCTTCACTGTGGTGAGATTTTCCTCTTCACTATGGTGAGTTTTTCTTCTCCACTGCGGTGAGTTTTGATTCTTCACTGCGGTGAGTTTTCCCTCTTCACTGTGGTGAGTTTTCATTCTTCACTGTGGTGAGGTTTCCCTCTTCACTGTCGTGAGTTTTGATTCTTCACTGCGGTGAGTTTTCCCTCTTCACTTTGGTGAGTTTTCATTCTTCACTGTGGTGAGTTTTCATTCTTCACTGCGGTGCGTTTTCCCTCTTCACTGTGGTGAGTTTTCATTCTTCACTGTGGTGAGTTTTCCCTCTTCACTTTGGTGAGTTTTCCCTCTTCACTGTGGTGAGTTTTCATTCTTCACTGTGGTGAGTTTTCCCTCTTCACTGTGGTGAGTTTTCATTCTTCACTGTGGTGAGTTTTCCCTCTTCACTGCGGTGAGTTTTCCCTCTTCACTGTCGTGAGTTTTCATTCTTCACTGTGGTGAGTTTTCCCTCTTCATTCCGGTGAGTTTTCCCTCTTCACTCCGGTGTGTTTTCCCTCTTCACTCCGGTGAGTTTTCCCTCTTCACTCCGGTGTGTTTTCCCTCTTCACTGCGGTGAGTTTTCCCTCTTCACTGTGGTGTGTTTTCGTTCTTCACTGTGGTGAGATTTCCCTCTTCACTGTGGTGAGTTTTCCCTCTTCACTGTGGTGAGTTTTCCCTCTTCATTCCGGTGAGTTTTCCATCTTAACTGCGGTGAGTTTTCCATCTTCACTCCGGTGAGTTTTCCTTCTTCACTCCGGTGAGTTTTCCCTCTTCATTCCGTTGAGTTTTCCATCTTAACTGCGGTTAGTTTTCCATCTTCACTCCGGTGAGATTTCCTTCTTCACTCCGGTGAGTTTTCCATCTTCACTGTGGTGAGTTTACCCTCTTCACTGTGGTGAGTTTTCATTCTTCACTGTGGTGAGTTTTCCCTCTTCACTGTGGTGAGTTTTCATTCATCACTGTGGTGAGTTTTCCCTCTTCACTGTGGTGAGTTTTCATTCTTCACTGCGGTGAGTTTTCCCTCTTCACTGTCGTGAGTTTTCCCTCTTCACTTTGGTGAGTTTTCATTCTTCACTGCGGTAAGTTTTCCCTCTTCACTCCGGTGAGTTTTCATTCTTCACTGCGGTGAGTTTTCCCTATTCACTATGGTGCGTTTTCATTCTTCACTGTGGTGAGTTTTCCCTCTTCACTGTGGTGAGTTTTCCCTCTTCACTGTGGTGAGTTTTCATTCTTAACTGTAGTGAGTTTTCCCTCTTCACTCCGGTGAGTTTCCTCTTCACTGCGGTGAGTTTTCGTTCTTCACTGTGGTGAGTTTTCCTTCTTCACTGTGGTGGGTTTTCCCTCTTCACTGTGGTGAGTTTTCCCTCTTCATTGTGGTGAGTTTTCCCTCTTCACTTTGGTGAGTTTTCATTCTTCACTGCGGTGAGTTTTCCCTCTTCACTCCGGTGAGTTTTCATTCTTCACTGCGGTGAGTTTTCCCTCTTCACTGTGGTGAGTTTTCATTCTTCACTGTGGTGGGTTTTCCCTCTTCACTATGGTGATTTTTCCCTCTTCACTGTGGTGAGTTTTCATTCTTCACTGTTATGAGTTTCCCCTCTTCACTCCGGTGAGTTTCCTCTTCACTGCGGTGAGTATTCCTTCTTCACTGTGGTGAGATTTTCCTCTTCACTATGGTGAGTTTTTCTTCTCCACTGCGGTTAGTTTTGATTCTTCACTGCGGTGAGTTTTCCCTCTTCACTGTGGTGAGTTTTCATTCTTCACTGTGGTGAGGTTTCCCTCTTCACTGTCGTGAGTTTTGATTCTTCACTGCGGTGAGTTTTCCCTCTTCACTTTGATGAGTTTTCATTCTTCACTGTGGTGAGTTTTCATTCTTCACTGCGGTGCGTTTTCCCTCTTCACTGTGGTGAGTTTTCATTCTTCACTGTGGTGAGTTTTCCCTCTTCAGTTTGGTGAGTTTTCCCTCTTCACTGTGGTGAGTTTTCATTCTTCACTGTGGTGAGTTTTCCCTCTTCACTGTGGTGAGTTTTCATTCTTCACTTTGGTGAGTTTTCCCTCTTCACTGTGGTGAGTTTTCCTTCTTCACTGTGGTGAGTTTTCATTCTTCACTGCGGAGAGTTTTCCCTCTTCATTCCGGTGAGTTTTCCCTCTTCACTCTGGTGAGTTTTCCCTCTTCACTGTGGTGAGTTTTCCCTCTTCACTGTGGTGAGTTTTCATTCTTCACTGTGGTTAGTTTTCCCTCTTCACTGTGGTGAGTTTTCATTCTTCACTGTGGTGAGTTTTCCCTCTTCACTGTGGTGAGTTTTCCCTCTTCACTGTGGTGAGTTTTCGTTCTTCACTGCGGTGAGATTTCCCTCTTCACTGCGGTGAGTTTTCCCTCTTCACTGTGGTGAGTCTTCATTCTTCACTGCTGTGAGTTTTGCCTCTTCACTGTGGTGAGTTTTCATTCTTCACTGTGGTGAGTTTTCCCTCTTCACTGTGGTGAGTTTTCGCTCTTCACTGTGGTGAGTTTTCATTCTTCACTGTGGTGAGTTTTCCCTCTTCACTGTGGTGTGTTTTCATTCTTCACTGTGGTGAGTTTTCCCTCTTCACTGTGGTGAGTTTTCCTTCTTCACTGTGGTGAGTTTTCATTCTTCACTGCGGTGAGTTTTCCCTCTTCATTCCGGTGAGTTTTCCCTCTTCACTCCGGTGAGTTTTCCCTCTTCACTCCGGTGTGTTTTCCCTCTTCACTCCGGTGAGTTTTCCCTCTTCACTCCGGTGTGTTTTCCCTCTTCACTCCGGTGAGTTTTCCCTCTTCACTCTGGTGAGTTTTCCATCTTCACTCCGGTGAGTTTTCCCTCTTCACTCCGGTGTGTTTTCCCTCTTCACTCCGGTGAGTTTTCCCTCTTCACTCCAGTGTGTTTTCGCTCTTCACTATGGTGAGTTTTCCCTCTTCACTTTGGTGAGTTTTCCTCTTCACTATAGTGAGTTTTTCATCTTCTCTGTGGTGAGTTTTCGCTCTTCACTGCGGTGAGATTTCCCTCTTCACTGTGGTGAGTTTTCGTTCTTCACTGCGGTGAGTTTTCCCTCTTCACTGCAGTGAGTTTTCATTCTTCACTGTGGTGAGTTTCCCTCTTCACTGTCGCGAGTTTTCCCTCTTCACTTTGGTGAGTTTTCATTCTTCACTGCGGTAAGTTTTCCCTCTTCACTCCGGTGAGTTTTCATTCTTCACTGCGGTGAGTTTTCCCTATTCACTATGGTGCGTTTTCATTCTTCACTGTGGTGAGTTTTCCCTCTTCACTGTGGTGAGTTTTCCCTCTTCACTGTGGTGAGTTTTCATTCTTAACTGTGGTGAGTTTTCTCTCTTCACTCCGGTGAGTTTCCTCTTCACTGCGGTGAGTTTTCGTTCTTCACTGTGGTGAGTTTTCCTTCTTCACTGTGGTGGGTTTTCCCTCTTCACTGTGGTGAGTTTTCCCTCTTCATTGTGGTGAGTTTTCCCTCTTCACTTTGGTGAGTTTTCATTCTTCACTGCGGTGAGTTTTCCCTCTTCACTCCGGTGAGTTTTCATTCTTCACTGCGGTGAGTTTTCCCTCTTCACTGTGGTGAGTTTTCATTCTTCACTGTGGTGGGTTTTCCCTCTTCACTATGGTGATTTTTCCCTCTTCACTGTGGTGAGTTTTCATTCTTCACTGTTATGAGTTTTCCCTCTTCACTCCGGTGAGTTTCCTCTTCACTGCGGTGAGTTTTCCTTCTTCACTGTGGTGAGATTTTCCTCTTCACTATGGTGAGTTTTTCTTCTCCACTGCGGTGAGTTTTGATTCTTCACTGCGGTGAGTTTTCCCTCTTCACTGTGGTGAGTTTTCATTCTTCACTGTGGTGAGGTTTCCCTCTTCACTGTCGTGAGTTTTGATTCTTCACTGCGGTGAGTTTTCCCTCTTCAATTTGATGAGTTTTCATTCTTCACTGTGGTGAGTTTTCATTCTTCACTGTGGTGCGTTTTCCCTCTTCACTGTGGTGAGTTTTCATTCTTCACTGTGGTGAGTTTTCCCTCTTCACTTTGGTGAGTTTTCCCTCTTCACTGTGGTGAGTTTTCATTCTTCACCGTGGTGAGTTTTCCCTCTTCACTGTGGTGAGTTTTCATTCTTCACTGTGGTGAGTTTTCCCTCTTCACTGTGGTGAGTTTTCCTTCTTCACTGTGGTGAGTTTTCATTCTTCACTGCGGTGAGTTTTCCCTCTTCATTCCGGTGATTTTTCCCTCTTCACTCCGGTGTGTTTTCCCTGTTCACTGCGGTGAGTTTTCCCTCTTCACTCTGGTGTGTTATCCCTCTTCACTGCGGTGAGTTTTCCCTCTTCACTGTGGTGAGTTTTCGTTCTTCACTGCGGTGAGATTTCCCTCTTCACTGTGGTGAGTTTTCCCTCTTCACTGTGGTGAGTTTTCCTTCTTCAATGAGGTGAGTTTTCCCTCTTCATTCCGGTGAGTTTTCCATCTTAACTGCGGTGAGTTTTCCATCTTCACTCCGGTGAGTTTTCCTTCTTCACTCCGGTGAGTTTTCCCTGTTCATTCCTTTGAGTTTTCCATCTTAACTGCGGTTAGTTTTCCATCTTCACTACGGTGAGATTTCCTTCTTCACTCCGGTGAGTTTTCCATCTTCACTGTGGTGAGTTTTCCCTCTTCACTGTGGTGAGTTTTCATTCTTCACTGTGGTGAGTTTTCCCTCTTCACTGTGGTGAGTTTTCATTCTTCACTGTGGTGAGTTTTCCCTCTTCACTGTCGTGAGTTTTGATTCTTCACTGCGGTGAGTTTTCCCTCTTCACTGTGTTGAGTTTTCATTCTTCACTGTGGTGAGTTTTCCCTCTTCACTGTGGTGAGTTTTCCCTCTTCACTGTGGTGAGTTTTCCCTCTTCACTGTGGTGAGTTTTCATTCTTCACTGTGGTGAGTTTTCCCTCTTCACTGTGGTGTGTTTTCATTCTTCACTGTGGTGAGTTTTCCCTCTTCACTGTGGTGAGTTTTCCTTCTTCACTGTGGTGAGTTTTCCCTCTTCACTGTGGTGAGTTTTCCTTCTTGACTGTCGTGAGTTTTCATTCTTCACTGCGGTGAGTTTTCCCTCTTCATTCCGGTGAGTTTTCCCTCTTCACTCCGGTGAGTTTTCCCTCTTCACTCCGGTGTGTTTTCCCCCTTCACTCCGGTGAGTTTTCCCTCTTCACTCCGGTGAGTTTTCCGTCTTCACTCTGGTGAGTTTTCCATCTTCACTACGGTGAGTTTTCCCTCTTCACTCCGGTGTGTTTTCCCTCTTCACTCCTGTGTGTTTTCGCTCTTCACTCCTGTGTGTTTTCGCTCTTCACTATGGTGAGTTTTCCCTCTTCACTATGGTGAGTTTTCCTCTTCACTATGGTGAGAATTTCTTCTCCACTGTCGTGAGTTTTTCTTCTTCACTTTGGTGAGTTTTTCTTCTTCTCTGTGGTGAGTTTTCCCTCTTCACTGTGGTGAGTTTTCATTCTTCACTGTGGTGAGTTTTCCCTCTTCACTGTCGTGAGTTTTGATTCTTCACTGCGGTGAGTTTTCCCTCTTCACTGTGTTGAGTTTTCATTCTTCACTGTGGTGAGTTTTCCCTCTTCACTGTGGTGAGTTTTCCCTCTTCACTGTGGTGAGTTTTCATTCTTCACTGTGGTGAGTTTTCCCTCTTCACTGTGGTGTGTTTTCATTCTTCACTGTGGTGAGTTTTCCCTCTTCACTGTGGTGAGTTTTCCTTCTTCACTGTGGTGAGTTTTCCCTCTTCACTGTGGTGAGTTTTCCTTCTTGACTGTCGTGAGTTTTCATTCTTCACTGCGGTGAGTTTTCCCTCTTCATTCCGGTGAGTTTTCCCTCTTCACTCCGGTGAGTTTTCCCTCTTCACTCCGGTGTGTTTTCCCCCTTCACTCCGGTGAGTTTTCCCTCTTCACTCTGGTGAGTTTTCCGTCTTCACTCTGGTGAGTTTTCCATCTTCACTACGGTGAGTTTTCCCTCTTCACTCCGGTGTGTTTTCCCTCTTCACTCCTGTGTGTTTTCGCTCTTCACTCCTGTGTGTTTTCGCTCTTCACTATGGTGAGTTTTCCTCTTCACTATGGTGAGAATTTCTTCTCCACTGTCGTGAGTTTTTCTTCTTCACTTTGGTGAGTTTTTCTTCTTCTCTGTGGTGAGTTTTCGCTCTTCACTGCGGTGAGATTTCCGTCTTCACTGTGGTGAGTTTTCGTTCTTCACTGCGGTGAGTTTTCCCTCTTCACTGCAGTGAGTTTTCATTCTTCAGTGTGGTGAGTTTTCCCTCTTCACTGTCGCGAGTTTTCCCTCTTCACTTTGGTGAGTTTTCATTCTTCACAAAGGTGAGTTTTCCCTCTTCACTGTCGCGAGTTTTCCCTCTTCACTTTGGTGAGTTTTCATTCTTCACTGCGGTGAGTTTTCCCTCTTCACTCCGGTGAGTTTTCATTCTTCACTGCGGTGAGTTTTCCCTATTCACTGTGGTGCGTTTTCATTCTTCACTGTGGTGAATTTTCCCTCTTCACTGTGGTGAGTTTTCCCTCTTCACTGTGGTGAGTTTTCATTCTTCACTGTGGTGAGTTTTCCCTCTTCACTGTGGTGTGTTTTCATTCTTCACTGTGGTGAGTTTTCCCTCTTCACTGTGGTGAGTTTTCCTTCTTCACTGTGGTGGGTTTTCCCTCTTCACTGTGGTGAGATTTCCCTCTTCACTGTGGTGAGTTTTCCCTCTTCACTGTGGTGAGTTTTCGTTCTTCACTGTGGTGAGTTTTCCCTCTTCACTTTGGTGAGTTTTCGTTCTTCACTGCGGTGAGTTTTCCCTCTTCACTCCGGTGAGTTGTCATTCTTCACTGCGGTGAGTTTTCCCTCTTCACTGTGGTGCGTTTTCATTCTTCACTGTGGTGAGATTTCCCTCTTCACTGTGGTGAGTTTTCCCTCTTCACTGTGGTGAGTTTTCATTCTTCACTGTGGTGAGTTTTCCCTCTTCACTCCGGTGAGTTTCCTCTTCACTGCGGTGAGTTTTCGTTCTTCACTGTGGTGAGTTTTCCTTCTTCACTGTGGTGAGATTTTCCTCTTCACTATGGTGAGTTTTTCTTCTCCACTGCGGTGAGTTTTGATTCTTCACTGCGTTGAGTTTTCCCTCTTCACTTTGGTGAGTTTTCATTCTTCACTGTGTTGAGTTTTCCCTCTACACTGTCGTGAGTTTTGATTCTTCACTGCGGTGAGTTTTCCCTCTTCACTTTGGTGAGTTTTCATTCTTCACTGCGGTGAGTTTTCCCTCATCGCTGTGGTGAGTTTTCATTCTTCACTGCGGTGCGTTTTCCCTCTTCACTGTGGTGAGTTTTCATTCTTCACTGTTGTGAGTTTTCCCTCTTCACTGTGGTGAGTTTTCATTCTTCACTGTGGTGAGATTTCCCTCTTCACTGTGGTGAGTTTTCCCTCTTCACTGTGGTGAGTTTTCATTCTTCACTGCGGTGCGTTTTCCCTCTTCACTGTGGTTAGTTTTCATTCTTCACTGTGGTGAGTTTTCCCTCTTCACTGTGGTGAGTTTTCCCTCTTCACTGTGGTGAGTTTTCCCTCTTCACTGTGGTGAGTTTTCATTCTTCACTGTGGTGAGTTTTCATTCTTCACTGCGGTGAGTTTTCCCTCTTCATTCCGGTGAGTTTTCCTTCTTTACTCCGGTGTGTTTTCCCTGTTCACTCCGGTGAGTTTTCCCACTTCACTCCAGTGTGTTTTCCCTCTTCACTGTGGTGAGTTTTCGTTCTTCACTGCGGTGAGATTTCCCTCTTCACTGCGGTGAGTTTTCCCTCTTCACTGTGGTGAGTTTTCCTTCTTCAATGCGGTGAATTTTCCCTCTTCATTCCGTTGAGTTTTCCATCTTAACTGCGGTGAGTTTTCCATCTTCACTCCGGTGAGTTTTCCTTCATCATTCCGTTGAGTTTTCCATCTTAACTGCGGATAGTTTTCCATCTTCACTCCGGTGAGATTTCCTTCTTCACTCCGGGGAGTTTTCCATCTTAACTGCTGTGAGATTTCCCTCTTCACTGTGGTGAGTTTTCCCTCTTCACTGTCGTGAGTTTTGATTCTTCACTGCGGTGAGTTTTCCCTCTTCACTGTGGTGAGTTTTGATTCTTCACTGCGGTGAGTTTTCCCTCTTCACTGTGGTGAGTTTTCCCTCTTCACTCCGGTCAGTTTTCCCTGTTCACTGTGGTGAGTTTTCATTCTTCACTGCGGTGAGTTTTCCCTCTTCACTGTGGTGAGTTTTCCCTCTTCACTCCGGTCAGTTTTCCCTGTTCACTGTGGTGAGTTTTCATTCTTCACTGTGGTGAGTTTTCCCTCTTCACTGTGGTGAGTTTTCCCTCTTCACTTTGGTGAGTTTTCATTCTTCACTGTGGTGAGTTTTCCCTCTTCACTGTGGAGTGTTTTCATTCTTCACTGTGGTGAGTTTTCCCTCTTCACTGTGGTGAGTTTTCCTTCTTCACTGTGGTGAGTTTTCCCTCTTCACTGTGGTGAGTTTTCCTTCTTGACTGTGGTGAGTTTTCATTCTTCACTGTGGTGAGTTTTCCCTCTTCACTGTGGAGTGTTTTCATTCTTCACTGTGGTGAGTTTTCCCTCTTCACTGCGGTGAGTTTTCCCTCTTCATTCCGGTGAGATTTCCCTCTTCACTCCGGTGAGTTTTCCCTCTTCACTCCGGTGTGTTTTCCCTCTTCACTCCGGTGAGTTTTCCCTCTTCACTCCGGTGTGTTTTCCCTCTTCACTCGGGTGAGTTTTCCCTCTTCACTCTGGTTTGTTTTCCCTCTTCACTCTGGTTTGTTTTCCCTCTTCACTCCGGTGAGTTTTCCCTCTTCACTCCGGTGTGTTTTCCCTCTTCACTCCGGTGAGTTTTCCCTCTTCACTCCTGTGTGTTTTCCCTCTTCACTGCGGTGAGTTTTCCCTCTTCACTCCGGTGTGTTTTCGCTCTTCACTCCGGTGAGTTTTCCCTCTTCACTCTGGTGTGTTTTCCCTCTTCACTCTGGTGTGTTTTCCCTCTTCACTCCGGTGAATTTTCCCTCTTCACTCCGGTGAGTTTTCCCTCTTCACTCCTGTGTGTTTTCCCTCTTCACTGCGGTGAGTTTTCCCTCTTCACTCCGGTGTGTTTTCCCTCTTCACTCCGGTGAGTTTTCCCTCTTCACTCCGGTGTGTTTTCCCTCTTCACTCCGGTGTGTTTTCCCTCTTCACTGTGGTGAGTTTTCGTTCTTCACTGCGGTGAGATTTCACTCTTCACTGTGGTGAGTTTTCCTTCTTCAATGCGGTGAGTTTTCCCTTTTCATTCCGTTGAGTTTTCCCTCTTCACTCCGGTGAGTTTTTCTTCTTCACACTGGTGTGTTTTCCCTCTTCATTCCGTTGAGTTTTCCATCTTCACTACGGTGAGTTTTCCTTCTTCACTCCGGTGAGTTTTCCCTCTTCATTCCGTTGAGTTTTTCATCTTAACTGCGGTTACTTTTCCATCTTCACTCCGGTGAGATTTCCTTCTTCAATCCGGTGAGTTTTCCATCTTTACTGCTGTGAGATTTCCCTCTTCACTGTGGTGAGTTTTCCCTCTTCACTGTCGTGAGTTTTGATTCTTCACTGCGGTGAGTTTTCCCTCTTCACTGTGGTGAGTTTTCATTCTTCACTGCGGTGAGTTTTCCCTCTTCACTGTGGTGAGTTTTCCCTCTTCACTGTGGTGAGATTTCCCTCTTCACTCCGGTCAGTTTTCCCTGTTCATTGTGGAGAGTTTTCATTCTTCACTGTGGTGAGTTTTCCCTCTTCACTGTGGTGAGTTTTCCCTCTTCACTGTGGTGAGTTTTCATTCTTCACTGTGGTGAGTTTTCCCTCTTCACTGTGGTGTGTTTTCATTCTTCACTGTGGTGAGTTTTCCCTCTTCACTGTGGTGAGTTTTCCTTCTTCACTGTGGTGAGTTTTCGTTCTTCACTGCGGTGAGTTTTCCCTCTTCATTCCGGTGAGTTTTCCCTCTTCACTCCGGTGAGTTTTCCCTCTTCACTCCGATGTGTTTTCCCTCTTCACTCCGCTGAGTTTTCCCTCTTCACTCCGGTGTGTTTTCCCTCTTCACTCCGTTGAGTTTTCCCTCTTCACTCTGGTGTGTTTTCCCTCTTCACTCCGGTGAGTTTTCCCTCTTCACTGCAGTGTGTTTTCCCTCGTCACTCCGGTGAGTTTTCCCTCTTCACTCCGGTGAGTTTTCCCTCTTCACTGCGGTGAGTTTTCCCTCTTCACTGCGGTGACTTTTCCCTCTTCACTATGGTGAGTTTTCCGTCTTCTCTATGGTGAGTTTTCCTCTTCACTATGGTGAATTTTTCTTCTCCACTGTGGTGAGTTTTTCTACTTCTCTGTGGTGAGTATTCCCTCTTCACTATGGTGAGTTTTCCCTCTTCACTATGGTGAGTTTTTCTTCTTCACTTTGGTGAGTTTTTCTTCTTCTCTGTGGTGAGTTTTCGCTCTTCACTGCGGTGAGATTTCCCTATTCACTGTGGTGAGTTTTCGTTCTTCACTGCGGTGAGTTTTCCCTCTTCACTGTGGTGAGTTTTGATTCTTCACTGCGGTGAGTTTTCCCTCTTCACTGTGGTGAGTTTTCATTCTTCACTCCGGTGACTTTTCCCTCTTCACTGTGGTGAGTTTTCATTCTTCACTGCGGTGAGCTTTCCCTCTTCACTGTGGTGAGTTTTCCCTCTTCACTGCGGTGAGTTTTCCCTCTTCACTGTGGTGAGTTTTCATTCTTCACTGTGGTGAGTTTTCCCTCTTCACTGTGGTGAGTTTTCATTCTTCGATGTGGTGAGTTTTCCCTCTTCACTGTGGTGAGTCTTAATTCTTCACTGTGGTGAGTTTTCATTCTTCACTGTGGTGAGTTTTCATTCTTCACTGTGGTGAGTTTTCCCTCTTCACTGTGGTGAGTTTTCATTCTTCACTGTGGTGAGTTTTCCTTCTTCACTCCGGTGAGTTTTCGTTCTTCACTTCGGTGAGTTTTCCATCTTCACTCCGGTGAGTTTTCCTTCTTCAATGCGGTGAGTTTTCCCTCTTCATTCCGTTGAGTTTTCCATCTTAACTGCGGTGAGTTTTCCATCTTCACTCCGGTGAGTTTTCCTTCTTCACTCCGGTGAGTTTTCCCTCTTCATTCTGTTGAGTTTTCCATCTTAACTGCGGTTAGTTTTCCATCTTCACTCCGGTGAGTTTTCCTTCTTCACTCCGGTGAGTTTTCCATCTTAACTGCTGTGAGATTTTCCTCTTCACTACGGCGAGATTTTCCCTCTTCACTGTGGTGAGTTTTTCTTCTTCACTGTGGTGTGTTTTTCTTCTTCACTGCGGTGAGTTTTCGTTCTTCACTGCGGTGAGTTTTCATTCTTCACCGTGGTGAGTTTTCCCTCTTCACTGCGGTGAGTTTTCGTTCTTCACCGCGGTGAGTTTTCCTCTTCACTGCGGTGAGTTTTCGTTCTTCACTGCGGTGAGTTTTCCCTCTTCACTGCGGTGAGTTTTCCCTCTTCTCTTTGGTGAGTTTTCCCTCTTCACTGCTGTGAGATTTTCCTCTTCACTGTGGTGAGTTTTTCTTGTTCACTGTGGTGAGTTTTTCTTCTTCACTGCGGTGAGTTTTCGTTCTTCACTGGAGTGAGTTTTCCCTCTTCACTGTGGTGAGTTTTCCCTCTTCATGTGGTGAGTTTTCGTTCCTCACTGCGGTGAGTTTTCCATCTTCACTGCGGTGAGTTTTCCCTCTTCACTGTGGTGAGTTTTCCCTCTTCACTGTGGTGAGTTTTCCCTCTTCACTGTGGTGAGATTTCCCTCTTCACTCCGGTCAGTTTTCCCTGTTCACTGTGGTGAGTTTTCATTCTTCACTGTTGTGAGTTTTCCCTCTTCAATGTGGTGAGTTTTCCCTCTTCACTGTGGTGAGTTTTCCCTCTTCACTGTGGTGAGTTTTCATTCTTCACTGTGGTGAGTTTTCCCTCTTCACTGTGGTGTGTTTTCATTCTTCACTGTGGTGAGTTTTCCCTCTTCACTGTGGTGAGTTTTCCTTCTTCACTGTGGTGAGTTTTCGTTCTTCACTGCGGTGAGTTTTCCCTCTTCATTCCGGTGAGTTTTCCCTCTTCACTCCGGTGAGTTTTCCCTCTTCACTCCGATGTGTTTTCCCTCTTCACTCCGCTGAGTTTTCCCTCTTCACTCCGGTGTGTTTTCCCTCTTCACTCCGTTGAGTTTTCCCTCTTCACTCTGGTGTGTTTTCCCTCTTCACTCCGGTGAGTTTTCCCTCTTCGCTGCAGTGTGTTTTCCCTCGTCACTCCGGTGAGTTTTCCCTCTTCACTCCGGTGAGTTTTCCCTCTTCACTGCGGTGAGTTTTCCCTCTTCACTGCGGTGACTTTTCCCTCTTCACTATGGTGAGTTTTCCGTCTTCTCTATGGTGAGTTTTCCTCTTCACTATGGTGAATTTTTCTTCTCCACTGTGGTGAGTTTTTCTACTTCTCTGTGGTGAGTATTCCCTCTTCACTCTGGTGAGTTTTCCCTCTTCACTATGGTGAGTTTTTCTTCTTCACTTTGGTGAGTTTTTCTTCTTCTCTGTGGTGAGTTTTCGCTCTTCACTGCGGTGAGATTTCCCTATTCACTGTGGTGAGTTTTCGTTCTTCACTGCGGTGAGTTTTCCCTCTTCACTGTGGTGAGTTTTGATTCTTCACTGCGGTGAGTTTTCCCTCTTCACTGTGGTGAGTTTTCATTCTTCACTCCGGTGACTTTTCCCTCTTCACTGTTGTGAGTTTTCATTCTTCACTGCGGTGAGCTTTCCCTCTTCACTGTGGTGAGTTTTCCCTCTTCACTGCGGTGAGTTTTCCCTCTTCACTGTGGTGAGTTTTCATTCTTCACTGTGGTGAGTTTTCCCTCTTCACTGTGGTGTGTTTTCATTCTTCGCTGTGGTGAGTTTTCCATCTTCACTGTGGTGAGTCTTAATTCTTCACTGTGGTGAGTTTTCATTCTTCACTGTGGTGAGTTTTCATTCTTCACTGTGGTGAGTTTTCCCTCTTCACTGTGGTGAGTTTTCCTTCTTCACTGTGGTGAGTTTTCCCTCTTCACTGTGGTGAGTTTTCATTCTTCACTGTGGTGAGTTTTCCCTCTTCACTGTGGTGAGTCTTAATTCTTCACTGTGGTGAGTTTTCATTCTTCACTGTGGTGAGTTTTCATTCTTCACTGTGGTGAGTTTTCCCTCTTCACTGTGGTGAGTTTTCATTCTTCACTCCGGTGAGTTTTCCATCTTCACTCCGGTGAGTTTTCCTTCTTCAATGCGGTGAGTTTTCCCTCTTCATTCCGTTGAGTTTTCCATCTTAACTGCGGTGAGTTTTCCATCTTCACTCCGGTGAGTTTTCCTTCTTCACTCCGGTGAGTTTTCCCTTTTCATTCTGTTGAGTTTTCCATCTGAACTGCGGTTAGTTTTCCATCTTCACTCCGGTGAGTTTTCCTTCTTCACTCCGGTGAGTTTTCCATCTTAACTGCTGTGAGATTTTCCTCTTCACTACGGCGAGATTTTCCCTCTTCACTGTGGTGAGTTTTTCTTCTTCACTGTGGTGTGTTTTTCTTCTTCACTGCGGTGAGTTTTCGTTCTTCACTGCGGTGAGTTTTCATTCTTCACCGTGGTGAGTTTTCCCTCTTCACTGCGGTGAGTTTTCGTTCTTCACCGCGGTGAGTTTTCCTCTTCACTGCGGTGAGTTTTCGATCTTCACTGCGGTGAGTTTTCCCTCTTCACTGCGGTGAGTTTTCCCTCTTCTCTTTGGTGAGTTTTCCCTCTTCACTGCTGTGAGATTTTCCTCTTCACTGTGGTGAGTTTTTCTTGTTCACTGTGGTGAGTTTTTCTTCTTCACTGCGGTGAGTTTTCGTTCTTCACTGGAGTGAGTTTTCCCTCTTCACTGTGGTGAGTTTTCCCTCTTCATGTGGTGAGTTTTCGTTCCTCACTGCGGTGAGTTTTCCATCTTCACTGCGGTGAGTTTTCCCTCTTCACTGTGGTGAGTTTTCCCTCTTCACTGCTGTGAGATTTTCCTCTTCACTATGGTGAGTTTTTCTTCTTCACTGCGGTGAGCTTCTCCTCTTCACTGTGGTGAGTTGTCCTCTTTACTTCTCTGAGAATTTTTTCTTCACTGTGGTGAGTTTTCCTTCTTCACTCCGGTGAGTTTTCGTTCTTCACTTCGGTGAGTTTTCCATCTTCACTCCGGTGAGTTTTCCTTCTTCAATGCGGTGAGTTTTCCCTCTTCATTCCGTTGAGTTTTCCATCTTAACTGCGGTGAGTTTTCCATCTTCACTCCGGTGAGTTTTCCTTCTTCACTCCGGTGAGTTTTCCCTCTTCATTCTGTTGAGTTTTCCATCTTAACTGCGGTTAGTTTTCCATCTTCACTCCGGTGAGTTTTCCTTCTTCACTCCGGTGAGTTTTCCATCTTAACTGCTGTGAGATTTTCCTCTTCACTACGGCGAGATTTTCCCTCTTCACTGTGGTGAGTTTTTCTTCTTCACTGTGGTGTGTTTTTCTTCTTCACTGCGGTGAGTTTTCGTTCTTCACTGCGGTGAGTTTTCATTCTTCACCGTGGTGAGTTTTCCCTCTTCACTGCGGTGAGTTTTCGTTCTTCACCGCGGTGAGTTTTCCTCTTCACTGCGGTGAGTTTTCGTTCTTCACTGCGGTGAGTTTTCCCTCTTCACTGCGGTGAGTTTTCCCTCTTCTCTTTGGTGAGTTTTCCCTCTTCACTGCTGTGAGATTTTCCTCTTCACTGTGGTGAGTTTTTCTTGTTCACTGTGGTGAGTTTTTCTTCTTCACTGCGGTGAGTTTTCGTTCTTCACTGGAGTGAGTTTTCCCTCTTCACTGTGGTGAGTTTTCCCTCTTCATGTGGTGAGTTTTCGTTCCTCACTGCGGTGAGTTTTCCATCTTCACTGCGGTGAGTTTTCCCTCTTCACTGTGGTGAGTTTTCCCTCTTCACTGTGGTGAGTTTTCCCTCTTCACTGTGGTGAGATTTCCCTCTTCACTCCGGTCAGTTTTCCCTGTTCACTGTGGTGAGTTTTCATTCTTCACTGTTGTGAGTTTTCCCTCTTCACTGTGGTGAGTTTTCCCTCTTCACTGTGGTGAGTTTTCCCTCTTCACTGTGGTGAGTTTTCATTCTTCACTGTGGTGAGTTTTCCCTCTTCACTGTGGTGTGTTTTCATTCTTCACTGTGGTGAGTTTTCCCTCTTCACTGTGGTGAGTTTTCCTTCTTCACTGTGGTGAGTTTTCGTTCTTCACTGCGGTGAGTTTTCCCTCTTCATTCCGGTGAGTTTTCCCTCTTCACTCCGGTGAGTTTTCCCTCTTCACTCCGATGTGTTTTCCCTCTTCACTCCGCTGAGTTTTCCCTCTTCACTCCGGTGTGTTTTCCCTCTTCACTCCGTTGAGTTTTCCCTCTTCACTCTGGTGTGTTTTCCCTCTTCACTCCGGTGAGTTTTCCCTCTTCACTGCAGTGTGTTTTCCCTCGTCACTCCGGTGAGTTTTCCCTCTTCACTCCGGTGAGTTTTCCCTCTTCACTGCGGTGAGTTTTCCCTCTTCACTGCGGTGACTTTTCCCTCTTCACTATGGTGAGTTTTCCGTCTTCTCTATGGTGAGTTTTCCTCTTCACTATGGTGAATTTTTCTTCTCCACTGTGGTGAGTTTTTCTACTTCTCTGTGGTGAGTATTCCCTCTTCACTATGGTGAGTTTTCCCTCTTCACTATGGTGAGTTTTTCTTCTTCACTTTGGTGAGTTTTTCTTCTTCTCTGTGGTGAGTTTTCGCTCTTCACTGCGGTGAGATTTCCCTATTCACTGTGGTGAGTTTTCGTTCTTCACTGCGGTGAGTTTTCCCTCTTCACTGTGGTGAGTTTTGATTCTTCACTGCGGTGAGTTTTCCCTCTTCACTGTGGTGAGTTTTCATTCTTCACTCCGGTGACTTTTCCCTCTTCACTGTTGTGAGTTTTCATTCTTCACTGCGGTGAGCTTTCCCTCTTCACTGTGGTGAGTTTTCCCTCTTCACTGCGGTGAGTTTTCCCTCTTCACTGTGGTGAGTTTTCATTCTTCACTGTGGTGAGTTTTCCCTCTTCACTGTGGTGTGTTTTCATTCTTCGCTGTGGTGAGTTTTCCCTCTTCACTGTGGTGAGTCTTAATTCTTCACTGTGGTGAGTTTTCATTCTTCACTGTGGTGAGTTTTCATTCTTCACTGTGGTGAGTTTTCCCTCTTCACTGTGGTAAGTTTTCCTTCTTCACTGTGGTGAGTTTTCCCTCTTCACTGTGGTGAGTTTTCATTCTTCACTGTGGTGAGTTTTCCCTCTTCACTGTGGTGAGTCTTAATTCTTCACTGTGGTGAGTTTTCATTCTTCACTGTGGTGAGTTTTCATTCTTCACTGTGGTGAGTTTTCCCTCTTCACTGTGGTGAGTTTTCATTCTTCACTCCGGTGAGTTTTCGTTCTTCACTTCGGTGAGTTTTCCATCTTCACTCCGGTGAGTTTTCCTTCTTCAATGCGGTGAGTTTTCCCTCTTCATTCCGTTGAGTTTTCCATCTTAACTGCGGTGAGTTTTCCATCTTCACTCCGGTGAGTTTTCCTTCTTCACTCCGGTGAGTTTTCCCTCTTCATTCTGTTGAGTTTTCCATCTGAACTGCGGTTAGTTTTCCATCTTCACTCCGGTGAGTTTTCCTTCTTCACTCCGGTGAGTTTTCCATCTTAACTGCTGTGAGATTTTCCTCTTCACTACGGCGAGATTTTCCCTCTTCACTGTGGTGAGTTTTTCTTCTTCACTGTGGTGTGTTTTTCTTCTTCACTGCGGTGAGTTTTCGTTCTTCACTGCGGTGAGTTTTCATTCTTCACCGTGGTGAGTTTTCCCTCTTCACTGCGGTGAGTTTTCGTTCTTCACCGCGGTGAGTTTTCCTCTTCACTGCGGTGAGTTTTCGTTCTTCACTGCGGTGAGTTTTCCCTCTTCACTGCGGTGAGTTTTCCCTCTTCTCTTTGGTGAGTTTTCCCTCTTCACTGCTGTGAGATTTTCCTCTTCACTGTGGTGAGTTTTTCTTGTTCACTGTGGTGAGTTTTTCTTCTTCACTGCGGTGAGTTTTCGTTCTTCACTGGAGTGAGTTTTCCCTCTTCACTGTGGTGAGTTTTCCCTCTTCATGTGGTGAGTTTTCGTTCCTCACTGCGGTGAGTTTTCCATCTTCACTGCGGTGAGTTTTCCCTCTTCACTGTGGTGAGTTTTCCCTCTTCACTGCTGTGAGATTTTCCTCTTCACTATGGTGAGTTTTTCTTCTTCACTGCGGTGAGCTTCTCCTCTTCACTGTGGTGAGTTTTCCTCTTTACTTCTCTGAGAATTTTTTCTTCACTGTGGTGAGTTTTCCATCTTCACTGCGGTGAAGTTTTCCTCTTCACTGATGTGAGTTTTCCCTCTTCGCTGTGGTGAGTTTCCTCGCTTTACATTGGTGAATTTCTCTCTTCACTGTGGTGAGTTTTCCTTCTCCATTGTGGTGAATTTTTCCACTTCACTGTCGTGAGTTTTCCCTCTTTCCTGTGGTGAGTTTCCTCGCTTTACTTTGGTGAATTTTCCTTTTTACTGTGGCGAGTTTTTCCTCTTCACTGTGGTGAAATTTCCCATTTCACTGCGATGTGCTTTTCCTCTTCAGTGTGGTGAGTTTCCCTCTCACTGCTCTGAGTTTACCCCATTTTCTGCAGTAAAATTTCCCTCTTCACTGCAATGAGTGTTCCTGCTTCACTGAGGTGAGATTTTTCTCTTCACTGAGGTGAGATTTTCCTATTCTCTCTGGTCAGTTTTTCCTCTTCACTGCGGTGAGATTTCCCTCTTCACCGCTGCGAATTTTCCTTCTTCACTGCAGTGACATTTTCCTCTTCACTGCGATGAGTTTTCCTTCTTCATTACCATGAGTTTTCAGTATTTCCTGTGTTGAGATGTTCCCTTTTCACTGTGGTGAAATTTCCGTATTCACTGTGATGAATTTTCCCTCTTCACTGCGGTGAATTTTCCCTCTTTACTGCAGTGAATTTTCCCTCTTCACTGTGGTGAGTTTTCCCTCTTCACTGCGATGTGATTTCCCTCTTCACTGTGGTGAGTTTTTCTTCTTCACTATGGTTAGATTTTCCCTCTTCACTGCAGGGAGCTTCTCCTCTTCACTACTGTGTGTTTTTCCTCTTCACTGTGATGAGATTTCCCTCTTCACTGTGATGAGATTTCCCTCTTCACTGTGATGAGATTTCCCTCTTCACTGCAGTGAGTTTTCCTTCTTCATTGAGGTGAGTTGTTCCTCTTCACTGCAGTGAGTTTTCCTTCTTCATTGAGGTGAGTTGTTCCTCTTCACTGCAATGAGTTTTTGCTCTGCACCGTGGTGAATTTTCCCTCTTCACTGTGATGAAGCCTTTTCTTCTTTACTCCATTGAAGTTTTCCTCTTCACTGCGGTGAGTTTTCCTTCTTCACTGCTGTGAGTTTTCCCTCTTCATTGAGGCGAGTTGTTCCTCTTCTCTGCGATGAGATTTCGCTCTTCACTGTGATGAGGTTTCCCTCTTCACTATGAAGATCTTTTCCTCTTCACAGCGATGAGTTTTCGCTCTTCATTGCGGTGAGTTTTTCTTCTTTACTGAGGTGAATTTTCCTTCTTCACTGCAGTGAGTTACACGTGTTAACTGCAGTGAGTGTTCCGGCTTTACTGTGGTGAGTTTCCCCTCTTCACTGTGGTAAATTTTCCCCTTCACTGAGGTGAGATTTTCCTCTTCAATGCGGTGAGTTTGCCATCTTCGCTGCGGTGAGTTTTTCCTCTAAGCTGAGATGAATTTCTCCTCTTCACTGCGCTGAAATATTCCCCTTCACTAAGGTGAGTTTTTCCTCTTCACTGCGGTGAGTTTTCCACTTCACTTCTGTGAGATGCTCCTCTTCACTATGGTGAGATTTCCCTCTTCACTGCGATGAGTTCTACCTCTTCAATGCAGTAATTTTTCCGCCTTCACTGTGGTGAATTTTTCCTCATCACTGTGATGGATTTTCCCCTTCACTGTGGTAAATTTTTCCTCTTCTCTTCGGTGCGATTTTCCTCTTTTCTGCGGTGAATTTTCCTTCTTAACTGCAATGAGTTTCCCTGCTTTACTGTGGTGACTTTTCCATCTTCACTGTGGTGAATATTTCCCCTTCACTGTAGTGAGATTTTCCTCTTCGCTGCGGTAAGTTTTACCTCTTCACTGTGATGAAGTCTTTTCTTCAATGCGGTGAGTTTACCATCGTCACTGCGGTGAGTTTTTGCTCTTCACTGCGGTGAGTTTTTCCTCTTCACTGCGATGAGTTTTTCCTCTTCACTGCGATGAGTTTTTCCTCTTCACTGCGATGAGTTTTTCCTCTTCACTGCGGTGAGTTTTCCTTCTTCACTGCGGTGAGTTTTTCCTCTTCACTGCAGTGAGTTTTTCCTCTTCACTGCGATGAGTTTTTCCTCTTCACTGCGATGAGTTTTTCCTATTCACTGCGATGAGTTTTTCCTCTTCACTGCGGTGAGTTTTTCCTCTTCACTGCGGTGAGATTTTCCTCTTCACTGCGGTGAGTTTTTCCTCTTCACTGCAGTGAGTTTTTCCTCTTCACTGCGATGAGTTTTTCTTCTTCACTGCGGTGAGTTTTTCCTCTTCACTGCGATGAGTTTTTCCTCTTCACTGCGATGAGTTTTTCCTCTTCACTGCGATGAGTTTTTCCTCTTCACTGCGATGAGTTTTTCCTCTTCACTGCGATGAGTTTTCGCTCTTCGCTGCGTTGAGATTTTCCTCTTCGCTGCGGTGAGTTTTTCCTCTTCACTGCGGTGAGTTTTTCCTCTTCACTGCGATGAGTTTTTCCTCTTCACTGCGATGAGTTTTTCCTCTTCACTGCGATGAGTTTTTCCTCTTCACTGCGATGAGTTTTTCCTCTTCACTGCGATGAGTTTTTCCTCTTCACTGCGATGATTTTCTCCTCTTCACTGCGATGAGTTTCTCCTCTTCACTGCAGTGATTTTTCTTTCTTCACTGGGGTGAGTTTTTCCTCTTTACTGCAGTGAGTTTTCCTTCTTTACTGAGGTGAGTTTCTCCTCTTTACTGCAGTGAGTTTTCCCTCTTCACTGCAATGAGTTTTTCCTCTTTACGGCAGTGACTTTTCCCTCTTCACTGCGGTGAGCATTTCCTCTTTACTGCAGTGAATTTTCCTTCTTCACTGTGTTGAGTTTCTCCTCTTCACTGTGATGAGTTTCTCCTCTTCACTGTGATGAGTTTCTCCTGTTCACTGTGATGAGTTTCTCCTGTTCACTGTGATGAGTTTCTCCTGTTCACTGTGTTGAGTTTCTCCTCTTCACTGTGATGAGTTTCTCCTCTTCACTGTGATGAGTTTCTCCTGTTCACTGTGATGAGTTTCTCCTCTTTACTGTGATGAGTTTCTCCTCTTCACTGTGTTGAGTTTCTCCTGTTCACTGTGTTGAGTTTCTCCTCTTCACTGTGATGAGTTTCTCCTCTTCACTGTGATGAGTTTCTCCTCTTCACTGTGATGAGTTTCTCCTGTTCACTGTGTTGAGTTTCTCCTCTTCACTGTGATGAGTTTCTCCTCTTCACTGTGATGAGTTTCTCCTGTTCACTGTGATGAGTTTCTCCTGTTCACTGTGATGAGTTTCTCCTCTTTACTGTGATGAGTTTCTCCTCTTTACTGTGATGAGTTTCTCCTCTTCACTGTGTTGAGTTTCTCCTCTTTACTGTGATGAGTTTCTCCTCTTCACTGTGATGAGTTTCTCCTCTTCACTGTGTTGAGTTTCTCCTGTTCACTGTGATGAGTTTCTCCTCTTCACTGTGTTGAGTTTCTCCTGTTCACTGTGATGAGTTTCTCCTGTTCACTGTGATGAGTTTCTCCTCTTTACTGTGATGAGTTTCTCCTCTTCACTGTGTTGAGTTTCTCCTCTTCACTGCGATGAGTTTCTCCTCTTCACTGTGTTGAGTTTCTCCTCTTCACTGTGATGAGTTTCTCCTCTTCACTGTGTTGAGTTTCTCCTCTTCACTGTGATGAGTTTCTCCTCTTCACTGTGTTGAGTTTCTCCTCTTCACTGTGATGAGTTTCTCCTCTTCACTGTGTTGAGTTTCTCCTCTTCACTGCGATGAGTTTCTCCTCTTCACTGCGATGAGTTTCTCCTCTTCACTGTGATGAGTTTCTCCTCTTCACTGTGATGAGTTTCTCCTCTTCACTGTGTTGAGTTTCTCCTGTTCACTGTGATGAGTTTCTCCTCTTTACTGTGATGAGTTTCTCCTCTTCACTGTGTTGAGTTTCTCCTCTTCACTGCGATGAGTTTCTCCTCTTCACTGTGTTGAGTTTCTCCTCTTCACTGTGATGAGTTTCTCCTCTTCACTGTGATGAGTTTCTCCTCTTCACTGTGTTGAGTTTCTCCTCTTCACTGTGATGAGATTCTCCTCTTCACTGTGTTGAGTTTCTCCTCTTCACTGTGATGAGTTTCTCCTCTTCACTGCGATGAGTTTCTCCTCTTCACTGCGATGAGTTTCTCCTCTTCACTGTGATGAGTTTCTCCTCTTCACTGTGATGAGTTTCTCCTCTTCACTGTGATGAGTTTCTCCTCTTCACTGTGTTGAGTTTCTCCTCTTCACTGTGATGAGTTTCTCCTCTTCACTGTGTTGAGTTTCTCCTCTTCACTGCGATGAGTTTCTCCTCTTCACTGTGATCAGTTTCTCCTCTTCACTGTGTTGAGTTTCTCCTCTTCACTGTGATGAGTTTCTCCTCTTCACTGTGTTGAGTTTCTCCTCTTCACTGTGATGAGTTTCTCCTCTTCACTGTGATGAGTTTCTCCTCTTCACTGTGTTGAGTTTCTCCTCTTCACTGTGATGAGTTTCTCCTCTTCACTGCGATGAGTTTCTCCTCTTCATTGTGATGAGTTTCTCCTCTTCACTGTGATGAGTTTCTCCTCTTCACTGTGATGAGTTTCTCCTCTTCACTGTGTTGAGTTTCTCCTCTTCACTGTGATGAGTTTCTCCTCTTCACTGTGTTGAGTTTCTCCTCTTCACTGCGATGAGTTTCTCCTCTTCACTGTGATCAGTTTCTCCTCTTCACTGTGTTGAGTTTCTCCTCTTCACTGTGATGAGTTTCTCCTCTTCACTGTGATGAGTTTCTCCTCTTCACTGTGTTGAGTTTCTCCTCTTCACTGTGATGAGTTTCTCCTCTTCACTGCGATGAGTTTCTCCTCTTCACTGCGATGAGTTTCTCCTCTTCACTGTGTTGAGTTTCTCCTCTTCACTGTGATGAGTTTCTCCTCTTCACTGTGATGAGTTTCTCCTCTTCACTGTGTTGAGTTTCTCCTCTTCACTGTGTTGAGTTTCTCCTCTTCACTGTGTTGAGTTTCTCCTCTTCACTGTGTTGAGTTTCTCCTGTTCACTGTGATGAGTTTCTCCTCTTTACTGTGATGAGTTTCTCCTCTTCACTGTGTTGAGTTTCTCCTGTTCACTGCGATGAGTTTCTCCTCTTCACTGTGTTGAGTTTCTCCTCTTCACTGTGTTGAGTTTCTCCTGTTCACTGTGATGAGTTTCTCCTCTTTACTGTGATGAGTTTCTCCTCTTCACTGTGTTGAGTTTCTCCTGTTCACTGTGATGAGTTTCTCCTCTTCACTGCGATGAGTTTCTCCTCTTTACTGTGTTGAGTTTCTCCTGTTCACTGCGATGAGTTTCTCCTCTTCACTGTGTTGAGTTTCTCCTCTTCACTGTGATGAGTTTCTCCTCTTTACTGTGTTGAGTTTCTCCTCTTCACTGTGTTGAGTTTCTCCTCTTCACTGTGATGAGTTTCTCCTCTTCACTGTGTTGAGTTTCTCCTCTTCACTGTGTTGAGTTTCTCCTCTTCACTGTGATGAGTTTCTCCTCTTCAATGCGATGAGTTTCTCCTCTTCACTGTGTTGAGTTTCTCCTCTTTACTGTGATGAGTTTCTCCTCTTCACTGTGATGAGTTGCTCCTCTTTACTGTGGTGAGTTTCTCCTCTTCACTGTGATGAGTTTCTCCTCTTCACTGCGATGAGTTTCTCCTCTTCACTGTGTTGAGTTTCTCCTCTTTACTGCGATGAGTTTCTCCTCTTCACTGCGATGAGTTTCTCCTCTTCACTGTGGTGAGTTTCTCCTCTTCACTGTGATGAGTTTCTCCTCTTCACTGTGATGAGTTTCTCCTCTTTACTGTGGTGAGTTTCTCCTCTTCACTGTGATGAGTTTCTCCTCTTCACTGCGATGAGTTTCTCCTCTTCACTGTGTTGAGTTTCTCCTCTTTACTGCGATGAGTTTCTCCTCTTTACTGCGATGAGTTTCTCCTCTTTACTGTGTTGAGTTTCTCCTCTTTACTGTGATGAGTTTCTCCTCTTCACTGTGTTGAGTTTCTCCTGTTCACTGTGATGAGTTTCTCCTCTTCACTGTGTTGAGTTTCTCCTCTTCACTGCGATGAGTTTCTCCTCTTCACTGTGTTGAGTTTCTCCTCTTCACTGTGATGAGTTTCTCCTCTTCACTGCGATGAGTTTCTCCTGTTCACTGTGATGAGTTTCTCCTCTTCACTGCGATGAGTTTCTCCTCTTCACTGTGTTGAGTTTCTCCTCTTCACTTTGATGAGTTTCTCCTCTTCACTGCGATGAGTTTCTCCTCTTCACTGTGTTGAGTTTCTCCTCTTCACTGCGATGAGTTTCTCCTCTTCACTGTGTTGAGTTTCTCCTCTTCACTGCGATGAGTTTCTCCTCTTCACTGTGTTGAGTTTCTCCTCTTCACTGTGTTGAGTTTCTCCTCTTCACTGTGATCAGTTTCTACTCTTCACTGCAATGAGTTTCTCCTCTTCACTGTGTTGAGTATCTCCTCTTCACTGTGTTGAGTTTCTCCTCTTTACTGTGATGAGTTTCTCCTCTTCACTGCGATGAGTTTCTCCTCTTCACTGTGATGAGTTTCTCCTCTTTACTGTGTTGAGTTTCTCCTCTTCACTGTGATGAGTTTCTCCTCTTCACTGCGATGAGTTTTCCCTCTTCACTCCGGTGTGTTTTCCCTCTTC
Organism: Heptranchias perlo; assembly: GCF_035084215.1. NCBI lineage: Eukaryota > Metazoa > Chordata > Chondrichthyes > Hexanchiformes > Hexanchidae > Heptranchias > Heptranchias perlo. The sequence continues at coordinate 49,310,359 of NC_090343.1, read as the reverse complement.
ACTCCGGTGAGTTTTCCCTCTTCACTCTGGTGTGTTTTCCCTCTTCACTCCGGTGTGTTTTCCCTCTTCACTCCGGTGAGTTTTCCCTCTTCACTCCGGTGAGTTTTCCCTCTTCACTCCTGTGTGTTTTCCCTCTTCACTGCGGTGAGTTTTCCTCTTCACTATGGTGAATTTTTCTTCTCCACTGTGGTGAGTTTTTCTTCTTCTCTGTGGTGAGTATTCCCTCTTCACTATGGTGAGATTTCCCTCTTCACTATGGTGAGTTTTTCTTCTTCACTTTGGTGAGTTTTTCTTCTTCTCTGTGGTGAGTTTTCGCTCTTCACTGCGGTGAGATTTCCCTATTCACTGTGGTGAGTTTTCGTTCTTCCCTGCGGTGAGTTTTCCCTCTTCACTGTGGTGAGTTTTCATTCTTCACTGCGGTTAGTTTTCCCTCTTCACTGTGGTGAGTTTTCATTCTTCACTGCGGTGAGCTTTCCCTCTTCACTGTGGTGAGTTTTCCCTCTTCACTGTGGTGAGTTTTCCCTCTTCACTGTGGTGAGTTTTCATTCTTCACTGTGGTGAGTTTTCCCTCTTCACTGTGGTGAGTTTTCATTCTTCACTGCGGTGAGTTTTCCCTCTTCACTGTGGTGAGTTTTCATTCTTCGCTGTGGTGAGTTTTCCCTCTTCACTGTGGTGAGTCTTCATTCTTCACTGTGGTGAGTTTTCATTCTTCACTGTGGTGAGTTTTCATTCTTCACTGTGGTGAGTTTTCCTTCTTCACTCCGGTGAGTTTTCGTTCTTCACTTCGGTGAGTTTTCCATCTTCACTTCTGTGAGTTTTCCTTCTTCAATGCGGTGAGTTTTCCCTCTTCATTCCGGTGAGTTTTCCATCTTAACTGCGGTGAGTTTTCCATCTTCACCCCGGTGAGTTTTCCTTCTTCACTCCGGTGAGTTTTCCATCTTAACTGCTGTGAGATTTTCCTCTTCACTACGGCGAGATTTTCCCTCTTCACTGTGGTGAGTTTTTCTTCTTCACTGTGGTGTGTTTTTCTTCTTCACTGCGGTGAGTTTTTGTTCTTCACTGCGGTGAGTTTTCGTTGTTCACTGCGGTGAGTTTTCGTTTTTCCCCGTGGTGAGTTTTCCCTCTTCACTGCGGTGAGTTTTCGTTCTTCACCGCGGTGAGTTTTCCTCTTCACTGCGGTGAGTTTTCGTTCTTCACTGCGGTGAGTTTTCGTTGTTCACTGCGGTGAGTTTTCGTTTTTCCCCGTGGTGAGTTTTCCTCTTCACTGTGGTGAGTTTTCCCTCCTCACTGCGCGAGTTTTCCCTCTTCACTGCGGTGAGTTTTCCCTCTTCACTATGGTGAGTTTTCCCTCTTCTCTTTGGTGAGTTTTCCCTCTTCACTGCTGTGAGATTTTCCTCTTCACTGTGGTGAGTTTTTCTTCTTCACTGTGGTGAGTTTTCCCTCTTCACTGCGGTGAGTTTTCCCTCTTCACTCCGGTGTGTTTTCCCTCTTCACTGCGGTGAGTTTTCCCTCTTCACTGCGGTGAGTTTTCCCTCTTCACTCCGGTGTGTTTTCCCTCTTCACTGCGGTGAGTTTTCCCTCTTCACTGCGGTGAGTTTTCCCTCTTCACTGCGGTGAGTTTTCCCTCTTCACTGCGGTGAGTTTTCCCTCTTCACTGCGGTGAGTTTTCCCTCTTCACTGCGCGAGTTTTCCCTCTTCACTGCGGTGAGTTTTCCCTCTTCACTATGGTGAGTTTTCCCTCTTCTCTTTGGTGAGTTTTCCCTCTTCACTGCTGTGAGATTTTCCTCTTCACTGTGGTGAGTTTTTCTTCTTCACTGTGGTGAGTTTTTCTTCTTCACTGCGGTGAGTTTTCGTTCTTCACTGGAGTGAGTTTTCCCTCTTCACTGTGGTGAGTTTTCCCTCTTCATGTGGTGAGTTTTCGTTCTTCACTGCGGTGAGTTTTCCATCTTCACTGCGGTGAGTTTTCCCTCTTCACTGTGGTGAGTTTTCCCTCTTCACTGCTGTGAGATTTTCCTCTTCACTATGGTGAGTTTTTCTTCTTCACTGCGGTGAGCTTCTCCTCTTCACTGTGGTGAGTTTTCCTCTTTACTGCTCTGAGAATTTTTTATTCACTGTGGTGAGTTTTCCATCTTCACTGCGGTGAAGTTTTCCTCTTCACTGATGTGAGTTTTCCCTCTTCGCTGTGGTGAGTTTCCTTGCTTTACATTGGTGAATTTCTCTCTTCACTGTGGTGAGTTTTCCTTCTCCATTGTGGTGAATTTTTCCACTTCACTGTCGTGAGTTTTCCCTCTTTCCTGTGGTGAGTTTCCTCGCTTTACTTTGGTGAATTTTCCTTTTTACTGTGGCGAGTTTTTCCTCTTCACTGTGGTGAAATTTCCCATTTCACTGCGATGTGCTTTTCCTCTTCAGTGTGGTGAGTTTCCTTCTCACTGCTCTGAGTTTACCCCATTTTCTGCAGTAAAATTTCCCTCTTCACTGCAATGAGTGTTCCTGCTTCACTGAGGTGAGATTTTTCTCTTCACTGAGGTGAGATTTTCCTATTCTCTCTGGTCAGTTTTTCCTCTTCACTGCGGTGAGATTTCCCTCTTCACCGCTGCGAATTTTCCTTCTTCACTGCAGTGACATTTTCCTCTTCACTGCGATGAGTTTTCCTTCTTCATTACCATGAGTTTTCAGTATTTCCTGTGTTGAGATGTTCCCTTTTCACTGTGGTGAAATTTCCGTATTCACTGTGATGAATTTTCCCTCTTCACTGCGGTGAATTTTCCCTCTTTACTGCAGTGAATTTTCCCTCTTCACTGTGGTGAGTTTTCCCTCTTCACTGCGATGTGATTTCCCTCTTCACTGTGGTGAGTTTTTCTTCTTCACTATGGTTAGATTTTCCCTCTTCACTGCAGGGAGCTTCTCCTCTTCACTGCTGTGTGTTTTTCCTCTTCACTGTGATGAGATTTCCCTCTTCACTGTGATGAGATTTCCCTCTTCACTGTGATGAGATTTCCCTCTTCACTGCAGTGAGTTTTCCTTCTTCATTGAGGTGAGTTGTTCCTCTTCACTGCAGTGAGTTTTCCTTCTTCATTGAGGTGAGTTGTTCCTCTTCACTGCAATGAGTTTTTGCTCTGCACCGTGGTGAATTTTCCCTCTTCACTGTGATGAAGCCTTTTCTTCTTTACTCCATTGAAGTTTTCCTCTTCACTGCGGTGAGTTTTCCTTCTTCACTGCTGTGAGTTTTCCCTCTTCATTGAGGCGAGTTGTTCCTCTTCTCTGCGATGAGATTTCGCTCTTCACTGTGATGAGGTTTCCCTCTTCACTATGAAGATCTTTTCCTCTTCACAGCGATGAGTTTTCGCTCTTCATTGCGGTGAGTTTTTCTTCTTTACTGAGGTGAATTTTCCTTCTTCACTGCAGTGAGTTACACATGTTAACTGCAGTGAGTGTTCCGGCTTTACTGTGGTAAGTTTCCCCTCTTCACTGTGGTAAATTTTCCCCTTCACTGAGGTGAGATATTCCTCTTCAATGCGGTGAGTTTGCCATCTTCGCTGCGGTGAGTTTTTCCTCTAAGCTGAGATGAATTTCTCCTCTTCACTGCGCTGAAATATTCCCCTTCACTAAGGTGAGTTTTTCCTCTTCACTGCGGTGAGTTTTCCACTTCACTTCTGTGAGATGCTCCTCTTCACTATGGTGAGATTTCCCTCTTCACTGCGATGAGTTTTACCTCTTCCATGCAGTAATTTTTCCGCCTTCACTGTGGTGAATTTTTCCTCATCACTGTGATGGATTTTCCCCTTCACTGTGGTAAATTTTTCCTCTTCTCTTCGGTGCGATTTTCCTCTTTTCTGCGGTGAATTTTCCTTCTTAACTGCAATGAGTTTCCCTGCTTTACTGTGGTGACTTTTCCATCTTCACTGTGGTGAATATTTCCCCTTCACTGTAGTGAGATTTTCCTCTTCGCTGCGGTAAGTTTTACCTCTTCACTGTGATGAAGTCTTTTCTTCAATGCGGTGAGTTTACCATCGTCACTGCGGTGAGTTTTTGCTCTTCACTGTGGTGAATTTTCCCTCTTCACTATGATGAAGTCTTTTCTTCTTCACTGCAGTGAGTTTTCCTTCTTCACTGCGGTGAGTTTTTCCTCTTCACTGCGGTGAGTTTTTCCTCTTCACTGCGATGAGTTTTTCCTCTTCACTGCGATGAGTTTTTCCTCTTCACTGCGGTGAGATTTTCCTCTTCACTGCGGTGAGTTTTTCCTCTTCACTGCGATGAGTTTTTCCTCTTCACTGCGATGAGTTTTTCCTCTTCACTGCGATGAGTTTTTCCTCTTCACTGCAGTGAGTTTTCCCTCTTCACTGCGGTGAGTTTTTCCTCTTTACTGCAGTGAATTTTCCTTCTTCACTGTGTTGAGTTTCTCCTCTTCACTGTGATGAGTTTCTCCTCTTCACTGTGATGAGTTTCTCCTCTTCACTGTGATGAGTTTCTCCTCTTCACTGTGATGAGTTTCTCCTCTTCACTGCGATGAGTTTCTCCTCTTCACTGTGTTGAGTTTCTCCTCTTCACTGTGATGAGTTTCTCCTCTTTACTGTGATGAGTTTCTCCTCTTCACTGTGATGAGTTTCTCCTCTTCACTGTGATGAGTTTCTCCTCTTCACTGTGCTGAGATTCTCCTCTTCACTGCGATGAGTTTCTACTCTTCACTGCGATGAGTTTCTCCTCTTTACTATGATGAGTTTCTCCTCTTCACTGCGATGAGTTTCTACTCTTCACTGCGATGAGTTTCTCCTCTTCACTGTGTTGAGTTTCTCCTCTTCACTGTGATGAGTTTCTCCTCTTTACTGTGTTGAGTTTCTCCTCTTCACTGTGTTGAGTTTCTCCTCTTTACTGTGATGAGTTTCTCCTCTTCACTGTGTTGAGTTTCTCCTCTTCACTGCGATGAGTTTCTCCTCTTCACTGTGTTGAGTTTCTCCTCTTCACTATGTTGATTTTCTCCTCTTCACTGCGATGAGTTTCTCCTCTTCACTGCGATGAGTTTCTCCTCTTCACTGCGATGAGTTTCTCCTCTTCACTATGTTGAGATTCTCCTCTTCACTGCGATGAGTTTCTCCTCTTCACTGTGATGAGTTTCTCCTCTTCACTGCGATGAGTTTCTCCTCTTCACTGCGATGAGTTTCTCCTCTTCACTGTGATGAGTTTCTCCTCTTCACTGCGATGAGTTTCTCCTCTTCACTGTGATCAGTTTCTCCTCTTCACTGCGATGAGTTTCTCCTCTTCACTGTGATGAGTTTCTCCTCTTCACTGTGTTGAGTTTCTCCTCTTCACTGTGATGAGTTTCTCCTCTTCACTGCGATGAGTTTCTCCTCTTCACTGCGATGAGTTTCTCCTCATTACTGTGTTGAGTTTCTCCTCTTCACTGTGTTGAGTTTCTCCTCATCAGTGTGATGAGTTTCTCCTCTTCACTGCAATGAGTTTCTCCTCTTCACTGTGTTGAGTTTCTCCTCTTTACTGTGTTGAGTTTCTCCTCTTCACTGTGTTGAGTTTCTCCTCTTCACTGTGATGAGTTTCTCCTCATTACTGTGTTGAGTTTCTCCACTTCACTGTGTTGAGTTTCTCCTCATCAGTGTGATGAGTTTCTCCTCTTCACTGCGATGAGTTTCTCCTCTTCACTGCGATGAGTTTCTCCTCTTCACTGTGATGAGTTTCTCCTCTTCACTGTGATGAGTTTCTCCTCTTCACTGTGTTGAGTTTCTCCTGTTCACTGTGATGAGTTTCTCCTCTTTACTGTAATGAGTTTCTCCTCTTCACTGTGATGAGTTTCTCCTCTTCACTGCGATGAGTTTCTCCTCTTCACTGTGATGAGTTTCTCCTCTTCACTGTGATGAGTTTCTCCTCTTCACTGTGATGAGTTTCTCCTCTTCACTGTGATGAGTTTCTCCTCTTTACTGTGTTGAGTTTCTCCTCTTCACTGTGATGATTTTCTCCTCTTCACTGTGTTGAGTTTCTCCTCTTCACTGTGTTCAGTTTCTCCTCTTCACTGTGATCAGTTTCTACTCTTCACTGCGATGAGTTTCTCCTCTTCACTGTGTTGAGTTTCTCCTCTTCACTGTGATCAGTTTCTCCTCTTCACTGTGATGAGTTTCTCCTCTTCACTGTGTTGAGTTTCTCCTCTTTACTGTGATGAGTTTCTCCTCTTCACTGCGATGAGTTTCTCCTCTTTACTGTGATGAGTTTCTCCTCTTCACTGTGTTGAGTTTCTCCTCTTTACTGTGTTGAGTTTCTCCTCTTCACTGTGTTGAGTTTCTCCTCTTTACTGTGATGAGTTTCTCCTCTTCACTGTGATGAGTTTCTCCTCTTCACTGCGATGAGTTTCTCCTCTTTACTGTGTTGAGTTTCTCCTCTTTACTGTGATGAGTTTCTCCTCTTCACTGCGATGAGTTTCTCCTCTTCACTGTGTTGAGTTTCTCCTCTTCACTGTGTTGAGTTTCTCCTCTTTACTGTGTTGAGTTTCTCCTCTTCACTGCGATGAGTTTCTCCTCTTCACTGTGTTGAGTTTCTCCTCTTCACTGTGATGAGTTTCTCCTCTTTACTGTGTTGAGTTTCTCCTCTTCACTGCGATGAGTTTCTCCTCTTCACTGTGATGAGTTTCTCCTCTTTACTGTGTTGAGTTTCTCCTCTTCACTGTGATGAGTTTCTCCTCTTCACTGCGATGAGTTTCTCCTCTTTACTGTGTTGAGTTTCTCCTCTTCACTGCGATGAGCTTCTCCTCTTTACTGTGTTGAGTTTCTCCTCTTCACTGCGATGAGTTTCTCCTCTTTACTGTGATGAGTTTCTCCTCTTCACTGCGATGAGTTTCTCCTCTTCACTGTGTTGAGTTTCTCCTCTTCACTGTGATCAGTTTCTCCTCTTCACTGTGATGAGTTTCTCCTCTTTACTGTTTTGAGTTTCTCCTCTTTACTGTGATGAGATTCTCCTCTTCACTGTGATGAGTTTCTCCTCTTCACTGCGATGAGTTTCTCCTCTTAACTGTGTTGAGTTTCTCCTCTTCACTGTGATGAGTTTCTCCTCTTCACTGCGATGAGTTTCTCCTCTTTACTGTGTTGAGTTTCTCCTCTTCACTGCGATGAGTTTCTCCTCTTCACTGTGTTGAGTTTCTCCTCTTCACTGTGATGAGTTTCTCCTCTTCACTGCGATGAGTTTCTCCTCTTTACTGTGTTGAGTTTCTCCTCTTCACTGTGATGAGTTTCTCCTCTTTACTGTGTTGAGTTTCTCCTCTTCACTGTGTTGAGTTTCTCCTCTTCACTGCGATGAGTTTCTCCTCTTTACTGTGTTGAGTTTCTCCTCTTCACTGCGATGAGTTTCTCCTCTTTACTGTGTTGACTTTCTCCTCTTTACTGTGATGAGTTTCTCCTCTTCACTGCGATGAGTTTCTCCTCTTCACTGTGATGAGTTTCTCATCTTCACTGCGATGAGTTTCTCCTCTTCACTGTGTTGAGTTTCTCCTCTTCACTGCGATGAGTTTCTCCTCTTTACTGTGATGAGTTTCTCCTCTTCACTGTGTTGAGTTTCTCCTCTTCACTATGTTGATTTTCTCCTCTTCACTGCGATGAGTTTCTCCTCTTCACTGCGATGAGTTTCTCCTCTTCACTGCGATGAGTTTCTCCTCTTCACTATGTTGAGATTCTCCTCTTCACTGCGATGAGTTTCTCCTCTTCACTGTGATGAGTTTCTCCTCTTCACTGCGATGAGTTTCTCCTCTTCACTGCGATGAGTTTCTCCTCTTCACTGTGATGAGTTTCTCCTCTTCACTGCGATGAGTTTCTCCTCTTCACTGTGATCAGTTTCTCCTCTTCACTGCGATGAGTTTCTCCTCTTCACTGTGATGAGTTTCTCCTCTTCACTGTGTTGAGTTTCTCCTCTTCACTGTGTTCAGTTTCTCCTCTTCACTGTGATCAGTTTCTACTCTTCACTGCGATGAGTTTCTCCTCTTCACTGTGTTGAGTTTCTCCTCTTCACTGTGATCAGTTTCTCCTCTTCACTGTGATGAGTTTCTCCTCTTCACTGTGTTGAGTTTCTCCTCTTTACTGTGATGAGTTTCTCCTCTTCACTGCGATGAGTTTCTCCTCTTTACTGTGATGAGTTTCTCCTCTTCACTGTGTTGAGTTTCTCCTCTTTACTGTGTTGAGTTTCTCCTCTTCACTGTGTTGAGTTTCTCCTCTTTACTGTGATGAGTTTCTCCTCTTCACTGTGATGAGTTTCTCCTCTTCACTGCGATGAGTTTCTCCTCTTTACTGTGTTGAGTTTCTCCTCTTTACTGTGATGAGTTTCTCCTCTTCACTGCGATGAGTTTCTCCTCTTCACTGTGTTGAGTTTCTCCTCTTCACTGTGTTGAGTTTCTCCTCTTTACTGTGTTGAGTTTCTCCTCTTCACTGCGATGAGTTTCTCCTCTTCACTGTGTTGAGTTTCTCCTCTTCACTGTGATGAGTTTCTCCTCTTTACTGTGTTGAGTTTCTCCTCTTCACTGCGATGAGTTTCTCCTCTTCACTGTGATGAGTTTCTCCTCTTTACTGTGTTGAGTTTCTCCTCTTCACTGTGATGAGTTTCTCCTCTTCACTGCGATGAGTTTCTCCTCTTTACTGTGTTGAGTTTCTCCTCTTCACTGCGATGAGCTTCTCCTCTTTACTGTGTTGAGTTTCTCCTCTTCACTGCGATGAGTTTCTCCTCTTTACTGTGATGAGTTTCTCCTCTTCACTGCGATGAGTTTCTCCTCTTCACTGTGTTGAGTTTCTCCTCTTCACTGTGATCAGTTTCTCCTCTTCACTGCGATGAGTTTCTCCTCTTTACTGTGTTGAGTTTCTCCTCTTCACTGTGATGAGTTTCTCCTCTTTACTGTGTTGAGTTTCTCCTCTTTACTGTGATGAGATTCTCCTCTTCACTGTGATGAGTTTCTCCTCTTCACTGCGATGAGTTTCTCCTCTTAACTGTGTTGAGTTTCTCCTCTTCACTATGATGAGTTTCTCCTCTTCACTGCGATGAGTTTCTCCTCTTTACTGTGTTGAGTTTCTCCTCTTCACTGCGATGAGTTTCTCCTCTTCACTGTGTTGAGTTTCTCCTCTTCACTGTGATGAGTTTCTCCTCTTCACTGCGATGAGTTTCTCCTCTTTACTGTGTTGAGTTTCTCCTCTTCACTGTGATGAGTTTCTCCTCTTTACTGTGTTGAGTTTCTCCTCTTCACTGTGTTGAGTTTCTCCTCTTCACTGCGATGAGTTTCTCCTCTTTACTGTGTTGAGTTTCTCCTCTTCACTGCGATGAGTTTCTCCTCTTTACTGTGTTGACTTTCTCCTCTTTACTGTGATGAGTTTCTCCTCTTCACTGCGATGAGTTTCTCCTCTTCACTGTGATGAGTTTCTCATCTTCACTGCGATGAGTTTCTCCTCTTCACTGTGTTGAGTTTCTCCTCTTCACTGCGATGAGTTTCTCCTCTTTACTATGATGAGTTTCTCCTCTTCACTGCGATGAGTTTCTCCTCTTCACTGTGATGAGTTTCTCCTCTTCACTGCGATGAGTTTCTCCTCTTCACTGTGATGAGTTTCTCCTCTTCACTGTGTTGAGTTTCTCCTCTTCACTGTGATGAGTTTCTCCTCTTCACTGCGATGAGTTTCTCCTCTTCACTGCGATGAGTTTCTCCTCTTCACTGTGATGAGTTTCTCCTCTTCACTGCGATGAGTTTCTCCTCTTCACTGCGATGAGTTTCTCCTCTTCACTGTGTTGAGTTTCTCCTCTTCACTGCGATGAGTTTCTCCTCTTCACTGTGATGAGTTTCTCCTCTTCACTGCGATGAGTTTCTCCTCTTCACTGTGTTGAGTTTCTCCTCTTCACTGTGATGAGTTTCTCCTCTTCACTGTGATGAGTTTCTCCTCTTCACTGTGTTCAGTTTCTCCTCTTCACTGCGATGAGTTTCTCCTCTTCACTGTGATGAGTTTCTCCTCTTCACTGTGTTGAGTTTCTCCTCTTCACTGCGATGAGTTTCTCCTCTTCACTGCGATGAGTTTCTCCTCTTTACTGTGTTGAGTTTCTCCTCTTCACTGCGATGAGTTTCTCCTCTTTACTGTGTTGAGTTTCTCCTCTTCACTGCGATGAGTTTCTCCTCTTCACTGCGGTGAGTTTCTCCTCTTCACTGCGATGAGTTTCTCCTCTTCACTGTGTTGAGTTTCTCCTCTTCACTGCGATGAGTTTCTCCTCTTCACTGCGATGAGTTTCTCCTCTTCACTGCGATGAGTTTCTCCTCTTTACTGTGTTGAGTTTCTCCTCTTCACTGCGATGAGTTTCTCCTCTTCACTGCGATGAGTTTCTCCTCTTCACTGTGTTGAGTTTCTCCTCTTCACTGCGATGAGTTTCTCCTCTTTACTGTGTTGAGTTTCTCCTCTTCACTGCGATGAGTTTCTCCTCTTCACTGTGTTGAGTTTCTCCTCTTCACTGCGATGAGTTTCTCCTCTTCACTGCGATGAGTTTCTCCTCTTTACTGTGTTGAGTTTCTCCTCTTCACTGCGATGAGTTTCTCCTCTTTACTGTGTTGAGTTTCTCCTCTTCACTGCGATGAGTTTCTCCTCTTCACTGTGATGAGTTTCTCCTCTTCACTGTGATGAGTTTCTCCTCTTCACTGCGATGAGTTTCTCCTCTTCACTGCGATGAGATTCTCCTCTTCACTGTGATGAGTTTCTCCTCTTCACTGCGATGAGTTTCTCCTCTTCACTGCGATGAGATTCTCCTCTTCACTGTGATGAGTTTCTCCTCTTCACTGCGATGAGTTTCTCCTCTTCACTGTGTTGAGTTTCTCCTCTTCACTGTGATGAGTTTCTCCTCTTCACTGCAATGAGTTTCTCCTCTTCACTGTGTTGAGTTTCTCCTCTTTACTGTGATGAGTTTCTCCTCTTCACTGCGATGAGTTTCTACTCTTCACTGCGATGAGTTTCTCCTCTTTACTATGATGAGTTTCTCCTCTTCACTGCGATGAGTTTCTCCTCTTTACTGTGTTGAGTTTCTCCTCTTCACTGTGATGAGTTTCTCCTCTTCACTGCGATGAGTTTCTCCTCTTTACTGTGTTGAGTTTCTCCTCTTCACTGCGATGAGTTTCTCCTCTTCACTGCGATGAGTTTCTCCTCTTCACTGTGTTGAGTTTCTCCTCTTCACTGCGATGAGTTTCTCCTCTTTACTGTGTTGAGTTTCTCCTCTTCACTGCGATGAGTTTCTCCTCTTCACTGTGTTGAGTTTCTCCTCTTCACTGCGATGAGTTTCTCCTCTTTACTGTGTTGAGTTTCTCCTCTTCACTGCGATGAGTTTCTCCTCTTTACTGTGTTGAGTTTCTCCTCTTCCCTGCGATGAGTTTCTCCTCTTCACTGTGATGAGTTTCTCCTCTTCACTGTGATGAGTTTCTCCTCTTTACTGTGATGAGTTTCTCCTCTTCACTGCGATGAGTTTCTCCTCTTCACTGCGATGAGATTCTCCTCTTCACTGCGATGAGATTCTCCTCTTCACTGTGATGAGTTTCTCCTCTTCACTGCTATGAGTTTCTCCTCTTCACTGTGTTGAGTTTCTCCTTTTCACTGTGATGAGTTTCTCCTCTTCACTGCGATGAGTTTCTCCTCTTCACTGTGTTGAGTTTCTCCTCTTTACTGTGATGAGTTTCTCCTCTTCACTGCGATGAGTTTCTACTCTTCACTGCGATGAGTTTCTCCTCTTTACTATGATGAGTTTCTCCTCTTCACTGCGATGAGTTTCTCCTCTTTACTGTGTTGAGTTTCTCCTCTTCACTGTGATGAGTTTCTCCTCTTCACTGCGATGAGTTTCTCCTCTTCACTGTGTTGAGTTTCTCCTCTTTACTGTGATGAGTTTCTCCTCTTCACTGCGATGAGTTTCTACTCTTCACTGCGATGAGTTTCTCCTCTTTACTATGATGAGTTTCTCCTCTTCACTGCGATGAGTTTCTACTCTTCACTGCGATGAGTTTCTCCTCTTCACTGTGTTGAGTTTCTCCTCTTCACTGTGTTGAGTTTCTCCTCTTTACTGTGATGAGTTTCTCCTCTTCACTGCGATGAGTTTCTCCTCTTTACTGTGTTGAGTTTCTCCTCTTCACTGCGATGAGTTTCTCCTCTTCACTGTGATGAGTTTCTCCTCTTCACTGCGATGAGTTTCTCCTCTTCACTGTGTTGAGTTTCTCCTCTTCACTGTTATGAGTTTCTCCTCTTCACTGTGATGAGTTTCTCCTCTTCACTGTGTTGAGTTTCTCCTCTTCACTGTGATGAGTTTCTCCTCATTACTGTGTTGAGTTTCTCCTCTTCCCTGTGTTGAGTTTCGCCTCATCAGTGTGATGAGTTTCTCCTCTTCACTGTAATGAGTTTCTCCTCTTCACTGTGTTGAGTTTCTCCTCTTTACTGTGTTGAGTTTCTCCTCTTCGCTGTGTTGAGTTTCTCCTCTTCACTGCGATGAGTTTCTCCTCTTCACTGTGATGAGTTTCTCCTCTTCACTGTGTTGAGTTTCTCCTCTTCACTGCGATGAGTTTCTCCTCTTCACTGTGTTGAGTTTCTCCTGTTCACTGTGATGAGTTTCTCCTCTTTACTGTGATGAGTTTCTCCTCTTCACTGTGTTGAGTTTCTCCTGTTCACTGTGATGAGTTTCTCCTCTTTACTGTAATGAGTTTCTCCTCTTTACTGTGATGAGTTTCTCCTCTTCACTGCGATGAGTTTCTCCTCTTCACTGCGATGAGTTTCTCCTCTTTACTGTGATGAGTTTCTCCTCTTCACTGTGATGAGTTTCTCCTCTTCACTGCGATGAGTTTCTCCTCTTTACTGTGTTGAGTTTCTCCTCTTCACTGCGATGAGTTTCTCCTCTTTACTGTGATGAGTTTCTCCTCTTCACTGCGATGAGTTTCTCCTCTTTACTGCGATGAGTTTCTCCTCTTCACTGCGATGAGTTTCTCCTCTTCACTGCGATGAGTTTCTCCTCTTTACTGCGATGAGTTTCTCCTCTTCACTGTGATGAGTTTCTCCTCTTTACTGTGATGAGTTTCTCCTCTTCACTGCGATGAGTTTCTCCTCTTCACTGTGATGAGTTTCTCCTCTTCACTGTGATGAGTTTCTCCTCTTTACTGTGATGAGTTTCTCCTCTTCACTGCGATGAGTTTCTCCTCTTCACTGCGATGAGTTTCTCCTCTTCACTGTGTTGAGTTTCTCCTCTTCACTGCGATGAGTTTCTCCTCTTCACTGTGTTGAGTTTCTCCTCTTCACTGCGATGAGTTTCTCCTCTTCACTGTGATGAGTTTGTCCTCTTCACTGTGTTGAGTTTCTCCTCTTTACTGTGATGAGTTTCTCCTCTTCACTGCGATGAGATCTCCTCTTCACTGCGATGAGTTTCTCCTCTTCACTGTGATGAGTTTCTCCTCTTCACTGCGATGAGTTTCTCCTCTTTACTGTGATGAGTTTCTCCTCTTCACTGCGATGAGTTTCTCCTCTTCACTGTGTTGAGTTTCTCCTCTTCACTGTGATCATTTTCTCCTCTTCACTGTGATGAGTTTCTCCTCTTCACTGTGTTGAGTTTCTCCTCTTCACTGCGATGAGTTTCTCCTCTTCACTGCGATGAGTTTCTCCTCTTTACTGTGATGAGTTTCTCCTCTTCACTGCGATGAGTTTCTCCTCTTTACTGTGATGAGTTTCTCCTCTTCACTGTGTTGAGTTTCTCCTCTTCACTGTGATGAGTTTCTCCTCTTCACTGTGTTGAGTTTCTCCTCTTCACTGCGATGAGTTTCTCCTCTTCACTGTGTTGAGTTTCTCCTCTTTACTGTGATGAGTTTCTCCTCTTCACTGTGTTGAGTTTCTCCTCTTCACTGCGATGAGTTTCTCCTCTTCACTGTGTTGAGTTTCTCCTCTTTACTGTGTTGAGTTTCTCCTCTTCACTGCGATGAGTTTCTCCTCTTTACTGTGTTGAGTTTCTCCTCTTCACTGCGATGAGTTTCTCCTCTTCACTGTGTTGAGTTTCTCCTCTTCACTGTGATGAGTTTCTCCTCTTCACTGCGATGAGTTTCTCCTCTTTACTGTGTTGAGTTTCTCCTCTTTACTGTGATGAGTTTCTCCTCTTCACTGTGTTGAGTTTCTCCTCTTCACTGTGATGACTTTCTCCTCTTCACTGCGATGAGTTTCTCCTCTTTACTGTGTTGAGTTTCTCCTCTTTACTGTGATGAGTTTCTCCTCTTCACTGTGTTGAGTTTCTCCTCTTCACTGTGATGAGTTTCTCCTCTTCACTGCGGTGAGTTTCTCCTCTTTACTGTGTTGAGTTTCTCCTCTTCACTGTGATGAGTTTCTCCTCTTCACTGCGATGAGTTTCTCCTCTTCACTGTGATGAGTTTCTCCTCTTCACTGTGTTGAGTTTCTCCTCTTCACTGCGATGAGTTTCTCCTCTTTACTGTGTTGAGTTTCTCCTCTTCACTGCGATGATTTTCTCCTCTTTACTGTGTTGAGTTTCTCCTCTTCACTGCGATGAGTTTCTCCTCTTCACTGTGATGAGTTTCTCCTCTTCACTGTGTTGAGTTTCTCCTCTTCACTATGATGAGTTTCTCCTCTTCACTGCGATGAGTTTCTCCTCTTTACTGTGTTGAGTTTCTCCTCTTTACTGTGTTGAGTTTCTCCTCTTTACTGTGATGAGTTTCTCCTCTTCACTGCGATGAGTTTCTCCTCTTTACTGTGTTCAGTTTCTCCTCTTCACTGTGATGAGTTTCTCCTCTTCACTGCGATGAGTTTCTCCTCTTCACTGTGTTGAGTTTCTCCTCTTCACTGCGATGAGTTTCTCCTCTTTACTGTGATGAGTTTCTCCTCTTTACTGTGATGAGTTTCTCCTCTTCACTGCGATGAGTTTCTCCTCTTCACTGTGATGAGTTTCTCCTCTTCACTGCGATGAGTTTCTCCTCTTCACTGTGTTGAGTTTCTCCTCTTCACTGTGATCAGTTTCTCCTCTTCACTGTGATGAGTTTCTCCTCTTCACTGTGTTGAGTTTCTCCTCTTTACTGTGATGAGTTTCTCCTCTTCACTGTGTTGAGTTTCTCCTCTTTACTGTGTTGAGTTTCTCCTCTTCACTGCGATGAGTTTCTCCTCTTCACTGTGATGAGTTTCTCCTCTTCACTGCGATGAGTTTCTCCTCTTCACTGTGTTGAGTTTCTCCTCTTCACTGTGATCAGTTTCTCCTCTTCACTGTGATGAGTTTCTCCTCTTCACTGTGTTGAGTTTCTCCTCTTCACTGTGATGAGTTTCTCCTCTTCACTGCGATGAGTTTCTCCTCTTTACTGTGATGAGTTTCTCCTCTTCACTGTGTTGAGTTTCTCCTCTTCACTGTGATGAGTTTCTCCTCTTCACTATGATGAGTTTCTCCTCTTCACTGCGATGAGTTTCTCCTCTTTACTGTGTTGAGTTTCTCCTCTTCACTGCGATGAGTTTCTCCTCTTCACTGCGATGAGATTCTCCTCTTCACTGTGATGAGTTTCTCCTCTTCACTGCGATGAGTTTCTCCTCTTCACTGTGTTGAGTTTCTCCTCTTCACTGTGTTGAGTTTCTCCTCTTCACTGCGATGAGTTTCTCCTCTTTACTGTGTTGAGTTTCTCCTCTTCACTGCGATGAGTTTCTCCTCTTTACTGTGTTGAGTTTCTCCTCTTCACTATGATGAGTTTCTCCTCTTCACTGCGATGAGTTTCTCCTCTTTACTGTGTTGAGTTTCTCCTCTTCACTGTGATGAGTTTCTCCTCTTCACTGTGTTGAGTTTCTCCTCTTCACTGCGATGAGTTTCTCCTCTTCACTGTGATGAGTTTCTCCTCTTCACCCTGATGGGGTTTCGCTCTTCACTGCAGTGCGTTTTTCCTTGTTTTCTGCGGTGAGTTTTACCCCTTCACTTTGGTGAGTTTTTCCTCTTCAATGCTGTGAGTTCTTCCTCTTCACGGCGATGAGTTTGTCCTCTTCAATGCAGTGATTTTTCCGCCTTCACTGTGGTAAATTTTTCCTCTTCTCTTCGGTGAGATTTTTCCTCTTTTCTGCGGTGAATTTTTCTTCTTGACTGCAATGAGTTGCACGTCTTAACTGCGGTGAGTTTCCCTGCTTTACCGTGGTGAGTTTTCCATCTTCACTGTGGTGAATATTTCCCCTTCACTGAGGTGAGATCTTCTTCTTCACTGCAGTGAATTTCTCTTCTTCACTGCGGTGAGTTTTCCCTCTTCGCCGCGGTGAGTTTTCCCTCTTCGCCGCGGTGAGTTTTCCCTCTTCGCCACGGTGAGTTTTCCCTCTTCGCCACGATGAATTTTTCCTCTTCACTGAGGTGAGTTGTTCCTCTTCACTGCGGTGGGATTTTCCTTTTCACTGTGGTGAGTTTTCAGCCTTCATTGTGTTGAGCTTCTCTGCTTTACTGTGGTGAGTTTTTCCTCTTCACAGCGATGAGTTTTCGCTCTTCACTGCTGTGGGTTTTTTCTCTTCATTGCGGTGAGTTTTTCCTCTTTACTGCGGTGAATTTACCTTCTTCACTGCAGTAAGTTAACACGTGTTAACTGCAGTGAGTTTCCCCGCTTTACTGTGGTGAGTTTTCCCTCTTCACTGTGGTAAATTTTCCCCTTCACTGAGGTGAGATTTTCCTCTTCGCTGCGGTGAGTTTTTTCTTTTCATTGCAATGAGTTTTCCTCTTCAATTCCGTGTCTTTTCCCTCTTCACTGTGATGAGTTTTCCCTCTTCACTGTGATGAGTTTTCCCTCTTCACTGTGGTGAGTTTTTCCTCTGCACTGCGGCGAGCTTTTTCATTTCATTGCAATGAGTTTTTCCTCTTCAATTTAGTTACTTTTCCCTCTTCACTGAGTTGAATGTTCCATCTTCACTGTGGTGAATTTTTCCTCTTCACTGAGTTGAGTTTTTCCTCTTCACTGTGGTGAGTTTTTCCTTTTCACTGCGGTGAGTTTTTCCTCTTCACTGCGATGAGTTTTTCCTCTTCACTGCGATGAGTTTTTCCTCTTCACTGCGATGAGTTTTTCCTTTTCACTGCGGTGAGTTTTTCCTTTTCACTGCGATGAGTTTTTCCTCTTCACTGCGATGAGTTTTTCCTCTTCACTGCGGTGAGTTTTTCCTTTTCACTGCGATGAGTTTTTCCTCTTCACTGCGATGAGTTTTTCCTCTTCACTGTGGTGAGTTTTTCCTTTTCACTGCGGTGAGTTTTTCCTCTTCACTGTGATGAGTTTTTCCTCTTCACTGCGATGAGTTTTTCCTCTTCACTGCGATGAGTTTTTCCTCTTCACTGCGATGAGTTTTTCCTCTTCACTGCGGTGAGTTTTTCCTCTTCACTGCGATGAGTTTTTCCTCTTCACTGCGGTGAGTTTTTCCCTCTTCACTGCGGTGAGTTTTTCCTCTTCACTGCGGTGAGTTTTTCCTCTTCAATGCATGATTTTTCCACCTTCACTGTGGTGAATTTTTCCTCTTCACTGCGGTGCGATTTTCTTCTTTTCTGCGGTGAATTTTCCTTCTTCACTGCAATGAGTTGCACGTCTTAACTGCGGTGAGTTTCCCTGCTTTACTGTAGTGAGTTTTCCATCTTCACTGTAGTGAATTTTTCCCCTTCACTGAGGTGAGTTGTTCCTCTGCACTGAGGCGAGTTTTTCCTCTTCACTGAGGCGAGTTTTTCCTCTTCACTGAGGCGAGTTTTTCCCCTTCACTGAGGCGAGTTTTTCCCCTTCACTGAGGTGAGTTTTTCCTCTTCACTGAGGCGAGTTGTTCCCCTTCACTGAGGCGAGTTTTTCCCCTTCACTGAGGTGAGTTTTTCCTCTTCACTGAGGCGAGTTTTTCCCCTTCACTGAGGCGAGTTTTTCCCCTTCACTGAGGTGAGTTTTTCCTCTTCACTGAGGCGAGTTGTTCCCCTTCACTGAGGCGAGTTTTTCCTCTTCACTGAGGCGGGTTGTTCCTCTTCACTGAGGCGAGTTTTTCCTCTTCACTGAGGCGAGTTGTTCCTCTTCACTGAGGCGAGTTTTTCCTCTTCACTGAGGTGAGTTTTTCCCCTTCACTGAGGTGAGTTGTTCCTCTTCACTGAGGTGAGTTGTTCCTCTTCACTGAGATGAGTTTTTCCCCTTCACTGAGGTGAGTTTTTCCTCTTCACTGAGGTGAGTTGTTCCCCTTCACTGAGGTGAGTTGTTCCTCTTCACTGAGGCGAGTTGTTCCTCTTCACTGAGGCGAGTTTTTCCTCTTCACTGAGGTGAGTTGTTCCTCTTCACTGAGGTGAGTTGTTCCTCTTCACTGAGATGAGTTTTTCCCCTTCACTGAGGTGAGTTTTTCCTCTTCACTGAGGTGAGTTTTTCCCCTTCACTGAGGCGAGTTGTTCCTCTTCACTGAGATGAGTTTTTCCCCTTCACTGAGGTGAGTTTTTCCTCTTCACTGAGGTGAGTTGTTCCCCTTCACTGAGGTGAGTTGTTCCCCTTCACTGAGGCGAGTTGTTCCTCTTCACTGAGATGAGTTTTTCCCCTTCACTGAGGTGAGTTTTTCCTCTTCACTGAGGTGAGTTGTTCCCCTTCACTGAGGTGAGTTGTTCCTCTTCACTGAGGCGAGTTGTTCCTCTTCACTGAGGCGAGTTTTTCCTCTTCACTGAGGCGAGTTTTTCCTCTTCACTGTGATGAGTTTTCCCTCTTCACTGTGGTGAGTTTTTCCTCTGCACTGCGGCGAGCTTTTTCATTTCATTGCAATGAGTTTTTCCTCTTCAATTTAGTTACTTTTCTTTCTTCACTGAGTTGAATGTTCGATCTTCACTGTGGTGAATTTTCCCTCTTCACTGCGGTCGGTTTCCCCTCCTTACTGTGGTGAGTTTTTCCTCCTCATTGCAGTGAGTTTTTTCATTTCATTGCAATGAGTTTTTCCTCTTCAATTCCGTGACTTTTCCCTTTTCACTGCGGTGAGTTTTTTCTCTTCACTGCGGTGAGTTTTTCCTCTTCACTGCGGTGAGTTTTTTCTCTTCACTGCGGTTAGTTTTTCCTCTTCAATTCCGTGACTTTTCACTTTTCACTGCGGTGAGTTTTTCCCCTTCACTGCGGTGAGTTTTCCTTGTTTCCAGCGATGAGTTTTTCCTCTTCGTTGCAGTGAGTTTTCCCTCTTCACAATGGTAAATTTTTCCCCTTCACTGAGGTGAGATTTTCCTCTTCAATGCGGTGAGTTTTTCCTCTTCACTGTAGTGGCTTCTTCCTCTTCACTGTAGTGGCTTTTTCCTCTTCATTGCAGTGACATTTTCCTCTTCACCACGCTGAGTTTTTCCTCTTCATTGCAGTGACTTTTTCCTCTTCACCACGCTGAGTTTTCCCTCTTCAATTTGGTAAATTTTTCCCCTTCACTGAGGTGAGTTTTTCCTCTTCAATGCGGTGAGTTTACCATCGTCACTGCGGTGAGTTTTCGCTCTTCACTGTGGTGAATTTTCCCTCATCACTGTGAGGAAGGCTTTTCTTCTTCACTCCGTTGTGTTTTTCCTCTTTACTGCAGTGATTTTTCCTCTTCACTGCGGTGAGTTTTCGTTCCTCATTGTGGTGAATATTCCCGCTTCACTGTGATGAAGACTTTCCTTCTTCACGCCGTTGAATTTTTCCTCTTCACTGCGGTGAGTTTTCCCTCTTCACCATGGTGAATTTTTCCTCCTCACTGTGGTGAATTTTCCTTCTTCACTGCGATGAAATTTTCCTCTTTGCTGCAGTAAGTTTTCTTTTTCACAAAGTTGTGTTTTTCTCTTCACTGCTGTGAGTTTTCCCGACTCACTGTGGTGAATTTTTCCTCTTCACTGGGATGAGATTTCCTTCTTCACAGTGGTGCATTTTTCCTCTTCACCACGCTGAGTTTTTCCTCTTTTCTGCGGTGAGTTTTCCCTCTTCACTTTGGTAAATCTTTCCCCTTCACTGAGGCGAGTTTTTCCCCTTCACTGAGGCGAGTTCTTCCCCTTCACTGAGGCGAATTGTTCCTCTTCACTGAGGTGAGTTTTTCCCCTTCACTGAGGCGAGTTTTTCCTCTTCACTGAGGTGAGTTTTTCCCCTTCACTGAGGCGAGTTTTTCCCCTTCACTGAGGTGAGTTTTTCCCCTTCACTGAGGTGAGTTTTTCCCCTTCACTGAGGCGAGTTTTTCCTCTTCACTGAGGTGAGTTTTTCCCCTTCACTGAGGCGAGTTTTTTCTCTTCACTGAGGTGAGTTTTTCCTCTTCACTGAGGCGAGTTTTTTCTCTTCACTAAGGTGAGTTTTTCCTCTTCACTGCGGTGAGTTTTTTCTCTTCACTGAGGTGAGTTTTTCCTCTTCACTGAGGTGAGTTTTTCCCCTTCACTGAGGCGAGTTTTTTCTCTTCACTGAGGTGAGTTTTTCCCCTTCACTGAGGCGAGTTTTTCCCCTTCACTGAGGTGAGTTGTTCCTCTTCACTGAGGTGAGTTGTTCCCCTTCATAGAGGTGAGTTTTTCCTCTTCACTGAGGCGAGATTTTCCTCTTCACTGAAGTGAGTTGTTCCTCTTCACTGAGGCGAGTTTTTCCTCTTCACTGAGGTGAGCTTTCCCTCTTCACTGAGGTGAGTTGTTCCCCTTCATAGAGGTGAGTTTTTCCTCTTCACTGAGGTGAGTTTTTCCTCTTCACTGAGGTGAGCTTTCCCTCTTCACTGAGGTGAGTTGTTCCCCTTCATAGAGGTGAGTTGTTCCTCTTCACTGAGGCGAGTTTTTCCTCTTCACTGAGGTGAGTTGTTCCTCTTCACTGAGGTGAGTTTTTCCGCTTCACTGAGGTGAGTTGTTCCTCTTCACTGAGGCGAGTTTTTCCTCTTCACTGAGGTGAGTTGTTCCTCTTCACTGAGGTGAGTTGTTCCTCTTCACTGAGGTGAGTTTTTCCTCTTCACTGAGGTGAGTTGTTCCTCTTCACTGAGGTGAGTTTTTCCGCTTCACTGAGGTGAGTTGTTCCTCTTCACTGAGGCGAGTTTTTCCTCTTCACTGAGGTGAGTTGTTCCTCTTCACTGAGGTGAGTTGTTCCTCTTCACTGAGGTGAGTTTTTCCTCTTCACTGAGGTGAGTTGTTCCTCTTCACTGAGGTGAGTTTTTCCGCTTCACTGAGGTGAGTTGTTCCTCTTCACTGAGGCGAGTTTTTCCTCTTCACTGAGGTGAGTTGTTCCTCTTCACTGAGGTGAGTTTTTCCCCTTCACTGAGGCGAGTTTTTCCTCTTCACTGAGGCGAGTTTTTCCTCTTCACTGAGGTGAGTTGTTCCTCTTCACTGAGGTGAGTATTTCCTCTTCACTGAGGTGAGTTGTTCCTCTTCACAGCAATGAGTTTTTGCTCTTCGCTGCGTTGAGATTTTCCTCTTCACTGAGGTGAGTATTTTCTCTTCACTGCTGTGAA